>NC_090943.1:28791878-29398212 GCF_040807025.1 Struthio camelus | reverse complement strand
ACCAGACTGAACAAAAAAATATTTAGAGGAGAGGTGACAAAAGCTACAGAACTGCCAACAAATGCCAGAACGACCGAAAAAAACAACTTTGTCAGTACTGTACTTTAATGTGAACCAGATTGCCACAGAAAACAAAGTGGGTCATAGGCTAGGGAGCAACCTAGGCAACAGTCTACCCTTTTTGATTTCCTTGATGGTATGGAACATGCCACACAGTTGCAGTCCCAGCCTTCCACCTTCCCTTTCTCCTGTTCTGCTCCAATCTCAGTACAAGAGGTTAGTGGCACGGTGAAGGGAGGGAACGTGTCAAATCATCTGACATTGTAGTAGGGCAGTTTCATAGCCTCGCATCTCCACCATCCAGAATGGAGTTGGGCTGCTCTATTCATTTCTTACTATGCAGGCCTAGTAATTCTGTCTTTCATTACGGTTGTCCAACACAATACATGATAATTCTGCTGTTCCTTATTACCTTGCTCCTCTAATAAGTCAAGCTCACATTATCATTGTCCTGTGGAAAAAGTATATGTGATCGTGTAATTAAAACATGTCCAATCCTGAGCTCACACAAGGAACTGAATTTGGGTCGCACATGTAACTTCACATCTGGCATTTTCTGCCTTTTGAGTGACTCACTTCACAACTTTAATGTTTTTAGAGGTATGTTTATGAGAAAGATCTTTATGTAAACTAAAGCAAAATAAGCAATCTGACATTTCATACATAATTTTTTTTTTTAAACGGGCTGTCCATAGTTTGGATTTGTGTCATAAGATCAGAACTGTGTCTGCTATTTGAATTCTGGCAGACATAGGATCTAAAAATCTTCTTTTTGATTGAGGTTCAAATATAGCCAAGGTTTCATGAGAATGGTTTGAGATACAACATGTTTATCACTTGATCTCTGGGACCTTGTCTTTCCCGCAAGAGAATTAGAATGCCACTTTTTCAGTTACCACCTTAAAATGGTTAGGTTTTGATGGTACGTTCCATCGAAAACCCACCAACTTAAGTCTAGAACCAGTAAAGTATTTGCTGTATAACAGACTTTTTAACAGACATATGCAGTTCCTGCAAAGAATAAGACGTCTATAAAGTCTTTACTATACAGATCTCATGAAGTACACAAGGCTGCCGTCACTGAGAAGCCTACGGACATCTCTGGTTCCCCAAAGTAACACTGACTTTAACAAGCTAGAATTTAATCTGTCAGTGGGTTCTTTTGCCCTTTCCAGTCCTAAGCAATTCTACATTTAGGCTGGTCAGATCTACGCTGTAGCACTATGTAAAATTTCAAACTGGTTATTGGTTTCGGGTTAACTGACCGCTGTGTACATACCGTAGTGTTTTCCTGGCCCCAGTCCCCCAGTTCATCAGCACAGGGATCTGGCTGGAGTTTATTGCATTTCCTTGGGGCCTGGGGACTTGGGCTTGTCCTTCCTCAAGTGGGATGAATGCTTGGGAGACCAACTCTTACCCAGGTGTGGCATCAGGATAACGCATATATTCAGTCTTATGAACTTGAAGGATGTTCTGGATCCATCAAATGTACAGTTTCTACTTCTCCTTGAACCAAATTTATACGGCTACCTTTACAATATGCCTATTATATGAATCTGACATTATTACACAAATGGTAACACTTCTCATTTGTAAATATATCTTTTTTATACTGTGTGTTTCCAAAGAACTACTTAAGGCATTTTTATAGCCACCCATCATCAAACTGTATTAATACAGCTCTGTGGTAATCAGCTGTATGTAAATACTCATTTTTTTTCAGTCAAATTATGTATGGGTCAGGTGAACCTTAAGCAAGATCAAACACCAAATAACATTTCAAAGTAGTTTTATTTTAAGGCATCCATGGCAGAAAATAGTCGGACTGGCTGCCCCCACACAGTCCAAACTCATACTCATGTTTCCTAAGTGTTTTAAAACTACAGAGTTCAAGAAAATTAGTCTACAGTTTTTAATGAAAATTTCATTTCCCTGTGAGTTACTAAGTAACTTAGTAAGCTAAGTAACTTTTCATAGCCTGTTAATGAACAATAAAACCCCAAATAACCACCAAATGAAAATGACTTAACTGATTTTATTCATATCTTATAGAAAAATACATTTGGGGACATTTTGCAAGGGTTGATTGTGACATGGAGCACAGTTTAAAATATAAGTTACACAAAAGTGAGAGCTCATCTTTCAAGTAAAAAACCCACAGATGTTTATCACATGACCTAAAGGGAAGATTCCTCTACTGAAGACAGAAAAACCTTGTGTTGTCTGAGCAGGTATTTTCACATGATTGTAGATGACTGAGTTAAAGCTTCATGAGTGGTTCCTACCCCTTAATGGAAAGTTCCCACCTTTTGGCTAAGATACACTAGCTGATCATCTTCAGGGTCCTTATCTGTTATAAAAGTGAAGGAAAGTGTAAGGTGGCTTTGTTTAAGCCAAATGCTGTTACCTGCGGGAGGATAAATTGCTTCTGTTCATTCTACAGATACTATAAATTAGATACAAATTACTACCTAATTGCTGATTAAGACACTTTTTGATTTTTCTTTATTATGACCCCATGCTTTTTTTTTTTCCCAAGGCACACATTCTGAAGAACAGTGATGAATCATATTTCAGTTGAAGAACTAGAAAATAGTATTCAATATGCACTATTTTGAATAAGAGCAATATGGTTACGATGTAAGCCTCAATACAGTTGGATCATTTTTGTCCAAGTGTTGCCAAAAAAGTATCCAACTTTTCAGAACAAACATATTTTGAATGTCCAGAGCATGCTAATAGACTGAATGAGTGATAGTCAACTTTTTTCCATATCACTGCTGTCTTTTAAGCATACAAACGTGTGGGCCTTAGGCAGCTATATGGAAAAGGAAAGTAACTATAGCTTTTTCAATACACCGGAGATTTTTGTGTTTAGAAGTGAAGTCCTTAAATCAAAGAGTCAAGAGAAAGAGGGAGAAAAATCTTTTATGCTTTCCTGTATACTAGAGAAAAGAAGGAGATGTCATGAAGAGATACAGAATAATGCTTTGACTAGGGCCCAAGGCAAGACTGAGGTGCTCTGGACTCAACAATTTGTTCTTCCATGGGTTTTCTATATGTATGACTCTGTGAAGTCACCTTGGCCTACAAACTCATGCTACTTGATTTGAGACGGAGACACCTAACATCCGAAAACATATGGCCCAGTTCCCCAACTTTTCAGTGGGGAGGCTGGCACGTTCTCATCTGAGGAGTATAGTACAGATGCGTGGTTGAGAGACTGCATGGTGTTTGCATACTGAAGCAAAACATTCACCAATGCTTTCAGTGTCTGTGTGCTGCATGTGTGATGAGGGCTACATAGACAGAAGTCTGCTTGAATCCAAGGAAGAGCTAGGTGAGTGATTAATCAAGGTCATGCCTAGGATAACTGATTGGATAATAGCAGCACGCTTGACCCTGCATTTATGGCTTTGGAAATCAAAATGATTTTGACTGTGCAACAAGTGCTGGATTGGGCCAGTTCTTCTACAGGTGTGAATTGACTCTTCTCTTTTCAAGTCAGTGCAGTTATACTACTGATAACAGTTGAGATCTGACCCTAGATATTTACACTCTAAAAAAATTCTATTTTGTAGATATGAAGTCTATTTAAAATAATTTTCCAAGCATTAGAGAGACCAACTGCTGCTAGCTGTTTAGAGGGTTAGAGTAATTATGCCCATGTACTGCGCAATATAAAGCACTTATGACTGCTATATGGATTGTTTTATTGGGGGGGGTCATCATTTGAAAAGAGAAAATAAGCACCTATTCTCTTGTTTCTTTGCCTGCTACAAAGCCCGTAGAAGTCAAGGGAGTGTTGCCATTGATTTGTGTGGGCTGTCTTTCAGGCCCTACGTATGCTACTGTAAACTGGAGGGGGAGAAGGGGTACAGTTAAAGGGAAGGGAGGCAAGGTGGGGGGAGTTAAACATAGGAAAAGAACAGAGCCCTTTGTCTATTAATTAGAGTTTATGCAGCTTATGGAAAGCAATGTTCCTCCAACACTGGATCCCTTTGCTCCACTATTTCATTTTTACATCCCCCATATCTGTTGCTTTCCAGATCAAAGTAATGCAAAAAGCTATGCACTGCACAGCACCAACATCTTAGCCACTCTGATGCACAGGAAAAGCACTGAATTGAACAAGCTTCTCTAGGGACAACAATGCTTTTTATTTCTGTAGCTGATGTCCACTCTCCCTGAAGTGTATTGTCTGGCAGCAACACCTACACATGTCATAAGAGCTCTTCTCTGAGTTACTCCACAATAGCTCATTGTTTTTTGTCTTTGGAGAGGCAGAACCTGTTGGAACCGTGCAGTTTTCCTGACGAAGCCCTGCCAATGTGCCTGAGCTAAAGCTGGAAGGGCTCACTGGACAGTCCCAGTTCATTCCTATGCCCATTTTTTCCTGGTTACACCCACCAGAAGGCAGTGACAATTGGTTGCAATTAGAGAGGAAAAGTGCCATTGTGTTTGGCACTAGGCTGGACTCCGGAGATGTTGTTCAGTCACTGGGTGTGTCTCAAACTCCTGGGTGACCTCGGGTAAGCCGTTTGGGACTCAAACTTATGATCAGTTTATGACAATTTAGCAAGCTATTGTGTCTCAGTTGAACAGCAGTAACTCTCCTTATATGCACTCTTACCTGGGGCAAACGCAGGCTGATGTGATTCAAAGTGTAGTTACACGAGCAAATTAAACCAGTGCAACCGACTGCATTGCTGTGAGATTGTATAAGGGAACTAATCTGATGTAAAACGTGGATGGGCTTTTCTTCTATTTTGCTGGAAAAGTCAATGTTGTTAGTTCCCCAGTGCAGGCCACCCTACAGGAATACAGGTTTTGGTGTCAATACTGGGCATGCAATGCCAGTCCTGATTCAGCCTTTACTGAAAGGTCAAATTGCTTTGCCCTTACTGTGCAGTATGGGCATCAACTGATACTTGAAGATATTTTAATGTGGTTGTGAGTCTGGACTATTAGATCCAAATCAGCAAAGCATCTAAATCTCTCTGTGGATCAGTCTCTTTGCTCCCCGTGTAAAAGAAGAGGGACAAATGTTTCCTTTCTCTGTCCTATTCTCTGTCCAGATTCTAAGCTGTATAGGACAGATGCTCTCACTCTGTGTTGGTCCAGAGTCCAACACAGTGATTCACTGATCTTATCTGAGGTCTGAGTACAAATAAGAACAATTGCAAGAGTAGTAGAAGGAGAGGTGTGATCATCTGTCAGTGGAGACAAGCAGAAGGTAGCAATCAACTTTAGGTTCATAAGCTTTGTTCACCGCCAATTAACTTTAACCTCAGAACCCCTGCTGAATCCCCCTTCACTGCTTAACTTCCATAAGAAGGACTTTTTATTATCATTTTAAGTGCTATTTTTATAAATCAATGACTTTGGTACAGAAACATAATCTCAATAGTACAATAACATGAGTTATTTTTATTTCACTACACTTTCTATTCTTAGGACAATGTTTTACTCTGATATTCTATCTCTTTTGGTGGGCAGACAAAGTGATACATGTATATTTATCTATGTGAATTAAGGATGACATAGAACTTGCCAACACCATGGAAGGATGTAGTCAAAGGAAGAACTCATGGAGCAGAAGTCAGGCATCTGCTGCCATAAAGAGGGGCCAGCCCCTCATGAGCAGCAAGGCTATGTCTCAGAAAATAAGGAAGACAGAGCCCAGCCACCACTGGCTTGGGAGAATAAGCTGATTGTTGCAGGAAAGGCTGCACATCAATTTTACTACGTAGATTTAATTTCAAATCTGTAAGTCTGCTGAATTGATATGCACTGGCTCTAGAGAAATTGTCCTTTACTAAACTGGTTTCCACACAAAAGCAAAGTATTTACAATTTGTTCTTACGTGCTGATTAATGACAGGTATGTGTCAGTTCTTGTAATTGTGATTACATTTTACCATGACAGTAAATACTGAAGTAAAAACCCTATGTAAGGAGAGGGATCTGAATGGGTCACAGTCAGGCTGCCACCCAACTCCTCTATTGAGCTGGAGCTTCACGCCAGTATCTTCCAGGTCTCTGAAATGCTTTCTCTTCTAGTGTAGCAGCCACTAGCTAGCAATTTAATTTCTGTCTATAGAAAATAAGTCCAGCTGGCTCTGCTTCCTCTCTCTTAAGAAACTCTTCAAGGTTCTAGGTTTCCACAGCCAGGCTTCCATGGCTTCAAAGGCATAATTTGGCACATGCCCCTCGGGCATACCTTTGTCAAAATACACATACAAAATTTCAGTGTTGTGGATTTGTGCCTCAGGGAAACTTCCACTCCAAGGTGAAATTACTTCTTTCCAAATGCCATGCTTGAATTATGTAAGCATACACCCTTTAACATAATAATAGTGACTTCTAAATGCAAAGACATAGCTTCTGATTTACAGCTAGCATGCCCATCACAGATTACCTCTTAAGATATCCGAAGGCGAAGAATTATAGCAAGAGCTATTTGCCCTAGATTCTGCCTCATTACAAAGCATCCTTGTACATTATACCGGAGGAGCAATAAAACAACAGTCCGTTAGCCCTTACAGAGTGGCAGACAGATTGAAATGCTCTGATTCCTAATTGCTCCTTATTCAGACAACCATGGTGCTCATGTCTAACCTCCTAAACAAGCCATACCTTTTTGATACTGCACAAGTACCCTTTTTTCCCCACCACGCACAGCTTCTTATGGTGGAGGAATACTGAATGACAAGTAGCGCTCCTTCATAGAAGGAAGCTGTATCAGGTTTGTTCTCCAGATTAGACACCCAAGCCTGTCTAGTGGCTCTCTTCTTCTCAAATCTTCTTATCTCTCAAGCTCACTCCCTTTGACAGGGTATTTTTTAATGCACACATTTAAGGTTACATGAGCATCATTCAAAGGGATGGCACTCCAAGTCCATCCTAACAGCGGTAACATGGATGCAGATGTTAAGGCAGGTGACAGTAGATGGGAAAAGAAAAGTTATCTTCAGGCTATCACAGATGCCCTTGAGAAAGATTTGGCAGTGCACCATGTCCCAGTACGCAAGAACTGGTACTTGTGACACTTGACTTGTACTGTTCCAAAGCAATATCTTTAGGCCAACTAGTTGTCTAGGCTCCCACTTCTGTCAAAGGATAAAGAAACACAGGCTGAATTATTTTTCGGAGATATCTAACTTAGATTCCTTTCTTAGGATTTGATTATTTCCTCTCTAGAAGGGAACATCTATGTCCATAACTGTAAAGGGAGCTTAGACAGCTGAGTTATCCTAGATGCCTAACTCTTAGACAGCTGGATCTGAGTAGGTGACTATCATCGAAGCGGATGAAACAAAATGCTCAGAGAATAGTTCTATGGGGAAAATGAAGATATGTAAAAAAAAATCCATCTGGGACTGTCTACCTCTGAGTGTGGCAACCTACAGATTTTCTTCTGTACCTAGGTCATGAAGGACCAGGATAGCTTCCAATCACAGCAATGTCACTTTTCAGTTACAGCTGTAACTGAGGGTGTAGGTGTCTAAGCCACCTTTGACGATGAGAGATAAACACCTACACACTGGATCTGGAGGCAAGTTGTTTTCACAGAAGGACTCTGCTCTGGAGCGCACCTCCTACTTTGGTCTCACAGAACCTGAACCTCTGATCCTGCAGAGCACTAGCGTGTTCTGAGGCTCATTCTTCAGAGTTGGTTTAAGCTTCAGGAGAGTTCCTTTTACTGAAGAATGGGCGATGTCAGTGTTGCTATCTGTTAATGCATTTTACATTTGCAATAATTTTTGTACGTGTGGCAGGATGGTACATATACCCTTTTGATTTATTACAACATAATGGATCTAATTTATTGCAACAAGACTCCACTCATTACAATATCCTTAGCTTTCTCAACACAGAATAGGTGCGTCTGTAGCCTTCCGTTTAGTCTATTTCACTGCCTATAATAATAATGCTAATAATATTTCTTCCTTTGACACAGATCGCCGCCAGTCAGAGCTTGTTCTGGTTAGGAAGCTAAACTATTGATGGAGTCAGGCCTTTCCTGAATGCAGTTCTTACTATTTACAAAGAACTTGCAAACTTATGTTTCTCGGACTGCAGATGAAATCCAACCACCAAAGACAGTAACTTTGCTTGTAGCATCACATTATCCCTGATAAGCTCTCCCTTTAGGCATTTACCTTTAGATATCTACCTTCTAGCCACTGTTTTTAAAGGTTACTTCTCTCTCCCTTTCAGTTAGCTTGTTTTCTTGTGCATGCATACACACAAATACACCCTTGCCCAAAGCAATAACTAGCAGTACCTTCTGCCCACACGATTTAGGGTGTACTATTGCCTTACCTTGGAAACCTACATTATTTCATCAAGGAACTTAACTCTGTTATCTCAAATGAGGGGTGATGGTTGCCTTCACCAGCTTCAATAACTCTCCTCTCAGTCCTCAACAATAGTACATCATGTTCACCTTGCCTTTGCCCTTACAAGGTTTTCTACTTGTGTATCTTTCATTTATCTTTGTATTGCTTTACTTGGCATTGAAATACAGAATGGAAGTGCTGGGGCTACGTTCCCCTCTCGTTAACACTATTCCACAATTGTCTGACTCCACAAATACAAGACAGTGAAGATACATTTGATACACATCTATAAATGAATGAAAAGACAGAGCATTGTTATTTCATTACTTGTGCCAATTCTGGCTAGTTTTTTTCCCCCTCTGAAACCTCAGCTAATTTTAGCTGACTTTTAAGGAGAGCAGATAACTTTAAGCAGCACCATGGGAGAAGACAGAGCTATATGAGGACCACAAGAAATTACATCCAAATTAACAATGTAGAAGTTAAAGCCAAGTTTTTGTCTATCAAGCAATTATCTCTAGAATTAGGCAAATCATGCTCTGCAAATCACGCTCTCACAATTAGGAAGATATTAAACGTTACAGCTCTTAGCCATTTCACCTGTCAGACAACATACGATGGCCAAAAGCCATGCTTGCAGGGATTTACTTATGTGATAGACTTTCTTTGAGCTGAACTACAAAGAAACATATGGATCAGTATGACCCACCCCTTCATTACAACTATGGTAATGCAGGTTTTTTGCAACAGAATAACATCTCTGTGATACCTAGGTTGTCAAAAACCACAATTACGGTCATTGTTTATGCATTAGGGAAACCTCATCCTAAATCTGGCACCATATGGGGGTGAAAAGAGCAGCTGCTGACATTTCAGGATAATTATTATGATGTAGCTGCAGATATGACTCAGCATGATGAGTCTGACAACAAAAAGAGGGGAAAAAAAGGCAAAGCAGCATAGGCAGGTTTCAAATGTCACTTCAAGGCACCAACCCGAATGCGTTTCAACTTTCAACATGCACAGAGTGGGACAGCTTCTTACTAGCTCCAAAAGAAAAAGCCCGAACACAACTGTAGACCGTGCTCTGTGTGTGTATTGGAATCTCCAAGAGAGAAAAATAATTAATAACTGCCTAGGAGGAGTTTTGAAATATTTTCCCCCCTCATGTTTGTGAAAAATGAAATTAAGCCAAGCAAAACCATGCAAGCAGCACCGCCTCACCATTTTCACCCTCTTTCTGAAGCACTGGCTCCACTGCACAGGTCACCACTCTTCAATGAGTTTGGAGTTCATCTGGTTCCTTTCAATTAGAAAATAACAGAGATATTTAGCTTCTTCCATGCAGCCCCATTGGCACTATTCAGCTTCCCTGATTTCTTTTGCCAGGCCACTGCCTTCTCTACTTTCAATCTGTCTATTCCCTTCTTATGGTGTCTACAGGAAATCTTATTGTTGACTACCTTTTCAGTGTTTTACTCTCCAGACATTTTCTTGTCCTTCTGTTCTTGGTATGCTGATTTCACAAGGAAGTACATCTCTCTCTCCATATTCATCTCTAACGCAGATATGCTTTCAGGGCACAGTTACAGGTGGATCGTTGTGACAGAATGACATTACTGTCGGATTCAGGGAAGTGACAGACTATTACTATATATGGCCAAAACCAAGTTCAGTTGCTCTGCTCTGGACCATTTTAGCTATGATTACACCTGGCAATAATAACAGTTGTGTTTATTTTGTATATATGTGCTCCATATACCTTGTGTCAATCCCAGTATTTTGGTATGGAAGATAACATCCTTTCTTATGCAGGAATTCAAGAGGCATATGGTCTAACCTCTGATGTGACGAGAAGCTCATCCATTAGAAAACTGAAATGCAAATGCCTCCTTTGCAAGTTGCTCATTTTAGCCATAGATGAGGCTATTCAAGCAGTTCCTGTCTTAAGGCTGAGATTCACACATAATTTTATTACGGATCTGTTCACAGATTCACAGAATTGTTGAGGCTGGAAGGGACCTCGGGAGATCATCTAGTCCAACCTCCCTGCTCAAGCAGGGTCCTCTAGAGCATATTGCCCAGAACCACGTCCAGGCGGGTTTTGAATACCTCCAGCGATGGAGACTCCACAACCTCTCTGGGCAACCTGTTCCAGGGCTCAGTCACCCTCACAGGAAAGAAGTTTTTCCTCAGGTTCAGATGGAACTTCCCGTGGTTCAGTTTGTGCCCGTTGCCTCTCGTCCTGTCACTTGGCACCACGGAGAAGAGACTGGCCTCATCCTCTCGACACCCCCCCCTTCAGATACTTGTACACATTGATCAGATCCCCTCTCAGGCTTCTCTTCTCCAGGCTGAACAGGCCCAGCTCTCTCAGCCTTTCCTCATACAAGAGATGTTCCAGTTCCTTTATCATCTTAGTAGTCCTTCACTGGACTGAGTCCAGGAGCTTCATATCTCTCTTGTAGTGGGGAGCCCAGCACTGGACATAGTATTCCAGATGTGGCCTCACCAGGGCTGAGGAGAGGGGGAGGATCACCTGCCTCGACCTGCTGGCAACACTCTGCCTAATGCACCCCAGGAGACCATTGGCCTTCTTGGCCACAAGGGCACATTGCTGGCTCATGCTCAACTTGTTGTCCAGCAGCACTCCCAGGTCCTTTTCTGCAGAGCTGCTCTCCAGCAGGTCAGTCCCCAACCTGTCCTGGTGCACGGGGTTCTTCCTCCTCAGGGCCAGGACTCTGCACTTGCCTTTGTGGAACTTCATGAAGTTCCTCTCTGCCCAACTCTCCAGCCTGTCCAGGTCCCTCTGAATGGCAGCACAGGCCTCTGGGGTACCAGCCACTCCTCCCAGCTTTGTATCATCAGCAACTTGCTGAGGGTGCACTCTGTGCCTTCCTCCAGGTCCTTGATAAAATAAGTTGAACAAGACTGGACCCAGAACTGGCCCCTGGGGGACACTGCTGGCTACTGGCCTCCAACTAGACTTTGTACCATTCATCACAACCCTCTGAGCTCTGCCATTCAGCTAGTTCTCAGTCCGCCTCACTGTCTGCTCATCTAGACCACGCTTCCTGAGCTTGCCTATGAGAATGTGATGGGAGAGTGTCTTACTGTGGGAGAGTGCCTTACTGAATTGCAGGGAGACAACATCCACTGCTCTCCCCTCATCTACCCAGCCAGTCATTCCATCATAGAAGGCTGTCAGGTCAGCTAAGCATGATTTCCCTTTGGTGAATCCATGCTGACTACTCCTGATCACCTTCTTGTCCTTCATATGCATGGAGGTGGTGTCCAGGATGAGCTAGCTGTTCCATCACCTTTCCAGGGATGGAGGTGAGGCTGACTGGCCTGTAGTTCCCCGAGTCCTCTTTCTTGCCCTTTTTGAAGACTGGAATGACACTGGCTTTCTTCCAGTCCTCAGGCACCTCTCCTGTTCTCCATGTTCTTTCAAAGATGATGGAGAGAGGCCTAGCAATAACACCCGCCAGTTGCCTCAGCACTTGTGGATGCATCCCATCAGGACCCATGGATTTGTGGATGTCAGGTTTGGTCAAATGATCTCTAACCTGATCCTCTTCCACCAAGGAGAAGTCTTCCTTTCTCCAGACTTCTTCCCTGATCTCCAGGATCTGTGATTCCTGAGGGCTGGTCTTAACAGTAAAGGCTGAAGGAAAGAAGGCATTCAGTATCTCTGCCTCCTCTATATGCTTCATCACCAGGGTCCCTGCCCCATTCAGCAGGGGGCCCATATTTTCCCTGGTCTTCCTTTTGTTGCTGATGTATTTAAATTTTGACATCCCTAGCCAGACTGAACTCCAAATGGGCCTCAGCCTTCCTAGTTGCATCCCTGCATACTCAGGTGACATCCCTATATTCCTCCCAAGTGGCCTGTCCGTGCTTCCACCTTTTGTACACTTGGCTGCCCCCCAGCCTTCACATCTCCAACCAGCCCTTCCTTGTTTGTTAATACAAGGTCCAGCAGCTGCTGATTGGCTCCTCTATCACCTGCGTCAGAAAGTTATCATCAATGCTCTCCGTTCACATCACATACATTTTGATAGGAGCATGCTTGAGTTTAGAATGGATGCAATTCCTGCCTTGTAATGGTGTAGAGGCCACAGTCAAAAATGGTCCTAAGACCAAGCTGCTGACCATGTTTTGCCCATTTTAGGCAGCTTGCAACTCATTGCCTCCCTGTGACTGAGGACCCTTGTGAAGGATGTGGCAGCAGAGCATAGCTAATTGTTTGGATAAATTATTCTAACAGTTGGAAGCTGGCCCACAGCACATTGTTTGGAAATTTCTCCTTTATTCTAAAAGAAAAAGTCATATATAGAATCAATTTACTAACAAACTGAGGCCCCCAGTTGATCTGTAGGTACATACTAAGTTTTTTAAAGCATTGCAAGGAATTTA
Source organism: Struthio camelus (assembly GCF_040807025.1). Taxonomy (NCBI): domain Eukaryota; kingdom Metazoa; phylum Chordata; class Aves; order Struthioniformes; family Struthionidae; genus Struthio; species Struthio camelus. The sequence goes on along the minus strand of NC_090943.1, from coordinate 29,385,389 downwards.
TATGTGTGTCACAATCTCTTCTGTCTCATTTTGTCACAATCTCTTCTGTCTCATTTTAAAAGAAAGTTTCTGCTGTTTTGGCTATTTATTTCCATATCTCAAATATTCTGTGCTCTTCTGATATGAGGTGCATTCTCAAATACAAATTAGGAACCTGACTCCCCAAATTCTTGTCATGCCAATTTGAAAAGATACTATCACACAGCTAACAAGTATATTTTAAAAATTTTTCTGCCCACTTTTGGTTGTGTAGGAGGGCAATGAAGCTAAAGAGTCTATGACCTGTGCTCTTACAGTAGACAACTGAATATTTATGTGTTTATAATGGATACATGTTCAAGGTTCAGCATTGCTATCTGTACCTATTATTAGTGTTGTGTTATCATTATTATTATTTTGCACTGTGGCAGAGACCCCCATCAGGATCAAAGTCCTTTTGTATTAGAATCTGCATAAAGAAAATGAGAGGCCTTGCTCCTGTGTTAATCACCTCTGTTCATGCTCAGCAACACAAGGAAAGATAGGTCTCTGCTGTGCCATGTGGAAGGAAAGTATTCCTTTTGTACCTGTCTGGTCTAGACCAGTGTGTGAAAACTATATAGTGCTCCTTCTGTCTCATGCTCTCTAAAATCTTCAAATGATTGAGGAGAACATGCAGTATGGCAAGTTGATGGCAGCATCCAACCTGGTTAGTGGTTTAGTGTGTGCAGGCATAGTGTTTTCTTCAAGGCATATTCCTTTATGACTGGTGAAACTTACTTCCTCTTCTGAGAGAGTTCAACAATACAAAGAACTTCCAGTGAAGAAGTGCATTTTTTATGAATTAACCTCTGAATTTACAGTTCTGGAAGCCAGAGATGGATGATATTTACTAGCTGAACCAGCTCTGCGAAACTGTTCACCCAGTTCTTTGGAGAACATAGCTATGGAAGAATACATTTCTTTTTGTAGAGACTTGGCTTATTTACATGCTCTACTGATTACTCTGCTGATGGCCTTTTAATGATTGGCCTTTTTGTCTAATGTGTTCTTGCACAACATTGAGATCTTTTGTCTGTAAAGTCTGGGTATCAAAATGAGTTGATTGACATCAGTGATTTTTTTGGAGAGAATTCTTGCAGTTCAGGACAAGGGATGTGGTTGCCTCGTCAGTGCTGAAAGTTTAGAGCTATACAGAGATGGAGAGTTTTCAGGTTGCGTGGTGCATTGCAACTAGCTGGTGCTCTTGTTCTCCTGGAGAATCTGTTCACCTGAGATGCTAACCAGTTTTGGTGTATAAATGCAAGGAACATTATTTTTCTTGCAGAAAAGCAATATGTGATTCCAATTTAACATAGACAGTCTAGATAATTCCTCTCTTACCATTGGCAAACCAGTGTATGTCCTTCATTATAAGATGACATCCATCATGCAGTCAAATGGCTGTTACTTACTGGAAAGGCCATTTCGATAAAGCTGTGACATACACTGTAGAACTATTAACTAAGAACATAACATTTATGACTGAGGTGGGTATTGTGAGTAACTGCTGTGTTGCATTATCTGTTCATGAGGGTTATTACTTCATTTATATCTTAATCTTTAGTGTGATCTATTATACTGAATGGGTAAAAATTACAGTGCACTGGTTACAAAATCCTGTATGTTTCTAACGCAGAAGATCCTGAATTGTCGCTGGGTAACACAGCCTGTTGGACCAGTGAAACTGATTTGAATAATACATAAATTGAATAATGCATACAATTTTTACTGACCTTGGGCACCACTGACAAAACAGTTGCAATGTCTTAACTGAACCTTAATTCTCAGCGTGGTCTGATAGACCTGGTCTCCACAGGCTACAGTGGGAGAACTGTGTTCATTGCAGCCATGGTTATAAGTGACAGCTGTTTTCCAGCTGAGATGTTGCAATCATGATTTAGATGCCAAAACAGATGTTTTTTTAAACAACAATGGTAGCAAAAACTATCCTTCTAACAAATGTATGGTATTATTCTTCAATTTGTTTTTAAGGCATTATGTTTCTCTTCCTGCTTAACAATATACAGAAGGAAACAATAAAAATTGCATCATGGATCTGAAGAGTAGCTTTTGGGCTGTGCTCTTATGCTGATCTAGAGGAAAACAGGGAGCAGGAGGCTGAGCCAAGAACATGTGTGGAGACTGGTACCATGAAAATACTCAGAATTCCTGGTCAGATCCTCTCTGCTTTTTGTGTGTCCATTCTAGGCAATGTGACAACGCGTTTGCTTACTGGTTATATCACCACTGGAGACAGAATGTCCTCTGGGGGTCCTCCAATAGGGGGATGATTTGTTGGTTTAGCAATCATTAACTCATCCCTATTTTTTTTTAACACAAATTAAAGTTGGCGGTAGAGTAGGCTCATGCTGCTCGGAGCGGCAGCTCCTTGGCAGCTGCTTAGGCTCTCTGGTTAGGTCCCCTATGCCAACCAACACATGGGCTTCAGCAATTGTTTGGAGTGCTTCAGCTGGGTTGTAATCACACAAATCTTTCCAGAGCTGTACTGACAGGTAACCAAAAGACCTCTCAGAAAATGACATCTAGGGTTTTCACTAGGGTTCCCACTAATGTATATACCAGCTAAGTTATTTGCAACTGGAAATAAGCAGCACCATGGGCACCATGTAGACATGTATCTAATCATCTAGTAAAACAAGAATTTTAAAAACAGAGACCATATCTAGGTTCATACCAGTAGTTTTATTTAAGAATGAGGTCATTAGTCTCCACTGATTTCTGAGGCATTGGTGGGAAGGTATCTATAAGATTCAAAAGGCTGCTGACAACATCAATCAAAACCTATTATGTGACATGTTGTTTGCCTGGGGATCTGCTGTGTTAAGATGCCATGTGGTTGGAATCAGATCATTTTAATTGTTATCATATGTAATTGTCAGCCACATAATCGTATCTGCCCAATCTTTAACAGTGTTTGTTTTTCAGATTTCTTTCCTGAAGCTCGAGCTCTTTGTGAATTACTTCAGTGACCTTTTTAATATCCAAAGAAAAACTAAGTTTTTCACAGACTGGACATCACAGTGATCCGACATGTAAACAATAGAGTGTCTGATGTTAAACCAACATTGTAATCCGATTTTCCCCAAAATTTCAGAACTCATTATAAAATGCTATTTAGCTATAAAAACAGCAATGGAACCTTTTGTTCTAACCATGTAAAAGCAAACAGGCAAATTCGGCTTTTAGTCACGTTGTTCTGAATGAATTTACTCTCTGTTTTTGCTAATGTAACTGGCTCAGCACATTTCCAGGAGGTAAAAGACAATATGCTATCAAATGGAAGAGGGGAGAGTAGGCTACTGATAGTTAATTATTGTCATTATTTGACAGAAGCAGAAAGTATTTGAAGAAATGCTGTGGTTCTAAATATTTTAAAAATTAATAGTGAGGTATACTTTTATGCCACCATGTAATTCAAAGAATACATGGTGGTGGTATTTTCATGAGTAGTTGCTGTAAATATTTACTAAACCAAGATTAGTTCCTTTCTTCACTGAATTTTACCTGAGGTTTGTATCTAACGAATAAGGGCTGTTCTATGTCTAGCAGCTTGTAGTGTTGCATGACAAATTGTGTTGTAGACTTTGTCACACTTTCTAAATGTCTGATAAACTTTTTCTTTCATAATATCCCTTAAGGTATGATTAAACAATGATAATCCACATCTTTAGAAGACAGTTCTTAATAAGCAATTGTCTAAATGAGTAACTGAATATGAATTAAGAAAAAAAACCTCTAGAGTGCAAATGTAATCCAACCTTGCAAAATGCTGCTTGATCTCTACCCCAGGCAAATAGGACAGAAAGATATTTTTCATTTCTCCTGAGACACAGAGATGAGGAAATGTTGGCTCTGGTAAGTTTGCACAGATTCAGATTCATAGAATATGATGACTTTCCCTGCTCATACATCTTTACACTGACTCCAGTTATTCTCATATTAAATACAAAATTCTGTGTTTGGCTAAAGCATGTCTTCCAAAAGCCTCTTAGTCTTGGTGTTATGAGATCATAGAAAGGATCTGGTATACCCCTTGATAGTTTTTTCCAACGTATAAGCACCTTTATTTTTAAGAAGGCACCTTGCTTACAATTTCAGTTTATTTGACTTGACTGGCTCTTGTGCTAGACAGAAAAGTCCTTTCTTAGCCGGTATTTCCTCCCTGTGAATTACTTATGCATGAAACTCACCTCCTCCTATCTTCTTTCTGATAAACTAAACAGATGGAATGCATTCATATTTTTACTGTAAGGAGTTATCCTTTCAAAAATTTAGAGGTTCTTTCCTGTAGTATTCTCAATTTATGTTTGACTGCCCTGTCCTCATCCTTGTATACCACCCTGCCAAACTCATGCCATCCAAAGATTTTTATTTAGGGATATATTTACATGACCTTTGGTGAAATTGCTAACGGCTATTAGGCCTTGTTCAGAACCCAAGGGAACCTCCATTCAGTCTCAAATCCCAGTTGATGCCTAGTTTTTTGAGATGTGTCAGCCAATTTTTAATCCATTTGCTATATGCTTTATTGCTATTGCACAATGCTAAAATCATAATAGTATGTCAATTTCTGTGACTATTAATTTAACTTTTCCTTCCACCTGGTTCCTGCTGTATTACTGAAGTATCTGAGTGTCTTTAACATAGCATAAAGGTCATTATAGAAGTTCCATTAAAGAAGACTTTATAGTAAGTCTGGCACTTTCTACGCATCAGGATGCAACAGAAAATAGTTTCTTAGTGTATTGCACATATTTTTTTTTTCCATGATTGGATACCTACTGCACTAAGCTGATACCCATAGAGGATCTGATAACATAAATATTTAACTGCATGAGTTAAGTGTGAATTACCTTTCAGTCTTTGGTTTGAACAAAATATTGTAGTATATATCCAAAAAGTGTAAAAGGTAAAACCAATAACAGCTCACACAGACAAAGATAATATTACATTTTAAACTGTGGCTGTGAATTTCAAAGCGTGATAAGTTTAGTTGTCTCATACTAAAGCTTATCCACTGTAAGTGCTAAAACCAGTATATGTGCTATTGAAATCAAGAGCCTGTGCAGTTCTTCAAGTTACATAATTGAATGAGACATGCATAACCAATTTAACTATAATGTAATGACAAGGAAATTAGCTTCTCCAAGCCTTGACTATTCAGTATGTTTAATGTACCTAGAGCCCCAAAATATATGTATTTATTACCAAACCCTGTGGATAAACAGAAGTAAATCAGCCCTGAGAAAACCTACTGATAACAGGATTCTGTAGTTAGCATTCAAATAAGTTGTTTACAGTGTAACTACTATCCGGTATCGTACCTAGAGTCTGAAAGACATTAAATATAAGACTAAGTTAGTAATGCTGAAAAACTCAGTCCTGTAGCTGATACATATTAGTACTAACAGCATGTACAACATAAATATGCCTTAAAGCAGTTTAACTACTATGTAATTAGCATAGCAGTGTTAGGATAGTACAAAAAGAGCTGTGAGGAAGTACATGTTTACAGGGTAAAAGTCAGTGTACCTCCATGACCTTGCTGAAGATATTACAGTTTCGAAGACCTCCAGATTCTGTAGAGAAAGTGAGGAATCATTATGGTATCTCTGAATGCAAGACTTCTTCATATAACTCTGATTTGAATTGCACAAGGAGAGGGTGATTGTTTTGGTTTGTTTTTTTAACCTGCATATATCTAGCAGATCCTCTCTGGTTACTCATCTGAAGAAGACGCTTAGATAAATACATGTTTTCATCATAATTTAACAGGGTAAATTAGGAAAAAGTGTGGGGAAAAAAAAGGCATTTTAACCTAGGAGGAATTTCAGTGTTTGGTAAAAATTTTCATTCTGTCCAGTAACAAATCCCTTTTTGACAGCAGCAACCTCAAAAGTGGACATCAGACAGATCAAATGATTCCTGAATTCCAGAGGACATTGGTGCTCTTCAACTTTGAAATTAATTAGCGATATTGTTGCAATAATTTGGGATGTGGAGTATAAATCGAATGATGGTTCTTGACCATATTCTTCTAGATAACTAATATGAAAGGGGATTTGTAAAACAGACCCCCCTCTGCCTCCCTCAAATAATAATTAAAAAAATCTAACTAAACAAACAGTTGGCTAAATTCTGCATTCATATACATGTGCAATTTCTCCTTTGTAATCAATGAGAAGCTTTTATATATACCCTAGGGCAGAATCTGGCTCATCATATGTAACACTTTAATTTAGGATGATTAATGATCAAGTCAGTAGCTGTGTATTATTTGTGAATTCTAGTCTACCACTGCTTAACTTCATATTATTATTTTTAAATTTACAGCTGCCATGGAAAATGACCAGAAATCTACATCCTGAGAAAAACCATCCATCATCTTCGGGCAGTCTTACAATCTGTTAACTTTAGCTGCTACTAATAAGTCCAGGAAAAGCAATTATTACAATGTTTCACAGAATGGCTTCCAGATAGCGTATGACATAAACTGCTGTTGGGCAACATTTCTTGTAAGGAAGTGGCCTTCTTTTCTTCAGTAAGCAACTTTATCCAAAGCAGGTATGATAAAAACTGAGGCAGAGAGCCAGACCCTTAGCTGTTGGAAATGAGGATTGACCATAGTTACTGTGATAATTTGCACCTTCCAAAGATTTGGATCATTGCGCTTTGTAAAGCACTTGCTTGTGGGTTTACCCAGCGTGCAGTCTCTTTCAATAAGGGAGAGAGTTATGAGATGGGATTGAGGTGTCCTTGCTAACACAGTATGTCATGGAATGCCAAGTCGGGCATCTGGCTTTGACTTCAGATTTGCTTCCAAATGATATTTTATCTACTATTTAACATACATAATCAGCAATACGAAACAAGCCAAAACTCAGTGCACTAACATCTCTAGTTTGTTTCTTGCTGTACTGAGGCCCTTAATAAAACTGATCACTGACTGTTGTAACGCAACAGGCTGCTACCTGCCGTCAGTACCCCTGTCAGTACCCGTGTACATGGCAGTCACCAGCATTTTTTTGGTACTGTGTCTCAGCAGCATGTGGACAGAGGGAGCTGCAGTGGTGAGCATCACTGTGAAGGTGTTAACTGGCCTGGAGAGAGGGAGGCCCCTCCAAAATTATAACGCCCAGTTATTAGGCAACGTAGGTGGATATCTATTAAAAGGAGACAGGCCAGCAGAGGAACTCAACTGAGCTTCAAATACAGACAGCTTCTAAGAGAAGGGGAAACCAAAGGAGTAGGGAGTTAAAGGAATGGTGTCTAGTTTATCTAGGGCGGCTTTCACTTTCCTCTGATTTCTATAAGGAGCGGCAGACAGTGAGGTACTGAGAAGGAAAACATGATAAATTCTTTATGACAACAAACTTACACATTGGCAAAGCTCTACTTTGGGACCTTGGAGCCAAAGCATTTAGGATGACTCAATTCATCGTGTGGTGGCATCTCACCAAGCCTCGCTGAGTAGTTTCAGGGTTGGGTAATATCACACCTGCTTACTGAAAGCTGCTTGCTATTAGTTCCTGGCTATTCTTCACATGTCCTCGCAAGGAGGTGTTAGCTCATCAGTAACTTTGGAATCAGTTCAGTCTGCCACTGGTAGACTTGTTGATCTTGATGGCCGTTTCTACTGGCAGATGACATTCAGCACGCTCATCCAGACACCCATCTACCTTATTAGACTGCGTGATTTATTATTTCAGTTCAATTTCTGTAGCATATTATAGATCATATTAGTATACTTGGATTTTGGATTGCAGACTTATTTTCTGAACCTTGAAAAAATTGACACTAGGAGGAAAGTGTGGACTGGATTGCTTCTGAAAACTTCAGATTTATGTGCTAGATCTCTCTCCATAATGTGTAATCTGAACCTAGAAACCCATTTACTTTGCAAGCAAAAATCTTGGTCTTGAGTACCATTATTAATTCTTTGCTAAGATGAATAACATCAACGGGAAAGTGGTATGATTATGATCCTTATTTGATTCTTTTCATAACTAAATTCTGGACATCCATATATTGGGAGGTTAGAAACTATAATTTGCCTTGCTTAAGATAAACTATTAAGTGAATCAAGATATTTGTTTTAAGTTATCAAAGTTGTTTTGGCCAGCAGGTGTGTGTGTGTGTGTGTGTGTGTGTGTGTGTATGTGTGTATGTATGAATGTATGTATATGTGTATATATAGTCTTAAAATATGTATAAGCATTCATCCTAATATATATGTCCGTTGCTTTATATATATTACATGAATATGTGTACCTTAATTCCTCTGTATATGTGTGTAAAATTCCTCTTTTTATCTACCTCTGCATACATATATACATGTTCCTCCTGAATATGTCCTCATGGCCTTAATTGCAGACTGATTGGTGCCAGCAAACAATCCGGTTCTGACATCTAAGAGGATTAGATACATTACTGAAAGATCAACAGTCGGTGTTTGGGAGCTCATGGCTCCCTGACCACCATGAAACTGAGTGGGTAGAAAGGCTGCTCTTGCTATAAGACTTGTGACCCGATCAACATTTGATCATAGGAAGGTCTTTACTCCTCATGCGAGTCATAGGCATTTTAAAATATTCATTACCTTAGTTAGGTGTGCTCTGTTTACTTGGGCAGTAGTTCTACTGTAGTGAGATGCAAGCTTGTTAAAAACTGTTATTTTCTCTAGCACAAGGGAAATAAAGGCTTCCTTCTTACCAAAAATTTTATCTTCGTGTGAACTATTGCAGGATTTTGGTGATATAAAGTCTTAAAATGTTATAATGAAATAGTGAGCAGAAAACATTTGATAGTACCCACTTGATTCCTGATAGCGTTATGCTATCTGTAAAACGTTTCTTATTTGTCAGATATGCTGTAACACAGAAAGTCCAACAGTCGGACAACTTCTAGGCAAGGAACTAGCATAGGCCTGCAGTACTGAAAAAATGCTACTTGCTTACTATCGATTATAGCAGAAGATTCTTTCAATTAAATGTGTAAATTAAGATGCATATGAGCAACAAATATCAAGTTTCAAGTCATGCTGTGCCATTAGTTTGAAACCAGAACTCATCTTTGGTTTCCTAGAGACATGTATTTGCAAATTAAAGGCAAGGGAATGACTCTGGTCTTTCTGGTATTAGCCTGTTATGTAATTCTACAGCAATGTGCTCAGTCTGTAAAATACACACCAGTAATGAATATTTTTTCATCAAGATATTCATTTTCTTGTATAAGACAATCTTATTTCCTAGATCTTTTCAAACCTATTACTCATTTTATGTGCACAACAGGACTTTTGATAGTTCTGTACCTCTTATTAAAGTGAAAAGTCAAAGGAAAAAAAGTTCTTATGTCTAAGTATTTGAAACTAACTATGGTCTAGATGCCATTGAAGCACAAGTGTAGCAGCACATATTAACATAAATAAACAGTAGATGTAGGATACAACATTCCAGACACACCAGAGAGTATTTGAATTCATATAAGCTTTCTGACTGATTAATTTATAGTTCTTGAAAGATACTGGGAAATCGGTGGCATTTTTTGGTTTTTTACTTTGCAACTTATTGAGATCCCTAAATATGTTTCTTATACTGTTCCTTTGTAATCATCGGGCTTATTGGAACAGATGTGTGAATGAAAATAAATCTGAATTCTGCATTGCTTATAGGGCTTGGTTCAAAGATGATTGGCATCCGTAGAAGGATCTCACCAAAGGCTTCCATACTTCTAATCACATCATTAATGAAGACATTTTGATCACTTTGGTCTTTTGCCTATCATCTGAAGAGGAATAATGATCCTACTGTTGAAAAATGTTTTGAAACTGACAGTGATGTAGATATTAATCACTGTTATAACTTCTTAGAAACAGTAAGAAATGAAATAGCGTTTAACAGAAAGACTGTTTTATTATACTTGCAACAAAGGAACTGGAATATAACCTTTTTATTTAAGAATCAAGCCACAGATTCAGTTTTGATTGCAGTATTTTGTACTGAAAATAAGAATAATGGAAGCAATTAAGTATTCATAGTCCTGCTCTCACACAAACACCTTCCATGGTGAGCCTGTTTATGCAACTGAGTGTGCCATACAATTGTTTTTATTACCTTCTTATAAAACAGCCTGTATAAAACACTTTATTTTTGATTGTTCCTTTGTATATTGTTGAGCGTGTTTGCATTCTAAAGGGCTTTGCTCATTAAAGCAATTACTGTAAACTTGCTGTAGTTTGTTGCTTTTTTTCCCTTCTCCCTCTGAGTACTAGAAACATCCATGAAGAGCTCTTGCCCAGGCAGGATGTTCTGTATCTACCAAGGCTAGCAGTGGGAAGCTTCATTCTGAGGACAAAAGAATTTACAGAGATTTTCTGTAGCTGCAGCATCAAAGCAGCAGTGAGCCTGAAGGAAGGGGAAAATGTAGCTGAACTCTGCCTGCTCTGAGAGCCCCTTCCCTCCGTCTTTTTGACACAAGCATAAGAAAAGTGGAGATTGCCAAACACAAGCTTTGCCACATGAAGGGAGGAAACATAGCAAAGGTGGACAGGTCTATTATGGGGTAAGATTTTGTTTGATTCGATGGCTTTTGTGGGTCTCAAGCAGTTACCACCATTCTTTACCTTTTCCCCTGATGGGATCATCCCCCACCCATATTTATCGTTTACTTAATCACATGGAAGGAACCCTCAATCTCTCCCCATAGTACTTTAGGTACCCTTGTTCAGCTGGTGAGATGTAACATATGTATAATACCTGACATATCTTCAGCAGTTTGCTTCCTCTTGGTGGTGGGAGATGAAGAGAGGACTTTTCTCTCTAGAGTCACAGCTGGGTTAGTATGGCTGCAAGCTGACGCTTCACATGGCTGAAAGTAAAGGCACAGCCTATCCTGTAGAAAGATAGATGAAAAAGCCTCTAATATTTTCCTTAAACCAACTTAACAAAACATTCTTTGAAAAATGAAGACTTGCAGATGGAGGAACCTAACGAGGATCTACAGATAAAGGTGGTAGGGAACAAAGATGGCCGTGAGCTTTCTGACAAAAAGTCCCCCAATCAGAAAGTGCTGATCTGTCAAACCCCAGGCTCACCATGGGAAGATGTACACTGGTGCCATGAGAATGGAGTGTCTGGTCAAAGAAAGAAACCTCTTTGTTTGCTGCCTCAGGGCAGCCAGTAACTCCCAGTAGGATGTTTAGCTGCAAAACAGCAGACCGCATTTAAGGCCATAGTCTCTTCAGATTGATCCAGGGATGCGAATGTCAGCCCCACAGCATAGGTGGCTCTGGGCTACTGACTATTTCAAAATGAGAATTTCTCCTTTTGGAGCTGCTTCAATTTGCATAAATAACGACACAGTCATTAGGCAAGAGAGTGAAAGAACCTGAGTTGATAGTCCAGGGATTAGATCACTCTGCTGGGAGGTGCAGATTGGAGTCCAAATTTCTTGTCAGGTTAACATGTCATTACTTGTACAAAGTGACGCGACTTCAACCAGGGAAATGAACAAAAGCACCCCACCCTCCTCCAAGGTACTGAGTTGGTCCTGGACTAGAACAAGCCTTTATTCTTACTTCTGCACAGAAATAATTTGAACACAGTTCTCCAGCAGCTCCTGTGGGTATCTTAATCCATGGCTATTGACCGCTTTGAGCAAGAAAAGCTGCATCAGGCCTTATTTGAAAAGTGGCGTCTTGAAGAGGAACGGGAACCTTCTTGAAACTGCAAGATCTGCAACTCTGCTGGGAAACCTTTTTTTCCCACCCAGCTCTAATAAGGAACAAGTTGTTGAAGAAAACAAAGAAAAAAAGATTTTAACATCAAGAAAGCATATAGCACTATAGCACTCAATAAAGAGGCCCTTTATTTCCAGAAGTACCCTTAAGGAACTAGTATGTGTCTCTTGATATCTGTAGAAATGCTAAACAGAATCACAAGAAAAAGAATTAGTGAGGGAGAAAGTTTTGCAGAGTGCTTAGGAGCAGTCCCTGGTGAGGAATGCCATGATTATTGCTGCTGTCAAACAGTGCACAATGCCACATCTGCAGAGATTTCTCCCTTCAGGTTGCAAACTGAAAGAGCTGGAGATGCTGAGGCTTATTCTTCACTATCTCATGCCCTTTTCAGTCCTTCATTTTTGTATAAAGCAGTTTTAAAGCCAAGTGCTTGCACAACTGAGTGGTCATACATGCCTTGTCTGCAGTCACTTTGATGGGTCACTACTCTGGGCTGTGCTCTTTGCTTCCTTTGCATTCCTGGTGGGTATGCTAAGGTGGGACTACCCAGTGCAGCAGCATGGCATCAGCCTGATGAGCAGTGCACGGCTTTCTTTTCCTTTCCTCTCCTAATGCACACCAAGGGCATTTTCAGGGAAAGGGTGCAGCTAGAGGACCATTGCCATCTGAAACTCAGGGCCGGTAGATGCCACCTGAGGGGGCACATCCATTTAGTCTAAACCTCACTGGTCCTGTATTTAGTGGTTTTAACTGTTCACCCTTGCACTGTGTTGTGAAGAACCATGTGAGGGACAGGGCCATGTAGAAAGCCTGGAGGGCTTTCTTAGGAAGCCTGTAGAGAACATTCTCTGCATGAAAGTAGGAAAATGAACTTAATCCTGCTTTCCTGTGTCATACAAACTCCCATTTAGCTGGAGTTTTATCATATTACTTTTTCTAATATTGCCATGAACAATGGGTTACCTCTACTTACAAACCAGGCTGCAAATATTCCAGTGGTGACTGCAAAGGGTTATTCCATAAATCTATAATCTCTCTCCTTTCCTGGTGAGTCATTGCTCATGCTGTTGGCTCTAATCCCTGGGAGGTGCTGAACACCTACCTTTCAGCATCCGACTCCAAATCTTTATTCTTTAAATAAACCCAAACAGTAAAACCACCAATAACTCTTTTCTTTAGGGTCATGTAACCTCCTAAAGAAAAAAATTCCCTCCAAATGCCCCCATCAGTTCTAAGTTTGCCTTAAGAGTGTTTGTGGTGCACTTACTTCACTGCAACATTTCTCAAGATATCTGCATTGTTATCAGTGCTGCTATGATTTACATTTCAGTTACTGCAAGTCTGTCCTAAAGCTTTAAAAGCACTCACATCAGTTATCCCTGCTTATCTTGACACCATCACACTGTTCCACTTTAACTAACTCTGAAGAAGTGGTTTGTATTTATTTGTTGGTTGTCTCAATAATTTTGGAAGCTGCCACTGACTTTCCTAATTCAATAATGCTGCTACAGTATTAATCATTCATCATATCCTGAAAGCAAAAGTGTAGTGATTTAAGAACAAAAGGATATTAAAAAAAAATAAACACATGACCCACAGTGGCTGCTTTGGGGAAAGTAGCAATATATGCATGGCAAAGACAGTAATGAATAGCATCTGCTTTATCTGTGGAAGAGCAAACAGTTGTAGACATTGATCATTTCTCAAAGAGAGTGGTGTTGACCAAAAACATGGAGGAAAGCCATCCAGAAGCTATTTTGTGCAAATGAAGTGCAGATTTGTGTATATGAGTCGATACCCCATTTGTTGTTTCCTTTCATTAAAACCACAACATTAGCACTGGAAAATGATTATAATGGTTACAGTAAAAGCCACTGCAATGCTCAATTCACAGAGAACTCAGTGAGGGCAGGGAAGGAAAAAGAAATCCTTCAGATCTTAAAAAAGTGCATTTTCATGTAATGAAGCTCTAGTGGAATAGGCTCAGATATCTCATCTTTCCATACTCTTGCTAGCCTATTATGTAAGTCACTCATTGCATCCTCAGAGCAGGGCACAGCATGATTTCTCAAAGCGCCCTATTACCACTTCAGTTTCCTTGCTGTATTGAGGCCAAATCCTACCTCTTGCAAGAAGAGTGCCAGTGAGCCAAATAAATTAATTCATGGTGTCTCTTGGCTGGCTTTATCTTGAGAGTTGTTTTAGTCCCCTGGCTCCCAGAGGCAGAGCTCTGCAGCCCCCCAGCAGCCATAGGCAACTGGCCCAATGCTTCACTTTGACCTAGTCTCACACCCCCATCCACGCAGCAACGGATGGACGTCCAGGAGTTGTGCAAACTAGTACTGGGAGGAATGGCTTTGCTTTACATCCCAGCAGGTCTCCGTATGCGAGAGTATCTATTCACGGACCAAAGTGTCTGAACTTGCTATTTGTTATTTGCTGCTTGGGAGAGGGTTGCTCCAGCGAAACGCTCAGAGGAGACGGGTTGCAGGTCTGTGCCCTATGGCAGCAAGGTTCAGCCCTCGAGCTATATGTGATACCTGAGGAGCAGATGACTGAGGAGCTCTCTTCTTCCCTATTTATTGTTCTCCGGTTGCTCACTTCCACTGTTATCAGGTGTCTCCTACCAAGATTACCCATGCTTTCTGAGTTGGGCCTAAGCTTTCCCACCAAAATAAACAGGAATGAAAACTTCCATGGACTTGCAGAACTTCCAGTGGCAAGGGGCAGGAACCCAGGCTCCACTGTGCCCACAGCTGTCCAGTGAAATCCTCCTGAGATTGCATTTCCCAAATCATCCCTTTCCCTGGATGTGCTCGGGGCAGACCCAGCTGACCCTTAAAACTAGGCAAACCTACTACCAAAGCCCCCAGAGTCCTTGTTTGCCCAAGCGGAACTGCAGCGCAGTACCCACACGCCAACGAGGTACCTTCCAGACATGCAGACCATAATTATGCTTTCAAAGCAGTGATGTAAAAAGTCTATTAACCAATTTGTTTCTCAGGTTGTCCGCTTCTCCCCTCATAAGATAGCTCCAAAGGGAAAAGGGAAAGTGAGATTTCTTGGCATGGCTTTTAAATCGAAGTTAAGTTCAGCTAATGATTGGTCACGGGAGCTGCCTCCCCTCTCGCCTCGTGTGCCGGCTCGCCTATAAAGTTGCAGCCCCGTACTTGAGCATAGCTGGGTTTTGGCACACTAATGCTCTACCTCTGCATTGCTGGGAGAGGCCACTGAAAATATACAATCCCCAGACGGGAGCGATTTAGTGAAATTAAAAACAGACAGGGGGCACTGAAACAAGGAGGTGTCAAATGTTCCCCCTGCCCCACGAAGATTTTGATGTGGCTGCTGTGTATACCTGTCTGTCTCCTCTTCACCGCTGTCTAATTTTGAAAGCTAAAATGCACAGAATGAGTGGAATTAGAGCAAAGACACACACACAATCACAGACACACACACATGCGCTTTTAATTGTCTGTTATTACCAGTTAATTTCAGCTTGTCCAAAGGCAGGAAGAAAACAGCCTAGAGTGGGCCTTGGGCCTCCAGAGGTATTGTAAAACATAACATCCAAAGGCCTTCCTTGACTCCATTGCTTCCTCTAGCCCATAAAGAATGTATTAATTCACATTGTTTGATTTTTCCAGATGCTGTTGCTTTCCCACAGTAGTCCCTCTATTTTTTGGTTAGAAAATAGGCTCTAATGCACAAGTAGATGATAATGGTGCTGCATTTTAGCAGGGAACCGACAAGTGGAAAATGAGGAAGTCAAGATAGTGTTTTAAAGGCCCGAGCAGCTAAATATCTCAATCAGAAAAAGAATATTTTATTTAAGTATATCAGAAGCTTGAAGGCTTTAAGGAAATTGTTACATTGCTTGGACTAACACAAATTAAAGAGTGAGCTGGAGGAAGAGGAAGATTTCTATCACATAGGATTTTGGAAATTTCTCCACCTTCCCTTTTCTAGCAGTAATAAAGATACAGAATCTGAAACAAAGATGTCAGCAGAGACACTGAAGCAAACTGATGAATTACAAGAAAATAACTTACCATTCACTATAAATCTGCCATTGCCAAGTGACAGAATAAAAATTGCATTTCCTTATTAATAATAGAAATACAAAAATTCTAGCATGTAGCAATATTTTAAGTATTGCACAACTAATTAGACTACCAGGATTTAAGAACACATGGATAATTTGGGATCTAGGGGCCAGTGGAAATTTTATCTGTCCACATTAAATTAATCAAATGTCAAGTAAAAATAAAGTAATAAAAGATCAGGAATATGTCGACAGATAAGGTCAGATCAGCATAGATTTTGCAACAGAAAATTATCTCTCTCTAATATCTTGGAATCTTTGCCCATGCCCGCAGAGAGGTGAACAGAGGTGAACCAGCCAGCTGTTCACTTAGGCTTCCAATAGATCTCTCACAAAACACACACACAACGCTATGGAAAAAACTAAATCATCGTGGATGTTAAGCCAAATATTCCCATCAATCAAAACTGGCAAGAACATAGGAAGCAAAGTACTCTTTATACCTAGTGAATACATGGTTACTCATGTAGGGATAGAGCGGTTAGCTTTTGTCAGAGTAAAAGGTTTAGCATGGAGGTGCTCCATTTACCAGGACCGGCATCATTTAATGTACTTATTATAAAAGTGCACAGTATGATGAAAAGTAAGCAGAGGACACACCTTTTTTTTTTTTAGACTGCATGCAAAGAGTATTTTGAGAAATTTCACTTGAGTAAAAACAAGCTAATATGTAATGAAATGACAATTGAAGTTCAGTGTTGATAAAATATTTATATATACATACTGAAAGGCAATTCCCTACTCCCTCCCCCCTTTTTATAGACCCCTAGATTTTAAATGCTGTTTAAGTGGAAAGCCTTAGGAATCCTTGCTGGCAGTTCGTTGAGGACATTCTATCAATGTGAACCTGTAAATTAAAACCCCCAAACAAAAGATTGGGATGGATAAGGAACAGGAGAGAAGAAAGCCATTATGTAAATCAATAATATGACTTTCACTGGCACTGCATAGTTAGTACTGGCTGTTCTGTCTGCAGAACTAGAGGGAGTTTGGAAACGAACTCAGAAATGACTCCGACTCGTTGGTGGAGAAATTGGAAAGATGTGATTGTTTGTCTTTGAAATGGAGAGAATAAGGAAGGGGCATGATAAAAGCAGAGGAAATAATCAATGTACATCTCATACACAGCAAAAAGGAGACACTTGATGAAAATGAAAGGCAGCTAATTCCACAATACTAGAAGGAAACATTTCCTGTTGCTCGGATGCTCACACTGACTGTAGACTGCTCTGCCAAAGGACACCGCTCAGGCCAAGAATTCAACAGAATGCAAAGAAGTACTGAGCTTTCTTATGGACGGTAAGAATTTCTGCAGTTACAATAGTTAATGCCAAGAAAAAGAATATTAGAGAAAAATATGGGAATTCATGCTCTACCATTCAAGTCAGCCACTTACTATTTCAGAGATTATGCCGAAATCTTCATTAGATCACGGACAGGGCAGATAACGCAACATCTGGTTATTGTGGACTCTATCAGATACAGGACGTTGAGCAGATGGATCGGGGGCTGTTACAGAAAAGCAATTCCCATATTATTATCCTGCCAAAGCTATAAATATACATTTTGTAGGGCCATCTGATAGCAATTGACCATCAGTTAGCAGACATGGCTCTCCTCATCTCTTTTTTTAATACATTTTTATTAATGAATAAATCGCTAGGATTTCCCAGGCTAAAGTTCAAGTGATTTTACCTGCAGAACTGCTGCAGTGTACATTTTTAAAATTATTATCCTCATTTTAAAGCCAGATCAGTCCGTTAAATGATGCAAAAAGGCTCCACAAAGGCACATAGCGCTTGAAACCCTCTGCTTCTGTACTATAACTTTTTACAACACATAAGATCCGGGAGCCAGGCAGATAGGACACTCAGTATCTTTTATTTTCTTCAGATACTCTGTATTTAAAATACTACTCCAGTGGTTTCTGACAACTGCTTAGGGCAATTTTGCTTAGCCTAGCGGAATGTCCTGGAAACTACTGGCAATGATTTAGCTCCCAAAATTGGAACGCATTTAGCAGAGACAGAAAGCCTATGAACAAATAATGGACAAATGCCAGAGTAAATAAATGTGGTTCATGAGCTGTGGTCAGAAATGTCTCTCTTTCAGTATGCAGTGCAAATCTTTTGCCAACATTTACCATAAAGTTATTACACAAAGCAGTTTTTCCTCTCAGTAAGACAAACTCAATGAAAGACTGCTTCTAGTCTAGCAGCCTACCATTAAGGCTGCAATAGCCTGTCATGCCAGAAGAAAACCTGTGTGCAGTGGTCTCCCTTCAAGCTGCTCTTTTTCATTTTGTTAAGTCAGGTTTCCATGCAGAAAAGAGAGCGAGCAGGAGAGAGACTCCTCACAGTTCAACACTCCTTCGGGAGACGACGATGAACCACGGAGCAAATTCTGGTCCTCCCATCTCCCAAACCCAGCTCTTGGCCCTTGCTGCCCAAGTCCTTCTAAAGCACTTTATGAGTTACCATTACAGAGAGAGGCATTACAGGCTTTGCCACCATGTAGCAGCACCACCTTCCTTTTCAAGCTCTGTCAGTGGCTCCAAGAGAGGAAAGGGCAGACATAAATCGGCATTACATTATTATTGCTGTTTTTTTCTAAAGTCAACTCCTTCACCATATTTTGCAGGATGATTTCAAGTATTTGCACTGAGAAGTCCCAACACAGCTTTCTGGTGCTTCATTCTGCTTTCTAGTCATGGGTCTGTGTAGATGAGGCTTCTGCTCTAGTCTCCCAAAGTCTTAGCAATGCTCAGAGGAGGCGACTCATGTCATACACCGAATTCGGCAGGAGAAACTAATGAACTTGCAAAGCCTCTCTGTATCATTCGGAATCCTGACTCAAAAGCTAAACAGCCAGAGGTGGCTGTGCTTGGCCATCTTCCCACCAAAAAGGCCTTTCCAGCTATTAACTTCCCACTGCAAGAACAGAAGGAAAAGAAGTTTGGAGGAAGGGCTCAGTCATTCTCTGGCAGTTTGAGGTTGAACCAACACCAGGGTAAAATAGACGAGGGAACCAAAATTATATTGTTTTGCTGTGCGTAGTTGTTCTTGTACTAATAGCTGGAAATGCAGAAAAGGAGACTAAAATCTCTGCACGCTGGCTATCTGTGTTAAACCTTAAAGTGTATCAGCCCCAGGCACGCTGCCACACTGAGCTACTATGAGCTCCATCTCTTGGCATTTGAATGAGAGTGCATCTGGTTGAAGAAATGAAATCTGAATTTTTGTTTAAAACCTCGCTCTACCTTCTTTCCCAGCCATGCGGACATATGACCACATACTGTCCCCCAGCAGTTAGAGAAGCATGGGAGTTAAAGCAGAAGAGAAATCTTAATAGAAATGATTAATAGGAATCTTGTCATTTACAACTTTATGAAATTCTTAATAAATGTTGTTCTTGCGTTTTCCTGGATTTTCACCATTGACAGAGTCCAGACAATGATTTCAGTGACACCAGTTAGAAGCTGAACTGATGTTAGAAACCATCCTACTTTTTAAATTTGGAATATTTCTGTATATGAAAACCTCTGAGCCCACTCCAAGATTTCCCTAACAAGAACTGAATGGATTTGCTTTACTCTAACCTATCCCTTTAATGAACATGCATCATTCTGTTCTTTGCCCGGCAGATGTAATAATAGCAATGTCTGGCGAGCTTCTGCAAGGAGCCCTGCAATAAAAGCACCTTCCCCTCCCGCCAAGTTAAAAGAGAACAGGCTGACATGTATTGGAAATGCACGGGCAATATAATGATAGCAAATTACTTTGAAAAGAAAAAGGTTCCGCGGCGCACATGTCATTTCAATCCACGGTTACGAGGCAGCACTTCAGCTCCATCTTTTGTGTTTCCCTCCAGTCCTACCCCCTCCCTCGCCCCCAGCTTTGGAGCGAGCTGTCCCTGCGCTGCAGATCAAAAGGAATATCTTCACTACAAAGGCGAACAGAGCCCACGAGTCCACACCATCCCCCTCAAACTCAATGTGGCAGCCTGCTTCCCCCCTCCATTACTATTTTAAGAGCACATTGGAAAAGTTCAGACTTTTTGGTCCCTCCTGACACATTCCTCTGACTGGGCCATTCCTGCTAGTGCCTGTTTTCCTGCTAAGCCCCGTCCAGGCTGTGCCATGAGGCTTTTGTCACAACAATGGGTCTTTGGAGATGGTGACAGAATGTCTTCTAACACCCAGAAAAACGGAGCTTAGCTATTATTTCTAGAATATATTTAAGCCCTTTGGGACGTTGCTATTGAAAAGGCCGGGGATATTGATTATCATTTTTTATACAATAAAATTTTTTATATGTGGGGCCAGAGCTATCCAATGTGGAGAGAGAGATCATGTTATCATCTTATTTATCCCTCCACACTCTTTCCTCATCCAGCCTCTACTTCCTTGACCCTTGGGCTGCGTTTGTGCAATTCTGAATACATTTTACAAAGCCCTGTTTTTATTTTTGCTCAAAACTGTCAGGCTTTTTCAGCTGCATGAAGAAACACAATTGCGAAATGGTGTAAATCACACTCATCCACCTTTCTGATGTGTAATGTGGTCAGAGTATCTGGACATTGTCAGGGCATTGTAGCGCGTATCCCAGAGTGACTTTGTTATAAGAAAGGAGTTTAATTTTTTCCTCTTTTGTAACCTTGTGAAATTTCCACATTAAAAAGCAATCACATCTTTCAAACCAGCAATGATTGTGTTTGGCATAATGGCTGTAAACCCCCAGTGTGCAGAGCTGAGCTTGTTTTCACTAAAACTAAATCAGCTTTCAAAATAAATGATCTGCAACAACATTATATTCCCCAAATCTTATAATCCTATTAACAGAGGTTTTTTTTTTTTTTTTTTCATTGCCACCAGACTGACAAGACTGGCCCAGTTTCAAGGGGGAGAAACAGAAAGTCAGTTAAGGATGTAGCCAAGACGTGCACTGCAAGCCTAGGACCAGCCCTGCCAGGGTCTGCGGTTAGAAGCTCTTAACGACTATTGTAAGCCCTTAAATATAATCATCTGTATTTCACCTCCACCTAATGCACTTCATGTGTAGCATGTTTATCTGTTCACACAGTCATTCAAGAGACTCAACAAATAGCCCTGTTTGAAGAAGCGAGAGGAGACCGGGTTGCCATGACTCTTCCAATGAATAAGACTTCTATCAAAATTACATAACAGTGCCAATGTGGTAAACGAAAATGTGTCCAAATTAGCCTGGGCAAAATCTCTTTGCCAGAAGTGGAAATTATGTGGTAATATCAAAAGGCAACTTTACTTATATATAATTCCAGGTTTCGCTACAAGTATTTTTTTTGGAAAAAAGTCAGGAGGACTAAATCTCGCACTCCTTTCCCTGGGCCTGTCCTCGCCCCCCCCACATGGCAGGCAGAGGGCTGGGGAGAAGCTGGGGCAGCCGGCAGGACTCTGCTGGAGCTCCCCCCACCCCCTTTCCTGAGCAAACGGCACCTTGAAGTCATTGACATTTTCGCTGTCTTAAAACATGACTAAAAAGGTGTGATAATTGGCCTAGGAAAAAGAAATATTCACGACAATTTAAGAAGTTTTCCTTTCCTTTCAGAAAGAAGGAAGGAACACCCAGAAAGCGCAGGGTCAGTAGAGAAGGAGAGCCGGAGAATCACGATCCCCCCCAAAATGTGCCTGCGCTGCTATTTGTACAGGGATTGTATCAGTTAGGAAATCATCCGCCTGCAAACTGCATGTTTCCGATGCGGCGTCGCGGCCGCGGTGCCGGGGGACGAGGAAGCGTCCCGGGGCTGGGAAGGCGTCCCGTATCCCGCCGCGTGCCCGCTCTCGGTGCCTGCTGCCCCGTGCCCGTACCCAGCAAAGCTGCCGGGCGCTAGCACGAGTTACTTGCAACAGCAGTATGAGGCCCTTCAAACCAAATGTTGAATGTTCAGCAAAGCTGATGAAAGCAAACAGGATCAAGAAACGTGTGTGTGTGTGTGTGTGTGTGTGTGTGTGTGTGTGCGTGCGCGCGCGCGTGTGCACTGGGGCGCCGAGGCTTAGATATGCATTGCCCTCCCAGAAGCCTTTTCATTTTTATTGCAACTCGCTGAAGCAATGAAATGCTGACTGAGGAATGTAAATAGGGTCTTTATTTTTTAACATTTTCCTTTTATGAGTTCACCAGAGCAGTAGTGGTTTCCTCACGCTACAGATCAAAAGTTGACAGGTCCCTCTAACCACAAGAAAACACATCGCAGCAGCAGCAGCAGCAGCAGCAGCAGCCTCTAGTCAGAAGGAGCTATTGCGATAGCAGCTGTCGTACGCCTGAGTGCTACTGCTCCTTTGGTTGTTTACTAAGTGGATTTGCAACAGCTTTATGTGAAATTTAAAACTGTAAAGTAAAAAAATAAGATTATAAAGTAAATCGACACAGTCCTTTCTATGAAAACATAGCACCTGCTTCTGTTCCCCTTGCCTCTTGCTAATGCTGGCAGCTGAAATTTGTTTTTGATGAACTCCGTGATGAATATATTACTGAAATCAGGCCAAAACTGCTACCACTGAAACCCAGGAGAGGTATACCACTGATGGTGTGGGGAACACCTCAATTGGTATTGCAATCCTAGTTATTTAAAAAACAGTGCTGAGATCTCTGGAATAATGAGTTTGGCTTAAAAATCAGGAGATGTTTTAGATCTAAGAAAGGGATATTTTATTTATCTGATTTCTGATTTTAAGCCTTTAGAAGATTATATGACCGAGCTTTTCTCTATAACCAAGAAGATTTGAATCTTCAAAAAATAAACAAAGGAAAGCTGATATTCTGCCAGACGATTTCTGCCAGGAGCTGGGATTTCAACAGTGCAAGCTATCCCAAAACTTGTGATAAAATCATCAGGGCTGGCCACGGCACAAGTAGGCCCACAGAATGATCAAAATTCTCATATCAGGCTGCACTTCTGCAAACATATGTCCATATTAGGAATCGTGTGCAAGTCCCTGGCCCCACTGAAGTAAATGGGATCTGGTATGTAAAATCACTGTTTGGACAAGTAATTTCAGCATCAGACTGAAAAGTTATTACAGCCTCTTACACCATTATGGTTTTAAAGACTGCAGCTACAGGTAGGAATTTTCCATGCACGTTGCTGTTGGGATGTTATTAGTCTTGTAGTAACAAAAAAACACACCTGTCGAGAATAGATCCAAACTGCATCTATTCACTGAATTTATTAAGTGCCCATTTTATTCCTCAGGTGTAATTCCTGATGCTAAAAATAATAAGGAAATAAGGAAAGGATTTGCTTAGGGTTTCTTCAATGAATTCTGCTTAGGTATGGGTTCTTTTCTGACTGAGTATTTTATTAAAGATGCAAAGATAATTCAAAAAGCTGCCTAGCTTTAAGTATTAAAAGACTCTTAGTAATTCCAGCAATTCCATACAATTCATTACAAACATCTAATGCTATGTATAAAATACAGTAGATCCCTTTTATGGCTTATGCCTTCATTTCAGGAAGAGAATGAATGGTTCAGATCACTTAATATCTGGATCTGTTAAATGTTGTCTCCATTCTCTTAACTGCCAGAGCAGTGCATTTGAGGTGCTGGAGCAGGCAGGATGAGTGCAAACTGCTGAGTGAAGAATTAGGCATTTGGGTAAATACCTTGCTGAACTGGAATCGCTCTGTGAAGGGCTGGATGTGAGCACTGAAGTGGGGTGCCGACGGTGGCGTCGCATACTTTTTTCCCCTCGAGAATTCTTCGTTCACCGTTCAAGAAAAATGCTATCATAACAAATGACTGTGGTCAGACAATAATTTGGAAAGAAATCTAGGTGAGACTTGCAGAGGAGCAAAGGAGATTGCGATGCCCAAGTTTCACAGTTTTTATTTGGGATTTGGGAAGGTCAGACTCTTAACCAGGTAAGAAAGTGTCAGTTTATATTCTAGTTCTTAACTATCAAGGTTTTACTGTAAACAGTGGTAGAAAAAAGTACTGGAATAATTAGAAAAAATATACTGACATTTTCCTTTTAACAAATTTCAGCTTTTTCCTGAAGAAACAGTTTTCTAAGTCAATTTACTCAGACAATAATAGAAGCTTATTTATGTAGCTGAAAAGATTAGTGACTCTCTTGAGAGAAAACAACAGATTCCATCTACCCATCTGGGAACTACTGCATGTTACGGTTGCAGAGGAAAATAATAAGAGCTAAAAAAGCTCATGCCAAGAAGAACCTTGTTATACCCCGATTCACCAGACTATCTTTAACTGGCAGGCCATATGCAAACCTTGACCGCACTGCATATAAGCTAGGAGTCTAAGGGCTTGTGTTTGCACTGCAGAAGTGTTCAGTCAGCATAGCATAAACTTATAAAGCGTTCTCCAAACAGGCGGAGGGATCACTGAAGTTTCCTCTTCAGTTGTTCCAAAAACCCAGCCAAAAATCTCAGTGGGATTTCCCGGAGGAATTACAGATCAGGCACAGCAGAGCTGCAGCGAGATGTCAGGGCCTTGAGTTTGTGTGTTTGCTGCTCTCTCCCAAGGGCTCCTGGGGCAGACCCCCACTTGCCATGAGTGACCTGGGACCATCACCAACTCCACTGAGCCATTTTCATGTTGATCCACATGATTTTCCTTGCACCAGTTTTATCCCTTGTGTTGTCTCTCACTAGCTGGTACAGTTTTACCATCTTTCACTGCGTGGTTGAAAGTGATTCCCTAAAAGATATTTTTTTAAAGCTCAGAGTCACTTAGTTGCATGGTAATCTCAGCTTTTGTTTAAAAAAATAGTCTAGGCCCTCAAGACTGTAGCAAGCAGATTGTATATTTGAAACTCTGGGGCTTGTAGAAGGCAAATAAAAATACCTAATGCTTATATATTTAATGTCATGGTTTAGGGGTGGAAGACTAGTGCTTTACTGTACGTAAGATTGGCACTAGTGTACTTGATTTCCAACCAAGCTAAGACGACTTTTTTAACATGGTTCCAACAGGGCTGACTTTTCTTCTCTTGGTCCTTGTTTATTTCTGGAGCACGATGTGCTTGTGGCTTGGCAAATAAGCCTCTCCGGACCATTGTAATACTTCATTGGTGCATATACAGCTATTGGGACAACGGCTGTAAACCAGAAGTGAATTCTCATTTTCTTTTTGTTTCAGACTCTGGCATGGTAGACATTATAACCTTGGTATTTTCTGAAAAGGCAACAAAACGGTTTTAAAAGTCTTACATTTTGTGGTATGAAAAATATGGACAGAGAAAACAAACACCTCCAATCAGCAACTTTTTTAGCTTAATGGCCCATTCTAGGGTGGATGCTTTATGCCTTTCCGTGCTTGCAGGGCCACATATTTCTTACTGAATCTTACTCTAAATGTAGAGGTCATATTAGGCCAAATATTATTGTCCGCAACTAGATTTTATCTGCATTCTGTGGTAGGAGAATAGGCTTCCAAGAACGCTGTCTGTCTAGAGGGCTCACTACCTTTCTGTAGCTTTCTCGGCTTACTGGGGCATATTTTTCATTTCTCCCTGTGTTTTAAATGCGTAAGAGTGCTTTTAGATTATGACAAAAGTCAGTTTTGAAATACAAAAACAGGTAAAATAACAAAGAGTTGAAAAAGTACTTCAAAAGGACAGAGGGATAAGCTAAGGTTGTGTGTCTTATATGGGCTCCTTGGTTAAAAACGACAACTGGAATGTTTCAAAGGCTTTTACATTTCACATTTCAACCCCAAATCTTTAACAGAAGAGTTACCCTTAACTCTTTCCCTGGTTGTTGTTGTTCTTGTTGTTTCTTTTTATTTCCTCTTTTTTTTTTTTTTTTGTAGATTTCAAGGTGCTAAAAAGTGCAAGGAGGCATCCAGGGAACAGAGCTGCTCAGACGTCTGTCATCACTGAAGACAGCTTTCAATGCCTGCAGTGCAGTAAACCCTCCACAGCTGAGCTATACCCGCGTGAGGCTGATTGGGTCTAAGGACAGGAACACAAAATTCTTTCTTACTCTTTTGACCCATCCCCTAAATGGTTGCACTTTAGAGAAACCATTGGGTATCTAGGCACTCTGGGGTGCGGTTATGAAGAACTTAAGTGATTTAGAGGCCATTATTCTGCCCAAATGGACACAAGCCTAATGCATAGCTATATAGGCTGAGATACATGCATATCGAAATTTCCCATAGATTCCTGAGTTCCAGCCAGCAATGACCAAATTTCATTGGCTACAGGCGTATGAACATGAAGGAAAACAAATGTAACAATGTCAAGGGGCAGCACTGCAGAAAATAGTGGGTATCTTCTGATGAAAAGATATATAGTAACATGACAGACCAGCCAAAGACAGGACTGCTTAACCATGGATGATGGGAATTCCTTAAGAGTTCTTGTGCTCATGTTATCTGCTACCCACCAGCTACGATCCTTTTCATGAGGGTGGCATAGTCTTGTGGTTTCAGTTTGAGTGTTTGGGAAGTTCCTTCTCTAGGTCGGCAATGTTTCACCCAGCCATATTTCTCTTACTGTTGACACTTTTTTGCCAAAATCGAGAGTGGAGAGTACTGCAGATAAACAGCTCTGGAGGAGAAGCAACAGTAGAGGAAGGAGCAGAGGCCATCTGTGGAGGTGACTCTAAGGGAGATGTGATTCACTGAGACACCCTCTGTTTCTGCCACTGTGGTAAGAAGGCAGCAGACACCAGCACCGCTGGAAAACATTCTGAGAAATCTCAGTAAGTGGTTTCTCGGCCTCAGTGTGGGCTTCTTGCACTAAAAGGTACAATTTAACACTTAAACTATGAACTGCTTGGTTCAGGAATTTCTGCCTTACGCCTTAAACATTGATGGCACTTAATAAATAGAGTACTGCCTCTCTTCTACTCTCCCTGTCTTTTTCTTTTCTTGTTGATTGTGCTCTGTCTTGCCCTCCGTACTGCTGCCGAACTCATATACTTCCACTCCATGTAAGCCGGGATCACCTCTCAGTCTTTCCCTATGGTAACTTCTCCCTTTAAGCTCTTAATTTTCAGTGCAAAAGTCTGCAGTGCACGACAGTATGGAAGCAGGATGACTGGAAGGAAGGTAAAACTGAAAAGTCATAGGATCAGCAGTGTTATCTTTTGCTCACTGCTAATTCATTAAAGACCTCCATATTTTACGTGTGGAGGAAGCTGCTGCAGAATTTGCCATCTTCTGCACTAGATAATCTAAAGACACCAGGAACTTCAGTTTATAAACCTGGTTTAAACTGTGCACAGAATATGCTCAAGTTTGAATATATTCATTAATTTCAGGTGGAACTGCTTTTCAGCACATTTAACATTTTAATCAATTGACATTTGTTGCTACTTCATTAAGACTTAAATACCTCAACTGAGATCAGGCTCCCTTGTATCAACTCTGAGTGGATAAGAAGTTCTCCACCCCAAAGAGCTTCACCTCTAGATGCACAAGAGAGCAAGAGATGAGAAAGGAAGAAGGAAGAAACAGAGGCATAAAAAGATGCAGGAATTTTTCCTAGGACACATGGCAGAACAGTAGCAATGATCCGGTGAGAAACTAAGGCCCTTAGCACCTAAGTCAGTGCCCTCTCCACTGGGCTACAGTAATAACAGCAAGAAGTCCTGTTAACAAGGAGGTAATTTCGGTATTCATAGCAAGATTAACCAATATATTGTGTCCAGTAGAGATGATTCAGAATTCATATATACAGAGGGCATGTTTGTTACAAATTCATTGAATCCTTTTAACCTTTTTCCATTTATGTCTGAATATTAACACTTTGAAATACTCAGAACCAGAGCTGAACAAGCTAGAAGAGTTAGATCATGGATATCACTGTGCGCCTTCAATTTCATTAAATGGCATGCAAAATAATTATCAGTCATTGAGTTTCCCCTCCTCAGAGATAAATCAAAGGAGCTCAATTATTGCTACAAAATACAGGACGAAAAAGAAGATAAAGAGAGATTTTAAAAAGTGCATAAAAAGCAACAGCATAAGTGGGCTATTCTAAAAGGACCATGGGCCATGCAGCCCTGCAACAAGATAAGCAGTGACTCCATATGGATGTTCATAGTTTCCAGATAACCCTTTAGACCTTTGGAATCAGCCAGTGTCCAGAGCAGCATTAACTCTTGTACATGGCAGAGGGAAAACAATTATTTATATAAACAATTATTTATTATTTATTATATAAACAATTATTTCTTACTTTCCCCTCTTGCCAGTGAAGCAGAGGACAGCAGATTGCTCAATGACCTCACTCACAGAAGAGCTGGGGTTAATTTTCGGCTTGGGCAGGTCCGTTTGTGTCTAATAGCTGAATCCTCTGTAAGCACTCTGAAGGCTTTGCATGGGAAAGCTGTGTGAGGTGTATGGACTTCTGTCAGAATGACCTGCTTTTGACTAAGCAAAACTCAGAGCAGCACTTTCTTTTCCAACAGCCACCATCTAACTAAATCACTTTACTGCTAATGGTACTGGTTGCCTTCTTGATCAAAAGACGCATTTTAAAATAAACCCCGAATTACCTTTTCTTGGACATAAATAAAACTTTAGATCATTTCCAGATGACCACTGTATAAACAATACTGCAAGGAAAATGGCAAATTTTGAATCTGAAGTTTCAAAGAGCTTCTTCACAAAGGTGAGCCATCATGTTTGCCTGGAGGGGCAGGGCACAGCCACCTACCCTACCACCACCAGCTCCATTTTATGTGTCTTTTTTCCTTTTCTTCTGGCAGGTCATTAGTCATTCTGACAAAAGTATTTACCAGATAACTTGAACCAGACAATATTCACAGCAACAGGAAGGATTTCTACAAGAATTCTATATTAGCCCTTGTTTATCTGAACCCTTTAATTCACTCAGAGTGCCTGATCACAGCACCTGCAGTGTGGGAGCAACGTATTGCGGACAAAACTCCTGCGTTGATGGAGAATGACCTAGATGACCTGTTAAGTCTTTTTCCCTGACAGGTTCTACCATTTCGAAATGCATGCTTGAGCATATTGTAGTAGTGCTAAAAGCTCACACACTCACTGCTGGACAGAGCAATGTGTGATGTCTCCATGCTTGAATGGAACAGTGTGAAGATGTGCGATGAAGATGCATCTGAGATATGGCCCCTTCTCCAGCAGGAGCTGGAGGCTGCTATGTTCCCTCTATGGCAAATCAAAGCAGTTTTGTTGCACTTCAGAGCATAAAGCACCCTGACAAAGAGTTGGAGACAGAGGGGGTTACTATGGCCATCTCAGTAGCGGAACCAAATATGAATATGGGTAGACTGAAGAAAATTCTTCTGTTCTCATATCCTGTGTTCCTTGTGGATGTTTCCTCTGAGATCATTTGTTCATCTGTCTGTATGAATTAGGAGGTAGACACCTGAGCTTGAAATTCTGGCTTGAGGACCTGACTGCACCATTAGAGGTGCTTTTTACTCCTTGAAATGCAGGCTCATAGTGTCTTTGTAGCTAGAATCAAAGCCCACTTCCAAAAATATGTACTTTGGAGGTTATGCATTGCACTTCCTAATATCTCAATATAAGGTATTTTCCATGTGGACTTGGCTGAATCTGCTATAATAGTTATCACACTATCTGGCATATTTACCATGGAAAGATTACTAGACCACTAAGAAGAAGGAATATAGTTCAAAGGCTCGGCTGGTATATGTTCAGATTTCATTGTTTAAGTATAAATAGCCCTGAAATAAATGCTCAGATCCAAATTGTGAAGCGGTTAGTGATGGTGACTTCAGGAATCAAACCTAGAACTGCACAGGAATTTCATGGCTGGTCACTCTCACAGGTTGAGCTAAAGCCCTTGCCTTGCCCACAGCCAACAAGTCAAGAGAAAAAGGCAAATTTCCAGCTCCAATGCCTGCAACAGCCCTTGACAGGAAGAAAAAGCTTGTGGCTGTTAGAGCAGGCTGGAGCTCCAAAGATCTTGGTCTTGATCCTAATATTTGGATTTTAGTAAGGTTCTCTCTCCTTGAGTCAAAACTCAATTTTCTCTGTGAAAATGGGAGATAATGATACTTCCCTAAGCAATAAGAGCAAAGTTTGTGTGATACTCAGTTACTTTGATAATGACTGCTGTATTAAAGCCAAATAAAGAAACAAAATCTCCAGTACAAACTTATATGGTCTTCTCAGTTTAAACATAAACCAACTTTCTGTAGCCATAGTACTTGCTCGAAGCTAGAACTCCACAGACAAGCCAAGCAGGGTGGTCCTAATGTGATAATTTGGGGTTTCTAGTGGCAAAAGGTTCCTTTTCTTTTCCAAAAAAAAAAGTGTTTTTCTTAATGTATTGAAAACTAGCCACACAAAGACCAGCATTCCCTAGCTTTTGCATTAAAAAAGAGATGTACTCATAAAGTGCAGACGACGGGCAGCTTTCCTGTAGTCACAAGTCAGCGTATTCAAAGCACTAACATATGCTGCTTGCTGAAAGCAGATGTCTAAAATCAGATCAGTTCTGGCTCAAGACTACTTTAATTACAGTCATTTTAAATATGACACCTTGTTCATCAGCTCTCAGTTATAATTTTAAATAGAATCAAAGTTAATCTGCATACCATGAGATCTCCATTTCTTCTGAGTTAATTTTCCTCCTGTATCCAAATTCTCTTCTAATTAAGAGACACTGTTATTACATCTTCTATTTATGCCCACGTTTTGTGACTGTCAATGACCAAGTTTCTTCAATTTTTATCTATCAGGTCAATGGTGTCAGTGGAGTCTTCTCATTATAACTCCTATGTCAACAGTATTGGGATCCCTAGGTGGATTTCCACCCTAGCAGTTTCCAGGCCCACAGCGTTTAAGCTTCTAACATCAGGTAAGGATGGAGCCATTCTACCCAGTAATGCTGAAGCACAACATTAAGGTAATAAATATCAAATACCGAAGCAGCATCAACACAGCATATATCAGAGCTGTGGAAAGAAAGAATTTTTCTGATTCATCAGCAGCTCCAAAAAGTCAGAAAGAGTTCCTTGTTATTCAACTGAAATATTCTATTTGATCCTCAAATTAAATGTTTTATTTTGAAATTGAGATTTGAAAAAATGCTTTCAATTTTATTTCAAAGAAAGTTGAAAGGCATTTCAAAACAAAAAGTTGTTCTGAAAAGAAACACTGAATCCTTAATTTTGAAAATGTCACAACAAAATTTTTAGGGAATTTCTCCTTGATATTGTGTGTGAAACAGCTTGGTGAAATGGACACATTCCTGGAAAGTGTCCGTGTTGCCAAATCTGCATTTTTCACCCAACAGAGTCCTGATGAAAAGCTATTATCCACTCTAATTAGTCCTTAATTTCTTAAATTTGATGCCACTCCTTCCCTCTCCTAATAGCATTTATATTTCAAAGCATAAGCAGCTTTCCTCAGAAGGAAGACAGCCCTCAGAAAGACAAAGTTCTAAAAATTATTACACTCGGATCCAGGATAGGCACATCCTGTGCCATGAGCTATCGACATTACATTGACTCTGTTAAAATGATGCAGCTCAGAACAGAATTTAAAACACTTCATTTTTCTATCAATGACATCTCACTAAAAAATATTTCATATTCTAAAATTAATTAAAAATTGAGCAGTTAAATCACCAGCTGACATCACTGAAGTTCAGCTGAAGTCAGTCTGGTTTCCTGTTCCACTTAAAGACCTGCTAATGTCACCAGACCTTGCTAGGACAGCAGTGCAACCTTGGACTGGTAACTCTCAGTCCTTCTTCTCTTGGTTCAGTGATGGGAAACTGAAAGAGGTATACAATAGCTGAACTATTCAGGAAGCGTTAGATGTTCCTGCATACCTGTCCTGTTGTAGACAATTATGCCAGCAACCTCTTTACTAGGTCTAATGTAAATAACTTTCAACAAAATTTGAAGATTCACTCTTTTAGGGGGAGAGGGGCACTACACTGATTACTTCCTCTGAAATGAAACAAATTTTAAGATAGGCTAAGTTCTATATTTTCCATGAGTTTGGCAGCCGGAGGAATGTTAAGTTTCCTTCAGTGTCTTCAGGAACTCAAATGCACTCCCCGAAGATGGCGTGTTAGACACATTTTAATTTTTAAAACTAAATTGAAGGAACTACTGAAGTACAAAATAGTTGGATAATAATCTTAAACAAGTAGCAAAAATCACAATTATACAATCTGTACATAGTGCTTTTCTTTTGAGACTCTCAAAGAGAGAATTATTACTAGCCCTGCCCCTCTGCAGAGCTAATGCTTTCACAGGGGTGTTTCATGCCATGCATGTGCAGATGTGTGGATGTCCTCTATTGGGAAGTTTGGAGAAGAAATTCTGTAGCAACCACACTCATGTTGAGCAATAGACAACAACAGCTTTTCAGGTTTGTTTCTTTCCTCTTGTTCCAAGAGAAAATAGAGTCACTTTATCTGCAATCACTGTAACTTATTTCAGTCAGGGATACTAATGTGAAGAAGTTTCATAGAAATGTTTCTATTAATCAGCTTCTTGTCTGTGAAAGAAATGCATCCTATGCCATTTTATGTTTTCCCTCATTACCACTCCATTTCTCATGTCTCCCTCTGGAAAGATTTGTTCTGGTGCTGGGCGGTCTGAGAACGAAAGCTTTCATCTATAATTTCTATATATGGGCAGAAAATCTCTCTGAGTGCTACAGATTTTGAGACTGTAGTTTAGGGAAGATATCCAAGTTAGCTCACTATGCAGCCTATTATGGAGCTTAATGAGCATTCAGGTGCTGAAGGCCAGAAATTCACTATGGAATAATCCCCTTAGAGGCCCTAGATGCTATAGAAAGCTTACACCAGGTCAGAGCAGAGAATCTGCATCTTCTCGGGTTGAGTAAGAGTCTAGGTCTTTCTCTTCCTGAATGAGCATTGGGCTGGTACTATCAGCATTTCTTCTTTCTGTCTTGTCATCAGAGAGATGTGTGTACACCAGTCAAGTCACTCTGCCTCATTCCTGAGCTAAGCACCAACATGGGAAGGTGCGCTCCCACCTAACAGAAGCACCTTCTGCTGTCTGGGAGAAGGACGGTATTTCACATGTGTCTTTCGCAGTTCCAGCTGACCACACTGAAAGCTTTCACAGCTCTGAATTTGATCTTTACAGTCTAATTCGGCATCATGAATTTCATTCGTGCAACCAACTGCTTGATTTTTCAGTGGTGGAGGACCAGATCTCACTACACCTATGTTTGTCTTTGGAATAGGCCACAAGAAACCATTTCCAGGACTGAAATTGCAATCTGTCAATCATGTCCACCTTCTAGGTGCATAAAAGGAGAGAAAGAAAAACAGAGGGAGGCTGCCAAAATCCCCGTGTCAGCGCGTGCTTTTTCATTACTGAATATCAAAGTATTCAAGCTTAATCCGGCACTTCTTCCTGCAGGACAAGAAGTCTCTGAGTCAATTGTGCATACAGAAGAGAACCTCTTCCCCTCCGAAACAGGGAGTTGTTTTACCTTAGAAACTCTGCTAGACACACACGCGCATACACACACATCCAACGACTCACTGAAATTAGAGAACAACGACAGGGCCTATTCTTTTTTTTCCTTTTGCCTCTTTGGCAAAACAAGAGTGGGTGGAGACAGACACTTTGGCTCCACGTTCACCTAAAAGCCCTTTCAAACTCCTAGCACGTTGAGCAACCTGAAGGCAGCAGTTTCTGTGTTCATTCCTGTATGTTGACAGTGTGAGATGAGAGTTTTAACTGGATCAGCTAATTCCCTGGGGTAAGGCACAATTCTGATGCAAAATGGATGCATCAGAAGTGAGGTACAGAGGCACAGTGGCAAACGAGTGCAGCCATGACATAGTGCAGCGGCAGTGAACTCAGTCATATTTTCATGTGGATAGAGCTGTAACTAATGCTCCAGATCCCAAACTGGATCCAAACCTGAGGCCACCACATGAAAGCAGTGGGAGGCTCCAGGTCTGGCTCACACCATCCTGCAATGCACAAGAGAGCGCCTGCGTGAGTGGAAAGGCAAGGGAGCTCCAAGCCACAAGGCAAATGGTTGTTTTGCAAGTTTCTAGCCAAAACCACTTCCACACAGACCTTACTAATGAGATCTCTACTATGATAACATATATCCTGCCTATCTGATTTTTATATCAGTTTTCAACTAAAGGAAGGAACTTGTGCCATTTTATTGCTTGGCTGCTCAAAGTTGGCATCATAGAGCTTCCTGGCCATCCTAAGAAAATGGCTAAGCCTAGGTAAGTTGATGAGGTTTAGGGAATATACAAAGAGAAGAAAAACTGGCCCCTGAGTGGAAAGCTGCAACATATCGCTTTTTTCTAGAGCAATTTTGCCAAGATGGAAATGTTCTGGAGGCAAAGGGATTACACCAGACATGAACCTGTCCTGCTGTGTTTTGTAAAAAATTGGGTGTGTAGAGCACACCTGCCTTCAGGGAGGTTCAGCCTGCAAAACCTGTTCATCCTGGTAGAAAATAGGATTTACTGTCCTCAACTGCATCACGAGAGTTCTACTCCCATACAGATTAGTATTTGTATTATTAAAAATTGTTTCTAACATTATTTTAAAACCTATGCAGATGGAAAGAGATACTTTACTTCCCTCAGAGTATTGAAGAAAATCCTGACCACACAGATGCGGAGCCAGAGTACAGTGGTGACTTGAGATTTACTACGAATTTTCACTTGTGTAAGACAGATCAGGTTTCTTTCATGAAGTTCAAAGTGAATTTTGTGTGAGACCCAGTGTGAATGTTTCCTGCAACTGGAGCATCTCCTACCACCAATTTAAATATAGAAGTACACATACATGCATATGCATGTGTGCACATTTGGACACTGAAATACTGTTGGCATTTATGACAATTTAACTTTTCCTTAATCAAGTTTCTCTGTCCCTTTTAATGGTCTATCAAGAGCACCAGAAGCAAAAGTTCATACTTCTGTTTAGTGATCATATTACACTTTTCTATAAATATTCCAGTATTCTTTAAACTATAAGTACCCTCTCTAATAGCAATTCAAATTATTTGCTTTTTGTTTACTCAGACCCATTACATGACATTACAGATGTCAATTTGTAAGCACTGCTTAAAATTTAAATGTATAACTATGTGACACGCATAATAACAAAGAACTAACATTGCTTGGAAAACATTGTGAAAATGGTAAATGCTCTAAGTCCAGATATGAAAATGTGACCAGTTAAGCTGTAGCTGGCTCAGTCCCCAGCTTTCATGTGACCTAGATTTATAATGCTTCATGTTTAGCGTTGTCTCTTTGGGATCATCAAATGTATTTCACACAGTGGCTCACATACGCATTTTGAACTTGAGGGGAGGAGGTGAAAGGGGAGAAGGGCTGTGTGTGCGGGGAAGGGAGGTATGTACACAATACAATTTCAGCAATGTGCTGGAGATGATGAAGCAGGACAAGTAGGCTCTTGTGTACAGGCACTGGGGAGAGAAGGCTCCCCAGGAGATGTCTGGAAGCAGTAGCCACCCTTAAGCACTCTGAATCATTCACTGGAGGAGCCGTTGCCCACATAGTCTGGAGAACCAGTGCTCCAACTTGGGCACTACGTGAGATGCCTACGCTTATATGCTACAAATACCACCTAAGTCCTCAAAAGTGAAAAGCCAGCAAAGCCAATCACAAGTTCATGAAAATTCAGGCGATTATTCGGGTCCTGCAGTACCTTGGGATCCTATGTCACCCATCCCTGCTGGCAAGCTACCTCTTGTTAGCTGCTTTGCAAAAGCTGTTTGTTGTCTGTCTCCCTCAGCATATGGGAGGGAACAGATGTCTTTTATGGCACTGTGGAGTAAAAGCCTGAACATTGCAGGTTACTACAGACCAGCCAGCACAAGGCACCTTGCTCCACTGCATGGACTCAGCCTCACAAGGAAGGAAAGCTTTTAGGAGAGGATAGGGGGCAGCAGACTTGGAGGTGCAGAGCTAGCAGTTGAAATCCTCATTGGGAGGGGTGGGATGCTCAACAGAGCAATGGGGGATGCTGATGACAAGAGGCTGAAGACGGGAGTTTGACAAACTTTTAGAATAACTTAAGGTTCTCTTTCCAAATCTTTTAGTTCAGCAACAAAGAGAACAAGGGCTAGATTCCGAACTCTGTGATACCATTGCAAACGTGGGCATGCTACCGATTTCAACTAATTCCAGAGATGATAATCGTGTTCCCACTAAACCTAGTAGTAAAACTCCCCATGATTAAATGCAGTCCAGATATCACCTTACTGGGACACTGGCATTGCAGCTTTGAATAACAATTGGTTAGAGTCCAGAAATCCAGCTGTGTTCTTGCCTGCATCCCGATCAAATGACATGTGCCATAATTGCAACTAAGATCTGGGCTGTGTATGCTTTAAAGTAAACTTCCACTTTTGGAATCATTTGAATGGTCTGGAAAAATAAGTTAATCCAGCTCATTTTCACATGCCATTGTGCACACAGGACAGCAGAACCGGAAAGGTAACTCCAGGGCCACCTAACCCAACTCTGCCCAGGTGTAGGTACCATCTCTTATCAAACCTTTTGAGTTCCACCTTAAAACCAGTTTTTGTCTGCTTTTTTTCTCAGGGGAAGGTTGTTCTAGGGTTTTGGCTCCCTTGTGACTAAAAACTGTCTTCTGCTCTCCAGATTTACTTGTAGCCCGTTTGTACCCATTTGTTCTTGTGCTATTATTATTCTTTGGCCAACATAACTGTTACACCTGCCTTACATTTATCCACTTCCACCCATCTTGTTTCTATCTCTCAGCCATTGTCTGACCGGGCTAAACAACAGAGATCTTCTTGTTGATGGAGAAGATAGATTGTCCTCTCCCTGCTCAGCTTAGGACCCTTTCTCTGCAGGTGCCCAGATCTGAATTGATCTTTCATGAATGGGGTTGATCACAGTGGTACACAGCATTTGAGATAAAATCTCACCAGAGACCTGTAAAATTATTTGTAAAATTGTAAAAATACATTAATATATCCTTATTTCCTATAGCCATTAGTTAATATGTGTTCTGCAACCAAGAATCAGATCACTGATTTAGAATCAGCTTGAAGCTGTGAAATTCAGCATAAACTGTATACAGGTACTTTGGGCAAATTTGTGGCATTTGAAAATAGTTAGATTTCTGTCAATGCTTCAAAAGTAATTAGAAGATGGGTAGGTGAAATCTTGGTGCTGCTTAAATTATAATGCAAGGAATGATGCCATATCTCTATCATCTCATCATGATATTAAGACATGATGATATCTATCATTACCTCGCGTTTTAAATGATCAAATAACAATTATTTAAATGCTGCCATCTATAAAGCTTCCTGAATAATCTATAGCCAGCAAATCTGACAACACTATTAATAACATAAGAACCTGAGATAAAACATAACGTGTCTATAAATTAGCTACGATGAAATCTTGAATTACTGAGCACTGCCAGTTGCATTGCAGCAGGACAGAGGATAATGGGAAAAGATAACAAGCTACTTTTGTATTGGCAGTCAGTAATGCGTTGAGGCATGAGCCCATGCGGACCAGATTCAGGTACCCACTCATAAAAGGTCCTCACCAGACAGCAGCTCCTGTGCTCCACTGCCGGACAGACCGACATGCCAGACAGACTGACATGCACAATCCAGTAGTCAGCATGCGCGCACATGACTCAACATCCCGTTGCACTGCACGCAAAGAGTCACTGGTTCATGCTCCCTTGTGGTACCTGGGGTCTTGGACAGTGTGCAAGTGTTGGAGACTCTGCAAACAAGTGCTCAGAAATCTTAACCTGGCATAGCCTAGAAGTTCTGGTATATTGGAAGCCAATTAATTCATTGCCTGTTAACCTGAGTTAGTGAAATGGATAATAAGTACAAATGTTTGTTTCAGGATAGAAGTACAGGTTTGTTTCAGGATACAAATCCATATCCCTCATTATGCTTCCTAAAATAAGGTATATGCAGCTGAGCAACGGGAAGGAGGTGTGGTCACAGGTTATGTAGCTTTGTATTGCAGTGCTGACCATAAGCTGCATATAAGCACATGAATGGACACCTTTCTGAACCAGGCTGAATAAGAAGATCCTGTGCCTAAGTATAAAAAGAAAGGGAAAAGTGTCTTTAAGGAATAGGTGTACAGCACAGTAGTGTTAGAGAGGGCCAGAAAACAGAGAAGGTCCCAAAACACTTTCCAATCACCAACTGTCAAAATTTAAGTTCCGTCACCTCAAATAAGGTGAGAAAAGAGCCAACAAAGCAAAACATGGAAAACATATACACACTCCAGAACCACTGACTTTTTTTGCTAATGCATGAAAATATTTGACTACATCTTCCTTTTAATTTGAATTGGTTGTTTACTAAGCACTGTTTTGGAAATTACCTGAGTCCTCAACAGTGGACTGCTCACTGGTTCAACTCCAGTGAAATTAATGTATCAGATCAGGTATGTATTTCAGATTCATTCATGGTGTTCAGCAGTGGGGTCTAATACGTGTCTGGTATGTCTCTCTTTCTTCATTCCATGCTGCAAACTCTGGAAATCACTACTGTGTTTTCTGTACATCTGTAAGCTCAACACTTGAGAGTCTGCTGAAAAAGCCAAGTCTGCAGGGTTTTTTCATATTTCAAGTAAATGTTCCTTCTCTCTTCTTGTTTTTATGTAAAGGAATATGAGAAACCAGAAAGCACCTCCAAAAATCATTCCTTTGATTGAATGCTCTATATTATAGCCAGCTGATGGTGTGATTTTTTTTTCTTGAAGTGCTGAGCAAGCTAAAGCCGCAGGAAACAAGTAATGTACATTAGTGCCTTTATCCAACGAGCATCCTACCCTGCACTGTTCAAAACTCCTATTGTGCTGCACCGCAGGTTAGTTCACTAATCCCACAGAACTCGCAGTCCCCGCAAGCTGTACAAGCACAGCCTGTAAAGAACAAAGAGACCAGGAGGCACAGTGCAAAAATCAGTCATTGCACCCCACCTCCTCCTACTCCCCACACAGCAAGTGCCACGCGTATTACATGAACTTAATCCAATGAAAGTGCTACTGCGCTCACAAAAGACAGTTGCTTACAATTTATCCAAACAAATCTCCGCACTCTGCCAGGCATTTATGCAGAAGTGCTCTTCTCCTTCAGACACTTGCACAGGTTTCAACCTTTTAGTCCCCCACAGCTGACTCATGCCACATAGAGAGGAGTAGTGATTTGCTCTGTACAGAGAAAGGTAGTCCCAGCTCAGCTGATGACATTACTGTTAACAGTAAAGAACTGAACATTAACCGAAAATAGAAGAGGAGCAACAGCCCAGCCCTCTTTCTTTTATAACACCCACCTCTAAGATCTCCTTTTTGTCTTCCTCTGACTCTTTGAGAGGTATTTTCCTGCCCAGGACCAATATCAGCATGGATGGCCTAACAGGCTATGGTGCCCCAAGCAAGACTAGATTGTAGGACGCCATATGAGGTCAAAGATAAAAAAGTTCCTTTAGATTTTCCTGAAAAAAAAATAAAGGTAGTAGGGTTTCACTAGGCTACAAGGAAAATATACTAAA
The DNA here is from genome assembly GCF_040807025.1 of Struthio camelus. NCBI lineage: Eukaryota > Metazoa > Chordata > Aves > Struthioniformes > Struthionidae > Struthio > Struthio camelus. The sequence continues at coordinate 29,345,975 of NC_090943.1, read as the reverse complement.
AGAAACAAGTTTTTGTTTGTCTTATTGGTGGCAGAAAAATTACAATGACACACTCTTGTAGGGAGATGTCAAGGCCAGTGCTTTAGCCTAGCATCACTACTGCTTCTTTAGCCTACTGAATTCTGAGGTAGAAAGATTTCTGCAGGTGGAGATAAACTCCACTTGTGACCCTAGTCAGATGCTGCAGAACATTTCCTTTGCTCCAGCAGCATCTTGTATCTACATTTCTCATCTTGTCTCATACATATACACATCTATTAGCTCCCATAGATATACACATTTGTTAGCATGGAGGAACAAAATATCTCGAGTACACCCCTGCCACCCCCTCTGCTCCATTTGTGCTTTCAGCAGAAAACCTTTGCCTCAAGCCCAACGAATGTTTGAAAATATAAGTCCTTCCTGAAGGAAGTCACTGTGTGGAAAGGTGTTGCGGGACCTTCAGAGCTGCATGTTCCTGACATGGCACGGGGCAATAGTTGCAGCATGGCAGTGCGGTTTTGCCCTGTGTGAGCTAGCAAGGCCATAAGACGTTACCAAGCAGCTTCAGTAAGGGCATGCTCCCCAGAGTCAGGCCAGTCCAGCATCCTCTCCAAATGACCTGGCAAGCTAAATGAATCTTCTGTTAGTTAGTTAGACACGTGGCTATGTCTCACATCCTGAAAGGAGATAACAGGGAGGTTAGCCCCAGAGAAGCTATGTCACGCCCCTGCACTGTGGACTTTCTCTAGCCAGTACGAAAGGGCTGTCCCTTAACAATTTATCTGGCATTTCTGACACTAGAAAATATCATCTCCTGTGGAAATACGGAATATATGGGGAAAAAGCCTGGTCAGGGATTCACCTAGCTGCGTTCTCACCTAGCTGTGAGAGAAGAAAGGGATGAAAATGGCAGCGTAAAAAGAGAAAGAGAAAGAGAAAATATGATCCATCCTTTCCCTAGAGGCGGTCCGACCTGCTCTTTGCAGAAAAAATAAGGCTAGGACCAGTAAGAAAATATGTCTGAGATTTCTTTGGTGATTGCCCTTCTTTGCAATACAACTTAACAAAGGTTTATACAAGTTGACCTCAAAAAGATTTACAGTTTCCACACATTCCTGTTTTATTTTGTGCCTTCTGGTGGATGTTTCCTACTTTGCAAATCATGCTGGTAAATATTACAGCCATAACTCTCCTTAATGGCATCATATTTTTGGGTGTTTCCATTCCCATGCATCTCCCAGTAGCATGTGACATTGTCTGGCTAAAAGTCTTCTGACCTCATTATCTGGGTAGGCAAGAAGAGACCACTGAATATTGTGAAACCATTGCCTCATTCTGGGAAAGCGTCTGAAGAAAGTATCTCAGGAAACTGCCCTCCAGGCTTCCCTCTGGAATTTTTCCACCGTTACTAATGCTGATACAGCTCCAGTGATAGTAACAGTGGCTACCACTGGCAGCTGCAATGTGCTCCGCGGCAGTGTGTGCTGGTTCATGTTAGGTGACACAAGAGCAGGGAAACTGAAGACCAGGTTACCCTTGCCTTCTCACTGCCACTGGAGAGGCACCTCTGGCAACAACCATGCCACATTTTAGAGATGGAGACAATTGTTGAGTGGTGGTCCCTGGAGGTTAGTCTGCATGGGGTAACCTGGATGTTACAAAGGCTGACTGGCTGTGGGATGATTTGTGTGTGTGTATTACAGGCAGGTCTCACCTGCACTTAGGTAAGCCCTGAAGCCTGGGTGATGATGAGTTTGCTCCCAAAGCGCTGTAGAGAGGAGCCCCAATACCTACCTGAGTGTGGCTCCAGGCTATCATCCATGCGGTCCAGATAGGTGGGACATATGCATCTTCTCTAGTACCAGATATCCTGGCTTTTCCTGAACCCCATATAGACACCCTGAGCCTGAGCTGCAGTCTAAGGAGCACCAAGACAGGAGGTACAAGGGCCTCCTGGTGCATGGGCACAGACGTGCCTGAACAGCCACTCCCCATGCCAGAGGTACCCGAGGCTGGAGGCAAGTTGGTTTCAAATCAGAGTTGTGCAAAACCATCATCCCCCTTCTTTCACCCCTAGTTACACTCTGCCATAGGTTTTACCGTCCTAGGTGCTTCCTTGTGCCTGGGAATCGGTCCTACTTTTTTGCTCCATTTCTTTTTTTTGAATAGATACCAAAGATGTTTGCCTGAAACAATTTTCTGTGACTGAAATGAAGGTTACCTTTTACAGTCCCTAGAGTTTGACACTGTGTCTTCTAAAGGCAAGCGGATCATATTTTGAGAGTGATGTATGTGGTGGCCCTGATGATTATGTACGTTCATTGTCTAGTTAGTATAATTTGCGTCTGAATTTGCGGGCTAATTATGCAGACACACGCACACAGACAGACAGAAACCACTTTGGCTCATTCCCAGAGATAAAGTAACCCAAAGCATGCATTACCAGCATGCTCAAAGGTTTCTCTACCAGTTATCTGATAGATCTTTAGAATACAATTATTCAATACACTGTCAAATGAAAATACAGAACCACCATAACAAGAATTTCCATGCCAAGGGCAATCAAGTCATGATACATGAAAGCTTTTCCCAGCATGTCACAGCACCTTTGGGTGCCCATCTGAAGCTTCAGAAACTACAACCCTCCTTCTGCTTGGACACTGAAAAACCACATGGCATTTCTTACCCTGAAGTAGGTATCAGTCCTCCCACCTCGCCATGGCCTGCCACTTTTGCCCACTCAGCTCAAAGACTGTTGAATTTCAAAGCTGAAACTTTTTTTATCGTGTAGTTCATAAAGCACTCTGAGAAGTCCCAGGAGGAAGATCCATTCACGTGGAAGATTGTTCTTGTTGGGAACATCTGCCAAGAGCTTCCTTTTCTGCAGCATTTCAAGCCAGCTTGGATTGCTTGTTCTGTGTGGGGCCTTTTTTGCCTTATTCTTCCTATACAGCCAAATCTCTTTTTAACCTTATGGGAGCCTGACTGGGGAGTCCAAAGGGCTTATATAAATTACACATCTGGGGAATAGCATTCTGGGCAATAGCCTTACAGGAAGCGCTGTGGTGTGACCATGGGTGAGCGAGGGAAAGGCGTCCCGGCAGGGTGTGCCCTCCCGAGCAGCCGTCAGCACCAGTGGGGAGGTGCGGGAGAATGGGATGCGTGGTTAACCTGGCTTTTTAAAAAACATCAGTTCAGTAGAAAAATATGAACAGGATTTTTGGATGCTTATAATCATTATTTAAGAGGGTTTTTAGAGCTTTCTGTCTTTTCTTTATAAGAGGGAAAGCCAAACCAGAAACCTTCCTTTCCTCTGCCTTTAAGCATGTGTCAAGTTAGTCAAAGCGTGTGAGTTGAAGACAGAGAGGAGAGTTTTAGGGAGCCATACTAGGAAACGTCTCCAGGAGAAAGCTCCCAAGAGCCGGAAACGTGGACAGGGGATTCGAGGTGTGTGTAGAACCAGACACACTTACCGCACGCCTCGCGAGCTGCTGGTTAGGATGCCAGCACTTGGATGCTTCCACTGGACTCAGAGAAATGCCAGAAGACTATGGGGATTTTAATAATTGTGTTTTTCTTGCAACTGCTTTCCATTTATGTTATTTAAACTTGTACTCTACCAACAGACCTATAGCTCTGGGCTATTCTTCAGTTAGGGTTTAAGGTCTGTCATTTAAGATCGAGCATTTTTTAAAACTGTGATAAGAAGTATTGCTCAGGTTTAATGTCTGGTAACATCACAGCTGAGCCTATCAAGGATCTCCCAAGAAGACAGAGACTGAAATAGTGAAAAATACAAGAAGTAAGGAATGCAATTTTTTTAAAGTCAAACTTAGATAATTTTTAGTACATAATAGTGATCAAGGAACTAGATGCGATTAGTGACTCTGGATCTCCACTTTTACAGGGATATTTGTGCCCTTAGGGTAGTATTTCACTTTATTAAACTCTTAGAGCTCATGGATGGTATATTATGTTTGGAAAACTGAAAACCATGCAAACAGAGATTAGAGATAATTTTTAATAATCAACATTTGTTTACTATCTGAAATAGAGCAAAATATCAAGTAGAGAACGGCTGATTTTTTTAATAGTTGTAAATTTTCAGCCAGAAGCTTCTAAAGGTCTACAGTCAAATCCTCGTCTTTGAAATGTCACTTTTTGTGGGGGATTTCCTCTGGCTTCAATACTTACTTTCTTGTCTCTTTCAATTATCCTTTGTGAAATCCAAGAATTGATATGTGTCAAAGTATGAATGCTTTTAACCAAAGCACCTTTGGAAGGTTAGACTACAAGCATGCTTTCAGATCTCCCACCACTCACTAAACAAACCTGTGGAATACAAGTTACACAAAAGCTAAACGGGAAACAAAAAAATCCTATGGGAGGTACTGCAAGTGTGCAAAGTAACCTGTTAATGAGCAATGTCACAGTCCCATAAGCCAGCTGGATCTTTTAGTACTGAAAAGCTTATCATTGCTCTGCCTCCAGGTGTTATCTTTTTCTATTTCATAGGGTCAAATCCTCCACTTCCATATGCAGCGTCAGCGGCTCCTTGGCTGTGGAAGGGACTACTGGCAGTTCTGGTCGGCTGGTGCCCCGAAGCATTTCTGCCTTTCCCTCTCCGGTCCCTTCCTCCTGCCCAGCTACGTGGATGGGTGAGGGCGCGCACACCTCGTGCTGCCTCTGCTTTTGCTTTAGGCTTTGCTTCCGCTTGGGCTGTCCTCTTTGCCTATCTTATTTCTGTCGTGGTCCTGCTCTTTCTTTCATCAATAAAAAGCCCTAGGGAACCATTCCAGGTTGTAGCCAGTTCTTCAACTGCTAGAGCTGGAACAGAGGAGCTATTGTTGTTTCAACACAATTGAAATATTCCTGGCAGTCACCAGCATGAGTAAAGTGCAGCAAAAGGGAAGTTAGCAGGAAAGTACAGAACAGCCTGCAATGTATTCAGCCCTTATGTAACCATTCAGGGTAAGGTTACAGGATAAAGTGATAAAACCATCTCCGTGATGTCTGTACTATAACCCCACAACTGCAAAACTGTACTCATGGTGAGCAGACATTCAGAGTCATCCTTGGAGAGTTTGGGTGCAGGAACGCTGTGAAGAGCACAGGAAAAAATCCTCCCAAAGTTAAATTTTGTAGGATACAATTTTTAACCCATAAAAGCTGAGTAAGTTCAATACCTCACATCAAGGCAAAAAGAATTTACCTTATCCCCAATGTTAGGAAATGTCAGAAGAACTCAATCTCCAGACAGTGCTGTGACCTTTTGAAAGCATTTTTGTGGTCAGGGTTTGCTTCTACATCAAAAATTAACTTCAAAGCAAATTTCCTCCCTTTTCTAAAAAACCCAGGCCTTGGGTTCATAAATAAATAAAAGAAGGCAAAGTAAAGGGGATGGGATATTAGCACTTCCCAAAGCAAAGGAGATCAAGAAGTTTTTAAAAACTACTTTATGAGCTAAAGACTCACAGGCTTCCCTTGATCTGTGTGTGCACATGAATGAAAGATGGCATATCTAGCTGGAAAGGTCCTCCTTAGATTGCAAGATTTTTTTAAATCATAAGCCCTCTTGAGAAGGCAGACACCACCTTTCTCCTCATGGGTCAAGCTTAATGCACAACTGGCACTTTACACACAGTACCAAGGACTATGAACCTATGTTTTCATCTTTTAGTGATGGCTCATTACCATTTATCTGTATAAATTCCATTCCTCCCAGCATAAAACCTGAGATTTGTACCAATTATTAATGGAGACACTTAAAACTATCTCTCCTAATGTAAACAGGCACAATTACATTCACAAAATTTGGAGTCAATACATGATAAAATGTTCATCTTCAAATAGCACTGATATGTCCAACATGATTTGAGCACGGGGACTGTGGTACCACGATGGATGATTTACAGTGCTGAAAAAATAGGAAAGCGAAGGGGGAATTGCTGAATTGCTCATTTGTGATAGGACAAAACCCTTTAAAAAGACGGCCTTCAGTTGCAGTGGTGGGCTAAGAATTAAGAATGAACCAAACCAGGAGCCCATCACAACAGCCAGAATCCTGCCCACCAGGTGCTTTTTGTCCCTGTCAGAGGTACTGGGAATAATCCTGCCATCTATTCATTGTTGCTGCTTTCTCAGGATAGCCTAAGAAGCTGCCCTGCAGAGACTATAGATCAAGTCCCCATGGACACGATGTCACATACAATCATAGGGAAAAAGCAGGCTGCAAGGGACAGGGAATGTCAACACACTACAACCACATTGGCTGTGAGAGATATTTGTCCAACTGGTTCTTAAAGATTTCCAGTAATGCGTGCCTCACTGTTTCCCCAGACAGTGAATCTCAGTGCTGCACTCTATAGTGTTAGGAAGATTATTTTTTTCCTGAAGTGCCTACCCTGAGTCTTTCTGGATGTAATCGCTTCTTCTTTCCACTACAGAAATGGAGCTCAGATGTTTCTCTTCTTCTTGTGTGGAGGTACACCCCCGCCCCCGCCATCAGGAATAACAGGTAGACCTGGTGTCTCTCTGCCCTGTCCTATAACTGACCCTGTCGAATGAAATCTGCCCGCTGGAAGTTTCCCCCGCTTGGCACCCCAGCAGCAGGGTCCTGAGTGGTGGAGCTGATGGCCTTAGGACCCAGCAGAGGAAGGAACCGGCTGCCTGTCAATCAGGGGAATGTTCACGAATTCGCCAGCACCTTTGAGCATGCCGCAGACTACCACCAAACAAGGTGTATGACCGCACCCCACCTCGAACATGCTATATAAGGCAGCACAGGCGAGGAGACTTTGGAGCGCCGTGTGTCGGAGGGAGAAGACCCACCTGACTCGAAGCAGGTGGTCTGCGGAGGCAGCCTACACTCCCGTCGGGGTCGGGATGCTGATCCACAGTTGTGGCGGCTCTTGGCGGTATCTAACCGGTGCGACCCATCGTTACAGCGAGAGAGTGGATTGCCACCCCACACACAATCCGGGTAAAGGAGGGCTTGGAGGGAACTGGGAGATTTGACTTTCTTCTCTTTTTCTTCCCCCCACCCCCGGCATGTTGTTTGCTTGAAAGGCCTGTCATGTCTCCTAAGAATTCTTACTCTATAGAGGCACAGATAGCAATTGCTAATTTGACGATTTGTTGCTTGTTTGTGTACATACAATTACCTACCTTATGTAAATAGTTTATTATCCTCTATTGTTGTGACTAGAAGATAGATGTGTTAATGTGTATTGTTAAGATTGATTCTCCGTACTGTTAATTGCTATTGAATATTTTCATAGCTACTGGTTATTTTTCGTTGATCATTTGTTACTATATTGTGAACATTTACTACCAGCAAACCGTGCTCAAAAAGACACCCAAAGAACCTGAAAGGTGGGCAGGGGTTAGTTTAATAAAGGAGTTACAGACACCATGGCTCGGTTTCTCTTTGGGCGCTGCCCCTCCGCCGTGACATTCTTGGCAATAGCTTTTAACATATGTGGAGATGATTTTTCCTCGGCCTTCTTTCCTTAAGAGTAACTCGTTCAGTTCCTTTGGTCTTACCTCAGTCTCTCTTGAAGGGAGACTTTGGATCATTCTCCTTTAGGATGTGTCCAACAGATCCTTGCTTTCCTTGTTGCACAGCAGTCCAACCTAAATTCAGCCTTTCAGCTAAGGCCGAACCAGCGTTTGGAGCAAAAGGATGAACCGATATGCCCAGCAAGCTCTACTCCCCTGTAGGAGTATTCTCCAAACACACAATATGGTGTTTGATGTCTCTGCAACAGCATGACAGGGTTGACTCACTCTCAGCCTGCCATACATTATAATGCTAGTTTCTTCTTCTGAAGAACTGCTACCTAACCAGCTTTTTTCCATCTTGTAGTTTTGCTTGGCTGTTCTTGCTTAAATTTAGCACCTTGCACATGTCCCTGTGAAAATTCACTTTATTTTTCCCAGACTATTTTTCCAGTTTGTCCAGAACAATTTGAATGCAAGCCCATCCTCCAGTCTGTTAGAAGTCTCTCTCAGCTTCATATCATTTGCAGATATAGTAAGCCTACTTCCTACTTCATCACCTAGCTCACTCATGGGAAAAACTTCAAGCAGAGCATGTTTAGGACAGAACCTGGCAGGATCTAAGGCACGTATTTGATACATCTTTTTGGTTTTGGCATGGAACCATTACATTTTTCCCTAGGTATAGTATCCTCTCAGTTATGCACCTATCCCTGTGGTATTTCTCCATAGGCTGCTTATGAAAATGCCATGCACAAAGGCAAAAAATCATACTAAAATCAAGGTGGATAACCCTGTAAGGCCACATCAACGTATCAGTGCACTTGGAGCTCCCTGCATCCTGCTTCACTGTGCTTATCATACCTGCGTGCTTAAGCTGGAGAACACATTACTACTCACAAAGTATTTTCACTCCAAAGTATTTGTGATTCAGAAAAGGTTTAGACAAACTCATGCAGGATGTCTCTGTCTGTAGCTGTTCATTATGAGGGCATGAATGCCATCTTCCACCCAGAAAGACCCTAGATGAATGCTAACTACAGATTAAGCTTAGAGCAGTGGCCGTACGTAGAATTGTCTAGAAATAAGTCTTCATAGGTTATCATTTAATTAAGTTAATAGATTGACAGGATCCATTTGTGATGGATCGTGAAAGTCTGGTTTTGTGAATTAATTCACCCTTTTTTGGTCTAGATTTACCTAAACTAGTTGCTACCAAACGCCCAGTAAATTCTGAAGAATTCTAAATTCAGTTAAATATATCCCAGCTTTAGAAGTCAAATCAGCATCTCTGTATGTGACTTAAGCCCACAAGGCTCAAAGTATTGCATAAATCTCTAATTTTCTAACTGTACTTCCAAGACATGCACCGACATTTTTGCTGTCACCACTATAAAGGCTCCATACCAGTTACATAAGACATAATACTACATGTGTGTTCAGTAGCCCTCAATATGCAAAGGTGAAATCTTGATTTCTATTATTTTTAAGTGGACTTTTTTTCTGCAAAAGTGTAACTTAGAAGCATTTGATTGAAAGGACAGAGTAGGGTAACAAATGTTAATTTCATTGTATGGTATATTATACATTGAAAGTGAAAGCCACAAATCACCAGCTTTTCAACGTGACACATTATATGATTGCTCTTAGATACTGGCCTACTTTATTTCCGAGATTTTTAAAATTACATTTTGAATACTCATACTGATCATAATAAAACGATTGCCCAAGAAGTGTGAATTCCATTTAGCCTTTTCAATGAAGCATTTAGTGGGCTTTGTACTGGGTGGGCACGACCTTAGAAAAGGCCTATCATTTGACTATGAAAACATGGCTTAGTTCCAGTGCTAACAACATAGCTCTGTTAAAATAACTTTGGAGTGTACAGAGACCTACAATTTTTGTAACGTCATTGAGAAAGGTGTTTTCCTTACAGCAGTGTTACTTGTGTACTGGATAATTTTTTTCATATATATTAATAATATTGGTTTGATTCGATATTGTTAACAAATACGGTGAGCATCTTTCTCTCGATGCTTGTTCCAATGAACTGTGATAGATCTCGGGGACCACTTTAAGTGCTCAGTACTCAATTTTACTATCGATGCATTTAGCTGTTTTTGTGAATTTCAACACAGTAAGTTGAGTCACTTCAACCATATACTATCAGATAGTATAAAAATGTAATTTGGTGAAAAAGATGGCACTGTGTATTTAGAAATCTAATCTGAAACAGGTACTAGTAGAATAAAAAGTGACTCTGTTCTCACTCAGCCTGGCTATAGAGCAGTCTAACTCCGAATACTGCAGTAATTATTCCTGATTGCCACCAGAGTGAATCTGGCCCAGGGAATAATATATTTGCCATTAGTTTACATTGTTTAGTACCTCTTTTTTGCATTTCAGTTGGCATGGATGGTGAGGTGAGATTGTCCGTCTTTCTAGGCTGTATCCTCTAACTCGTGTCATCACTGACATCAATGTGAAAAGAATGTAAAATGCAGTCGTTCCAGTTGAATTGTGTGCCACTGTGACTGAACAAGGCATAGGGATAAATATGCATACTCCATATAAAGACAACAGAAGAGGTCTTTTTGTATTGACTTGAAAGATGTTGGATGAGTGCAAGTGCCTTTTTCACTGTTTTGTTCCTTTTGCAGTAGTATAATCCTGCTATCCTGATCCCCAAAGGGAAATATTTCAACATAGAGGCAGTCTTCAGTGCTTAAACTGTCATGAAACACAGACAAAGTTGGTTGGGTTGATTAGATCTCACTGTGTCTTGACGCAGCTGTGGCTTGGATGAACCTGAACTGGTTATGAGTCAATTCAGACAAGAATGAGATTATGCCAGAGACTTGGGGGGTGAGCTAGTTAGAGAAGGAAAGATGTCTGTTTGCTCTTCTTTTTTTTTTTAATGCCAGCTTGAAAATAGGGAGATCTGTGACACTTGTTGAAGGATGAAGGCCTCTCCATAGCAATCTCTGCCTCTGTCATCTTGGACTGGCACTACTTGGTGTGATACACCTAGGGCTCGGCACCTCCAGCCCCTTGCAAGGGCCCTAGAGACCTTTTCTGCAAGAGATACTCAGAGCCTGAGAAGCCACACTAGTTTCCATTTTATTTCTGAGCGCAGGCCAGGGAGCTCATTTTAAGGGGTTCTTACACAGTTTCATCAGTGGAGCAGCTGCAGATCAGGGAAAATATTGGTAAAGGTGACTTCTGTCCATCCACCTCTCCATTCTTCGCACTTTATTTTGTCCATCCTGAAAGAACTGTATCTCCAACATGTCAGATAGCGTCCTTTCTTGTGTAACAGCAAAGCAGTTTGGGGAATGCAGAAACTTCACCTTTGAGATGCCATGTGCTGTTGAAAAGTGAGGACACGGTACTGTGCAGCTAAATTGCTGTCTCAGTTCACCGGAATCATTGATTTGTTGACTAACTAATAAAGCCACAAAGCTTACTTATTTTCTTAAAACTTTATGGAGCACAATACACAAAGAGATACTTGTGACATGACTTTTTATTTTACAAGGACTTGAAAGGATCTGAAAAGACTTTTGGATGCTGCTGTGAAATGATTACTTCAAACACAGATGTATGTATCACAGCAAAGGTTAAAGACACTTAAAAATTCTGAGCTAATAAAATTAGAATGATATTCATATCAGTAAAGACAAAGAAACTACGCCCATATGCAGCCTGGCTTACTGCTCCTTCTCTGCTGTGGAAGGATCGACTGAATAGGATTGCGTTCACTCTCTTTAGGTTTTGTTAGAGTTTAGAAGGAAACTCAGCTAACTGAGAAACAGCTGATATAGATTAATGCTACTGAAGTAGAGTGTAGGCTATAACTTGCATAAATTTTATTAACAGATTAAACAGTTAAAATAGAAAGGTCTTGATTTGTAGGCTTCAGGCTATAAAGTAGCTACTAGAGTAGAAAGCTATTACTTTAGGAACCTCACTGGAAACATCCATCCTGAAGTATATTTATTTGGCAATAAACCACTATTAAAGGACCAAAGGAAGACAACATAACTGTGAGTGGTCAGGTTAAAGAAAATTAATACAAAACACCCGGATTTTTGTTATTTATGGAATATCCTGCAGGGATTAAAGATAGAAAAAGTAGGCAACAGAGTCTGAATCTTTACAGCGCAGTAAATGCTCACTTTTTCCATTAATGTATTTTTTACCTTTTGCAGTGCTTTAGAAGTTCCTTGGGCTAATTCACACTTATATTGGATATACACATTTTCTTCATGTAGGCTATCTCCCTCCTTATTTTAAGGGCCCCCTTTTTAAAGGTTATTTGTGGATGCTGTATTATAATCACCAGCATTTATATCAATTAGCTTTTAAGGCAGCCTGTGCTTAAAATGTGGAGTTCACCTTTGTGTTTAACACAGTCCTAAACTACCCGTAATTCCTGTTTGAGCTTTTTTCTTCCCTCTAGTTAGCTGGTGTCCTCCAGTATTTCTGCACCATACTATTCCTCCTAGGCTCACTGGCTTATACTGTTTAGGCCTTTTAATTCCCATCAGGTTCATCAGCAGATCAATAGATCTACTCATAAACTATCTGTTTTAGAAAAGCCTTTCTCTTTCTTGGGCTTCGAAGAGCAGCAAATAACAGGTACGTTCCTTGTGTTGGAGGAATGCCTGAGGAATGTTACATTAGTTTCTAAAAATCAACCTTTTTAAGCTTTCTAAATCTGACTGGAAAGATACGCACCACGAAAACTTAAGAGAGGCTGACGATTGTTTGAAGGTGGTTATCTAACAACATATAAATAGCTGGAAGCAAATTATGTCATGACAACATCTCGTGATGCACTTCATGCAAAAATGTCTGGCTGTTAAATGGTCATATTGCAGTGCTGGCTAAAGTTGTGTGGGACTTTCTTCCGGAAAATGAAGTTTCTAATAAAACTCCCTAAGCACTTTGAATAATTGCTAACAATAACATGGACAATATAGTGCTTCAATTGTACAGTTCAGGAACATTAAACCTCTTAACCTTTGAGTTGCCTACTTGATTTTAAATGAATATGATACTCAAGATGATAACAACTGTGCTGCTTCGTTCTTTATTAAGGACACATGATTTCGCCTCTGCACATTAATGTTCTCATTATAATAATAACGAATGGCAAAAATACAGGCATCAAAAGATTATTAGTACCTTCTAGACAGAGTCTTTTCATGGTTCCTGTTTCTAGAACTACACCACTCTAATTAGTGTAACAACTATTGCCACATTCAGAGTGTCAACAATAACATCTGATGACAGAGAAACCTTGAAGAAACTCATTTCCTCTATTTTTGTTTGGAATTTGTTTGAAAAATCTATTTTATGCCTGCTCGTCTGCCACGTTTCTTTTACAATGTGGAGAGAAAAACAAAAATAGTAGCACCTATTTTGTGGGGTTAAGGTGAATCGATCTGTACATCATAGGAGGAATTTGCTTTTTTACAGAACACCGCTATCCAAACACACTGCACCCAAGACAAAGCATTCTGGTGAGGATAAACACATATGTATGCTGACCGATCTTTTTTGCACCAAAATACAGACGTCACACAAGAGAAAAGACAGGCCAAGAAGAAAACCACATTTTGCTAAGCACAACAAAGGCAGCTCAGCTCTTATTAATGCCAAAGGTCAACTACTTTGCCCAGATTCAGCTAACTCTAAGCATGAAGTGCAATGTTCCCACCACAGGTCTTAAAAAAGATGCTGTTTGCATGAACCAAAACGTGAAGGACTTTTGAGGAGGAGGCTTGGCCTGAATGCCCTGAGTCTCAGCAAGAGGAATGGAGAGAAGGCAGGTCACAGACCATATAACATGCTCTCCGGACAGCCAAGCTCATCCTAAAGGGACTGAGATGGCTACACAAGCTATATTAGCTTCAAAGATATAAGCAGAGAAGCATCAACATGGCTGTGAGAGATGAATTCAACAGGGCTAAGCTCTCCACGAGCTCTGCTGTCCATGACTACTGCATGCTTCTAACTGTACTCCATCCACTAAACAAGCACATGAGAGACAGTGTCCAGTGTTCAGATGGGCAGCCTACTGGAGCAGGACACATTTTTCCAGTACAAAACCCTGTTGGATAGCCCCTAACCGGAAATTTGCTCCAAAATCAAATAATTTTCTCTTAAAACGACTAGAAATTTTCTTACCACAAGAAAGATTTGGCAGGCAGGCACAGACCGGATTAGTTAGACTACCTGCAAATCACAACAGTTCTGTGCATCAAGGTCAGAGGGAGGCAAAGAACCACTTCTGTTTTTATCTAAACGTAGTGCAAGATTTCAGCCCATATTAAGGGCATGATCAATTGTGCCAGCAATGTTTTAGCCAAACTTCTCTATAATTCAAGGTAAGCTACAAAGTACAGAGGCACTGAAAGGTCTGACTTTTAAAAGAAGATTAAATATTGCTATACAATCATCACCAGATGAGCTCATTAAATGGAACTCTTCCATTAAATCTTTTTCAGTTTTATTAGCCTCCTTCATTTTAAGTCTGCACCTCCTTTAGATCAGAGTTCCAGAATTTCAGATGTCAACCTTATTTACACGCAGTGGATTTGGACTAGATTCACAAAAAGGCTTACTCACCCAGCACCACTTAACTGCCACTGTACTTCTCAACACTAACATTTACATTCTCATTGAGCTGCTGCATAAGCCCGGAGGTGTCTAATTCCCTGCCAGAAAAATTCCTAAATATCAGCCCAGAACTTGCCAAGGTCTTAATAACGTGAGCCTCCAAGCACCTAAATCGCATCTAAGCTCTTTGGGATTTGCAAACAAAGCATTATCCCCCTTGCTGGGCCTGACCTGACACGTGTTTTCAGAGCACACCTTCTAGATCAGACACCACACAAAGCTCAGTAAGAAAAATGGTGGCAAATCTCAGTAATTCAGTGCTCAGAGCACTCGGGCAGCACACGTGAATTCAGGTTCATCCCCCTCAAGAGAAGGGAGCCTGTCTGTCTTACAGTCCCTTGCCCCAAGTTACTGGATTTTCTGTAGCTGGTCTCTCTGCTTCTGCTCTTGAAGATGCCCCTGTGCATGGGCCAGTCGACTACTTGGGGCCAAACACAAGGACCAAGCAGAGAGAAAGATAGGAGAGAAATGAACAGCTGTTGGCATGGATGAAAACACTAGCCCTGGATCTCCTAAATGGAGGTGAGAGCTAACCTCTTTCTCTGGCTATATTTTCTCTGAAAGGATCAGTGTAGACACCTAAGTGTATGAGGAGAGAGATGCTGCCTAGCAGCTTGAATTTGGGCAGCAAATTCATTTTGAAGGGCAAGGCTTAAGCTTTTCCATCTCCTCATTTCCTTCAGCTTGCTTAGCATGCTGATCTTTGTTGGTCCTCTTTCAGCACAGCAGCGTTACTATACTGTATAGAGAACTGTATGTAGAACAATATCAGAGTCCTTTTGAGTCTTACTTTATTGAGATCACTCACTGGTCTTAGCTAGTGCATATTCAGGCTTGTAGTACTCAAGAATGGGATTGTGTGTTCCCCTGACACTTCCTTGTTGGTGTAGTGCATTTAGGACTTGCCAAATCTCAATGGCCTGGTTCAGCTTCAGTGGACCTTCATAACATTATTCATAGAAACATAGGGCATTCACTATTTTTAAATCCAGCTCATTATTTTGAAGGAACCACTCTTCATCTATTGCTCAAGCTTCATCTCTCCTGATACAGTCTCCTATTCCTGCACTAAAAAATAAAAGGAACTTTTTAGGCTTGCCAGTGGGGAGTGCAGCTATACAAGTACTGGCTGCTATGAGGGTAGGGTTAAGAGAGACAATTGGGTTTAATGTCTGTGAAACTCTGGCAGAGGATAGGAGGAAATGGTTAGCCTCCAGGCACTTGTGAATGCTGAAAGGGGAAAAAAGTCTGCCTCTGTCACTTTTGGACAGCTACTTAGGTTGCTGGGTGCTGTCTGAAACCATTCTCAACGTTTGAATGCCAACCCAAATTGTATTCTAAGTCAAATGACACAAATTTCTACGAGTTTAAAAACATCACAGGAGACATGAAAGAGCCTTTGCACTCCTGTTGTGACTTCCCCACTACTTTGACTGGAGAGCTATCCCACAGCTTCTCTGCTCTGCTGGTTAGGTTTATTGTGCTATGAAAGATGCAAGGGCCGAGCTGCTTGAGAGAGATCTCTCAGAGCCAAGTCATAACTGGCTTAATATTTCTTAATAACCATTTCAAGTCATCTCAGATCAGTTATGGAGTAACTCTTAGTATAAAGGCAGAGTTACTGAAGATTTGAAGGCAGAGATACTGAATGCCTTCTTTCCTTCAGCCTTTACTGTTAAGACCAGCCCTCAGGAATCACAGATCCTGGAGACCAGGGAAGAAGTCTGGAGAAAGGAAGACTTCTCCTTGGTGGAAGAGGATCAGGTTAGAGATCATTTGACCAAACCTGACATCCACAAATCCATGGGTCCTGATGGGATGCATCCACAAGTGCTGAGGCAACTGGCGGGTGTTATTGCTAGGCCTCTCTCCATCATCTTTGAAAGAACATGGAGAACAGGAGAGGTGCCTGAGGACTGGAAGAAAGCCAGTGTCATTCCAGTCTTCAAAAAGGGCAAGAAAGAGGACTCGGGGAACTACAGGCCAGTCAGCCTCACCTCCATCCCTGGAAAGGTGATGGAACAGCTAGCTCATCCTGGACACCACCTCCATGCATATGAAGGACAAGAAGGTGATCAGGAGTAGTCAGCATGGATTCACCAAAGGGAAATCATGCTTAGCTGACCTGACAGCCTTCTATGATGGAATGACTGGCTGGGTAGATGAGGGGAGAGCAGTGGATGTTGTCTCCCTGCAATTCAGTAAGGCACTCTCCCACAGTAAGACACTCTCCCATCACATTCTCGTAGGCAAGCTCAGGAAGCGTGGTCTAGATGAGCAGACAGTGAGGCGGACTGAGAACTAGCTGAATGGCAGAGCTCAGAGGGTTGTGATGAATGGTACAAAGTCTAGTTGGAGGCCAGTAGCCAGCAGTGTCCCCCAGGGGCCAGTACTGGGTCCAGTCTTGTTCAACTTATTTTATCAAGGACCTGGAGGAAGGCACAGAGTGCACCCTCAGCAAGTTGCTGATGATACAAAGCTGGGAGGAGTGGCTGGTATCCCAGAGGCCTGTGCTGCCATTCAGAGGGACCTGGACAGGCTGGAGAGTTGGGCAGAGAGGAACTTCATGAAGTTCCACAAAGGCAAGTGCAGAGTCCTGCCCCTGAGGAGGAAGAACCCCGTGCACCAGGACAGGTTGGGGACTGACCTGCTGGAGAGCAGCTCTGCAGAGAAGGACCTGGGAGTGCTGCTGGACAACAAGTTGAGCATGAGCCAGCAATGTGCCCTTGTGGCCAAGAAGGCCAATGGTCTCCCGGGGTGCCTTAGGCAGAGTGTTGCCAGCAGGTCGAGGCAGGTGATCCTCCCCCTCTCCTCAGCCCTGGTGAGGCCACATCTGGAATACTATGTCCAGTGCTGGGCTCCCCACTACAAGAGAGATATGAAGCTCCTGGACTCAGTCCAGTGAAGGACTACTAAGATGATAAAGG
The DNA here is from genome assembly GCF_040807025.1 of Struthio camelus. Taxonomy (NCBI): domain Eukaryota; kingdom Metazoa; phylum Chordata; class Aves; order Struthioniformes; family Struthionidae; genus Struthio; species Struthio camelus. Next base: position 29,328,879 of record NC_090943.1, on the reverse strand, counting down.
AACTGGAACATCTCTTGTATGAGGAAAGGCTGAGAGAGCTGGGCCTGTTCAGCCTGGAGAAGAGAAGCCTGAGAGGGGATCTGATCAATGTGTACAAGTATCTGAAGGGGGGGGTGTCGAGAGGATGAGGCCAGTCTCTTCTCCGTGGTGCCAAGTGACAGGACGAGAGGCAACGGGCACAAACTGAACCACGGGAAGTTCCATCTGAACCTGAGGAAAAACTTCTTTCCTGTGAGGGTGACTGAGCCCTGGAACAGGTTGCCCAGAGAGGTTGTGGAGTCTCCATCGCTGGAGGTATTCAAAACCCGCCTGGACGTGGTTCTGGGCAATATGCTCTAGAGGACCCTGCTTGAGCAGGGAGGTTGGACTAGATGATCTCCCGAGGTCCCTTCCAACCTCAACCATTCTGTAATTCTGTAATAAAACAAACTTGGACAACCACTATGGGTTTCATAACACCCTATGGACACAACCAACTGGGTAAAGAAGTATTTGGAAAGTATTTCTGACCACATGATGGTGGTGTTTTCAAAATACTGACGCGTGTCTGATACACTTGGGGAACACTCTCGTTGCTCTGTCTTATTATGGGATGCAGAGCCTGATACACTGCAGGCAAGTTCCCCTCCAGAGCCTTGAATGGAGATGAACAAGGGGGCAGCTATGGCTGCAGGGACTGTGGGGTCTGAAATCTTGACAGCTGTCCATCTTGGCAGCTGTCTATCTTGACAGCTGTCCATCCTGAGCACCTTAATGGAGAGCTTTCCCAAACTAGTCATCCACCATCATTGGTACCACCTCTACCAAGGTAGAGACCTCCTCTGATTCTGCTTACACTGAAGTGAATGAAAAAATCTTATTTGCTTTAGAATAACTAAAAAAATATATGGCTGGGAGGTACCTCTGGCAGTACACCAGCCCAAGGCAGAATGAACTGTTACTGTCAGTAAGTCTGAATGGCCTCTTCTTAATGACTTCCATATCTTTCTCAGGCAATCAACTCTGCTGCTTTGCTACCCTTACTTTTCATGAATCCTTCCCACTGAAGCTCAAGCTGTGCCTCATCCACTATGAAAATGGAGGACATATCATTCCTTTCTTTGTTGCAGCAGCCTTCTATATAGTAAGATTCATTCTGTTCTTTAGCATTTTTAAAGGCTAAGCAATCCCAATTCTTTCACCCTTCCCTCAGAGGTCTGGTTTACTCCACCTATTTTCATACTTTCTCCATTAAATTTTCCTGGTTGTCCTGCATCATTCTGAAAGCGTGGCATCCAGAACTGGAAGCTGCACTGCAAAACTGCAAAGTCCAGTAGCCCAAAGGATGAGACCTCGGCACGAGCCAACAAAGTCAATACCTCCATTTCTTCAACTGTGGGGCAGTAGGGTAACTCCAAAAAAAAATTAAAAGAAGCTTCATATACAGACATCCTGTCCTTCAAGAAACAATGTTTTGGTCATTAGAAAGCTACACCTCTGACCATGCATGGCATGCTTTCCTGGGCATAAGGTGGGAGGATGCTGTAGGTATCCTATATCTCACCTCATGAAGGGAGAAGCTTAATGTGAGGGAATGGGGTGAGGAGAGGGCAGGGTATGGATCCTTCCAACAAGCCAGATGAATACTGTCATGTCTGACTGTTATTTCCTTGGCTGTGAGACTGTAAACAGCATTTAAGCAACTGTAGGAGATCATTGGTAACAGGCAGGATATCTCAGGCTGCTTCTGGGATGTCAGGTCTGCCCTTAGTGTTTTTCTATATGGAAATTTGGAATAAAGGAGGATACAAATTCAACACATAGCAGTTGGGATGGATCCAGAGTAGATTCACTATAAGGATCTTGCATTTCAGAAATGCCCACATGGGGTGTTATTAAAAATAGCTACTCAGAAATAGCTTTTCTGAGCTTCAGTCAGAGACAACCCAATAGGTCATGTAGTAAAATTCAAATTCAGCCTTGAAACGTGGACAGGTGAAACCATGTTACTGTTGAAAGCAACGACAAAAATCTCACTAACTTCAACAAGGCTAAAACCTCCTCCTTTATTTTAGTATGGATACACCCATGCAACGGATGCGGTGAGAATTTATAATCATAGATGCTGTGACTGAAAGGACCTGTCAGGTCATTCAGTCTGTTCTCCCAAATAATAAATAATTTGTTCCTTGGTGATATCACAAGTGAATTACAGCTCATCCTGATTTCAATTATCTGCCTAAAAAAGCAACGAGAATCTGAGGACTTGCAAGCAACTTTCATCATCTTATTTATTTCCAGGTGATTTCCTGAAAGTAGTCACAGCTTGATGCTTTTGTGAGGTCCCATAACTCCCTTCTCAGAGAAGATGTATTTAAAGTAATCACCCATTTATGCCATTTATACCTGGCAGATAACTGAACACTAAGCACCATTTTAGATTTATCTGATAAAAAATGTGAAAGAGAAGATTTCTGTGAAAATAGGGTTTCAGTGATATTTTGGGGAAAACACTTTCTCGTACTATTTCTTTAATTTAGTTGCTAAATTGCTATTAATGGACAATGAAAGAGCGATGTGCGAGGCTTTGGTATGCCATATGATCCTCCACTCATGGAGGAGGTTCAATTAAAACGGAACATTTCTCTCATTTTACGCTAAGGTACCCGCAACACCATCGAAATCAGTGGAATTACAATGGCATAAAAGGGAGTAGTGCAGTTGTGAATCAGACCCTGAGCTAACAGCCTATTTTAAGTCATGTTCAAACTGTGTTAATTGGCAAAAGATAAAACATTCACACTGTTTGTTTTGCTGCTGTAAGGAGTATATGTTGAAAACCATGACTAAATAATAATTAACAGGCTTCAAGTAATCAATCAATAGTACTTCATGAAAATAAGTTGTAAACTAGAATCTTGGACTCAGCTTTAAAGTTCGATTTTTTTTCCGTTTGGGTGGTTTTTTTTGTTTTTTTAAGACAGCAATGATACAAAGCTGAAACTAAATCCCAAGCTTGCATTTGATTAGCAATTCCTTACTGTGGTTTTACAATGTTAAATTTGTACAAACAGATTAAGTGTGTTTTTAAGCTGTTCCTAAATAGCCTGGGAACTAAGAATTAAGTGCAGATTCTGCCCAGCCCCTCAAAAACCAACACACCCTTCTCCAAGCTCAACACCTGCTGTTAAAAATACATCACACAATGGCTCTGATCTTATATACCAGCAGATGTGAAGATGCCCAGAGGTCTCTCAGATGTTTGTGTTCCTGGGTCATGTGAGGGCACCAGGAAGGGGAGGGAAAATTATCCTGGAATTCCAAAGGTCACTGCTGGACAAAAATAGTGAAAATTGCACACATGTTGAGAAAAACAAAGGTTCAGAAATGTGGAAATTTGGCCAAGAAGCTTTACTGAGGGTAATGTTTCCTCCCTGAATTAAAAAGAAAAGAAAGGAGAATACTGTATGAAGAAATGAAAAAAAATCAACATGAACACAGAATGAAAAAATGATGTCTCTTAGGATGTTCTCTAGCCTCAAGCTGAAAATAATTAACAAGTTCTAACCCAAAAAAGGGGAGGCTTTCCTCTCAGAAGGCTTCCCTGTGTGAATACATAAATATTCCTTCCTGCACTTAGCTGATAAATTTTCCTTTTCAGGTTACAATTAAAAATTGCTATTAATGATCTGTTTCACTTTCTTGTATTTAGAAGACTTTTATTTCCAGCACAGCTGCCTGGTGTGCACACGTGCATTTGGTTTATCCGTACATTTTTAGCCAGGCAAAGAGTCTAGAGTTTGGCCCCACAATTTAACCCACGTACACACCGCCGTGATGAACCTGGCTGTGATTTTCGGGCGATTATTCACAGCAGACACTCCCTCTGTCAGAAAAAGCTTTGCAGCTCACCCCATAGTATTTTTTATTTCGTTTGTATTAGTGATTCGTGCGTGTGCCCGCTTTTCCTCGCACCGGGTAAGGTCCTGCCCGGTCCTCGTGAGAGGGGACGGCGTTTGAAACGCTCTCGCACACGTGCGCAGGGCCACGCACGCGCGCGCGCAGCGCACGGCAGCGTTAGCGGTGCTCAGAGCTTCTCAAAATAATCAACCGAGCTGCAGTGACACAGCAAAATACATCATAATCACATCAATTATGCAGTCACTATTTTGTGAAAACAAGCCTCTGGGATTTCTTTTTAAGTAATCAGAGAAATATCAGATGGGAAAACAATGAACTTTCCTATGACAAATTAGCAAGTCTCCACTGGGGGGGGGGGAACAAAAAAAAAAAAAAAGAGAGAAACTAGCCCCCAAACGCTCCATAAAAACGCCTACTCCTGCCCGAGCGAGCGTGTGCCCGCGGTCCCTGCGCTGAGCCCCGCGAGCAGGCAGCGTGGCTGGCTGCGGCCTCCGGCCCCCGCCGAGGCGCCGCGCCATGGCGGGAGCGCTGCCGGCGCTGAGTCTGCCCCCGGTTCGGCAGGGCCGACGGGAGGAGTGAAAACCCCGCCGTGCTGCACCCATTCCTGTCACCGGTAGGGAGGTTTTCCTGCTTTCCAGCAGCCGGCGGTGCCGGCTCTCCCGGGCCAGGCGCAGCAGCGGGTTTGTGCTGCGACCGTGTGTGCTTTGTCCAAGGACGGCTGCGAAAGCCGGCCAGACCCTCACGAAAGGCGAACAGCGCTGAGTGCGTGGAGGCCTGGGAGAAACACCCGCGTCTTCTCCCCGCTAAACTCGTGTGAGTGCTCTCGGCCACTCCTACCAAACTGTTCTTAGACCAGGGACGGGAGAAGCCCTGGGGGAAGGGTTACAGCTGTTGAAACCGCAGCCTGAATTGGGCAGCAAAGCTTGGGATGCAACTATAAAGAAACACTTTGCCCTGCAGCCAAAAAAGCCTGATAAAATCTGCAAGCATGTGAATGGCAAGGGGGAAAAAAGGGTCAGTTCAGTCCTCTCCCTTCCCTCACTCCTTCCTCTTGGGTTTTCAGGTCATCCCTCACACTCCTAGCCCTAGGGAGGCAGTCGAGCATCTCCTCTCTCCTTCTGTGCTTCCTGAGCCGGTTGCGCTCGGAGCAGCGCAGCCCGTGCGACTGACGCGCTCCTGGCACCAGTGAGCTGCGGGAGCGCCCCGCAGCCCCGGCAGGAGCCCGGGCTGCGGCTTCGCAGGCGCGGTGCCAGCGTGCACCAACAAGGCTGTGCTGGCCCGGCGCCGCCGCAGGGGGCCCACGGGGGGCCCACGGGGGCCGCCACGGGCCTCGTGGTGGGAGGGCGCCCGGCCGCGGGCCAGCGGGGCCTCGAGCACCAGGCAGCGTAGCCCGGCCTCGCCGACGCCAAGCGCGGCAAACGGGCCTTCGGTGCTCCTGGGAGGTGGGAGCGAGAAAGGAGCAAAAAGCACGGCCCTTGTGCCGTGCCGCATGCCCCCGGGTGTTTTCTGGGGTGACAAAGCAGAGGCGTTTCTGAAGACATCGCCTTCGCCACCGCTCGCAGCGTCCCGCTGCTCGTTGTCCCCGCTTGGATGCCTCAGTTCATGTTCAGCGGGCCAAATTCTTCATGGCAGCTTTATATGCTGGGCCGGTCAGATGAGCCAAGTTTTTCAATTCTTAGGGGGGTAAAAAAAGGTTGTTGTTTTCCTTAGCCCGAGTCATTTCGTCAATGTGGCGGAAACATCTTAACTCAGCTTTGCCGCTGGAGAAAACCACTCTCTATATCTACCCTGTTCAGTACAAGCTCATTCCTGTAACATATAAAGTTAATAACTTAAACATATAAGCTAGTACTTAGTCAAGCTTCGTATGAAACGTCCCAGGTGACCAGTCTTCCAAATCAAGGGTGAAGAAGAGATTTCACAATGTATATATCCCCGTTACAGACAGAAAAGAAATCATTACATGTAACAGAAACTGCTTTCTCTTCCTCTCCTTCCAGCCTAGCTGCTTTTATTCCTTACTTTCATTCTGGTGTACTGTTCTTCTGTTGCCAAAGTTGCTTATCTCACTTTTGCTTAAGCAAACTATACAGATTTGGCTCTTCTGCTTTCAGTAAATTAACAGGCTTGCTAAAGGCAGGCAAACCAATACTCAGAAACCCGTTTATCTCAGAGTTAGATCTGTTTTTCACACTTCCTTACAAATCTAATTATAGATTTGTTCTGCTGTGAAGTCTTTTCAAATTTCCTATTTTTTTCCAGCTCTGAAGGATGATCTCAGTGGGGCATTTTAAGAGAATGGGTTACCACCTCGATTTTTTTTTGTCCAAGTTCCAGGTCTTCTCAGCCTTGCTGTGCACTGAGGATGCAATAAGCCTCCCAATAATTCTCTCTCTAGCTTGTGTTTAAATACTTCTTGAGCAAATATAGCTTGATTCTGTAGGGTGCAGAGCACTCCAGCTGGGCACTGAATATGGAGCACTGCTACTGACTCAAGCGGAAAGCTTTGGATGCTCAGCCCGATGCAAGACTGACTCCTAGAAAAGAAGATCATTAAGGCTAATACAAACACATCCTAATCATATATAAAGTATAAAATTAGTAAGTGTAAGGGAATCTACCTTTCCTAAACAATTCATTTAAAAATGATCAGAACAGCAAACCAAACAAACCTTTGATTAATAACCAACAGCACTTCATAATTTTTGAATTATGGTTTTGTAGCAGAAAAAGAAAGATAATTTGACAGAGCTAAGGAGATATGAGACACTGTATAGTACACAGCACACTGTATGAAGAACAACTCATGAATTCAGATAGCTTGAAAGAAAGAGAAAATGAGTGCCTTATGTACAGATGCTTCTCATTTAATTTACTCTAATTCTGTGTCTGTATAGTCATATTTCGTCAATTTAAATTTGTAATAATTCTAAGGAAACCAGCAATATTTCTTCAATGCTAACATGGAGTTGTCAAGAGAAGAACTGGATCCACAATCTAGTCAGCATATTAGTGCTCTGAAATACCTGGTTGCCCAAAGGAGCGTGGGAGAAATTATATTAAGCTTAAGGCAATCAGCCCCTTAATGATTTTGCAACTCAGTTATTGGGACTTCTGCTTTTGGCTTCAAAGGTAGAAGTGAAAGAAACATATCTGGCAAAGTTTGAATCTTGGCCACTCATAAAGTAAGTCCTTCCTCCAAAGTGATGCGTATGTGCAGAGGAAAGATGAAGCAGCAGGTAAGGCACTGGATTAAGACTTAGATCTAGGGAAATTTTCATCTCCTTACCAAACTTCCTGGCTGACAGTGAGGAAAACCCTTAACCCCTCTCTGCCTCAGTTCCACACCAGTAACACAGTCTGGACTACAAAATTTCATTGCCAACCATCTTTTCTTATAAGCAAACCTCTTAGTATCAACTAAGCGTCAACCAGTATCAACCACAGCAGTCAGGCACTAGTGCAAAAATACCACAGATAATATACACAGCCATAGAACATTTTGTAATTCGATGCGAGCACAGATGTGCACTACAGAAGATGGAGACAGTGGGGGCTCAGCTTCTACAGCACTGCCTATACGGCACATGCGCTGTCACGTTACATGATATACTTCAGCCGCTCTTTCTCTCTGACTCAGACTGGGACTGTGTTCAGCCTTGAAAAGGAAGGTGTTTATGCTCGCCATTTGATTAAATTAGTGCTAATGCTTTCATTTGAAATGGGTAAATACACAGGGTAGAGTCTTAACTGGCACCTTGCAGACAGAAAAAACAGAGGAAGGAGTGCACCAGATTCAACTGTTTTTTTCTGTGGTCTTTTTAGAGAAGAAAAGGGCATGGGAGGGAGAAAGAAAGGTCCTAGTTGAAAAAATGTAAATGTATGAATGAGACACTTCTAAGCATACCCAGGTGTCTTGCCAGCTCAATGCATAGAGGTCACAGAGAAATAGAATGTCTAATCATTGAAATAAACACAGCTGTGCATACTTACATTTTCCATACCTATTTTGCTAGTGGGGAGAAAAATAGTCACTCCTCAGAAGACCTTTTCCAGCCACTTCTAGCTTCTTTATTTTTTATCCAAATTATTGTTTAAGAGGTGTGTGAGAGTTAGTTTTCTATTTTTGTGTTTTGGAAGAACCTAGCATCAGCCTCCATTCCCGCAAGTCATCGTTCCATTTCAGATGATTTCTAACATTTGGAATGTTACTTTGCCTTCCAAACAGTTTTGGTATCAAATTGTACAAAAGTGTTTGAAGACAATTTTTTTCAGCAGGGAATTTAATACTTGTGAAATTTTAAAGTGAAAGACAGACTAAAAGGGTTTTTGGACTGCAAACACAAAACTGTAGCATTATGTTTGGATGAAGCCAATGGGGAAAAAGAAGAAAAAGAGTTCTGCTCAAAGCGAGGGACACGAAATTCAGCAGGAACCGCTGAGGGCTGTCTTTTTTAAACATTTCTACAGACTTCAGAAATATATTTGAAAGTCTTTGATTTCACCATGAATATTTTGAACAGATATATTGTTTCAACATTTTATTCAAATCAGATTCAAATCAATAAATTTGATTGAAAAAAAAAAAACAAACATGCTTTGGATGAATCGGCTGGTCAAATCCTAGATACTAATTCCCCCACACTTACACCTTGCCAGACTTATATCTGATTTTAAGGAATTCCTTGTCATGGCATTTTGTAAAGAGAATCTATGACAGAGTAGCAAGAACAACTTGAAAATTAAGTTGAATAACTATAACTATTCTTGCCTTTTGGCCAGAAAAATGCTTTTAGCAACTCATTTGAAAAAAGAGGCTCAGCCACCAATTTTTGCTGCAGTACATGCCAAATATGTATGCATAAAACTTCTAGGTACTGGCCTGGTTTTGAAAAATAAAAGCAATTGATAATCTGTTAGTTAGCTTTGAATCAGCATTTCCAAAAGAAAATCCACATTTTTACTCTTTTTTATAACTTCGCCAAAGATATTACTCCAAGCTGAAACTTTATAAAAGATTTTTTTTAAAGTTATAGGATAGTGGAAAATACGTCTGTTATTTTATTAAAAGAAACCTGATTCTGATACAGCTCAAAAATAAATTCTGTAAAATGAGATTTTACAGTAGTTTTAAAGGATGTAATACAGTTTCTACTTTGGCGATAGAGTAATGAGCGAACATATTTACAGGGATAGACGGTTGTATGAAGTCCCATAATTTTCAGTCTCCCTGCACAGCTGTTTTGTCTGCAGCAGACAAATATCCTTTGGGAGATGGATTCCACCCAGCTGAGAAATCATCACTCCTTTCCTGATCCAAGGGATCTCCACACAGGCTGTGTCTGCTGTAACGGAGAAGCCACTGACAAGCAGGGCAAACTGGCACGCTCCACTCCCCTTGAAGCTGGACCTGGACGACAGAGTTCACCTCTCTCAAGGTAGAAGACATTAATCAAGACAGCAGGATTAGCTGGAAATCATTTTGTTGATGCAGCTTTCCGTCTTGCAAGTGCCCTTAGCACTGCTTCCTGAGGCAGACAAGCACACAGCAGAGAGATGATCCTCGAGATCTAGGCAGAAACCCAAACAGAACTTTATTAATAAATCAAATTCTTTTTTCTTCTGGTAAAATTAGAAGCAAAAGGAAAAGAGACAGAGAGAGATTCTCTGTCGGCTAATTCTCTTTTAAATATCCAGGCCAATTCAGATACAGTCATGGCAAGGACCATATTGAAACAATTTTTAAATAACATTTCCCGCCCGCTTACACACAGCCTTATCACTGTTTTCTGTGTAGAGAAACAAAAAACTCACACCAAGTCTTCAAGCGGGTGCACAGGGCTTGCAATGTGCTCCAACAGCAGCTCCCTTGAACGCGCTCTGCAAGTGAAGGGGTCTGGTTCACCTTTAAAGGTACAGCTTCATAGTTGCATGCTACCCAGTTTTTAAAAAACATTTTAAAAACCACACTGCTGGCAAAAAAACCACATGAAGTGAAATCATCTCTTTAAAATGTATATTTAAACAGTTTCCTCACACAGTGGAGCCCATTGAGTATACAAATAGCTAGTTGTAAATAACTGGAGAGACTCAAAGCTGCAGAACAGATCAAATACTCAAAGGCAGGGAATATTCAAAGCCAATGTTTCATTAGGTACATTTTAAAACTTTGGGGAGCCTGCAAGAACCAGAACCAGCTTTGTACTTTCAATGGCCCAACACAGTTGTTGACTTCTGGGAGCGTAGTTCAAATCTGCTCTGTAGCAAGAACACCTCGAAATACTTCTCCATATTAGCAGAAGTGGGATGAGACGGGCACTGAACTGGCTGATGACAGAGAATGCAGAGACGGCTCCAGAGAGCAGCAAGAAAGAGAGGTCTGTGTAACCTGCCATGTGAGAAAAGCCGAAGGGGGTGGGGAAGTTCAGCCTGGAGAAGAGCAGAGGGGAGTCAGCAGAACTCTCTAAAGATACAGAAAGGAAGGCAGGGACCAATTAATCTCCGTAAGCTATAAGGCCAGAAGAATGAGTAACAGGGTTTAAATTACACAAGTGTTACAACAATACAAATGCTGTGAGACATACTCTGTTACAAGAAGTAAGAAGAGAAAGTATTGTTAGGTCACCAGACTAAATGGCAAAGAACCTGAATTAGTTTCTAGCTCTGCTGTAGATTTTCCTCCATGTCTTCAGGTTTTTGTTCATCGCTGAAGGATGCTGCAGGAGGATCAATGAATTAATGTGGATGTGGGGCCCTAGCATGCAAGTTATAGCAAAAATATAGTGATTAAACTCAGATCACATCAATTTTACATCCATGTAACTCCAACTATATCAGTGTACATAAAAGCGAGATAACAGACAAAACGCCTTGTATTTTCCTTACAGTAAGGCCTTATACGAAAGGCAAGTCATTTGACAAACTATTATTTGTGTGCAGCCTATTCACAAGTCATTCCTAGAAAGGCAGCATCATCCAGGATTATTAGCTCATTTCTAGTTTTCTGATTTAGCAGCCACAAGGACAGATGTTTAAGGAAAAGTTTAAATTAGAACTTAAAAAGTTTCATTTTTTTCTTGATGAAAGAAAAGTATTTTGTTGTGTTCAATATGAAATGTTCCTTTTGATCGCTTGCAAGAAAAGCACATTAAGCAACAAGGTAAACTCTCAGGCAGAGAAATGGAGTCAACTTTTTTAATCTAATAGCTCCTACAGTGGAGAAGAAGTGAGTTCAATAGTCCCCTTTCCAGCAGCCACACCTGGAGAGTGTACCAGGCTACAGCACAGCAAGGCAGAGGAAGCTCTCAATTTATCTTATTGGCACTGTTTCACTTTTTTTATATTCAAATTTTTCTCAGTCAAGTCAGTTTTTTCACGAACCAGCCTCATGAGACATTTCCACTCGGCAGCCTTTCTGGCTAAATGATGCTTCCGTGTCCCGCGCAAAGAGCAGTGTTGGCAGAAAGGACTGCTGGAGACCCCAGCTGGAATCAGCAATGACTGCGTCAGAAGGGCCATGCCTTGAAGACAGGCGCGCCATAGCCCTCTCAGGCCGACGTGGAAATTGGACCTATTCCGCCCGGAAGAGCGTCCTCGTCTTGGCCAAAAGGGAGCAACCTCATCACCCCCTGTTCAGGCTGCTTTGCAAATCTAGCTTTCTTGCCTCCAAATACAGTTTTATTGAAATTATTCAATGAACTGGAACACCCAGCTGCAATTAGCTAATAGAATCAGTGCAGCCAAAGTCAGATTCAAGGATACTAAATTTTTTTGTGCAACAACTGAATTCTATCAGTGAAAGTAGGGAATATCACAGTTTATTATCATTACAGAAGGTTACACATGCAACTTTGAGAAAAGGCTGTGGAAGAGAAATAGGATTTCTTTAAAGAGGGTAATTAACCCTTGGATCAGCTCAGATAGGAGCATGGTAGAGCCTCAGTCACTTGCAGCCTTTAAGTCATGATTGCCTGTCTTTCTGAAATACGGGGTATAATTCAAACAGAAGTTAAAGGCCCGATGCAGAAATTATTAGATAAGGCTTGATGACTTATGCTATGCAGAAGGTCATACTACATACTCATTGTGTTCCATTACAGCCTTAACATCCCCAACAGCAGATGATATGAAAGTCAAGAATAGGACTGTGACAATGACCAGTTTTATTCTTAGCATTGCATTTGCAGCATTAGATGTGTCACACTGAGGGCTACATATGAACAGCAACCTATTGGAAAAGCTGGCTCACCTTTCATTTGTGTATTGAGTTATTTCAGGGTAAGTCTATTATTCGATTATTCATCACTCTCAGAGCTCTCGCTTTTGATTTAAGTGACTTTAAACGAGTTTGAATTTCATTGAAACAGAGCACTCAGAATTACAGGTAAGAACATCTATGCACAGACTCACACTTAAATAATAATTTGAATTAAAACCTGCCTTCTTCTTCCACTCCCAGGCTGGATGCTAACAAAATCACCTGAGGCAACGCGGAGACCTGAATGGTGTATGATTTAATTGCTGATCACCACTGACAGCCTGTTTGCTCAGTACGCAAGTGACACAATGTACAAATAGCCGACAAGAAGTGAGTCAGCAATAAATTAATAAAGATATGGATTTCAGATCTAGGATTTCAGTTGATTCCATTCATCCCATAGACATGACAGAAAGAAGAATTTTCAAGCCTCTGAGGTCTTATGGACCCAGTTACAACCGGGCTTAGTGGAAAAAGAACATGGGCCAAGTGCTCTGTGTTGTGACCCCAGACTGGGCTCCATTCTCTGCTGGTCAGCTGGTGTTTCAGAGCATTGTTCATCCTGACTTTACTGGTAACGTCTAGCTCAATTTGATTGCCCTGCAGTCACTTGATTCTATTGTACGGCCAATTTGCATTACCGGTCTGGTGCATGGCAGAGGCTGTCTTGGCCACTTCTCATGGTGGTATCCAGTGGAGAGCTGCTAGCCTAAAACTGGACTGACTGAGTAGAGAAGTTGGTTTTGTGCATGTGAGCCTGACTCATTTTTCAATTATTGAGGAAATAGTTTTATCCAGGAAATAACCTACATCATCAAGGCCTTTTCAAAAAAAAAACAACCCTTTCTTCAGTGTCATTCCTAGGAAACCTTTCAAACTCATGTTCAAAACCAAGAGGGGTTATTTTCTTAAAAAGTGAGATTACAGCCTTGTACAAAGAGTTTGCTGGGTCAGGAACACGTATTTCCCAGGAGAGCTGTCCGGGCAGCTGAAGACATGATATGCCAGGCTGGGGGTTGTAGCAAGACACCTCCTTTGGTGAGGTGTCTGAGGCCCTGCCACTTGTGAGGGAAGGAGTTAGTCTAACTCAGGCTAATAATCACCTTGGACTGACCAAGCAGGCAAAATCTCACTACCCTGGACTTTGACCCTTCTGTTGCTCCAGCTGGAGTGAGGCACAGAAGAGCAGATGGCAGCTTGCGCTGTCCTTTAGCACCTGGGCATTTCCCAGCCCCATTCATTCCAAAGAACTACATTTACTTCGAAGGAAGGAGAAAATAAAAAAATAGAAGAAGTTTCTCTCGGGAAAAGAAGTGATCAATGAAACCGTTGCTTCTGTGGTGCAACTGCTTGATCTTGTGCAATGTCGATGAACAGCCCTTTGTGAACTAGTGCAAAGAACCAGCACTGTTATGTTATCAAGATAAAACTATTCAGGTGTGAATTTCCCGTTCCTTTAAGATTAAAAAAAAACCCTAACAACTGACAACTTCTGAACACATTCTATACTTCTTCCCTCCTCAGAACCCTGGTAGAAAAACAGTTTATTGATCTCTGCTAAGAAATCAAATGTTGTTATAACTCCAAAGGGTGTCCAGTTACAGAGAAAATCTGTGGTAATCGGAAGCTTCACACAGACCTTGTGTGACCCTATTCATTCCGGAACAGAAAATAGTTTTTGTCTAACTTCGAAAGAAACCAGACAAACCCTGCAAGGTTACTTATAATCCTGACACCATTCTCAGAATTGCCATATGCTGGGAACATGCCTTCTTGCCTATCTACAGTATATATCTGAAGGACTTTGTTACGGCTCTGATATTTGGCATATCTTAAGCCTATTTAGAACATCAACACCATCAATCACTTGGTATGAGGCCGAGCAGCTGGATGAACCTTGGCTATCATGCAAAGGCTATTTGTCATCTGGGCAAGTCTGTTTGGCGTATAACACTCCAGTCCCAGAACAATTTTCCCTCTCCAAAAATATTCTCTTTGATTCAGGAAACACGTGAGTAATAATGAACAAGGGCTTAAAGATGGAGGTCAAGGCTGAAGTCTTAACCAAACAAGTGCATTGCTTACTAATGTTTGCCTCAGCCTTCAAATATTCCCTTGAAGAGCACCCTCAGTGGAGAAACACAAGACTGTTCTTAAATAACAAAAGATTCAAGACACTTGAATAGCCATGGCCGCAACTGAGGCTTTTCTCAATGATGAGATGTTTTTCTTGTAAATCTGTAGCTGGAGAACAAATCTCTAACAGTAACCTACATTTTAGATGAACTGTGCACACTTTAAATTCCCCTTCTCTGTTACACAATCGATAGTCAACACATCTGACATTTAGGCAATTAACTTTCTCTTTAAAATAAGAAATATTAGCTGAAGTATCTTAACCATCTGTGTGAGACAAAATAAGAGCAAGAGAGTTTACATAAACAGTCTCAGTACACTTAACAAGCATGTAGCTGACGATTTATTTTTTTTAAGTCTCAACAATAGAGACTACTGGGTATAAGCAAGTACTTCATCATTTGTGTCTCTCTGCTGTTAATGAAAGACTAGTAATTAGTGGGTGACTAAACTTCAAAAGTACATGTTACTTCAATGCATGGGGTTGTAAAAGACACGCATTCTCCCTCGCCATCTGCAGAGCCAGAAGGAAGAAGGAGGAGAAAAATATTTCGAAAGTTTGCCTTATCAATTAGACTATTTTGTTCATATCTTTAACCCCATTTCATAGCCTCTCTTCATCACTTATCTCTCCCAATCTTCTCCGTATTTGTTAGTTGTCTAATCTTGTTTAGTGTTAGGCAGAGAAGTCATGTGTCACTGTATTTTTATAAACAGACTCTAACATAAAGTTATATAATCCAACATCTGACGTGCAATGAGGTTTGCTGGGTACTAAGCATATGCAATGCTTTTAGTTACAGGGACAACCCTGTTAAGCAATGACAATGCATAGTACCCCCAAATTTGTTAGCACTCTTTGTTACTAAAGCAGGGTGAGTGACCTTGTCATATTTAACAGCTTTGAGCAGACACAGCAGTGTAGATCCTGAGGGCAAAAAAAGAATTTCTACTAGTGATGTAATAATATACCCTGATAATTAAGCCTGCTTCCACTTCCAGCGGCTGCAGCGACTGCATACTTCAGCTGGCAAACTCGAGATGCTCTCAATCCATGCGGCCAGGATTAGTACAAACAAAAACCAAAACGAAAGTCACAGCTTGTCTGCCTCACCCCCGAACAAGTGCAGCATTCAGAGGGGAGCGTGGCTTCAGCCCAGGCATGGTCACGCTATCACGGACACTGCCACCTCCATCTCTCAGTGACGCTACAGCAGCAGCGGCAGCAGCTGCCACAAAAGCTACAATGGCAAGAGGCAACCCAACGATATGGCAAAAGATGCACATTTTGAACTGCTTTTCAAATGGAGCTGAAAATCCTAGGGACTGAGGGGTGAAATATCTTGTTTACAGTTAAATTCCTGATTCATGTAACTAAGCAACACAACACTATGGCTCCAGTAAAATGGAAGCAAAGTTAATTTTTTAACAATGCCACATTACCTTTGTACATCTTGTTCCAACTCTCCCTCAGGGTCTTACATGAATGAATCAGAAAATTACTCCCTTATGTTAGGCCTGTGTCTGCACCTGCAATAAATTCATGTCAGAGAGGGGTAGAGGAGGCAAATGTTGGGAAGACCAATAGGATGATATATCCAGATTTCAACTCTCAGTCTGTCCAGCAAGACAATTGCCTTTAACAGCTTTTTAAGGCACTGCAAGAAATGAGCCTAACATCAGTGGTGCTCCCTTCAGATAAAAAAGAATAAAAACAATTTGTTTAGTTTAACAGCTATCTCCCATATGGCTGGTCATCCCTTGCAAACCGTCGGAGAGAGAGTCCATGTGGATGGGAATTAATTACTCACACTTGCCACATTTCTGTAAATAAAACTACTTTCTTCCACCAGGCTAATATTTTCAATGGTTCAAAACTGGAGTTTCAAGTCATTGAATCTGGGGCCTGCGGGTGTTTCAGAGCCAAATTCCTGGCCTGATGCCCACAGCTCTGGTCTGGCTTTCAGCCAGATCTGAAGCTGAAAGGGCCTGTTTTCTGGTTCTGGTTTTGGATGTCGCTTGCATGATCTTGGCACAGTCAAATCAGAACCCAAGTTCAGCCTTGAACACAATCATTAGACTAAACCTAATCTGAAGCTTCAGCCCGCTTCACATTATTCTTGCTGCTTAATTCCAGCTGTTAAACTTCACCCCCCACTACTGAGCCAGAGAGTGTTTTGTTGACAAATTTGCCATGCATTTCAAGGAAAGCAGGATCTGGCCCAGGCTTTGGGGTTATATATATATTTTTTCCATTTCAGGAAATGGAAGTGCTGGCAAAAATATTCTCCGTTGTTTAGGATAAGAGAGTGTTTGGACATATCCAGTTTTAAGCAGTCTGCTTAGTCTGATACTCTTGATATATGAGACAGCAAAGAAATATGTCTAGGAGTCTTGGAATGAGGCATCTTTTTTATAAGATGAGTGAAATACACACGAGGATGAAATATTACTTGCATATTACCACCAAAGCTGGTTAAAATTCACTCAATTGACTCCAGATGTGGGTTTCTTCAGTAATTTTAAAGTTAGCACTACTGTAACTAGGTGTGAGGCCAAGGCAAACTACTCTAGTGCTTTATAGCACTTGGAAGCTACAGTAGTCAAATCAAAATATGTTACAAGAGAATCAGTTTCTTTAAGCTTAGCAGCAGGAAGGATTTAATATACTGAATACAGCCAACCCATCTTCATTTGAAAGAACATAAAATAAATCCTTACCACATTTGTGACTTATTATTTGCAAAAAGGACCCGGTTCAAGAAGCAGATCCCCAGAATTACTCATGCAAGCAGGGCCATGCAAGTCTACAGCACTTCTAATTTATTTTATTTCTATGAGATTATTACTATGCTTAAGGTGTGCATGCACCTCTGTGCTTTGCTGGTGAAGGGTTGGTAGTCTGAATATTCTAAGCTGCTTTTTGATATTTATTAAATGTGTAAAGGATGTTATTAATTCTACTTTTTTTCCTCTTTTCCTCTCCTTGTTCTTCATTGCACTTAGGAATTCCACGTGAAAGGCTTCACAGAGGAATTCACCATGGTACCCACCAGCAAGAGGTTTTACTTGACCAGCAGTGAATGGCACTGTGTATTTTAACATTATCTTTTATCATCTTATCTATTAACAAACCACTTATGTTTCCACTATAAGAAAATATAGCATAGAACATCTCAGTTACTGCCTTCATTTATCATTTTATTCTTGAGCTGTGCGAGTGACACTATAACGAAAGACAGTCACTCTCTGGAGCGCTTTCCTAACCGACAGCCAACATTGCCCTGGCTCCTCAGAGCCACCCACCGCTCACCCAGCCCTGCTCACCTCGGTGCAGAGAGGCTCTCCCCAAAGGGCAGAGTGGGCTGCCCTTCTGCACTGCTCAGGGAAGAGGGCAGTCCCATGGTTATAGATATTCGAACCCAGCCTTGACCCACCGAGCCCTCTATGCTGCCGAAACTACTGTATTTCCTCAGCAGCTCCAGACAGGTCTGCCTTTTCCACGGTGAGACCTGTAAGATCTTCTCCTTAAAGCCTCAGCTGCAGGAGCAAGGAGTTTGCCACTTTTCTAGGACTTTTTTAATTGTTCATTTTAACTACAAAGAGGCCTTTGGAAATATGACCCCAGCACATCCTAAAAAATAAAAAATTGAAAGACAAAATGATTTATTTTAAAATGATAACCTTGCTCTTTTAAACCAGTCTCTTGATTTTTGAGCATATAATGCTGGCAATATCACAGCCATTCTACGCTGGAATGGCAGACATGCTCCACTTCCACCAGCAAAACAACTTTCCCTGGCTGCAAAGGAAGAAGTAAGATTGGCCACAAAATTGCGAGGCAACCTAAGTGCTTTAGACTTTCTCTAAACCACTCAAAACCAGCTCCTTTCTGCCTGACATGTCCGGTGTGGGCATATTGCAAGAGGATAATTTTAATATATAATTTAAGGTGGAAGTAAGTCTACTCTAACACATTTCAGATAGTAACCGTTTGGAAAGAAAAAAAGAGTTTATTTAGGGATTTTGACTGACTTTCTGTTGAAATTCATTTATCAGAAATCGGCATTAATATGTGTTGGTGATATAAGGACATACTCTCAGCTCACAAAAATCAGTTTGTAGCTCCACATACAGCAGGGGAGCTTTGCCATGTTACAACAGATCTTATGCAAATTTTTTCCAATGACTTCAGAATTCTTTTGTAAAACAGCACTTTACTAAAGTTTAGAAGAGACATGAAGAGCAGGGAAAGGAAAAAAGTGACAATAAATCAGGAGAAAACATCTTACACTTAAGAACCCCTGGCATGTTACACAGTACTATTTGATTAAGTGAAGTTGTAATACAAAGACAAGGATTAATCACACAAAAGAGCAACATAATTAATTGCAAAAGCTAAGGGAGAATTTCAGGAAAGAATGCATCCTTTCATTTAGCTTACAAAAATACAATTAGTAATTATTACTGATTTCCTGGAGAAAGTCCAGAGCAGTATTAAAAATATCTTGAGTCACAGGGAAGTTCATTGGTCCTCAGGAACAGACATGCTTGGCTACGTGAAACTTATATTTGTTCAGCAAACTTCTTGTTTTTAAAAATTATCTGTGCTGAGTTATGCATCAGGACACTCATGACTGGGTCTGTGCCAGGACTGGGGAACTCTTATTTTTAAATGCCCAATATCTATTCTAAAAAAAAAGAAAGCTGAATTTCTGCCTGAATGTTTTGTAACAGCTGCTGTTAAAAATAATATTTAAAGAGGCTCATAATTCATAAAAATCATTACAAGCAATCAGAAAAACCTCATCCATTTAAAAATAAGTACATTATAAAGGCATCATGAACAGATCCATTTTATCTAAACTGTTTTAGTTTGCGTGGGGGAAATCAACAGTATCCTTTAAAAATGTATCCCTCTGGGCTGATCTGATCAGCCTTCACATTTGTTTCAGGCTACGTACACATAAACACTGCTCGGTCACAGGCAACAAATCAAAATTTGTAGTTGGTGTTACCCATTTAGAGATTAGACACAGACACAAAATCACCGCAGACCCAAATCTTTTGTTCTCTTTTTTTCAGCTCCCCCAAAACATTCAGCTCTGCATTCTCTGTGCTGACTTGCAGCCTTCACTTCCATAGGTTCTGCTTGGCAGTCCCTGGATTTAATGGAAAGTTTCCGGTTGACTTCAGTAAGAATTGAATCAGACCCCAATGACATGTACTTTCTGAGTCTGGTCAGCAAAATTCCTAGCCTCCCGTCTTGGATTTATGTAAAGAGCTTGTGATGAGAAACCATCAGGTATGAAAATTAGTGGGCAAAAGTCAATTTATGTCAACTGAGATAGGGCCAGGGAGTTTTCAAGTACATGTAATATGCCTACAATATTACACTGGTGCAAAGAGATACAATTCAGAAAAAAAAAAAAAACCAGATAGCGTTTGTATGCCTAGATTGCAGTGGAATATACTTGCTTGTCCCTACATTCAGGCCGCACTGCATATACAGGTTAACTTCCAGGCTTGCTTCTTATGCTAGCTACCTTCAAAGGCATTCCCACATAGTCCTTTTTCTAGTGTTACATCTCTATTATGTGAAAAGGGATACGACAAAAGCCCTTCTTCGTGCCGGACTTGATCCTAAATTCCCACTGAAGCATGGCTCGTTGGTTAGGCAAAGCCAGACTGTGGTGTCCATCCACCCTGTGTTGCTGTGCTGATCAAAAGCTGTCCTCTGCTTGAGGGGTCTTTGTTGGGAGCAGAGCTGGCTCAGCCGGACACGTGCGGTCCTTTTCTGCGCAGCCCTGTGGAAGAGACATGGGGGCGAAAGGGAAGCGGACGAGTCCTTTCAGGGACCATTCCAAGACAGCAGAAGTCTGAGCAACCTTGAAGTTGTTCTACTCTACCTTTGGGATGAAAATGGCACAGAACAAGCCCCCAAATCTGGCAGCCACAAGCACCCCCAGATGCACCTTCCCCACTCAGTTGAATCCAGCTTTATTTTACTCTAAATGCTTCAGTTACATTATGATACTCCACAATAGCCAGGCATTTCCGTTTTGCTTGTTCTCTATGGCACCACTGAATCCATGAGCATCTTCTGTAACGCATAAAAGCAAAGACAACTCATTTTATTTTAAGTTGCGAAGCAACAACATATATTTTGCATTCCAACTACTACTAGGGCCAAAACTATCTCTAGAAGGACTTCAACCGGAAACAACAGAACTGGTGTATTTTCAGGTGAAGAACAGATGCAGCGTTTGTTAAAAAGACTTCTTGGCAAATGTGCACGTGAAATGGCATTGATGAAAATATAAACTCTCTAGCAGTGAACTGCTTCATATTGAAATCATCAGAGAGATTCCTATATTTACCGGGAGATGGACTACACGAACTAATAGGACTTTTCCATCTCAGATTTTTATGACTATGATTCATGCTAATTGTTAGTGGAAAGTCACTTAGTGTCAGTAATAAAGGTGACATTCATTTCTTTTTAGTCGCTGCACGTATATTGTATTTGAGGTGAAAGAAAGGGTTTATTTCTTCTCTCCTTTCCCCCAGAAGCATGTTTGGATTTCATGCATAAATAGCCTTTCTTCCCTTAATCTGATTCACATGACAGTATGCATTTACATAAAGCTTCTTCTTGGGAAAACCAGTCAAACTTTGATCTGTAGACAGAAGACATGTCGCAGAATTATGTCCTGCTTTACAAGACAGCTTTTTTTCTGATGCATTATTTGTATCATATGCTAATTTATTATAATGGTTATTAAGAGCACCGGGCCTCGCCTTTCAGCTTCCCACATTTTCCCAGGCATACCTTAACATTCCTCTGTTTTCAGCTGTGCTCATCTCCTGTCAGGAAGTAGAGAACAATCAATATATAGTGCAGATAAAAATGTTCGCGCTGATCTGCTCATTATTTGCTATGGCTACAGCTCCCATGTGCTTTGCGCTTTCCAGACGCCTTCACTGGAGCTGCCCCAGCAAAATGTCAGTGGTAACAAAACGTAAAGCTGCTCACTTTTAACCATAGCACCTGTGACTGGCCAGAGGAGCAATACTAACAAACAACAATAAAATTTAGTCTAAAATTCAAGTTCTGGGACAAAAAAAAGCTCAGACTCAGACCTCGGACTTAAAATCTTTCAATCTGTTTTTCCAAGTTATTCACCATTTGGAAGAAGACGAGAAGGGAAGTCATGCAACTGCCCTCGCTAGACTTCTGTCATCTTGGGCTAAAACTCCCATCCTACTTCCTTGCTAAATTCCGTATGCAAAAGCTTCATATTCTAAAGCTTTGAGTTGTTCTTCTTAGGCCAACAGTTACACCGGTGTAAAACTATGCAGTGTCTCCATCCCTGGCTTCCGCTTTGGCCCATTTCTAGTTCTTGCACATGGATTCACGGTAATAGCCTTCTGAACTCTAACAAAATGTAGTGCATGAGATAAAGCATTTTTGCAGCTATGTAACTGAAGAGAGATAGATCTAGTCTATACAATCTTAGCTTTGAAAAAGCCTAGCATTCATAATATAGCAGCAAATCTAGATATATTTTATGGCTTTTAATAAACAATAAAATTGCACTCAACATTCCTATGGAACTAAGTTTCTTTTGTCCCAGTCCCAAAATTAAAGTTTGAATTAAGTCAGTATCAATATTTTTTTTGTTCATAAAGTACTTTATGTTTTAGAAAGCCAAAATCTATATAAACTTACTAAAATGTTACTTTTCCATAGAGTCAGGATGTCTCAAATTGATACAATATTTACCATCATAACTGAACTACTAAGTGCCTCCTCAGGAGAGAGAAGCATAGATAGATGTTATATCAACATTAAGGCAATAGTTAGAACAAGAATAGATTGGCATTCATTCAATACAGTGCTAGAATTGTGTCAAGGGGGTTTGGTGACACCATAAACTACAAAAGCACAAGTCAATTAGTCTCTCCTATGGGAAGATTTTGAATTTGCAGGCAGCTGAAGTGGCTCTCAGTGAACCAAAACAGTGGTAAACATAGCAATACATCACTGTGTGAATGTTTAGATACCTACATAAAATATAGCTATGCTGACCGTTTCAAAGCCATCAAGAGGATGGATGCAGGTAAGTCCCTTCCACTGAAATGAATGAAGGTAAAATTCTAAATCCAATAGTCTGTATTTTAAAATCACAGCTATTTTCACATCATATATCACATGGACAATTATTCCACCAAGATATTTCATAAGAGTAATGGTTTTCAAAATGGTGCCCAAATTTTCAAAATGCAGCAGCAGTCCTTGATTATCAGGCTTGTCTTATATGCATGCAAACTAAAGAAGATTAAGGTTAAATATTATGTTTAAAATAATTTAGTAATCAGGAAATGAATCCTTTAAAAGGAGACCAAAATGATTTAGTTGGAGGCAAGCATTCTTCCTCTGCTGTTCAGTGCAACCTTTGCATTCTAATTATTCCATGTTGAGTACTTTATTACAAAAAGGAGAAAGTAATATGTATGTGTAGTGCCAATTCACTTCTTAAGGAAAGGAGAAGGTAAATGAGAGAACTCACCCGTTAGGAACAAAAAGCAGCCCACTGAAGGTTTCTGATTCAGAATCACTCAGCTAGCCAACACACTGAAACCCTGAGACACATCTTATCAGTTGATGGAGATAATCTTTCATGTGAAGACTCTGGGGCTGTTTCTTGGATCTGTACAGCTGTCATTACCACAAGAAAAGGAAATGCTTGGAAAGACCTGACGCACCATTTGTAATCAAATTATTCTACCCAATAGAGATACTCGGACACAAATACAGCTTCTGAAATAGCAAGTACTCACAACAGTCGTGATGTTGCTGGCTGCCTTATACCCCAGGTGTCTTGCACTTTCTGCTGAAACTGGGGGTTCATTCAAAGCCTACAGGGTATTCATGTCCTGTACTAGCACAAACAGTGTCCGTAGGACTCCTGAGATTCTTCCTCAATAGGAATTCTCTCTTTCCATGTCATAAGAATCCTGTTTTGACCCTCTCCAAGTCCCAAAGGGAAATTAAATGAAGGGGAGAGGGGAGAAATTCACCAAAAAGGAGATAATTCCACATAAGCACACCTCAAATTAATTCTTTTGTATCCCTTGTAGTGAATCACATACACAGCTCTTAGGTATAAAGAGTTCTCTTAAAATGTGCAAGTAGCTTTCCTGGGGGAGCAGTGACTGCTCAAAGGCTCAGATTGGATTACACAGCACCCGCTCAAGTTTCTTTCTTGTTGGTGGTGGTGGTGGTGGTACAGTCTGCACAGTCGAAGACGACGATGTACAGGAGAAAGTGCCAATGAAAGAGCTACTGGAGCTCATTCTTGTTTCTTCCACAAGCTGGATTTGTAAAGCGTCTGCACATCTGCTTAAGGAATGTGCACGTTCCTAGCCTGTCTACATGCATAACCCGCATGGAGAGGCACCATATCCTGTGGCTGGGGGACAGCTAGGATAGGGTAACAACACCAGGTTATCCCCGAGCTTTTGTTTTACCACAGTATACTACCCTCTAGCATTTGTTCATCATTTATTACCAAATACTGGGGAAAAAATAGATACTGTTCAAACCAGCAGTCATCCCATTCAGGGACTGCAAGCGTACCGAGGCCTGCAGGGCAGAAAGTCTCAGGGTCTTAGACACGGGGATGGGCAAGGATGAGTACTGGCCAATGGATGGAGAGACTCGCTTTATTCTCTGCACCTGTGTGACTGCATCATTGCAGTTCTCCACGCAAGAGTGGAAAGAGTGGCAAAATTCCCACTGCAGAAATGCTCTTCTGCCTCCTGATGTGGTGTGGCTAACAAGCGCAAACTGCAACAACAAGAGAAACAGAACTCTCCTACTGCCCAAGCGCTTTCCCCGCGCTGCCTTCAAATCCATAGGAAAAGACTCAAGGTTGTGCTTTTTTTCCTGTCCAGCACATATAGTTAGTTTGAGACTCATTTGCAGGATGGTTTGAGTAGCCATTACTCTAAAGCAACTGGGGACCAAATGAATACTGCTCACTGTTGTGAGACTTGCCTGTTTTTTGCTGAAGAGGTGCAACGGAAGAATGTCCTGAATTGGACAGCTGACAGGAAAAATATGACAGTGAGATCAAAAGAAAAAACAAGAATAACAAAAACCCTTTGTAGGTAAGCCTCTATAGTCACGACTATAAATTGACAGCAACAGCCACCAGCTGCAAATGCCAGTGACTGCTGTCCTCACAAATACAGATCTGCTAAACCAATAGAGCGCTATCGATGCGAATGCTCACGCTCCCGGAGCGCACTGAGGGTAGTTCACTTGGGAGTGCTTGTCCCTAGAGACCTTTCTCTGTGTTCTGGCGCTCCATATCAACCAAAAATCACATACATCTGTGTTAGTGACCAGATAAGGTTAGGACTCAGCTTTCCAAGGTGATGAATGTCTGCTTTTTTTCTGCAGAGATCAGTAACAGCTGAAGAAATCCTACAACCTTTTTAATGAGCCTCTTAGAGCTTAGAAAATGGTATTAGCTATTATTATAGTTAATAGTGCTTGATGTGGAAATATAAACTTGAGAAAACAAGTACTAAAACATTTGTGCAAATGTAACTCCTGACATTTATATTTATTAATTTGCTTTTCAGCAGTTTTCCGGATTAGAAAAAGAGATTGATTACTCTGAATGTGGAAAATATCACGTTGTCACTAATATATTTCATTTGATTACAAAAGCAATATGAAAAGGTTTTTAATATTCTTGTGCACAATTCAGTATGCGAGGATTTTTTTTTCAAATCTAACACACAGTTGACAAGAAACAGATATGTTGAAAGACATCAATAAATGTACTGATTAAGAGTTTGAGACACTTACTTTAAAAATCTGGAGCAAAGGATGACTATTCTAATTACCTGAGACATGTGAAGTCAATTGTCCTTAATACTTTAAGAATGACAGATTACAAATGAATAGATATTAGGGCTTTCTGCTCTGTTGCTTACTGAAGAATCTGTTGAAGGACGAGTACTTGGATATGTCACCTTGTGTCTAGGGAGGGGGGAGCAGAGAAGAATGAAAGGATGATGATGGGAAAAGTGAGATTATCTCAGCATTGCATTCTTTCCTAAATCCAAAGTGGGAACTCATTCTCCAAGGGAAAACAATGCTTTGTGTTTTTCAATTACAAATGCTTACAGGTATATGCAGCTAAGCTCCAAGTGTTAGGCTTACCTCACAATTCCGAGTAGTTCTCAGGAATTGCACAGACCATATTTTCCACACATTAAAAAAGGAACTAATTCTCTTCTTGCTGGAATGATGTGACCCTCTGACCAAAATACTTGTTTCTTTCAAGAGCAAAGGCTCAAAACAACAGCTAAACTTCTAAAGATGCTAATACAAACCTTCAGCTAAATAAAGATTTGGTCTTTGTTCTGAGCAAGTCTGTGAACAGCTCTGCCTTCAAATAGAAAAGGCACACCTGGGATCCAACCCTGCTCCTTTACAGGTCAGGAAGAATACAGACTGAGGTTAGTGAGTGTGGTATTTCCTTTAAGTGATGATTTTAAGATGGAAACAGACTGTGAGTAGGAATTCTGAAGATGCAATACTTGTGTTTTTATTCCTTTTCCCAGTAATAGAATATGAGGCCAGAGGTAGTGCAATCATTTAGTTTGCTTCTCCTGCACAAAATAAGCCATAAATCACTGCTTCCAGCACGTAAGCCCATTAGGGGCTTTGGGATCCCACGCATAGGCACCTGAGGCAAGGAAAATGCAGCAGAAGGTCACATTGCAAACACAGCAAATGCTGTGGTCCTTGACATCTTCCCGGGACAGCTACCACAAACAGCAGCAGTGGGTACCTCTGCCAGGTTTATACTGCAACAACATCACCTGGCAGAGGGCCCCTCGGTGACAGGGCCGGTGTAGACCCAGAACGATGCATAGCTTACTCTTCACTCTGACGTTACCACCTTGTGAGCCGCACTCACCCGTTAGCACCCTCAGCGACATACAGAAGGGGATGGTGGTCCAGCAGAGCCCAGGTGGAAATTGGTGTATGGTCTCCTGGTGACCGATACTCATATGTTAATGCATACCTGCCACTCTTGACATAAACCTAATTGAAACCGGTGACCTCGCCATGGAGGTATTTATGACATGTTCATTACCCAGTATCTGAACACCTGGAGGTGAAAAGGCCCCTGTATTCTATTACCAACCCTCTGAGTTGTGCTGTTCCACTAATTACTTTTTATTCTCATTTATTTTAAATAATATAGCTATTTCTCTGTCCCTTCTCTCTCCTTCATCATAATTGATATGGGGCAAAACAAAACTGGTAAATCACTAATTGCCATTATAAATTCAACAGCAGATCTTTTAATATCTTGGTCCTCTAAACGTAAGGGATATTTGCCCTGCTGGAGTTGCAGCAGCACAACCTCCCTTGTAGATATAAAGTGGCAGTTAAACAGAGAGCTTGTTCTTCTGTGGCTTTTCCAGAATTTAACCCAAAATGAACTCTAGTTAATGTATCTATGTTGCTATCTTGTACAAGTATCCCGCTGCACGTAACACACAAGACAGGCTATAAGAGTTCTTGCGTTTTTTTTTTTTTTTTTTTTTTTTGCAGAAAGACCGTTCCCCTCGGAATAGACAAAGTTAAAAAAAAAAAAAAACAGACAAGGCCCACGCTCAAAAGTCTCAGAATGTGGACTCCTTATTCTTTCTCCTGTGATACGTGATACGTTTTAAAAAAACTGTGGGTAGCAGCAGAGTATAAAAATCATTTTCAAATTTTAAATAAGGATACTTGCTCATCAGACTCCATAGGAGAGTCACGGGACCTGACAATCCTGCTTACTGAGGAGTACAATTTCTCAAAAATTCACCTCCCTGCCAGTAGAGAACCACAGATGGTTATAGCTGTCATGCCCTAGAAAAATTCATCTGCTCTGGAGGGAGGAAATACTTTTAAAAAGTACTCAAGAAAACAGGACCCAATGTTTTTTGATAACATTCTTCTCAAAATGCACAAGATAAGAGAGAAAGGTGGAATTTCAAGGTGACAAAACAATACTGTTTGCCAGGACCAGAAAATAAATTTAAGGGACTCCTGTAAACAACTTCTTTATAATATGAAATGAGTGAAGAGGCTAGAAATTGAACTGGAGCATTATCTTCTCATCCTCTCACCTTACTCCCTATTTGAGAACAATCATACAAATAATTCTATGTAATTTGGCACCATGGTCTATTCTCCCACTAAGCTCCTTAATGCATTTCCTATCTCCTAGCTACTCTTTAAAAAGCTTAATTAGGCAAACAACTGCATGATCATGCACATCTAGGACAGAAAATATTTTAGTGAACTATTACAGTTTTTGGTTCTACATTCTTATGGTCAAAACCACAGGGAGACAGGGCAAGTTTACCTATATAACAACATGAATCTTTCCAATTTTTCCCCAAGGGTAAGAACAAGGTTTAATTATAATTAGACCCTTAATTAAATGTAAAGATTTTTATATTACTCATGTCCAGGTCTGATACACTTGTTTGTGCTTCAAGGACTCCATGAAAAAATAGTTCTAACACAACTGAGACAACTTAAACTAACAAATTGAACATATGCAAAACAAGGTCATTTCCTCCAGCAAAAAGCATCAGAATGTAGTTTTTAGGAAAGAAAACTCCCAGCACAAAACAGCTTGAAGATGTTCCAAGGCATCTTTGCTCCTAAGAGGGCTTGCTAATAAGAGAAAAATTCAATAGGAAGAATATTGCAAGACAGAAAAAAATCCAGCTAACTCAAACCATGGACATTTTCTTCTCTGATAAGTCCAGGGCCAGGTGGCTGGAATAAAAGATTTGTGTTTATCTGTTGGAAGATCAGTGCCGATTCATTCTCATTACACTACAGCAAGCTCACCTGTGAGGCTTTATAGATGCCTTGGGGAAAAGAGCTCAGCAGGGGTTAACTTCTTGTTGAGGAGGAAGAAAGGAGAGGTGAGATTTGGGTTTTAATTGGCGTAAGGGGAAATCCCCTCTCTTTTATATATGCAGTTCAGAGAAAAACACAGGTAATAACAATAATAATAAAAAGTCTTAGGACACAGTTGTGCTAAGTACAATTCTCTAAGTGTTTCCAGGTCAGCCTGGAGGTGGGGGAAGGGAGTTATCATTATAAAAGCTTCCCCTGAGGTTCAGCAGGGAACTCAGTTGTGAGGAGACTTGTAGGAAGCTTTAGCATCTGTGAAATCTGTGAGTTTATTGCTTGAATTAACTCTGAGCTGAGGAATAAAGTATACTTAATGTGCTTTTAAAGCACTGCTTTGCTTCCCTGTTTGTTTCTATAAAAGGATACTTCTCAAGCTGATCTGTTCAGATATTTGTCCCTCTGGGTTTTACCTTAATTTGCTTGGTTGATCCAGAACTGAGAGACTTGTATGTCTGGTCCCAGAAGTCATTCTTCCCCTGCAAACCATCATCGTTTTTCTCTTGCTTTTCTTTTTAAAAACTCTGCTTGGAAGATTGCGGTTCTCAAACGCTAGAACCTCAAATGCCAGTGCCGCTCTTCAGAGTAGCTGGACACGTAAACGAAATCATTTTAAAAAAGCCGGAATGGGCTTTAGCCCATTTTTCAGGTGATGTGGAACACAACACCAGGCTGCTTAACACTAAACGCAAAACCAACAAACCCCTCCAACTTTTGCATATGTCTGCAAGGCATGTTATTTTGAACAAAACCTTCTAAAGTTATTCCAAAAGTATTTGCTTGTATAGGCAAGGCCTTCCTGCAGCAGGGAGTAGTGAACGTACTTATGTGTGTTGCCCCCTGTTGGCTTACCAGATCTGCTCTGATCAGCCTCCTCGGCGATTTGGTACCAAAGGCAGCAACCTCCAGCACTAGAACAGGAAGACTTTTCCCTGCCCTCCCCCATTAGTTTCTTCACTTCCCAATAAAATACTAGAAGCATTATATTATTTTTTCTTGCCAATTTGAACAGCAAACACTTACTGCTAGCAAATAATAATGTTTTATATTTATGAATTTGTTTTTTTGCTGCACCTAGTTCCTTGTTATGATAGGCAGCTGCCTACTTTGGGTACCCTTAAAGCTGGCACTGGCAAATGCTGTGTTGTATTCCCACTGAGACTATGAGGTTCACAGAATACCAGGACTGCATTAATGTGGCAAATGGAAAGGCCAGAGATGGGCCAAAATTACTTTGACATTTAAAAAATCCAATGTCTTTTGCTTTACACTTTCACTTAGTGCTGGAGTTCAGAAATGTGAAAAAATAAGCTTTACAGATTCTTGTTAAATCCAACTATTCCATACTGTGTAATTAATTGTGCCCCTGCTCTTTCAATCCTCTCAAACTGAAATTAATAACGTTGTGGGAAGCTTTGACTTTTACAAAGATGTGTAGCTTAAGAATTGTTAAGAAATGCCAATTCAATGAACAAATCAAGAGCAACATGATAAACATTATATCTGGGGAGAAATGAGAAAGATTAATATAATTCTTCTAGTATTTTATTGACGAGTGAAGAAACTAATGGAGGAGGACAGGGAAAAGTCTTCCTGTCTAATATAAATGAGCTCATTTCTTCTGTTTTTTGCCAGCTGGAGTCTCTAGATTCCCACAACTCAGTACCTCTCTCAAAGTGAATAATGGAAGTAGGAGACTGTGGATGTACAGTATTGTACCAGAGAAATGCTCTGACTCCGCAGCACTCATTTCCTTTTATCTATATTATGCTCTGTCAGCTGCACACCTCTAAAACAAATGCCTAATTTTTCTTTCCCATTTTTCTTTACCTAATTTTTCCCATCCCATTTAATATCCAAGATCTACTGAAGATGAAAAACTGGGGGGTAGTGTTATTTGTTCTTCATCCATTTATTTGTTTCACAGAAAGGGACAAGTAGCTCTCTTGATTTTATTATACTACAATTCAAAAAGTTAGTGCTAATGTTCTTGTTATTCTGGAGCCTGTGCTACGCTGACCCATACGGCTTCTGTGCCAAGAAGGAGGGCAAGCAGCAGGTTAAAATGCAGCCAGCAGAAGTTCTTGCCACTGCTTCCCCACGCAGGTCCTACTGGCGGCCTCTGCTTCTTTCCTCTGGGGGATTTTCTTTCCCTGGAGGCATGTGCCATCATCCATTCAATAACTGAAACAAAGAAAGTTCATTACTGCAATGAAAGCTCAAAACCAATGTGAAATTAAATGGTCAGAGGGGCATTTATTCCTCAGAGCTAGCCATAACAACCTTATCACACAGTATGCAGACTGAGTAGTATAATCTCAGTTTAAATGCCTAGCCTCTGGCTTTCTTATCTCCTGACAAAGCAAACAAGCCAATAAAAATAAAGAAGCCCGAAGTTTCTGAGGAATGTTACTGACACTTAAAGAAAATACTCATCGAACTAAATATGATTCTTGCTTGAAGAAGCAGTTAGGGATTTTCCCATTGATTTCAGTGGGAGCAGGCTGTACTCTGTGTTAGCAGAAGACAAGATGCAGTTGTTTTTACCCCAGGGACTGACTGAAAAAAGACCGAGAGTCCTACAAGCTTCCTCAGAGACTTCACAGAAAGCTGCACCTAATACTTCCCACAAAGAGGATTGGAAGATGGCCGCTGACTTCAAGGAGAATCGCTCAGGGCCTTTCATCTCTGCAGTTTCTGTACCGGTGCCAGTGGATTACCATGCTGCCTGGGGATGAGATCTCTTGTCACTGCTTTGAGCTCTGCATCTGACGGAAGTGATTTTTCATGGCGTCTACCTGTATGGAGAGTCAAACCCTGCAGCTTGAAGTAAAAAACATAACTAATAATAGAACAAATCATTTCAAAATGATAGAAAGACAAGAAGAAGGAATAATTGGAATAGGAATAACAGAAAAAAGAAGAAAGAAGGTTTGGCTTGGGTCCCTAAAAGAGTCTTGGGAGCTAAATATTGCCACGTCTCATAGTTCAGCATCCTGCTGCCTGTATGAATTAATTACTTCACGTTGGGAGCTGAAGGTCCATATGGAATGTAAAGGCTTAGTTTCTTAAAAAATTTTTTTTAAATTAGGTGTTCAGAATCTAGCAATGAGAGGCCTAAAAGCCAGCACTCCAAGGAGGGAATTACGTAACCCAGATAAGATCAGTATTTCTAACTTTTAAAGAGAATGCATCATATGAGGGCAATTTTCCTTCCTTTTATCATCTACAAATATACTTTGCCCTGGATGGACACCCACATACTGATTTGTACATGCCTTGTGAAGTAGGGTAACCTGGATTTAACTGAAGCTGTTCCCAAACTGTAGGTAAGAGAAAGGCAGGAAGAAATGTTGATCTGCATCCTTGGTTTGTTGTTCTTTCAAGGAGGACCTGCTCCTAATGAGTAACTACAGAGACAAAAGAGTCAGGAACAACAGAAGGCAGTTAGCTCAGGTGGGAAGTTCCCTGGAATTCAGAAGCAAAATCCAGCTTTTCAGTGATGTGAAACTATTTTCTGAATTTTTAGCCTAAGACAGTGCAACTCAGCCTTAAAAGTCTATATCACTTAGAGAATTGAGTTACTTTCTATACGTCCTGGAGTAATTATTCCTGAAACAAAATATATTATATAATTATATATTATCTTTTCACTTCTGTTTTTACAAAAAGTTAAGCTAGTCAACACACGTGCAATACTAAGGGAATTCTTGTTCATAACCGTAGTGAGAAAACAGTGGGATTCAAAATATTCTAGGTAATATGTAGCATACAGGAACACAAAACCTCTGTCCCTCAGATATTTCATTCTTTAATTCAAAAAAATTGCAAACATCCTTTTCTGTGACATAATTCATACCCTCTAGTCCTGATTAGCTTCACAGATGCCTCCAACTACTCCACACAACAACAGCAAATTTACACACCACACCAACTTTTGCCATTTCCTTTTCCCCTGCCTTCCAGGGTGATCCCTATTTATCTTAATTCCTACCCTTATTTTCTCAAAATCATTGTGTGGGAGCATTCTGGGGCAGGAAGTACTTGTTGCTTTGAACCAGGTAGTTCTCATTCCTGAATGTACGATGTCCAACTGCGGTTGTCTCGCCAATATTTCACTATCATTACTGAAAACTGTGTTTATTGGATGTGAAATAATTATCACTGTTGTTAATAATATTACTGACACTTTTTTTTGTCAGCTATTGTTATCTGTTCACACAGTCCAACATCATGACATATGTAAATCAATAAAAGCAAAAATGCAAACTATGATACAGCATTCCCTTCCAGGTTCATTTCTCCTGCTTGTTCTTTACCTATTGGGGACACACACAAAGGATGTAGTGGGGTAAAAAACCCAAACGTTTTAAAGGTGAGAACTTGATCCAACTAGGAAAAGAATTGTTTGCCAGGGCTGGTTGGAGTAGAAGACAGCTGGACCCCATGAACTAAGAGAGTCATGCCAATCCTTTATTTTAAGCTTTTTCAGTAGCATTATGACTCTTTTAATCTCTGATCTGGACTGTACTAAATAGCTTCACTCTGCAGACACAAGTTGTTTCAATCACAGAAATACCATGTGGAGCATGTGCAGAAATGTTTACAGAAAGGGGTCACTTTATACACTGCCTTGCAGCTGCCTTCATTTTCTGAACATAAGTCTGTTGAGGCTAAGCAACTTCCCACCTTGCTTGCCATGGAAAGATATTCCAAGGCAGTCAGTAACTCGGTCTTTTTTTTTAATGTGCAAACCTCAAAACATTTTCCAGGGGAAGTGAGGGTCCCAAGAAGCAGGCTGAAACCTACTAACAATAGGGTTGCTTTTCTTTGTGTTTTTCACAGACTCCTTTACTACGGTCCCTTCCCTTCTCTCTCCAGACTTTCTCAGACCATAGGTTGAAAAACACTGTTCTGAAGTTAATTTTCAAATGACAGCATAGGGCAACACAGGAACGAAATAGAAATCCCTCTGTATAAATACTCTTGCTAGTATATTATATTAAAATATTTTTAAACTGCAGGGGAAAATGATGTTTCACCAAAGAAGAAAACTGTAAAGTTGTTTCATAGAGAAATAACCTAATACTGACTTCAGAAAAATGTAATTGAGTCATAATTGATTAGGCAATTTAAACGCCTTTAATGAGTAAAGATGTAATTTCTTCATAGTTGCATTACGGTAGGTCAATTGATTTCTAAGATACAGACAGCTAAAGCTTAAGCTGGGTTACTGTACTGTGTCTGCCTGACAATCCCTAGATGAAATTGAGTTTTTGAAGCAATTTTACTTTCCACTGTGTTGTTATTTGGGTGTCAGCATCAAAGCTGTTCAGTCCTAAAGTTACAGATAGGAGGATTAACTTGTATCTCTCCTTACCCTCATATGGAAACATGAATCAGAGTGAGATGGTGGGTTGGTGACCATTTTTTTACTGTGGCTCTTTTATTGTGGTAATTCTGCAAACTGTCGTACAGTAAAAGTGTCGGTTTTTGAAAGTGTACTTTGGGGATTTAGAGTAGACACTTTCTTCATTCTGTGGCATTATACAAGTAATTCTTTGGCATCTCAGAGCTTTAAAAATTGTGTGTGGATTTGTAATGAGCTGTTTTTCTTATTTCCCTTTGCAAATAAAATTAAAGAAACAAACTGGAAAATGTCATGTCTGAAGGCTGGGTGATTTTTTTCCTGCTAAGTTTCAGGCATGTCAAACAGACAAAGTAGATAAAAGCTGATATTAGCATTCCTACCTTTAGTTCCTGTGACTATAGATATTAACCTGTTTAACGTGAATACCGTCTCTATAGCCCTTACAAAATATCCATAGTAGCCTTTATGCTGGTAATAAGAGCTAAACCTTGCTGTATTTCATTTCATTCCTGCTGATAGCAGTTATCAGCAAAATCTGGATTTAAAAACCTTCAAAATATGCAATTTAAGCCTCATCATAACTGGACTGCTGAGGAGGAAAGTGGGGATTATCCGGAGCCTGGAAGCACAAATATAAGAGTGTATTGTCACTGTGGGCTATGCGCCTTTTGGCAAACTGTAGTGTAAGCTTCAGCTGACAGGCCTTTTCGCAACTGACAGACGAAAATATGAAACTTAAATTCTTCATGACAGATAGCTGTGCTGAATGAAGAGGCCAATGGGACAGTGCTGGGCTGGGGCGAGACCACTATATACAGGCCCTGTGTGCACAGTGCGGGGACAGCCCTTTGTAACATACAATGAACTTTCCTCAAGACTCTGCCACTTTACTAAGCACATGGTTATAACAGACCTTTTTTTTTCTTTCAAAGCAACATCTTTTCTTCAGGAGATGAATGCAGAGTCTTAAAAGACAGGGTGGCAGATTAAGTTTAATATGCGGGCATGAAAGATGTTTCCTGGATGCCTCCTCTTCAGAGCTTTCCACCCAAGCTGACATGTTGCTATTGTAGGAAGCTTATTAACTGGTTTATAAACTGTGCTTAAACCTCAGTGATGGCAACCTTTGTCAAAATTAAAAAAAATTACGTCTGGGAATGATTATTCCTTTCTGTCAGCATCCCCTGCACCCCAGCACTGCCTGCTCCCAGTGATGCAGCTGGAGCCCCTGGCTGGGGTTGCACCCCGCAACCGGGATGCCTCTTGGTAAAGGACAGGGGTCCCAGTGTGAGATGGAGGTCCCAGGAGCTCATCCCAGCTCCAGCCCTTGCCCATGGCTCTGGGATGGTGGGGAAAGAACATCTTTCATCCATGACGAGAGGCTGCCAGGGGCTGGCCACTTATTTGCTTTCTGGGCCACCCCCAGCCTTGCTGCTGCCCAGTTCTCCGCCGGGGCAGTGCACAGGCTGTGGCATGGGCTGTGCTGCTGGCAGCTTGCGAGCCACTCCTGGCGCCTGGCCCCATTGCCCCACCAGGGAGGAGCAGTAAGTAAGGAGCAGCCCCAGGGCTGCTCTGCAGGGCTGCCCTGCCTGCTGCTGCGACCTACCTCCCAGTTGAGGTTTTAAAGCAAGCCTCCGTCAATGCTGTGCTGCAGCTCAGGCACAGCCTGTGGGCTGCCAGCAGGGTTTCATGGGGAAAAGGCTCCTGGCTCACCATTCTGCAGGATATCACGCTAGACAATTGCAAAGGTTCCCTTTTGGCCTTCAGATCTATGAAAAGGAAGAAAACATCCAGGCGGGTTTTGTTTGTTTGTTTGCTTTGTGGGGCAGCAGGAGGAAAGGCCCTGCTATGGAGCTGTTACACTCTCCCTTGTGCTTTCTGCCTCATTACTGTGCTATAAAAAGAGGAGGTGGAAGCCAAGAATAACAACACACAGTAAGACTTCTGGCCAATCCTGAAGTTATTACCTCCACAAAGTTCCCACTGAAGTCAATGGACTGTAGGATCCAACTCTTAATATTTGTCTTTTTATATACAATTTGTAATTATCAATACAAAAAATAGAAAACCCAAAGGTAATATGTTAATTCTTACCAGATGTACTGTATGTATCCTTATATGTTAGAAGCCTAGCAGGACTGCTATGTCACAACAGACATTTACTGAAGTACCTGGGGAAATGTAACAAAAAGTGTTAGTAGAAAATGGTCTTTCAGCTAAATTACCTAATATATTTGCTAATGGTATCTGATTTAAAAGCCATAAAAATACTAAGTTAAAAGCACATTAGAAGATGTGGTATATTTATAAGTGTTTGTCACCTTGGCAACAAAAGCGAAATTCCAAATCTAACACTAGCTTGATGGGCCAAGACCTTTGAAAATTGATAAATACTTCTTCTTCATAGCAATGATCTGCTTTCAGTGAGGGAATATTGCACTGTAAAAAGAAGTTCCTCACTGCAAGATTTTTGTTAGCTTTTATCTATGCTTTTGCCCTGTCTGCCCACTGTAGTATAATTTTTTTAAACCTTGACAATGAAAACAATACATATTCAAACATGGTAAAGTGCTGATCTTCATAGTACTTTTTTTGTAACTTCAAGCCTTAATTTCCTGTTTCCATGTTAGGTTCGTTAGTATAATGCTGGGCTATAAACTGGCCTCAGTCAGTTAGCAAATCCATTGCTTGGATCTGATGGCTGTGATGGGGCTCTTTTTTTTGCCTAGGGACAATTATGCCACAAGTGCTGAACTATATGTGCCCTGATAAATTTAGTGACAGTTTCAGCTCTGCTTTCCTACTTAGCGTATATTCCAATAAAATTGTGCTTTAAGACTAAACGGAAAGCTATTTATTCACCTGTAATGCCAATTCTTTCAGTATGTTATCTCTGCATAAAACTAGGTCTAGATCCTTGTAGTGTAAATTGTCATAGCTCCACTGGTTTGCCCAACCAGCCAAGCATCGCTGATGGAGAACGCAGGGACAGATCTACATAAAGAAACAAGAGCAACCATAAAGATATGCATGCTGTCTAGTGGACCCCCTTCAATACAACAAAGCTCTGTTCTGCATGTAGGCAACAACTACTCTGGGGAATTGTTACTCAAAGTATCAGTGAGAAAGAACGTCCCAAGGAGGAAGCAGATGAGTAGGGGATTGTGTGTCTCCAGAGGTATGGCAGACAGAACACAACTCTCTGTCGAAGATCGCTTCCACAAATTCCCCATCTTGATAGGATGACTACTAGCAACCCACTTTGGAAGATAATAGTTAAGTTAATGAAAAATACTGATGCTGTCCTAGCATAAGCTTCTCATTTGGCCTCTTCATCTATCACCAGATGTATACATTTCTGACTTGGAAAAGTGTAACCCAAAGTTAAACTTTAGCCCTTTACCTAGTGTAGCCTCATCTCCAAAGGGACTGATTAAACAACTTGGCCACAGAACTGAAATCAGAATTTGTTGTATGTGGGCAATCTCTGAGCAGAGAAGAAAATCCATGAATTAAAGGGTCCAAATTGTCTTCCTGGATTAGAGGCCTTTAGAGAGTTTTAAACCGTAGTGGTTTAGACGGTAAACTGTGTATCTCACATCTGTCTTTCTCTTCCTGTTGTGTTTGTAGACATTTCTAATTTTCTTTCTGCTTCATAAGGTCAACAATTGGTCAAGGAAGGCAAAGCGGACATGCAAACAGACAGGAAAGGAGAAAATCAGAAAGAGTATATGACGAGTACGTGAAGTATCCGTTTAGTATGTTGGGCTTGGGAGCTGGGTGTATCGAGGTTTCATTTAAGGCACAGTGAAACGTAGCTGACTTGTCCATAATCTCAGGAGACATACAGCTGAGCTCAGAAAACCTGTATTTGTTTTTCATTCAAATGAAGTATTTAGGGAAGAGAACAAATGTGTCAATAGCAATGAAAACTCCTTTGGAGAAGTTGCTTTGGAATGAAAAACTTTTCATTTCAGAGTTGTTTTCACATTTATTTATGACATAACATATGTACATAACTCTGGTGTCCTGAATCTAAACTGGATTGTTTTTAGTTTTCTGTTTTATAGGACATTTAAAAATACATGTTTTTATTTTGATTCAGATTTCCCAGTGGAAGTAGTGGCATCTAGCTAGTTGTTGTTATGACCATACTTTGCTCTTGTTAAAATCAATGAAAACTGAGAGTGTCAATGATACCGGGCCTCCAATCTTGCATACTGTTCCAGCAGATTGAAGGCCAAGCCAATAACTCTATCCATCTCTATCTATCCAGTCACTCTTGCCCCAACACCTCCTGCCTGAACACCTCTAGTGAACCATAGAACTGACCCTTATATTAGTGAAATTGCTTTCTAGAAAATACATGCAATTTATGTGGAGCTGATAAAGCATCTCTTAAGACACTGGTTAATAGATGTGGTTGGAGCTATTTTTCAAGTATTGATAATAGGGTGGAAAAAGGGTTTCAATTAACTTAGGTAGCAAGAATCATATGGATAGACGTGTGCTCTTACACTCAAGTGCACAATTTTCACTGATTGATAAACCTAACACACCACTTGAGACCATATTCTAGTCACATCACTTCACTATTAAACTCTTCATTTACCCCCAAATGAATAGATTAACATTAAGCAAACTCTGCCGAAAAATTGTCCAATTCAGTGAAGCTTTAATATAAATTTGCAACGGCCATGAAAGAAAATTATAGAACGAATCATTTGAAAATCATTATTTATAATGAACAATTCAAGATTTCTATGCAATAAATGTTTCAAAATATATTTGTTAAATAAATTTACACAAATCTGCAAAGGACTATCTGCAGCACGTATATAACATAATATACACAACTACTTGGGTAAATACAAACAAATGTTTGTGATTAAATTGTACTATGAGGATTACCAGCCACACTATATTAGCGAATATATATTCACACTTTTTGTGTGTTCTTACATATGCCCCACATAGTCTGGATTTTCCTTTTCTTTAAAATAAATAAGATTGGTTATATGATTCTGTCAGTCAAGTACATCCTGAGAAAAAATGACTGTAAGGTCATTTTTGAAAGTCAGTGAAAACGGAGTGAACCTTAAGATTAGACGTAAAATCATTATTATCAACAGATTTTAAGTAATGTGGGCCAAATTTTGAGGTACCTGGCATTGCTCTGTAAATACTAGATAGCTGAAACCTGCCTTGTGATATCTCAAAGGGCTTGGACTTCAATGAACAAAGTTTGGTTGCGTGCACAACTGAAGAGCAATTGCTGCTCAAAATTTTTACTTTTAAAAGAAGATGGTTTCCACTACATCCAAATAGCAGCTGTCACCATCAGTCCTTGGTGATTTTTTTGAGAACCTTTAGGTCATTAACAGGACGATAAAACAAGACTTTCTGGTGATATCTGTTAATCTATCTACCTATCTATCTCAGCATAAAAAGCATATCCCTTTTTGCAATTGTTTCTTCATAGCTTCAGGTTGAAACTTATACAAATCAGGAGCAAGACATTTGGGTGTATTCAGCTACACTGTACCAATAAATCATGGGTGTGATAACTGGTTGGGAAATCAAATTCTAAACTTAGTCATACTTATGGGAATCAAGGAGCCATTGCTTCAGTTGTGTCTCTTAGATCTGCATAAGTTTGTTTAAATTTATTTTTCCTTGTGGCTTACATACAGCCTGCATAAACACTGAACATACAATTTCGAACTTTATTGTTTTGTTATGGTTATATTTCAGACTGCAGCCACCTCAAACCACTTCTGAGGGAAGACATAATGGCAAATACAGACATTTTGCTGCAGATGACAAGACAATGAAAGACAAAGAGCAGACATCAGTTTGTTTGAGGCGCTGACTTTTCATATGGTCCATAAATCATTATCATTTGCCATTAATCTGCAAGAGCTTTTGTGAAGATGGTGCCATAGCCAGCCAGAATGAAGCAATGGAGAGGATCTAGAAGTCCCAGTATTCTAGAGACTTGTTGTTAAAATGATTAATGCTTTCTTAATTTTAAGTATATCATTAGTTTCTTGAAAGGACGGAAATTGTTCTACTGACTGAAGTTATGTATCTCACCAGTCACCACAGAACGGTGGCCCTAAAATACAGAGATCTGTTCTGAATGGTTTTAATAAAATCTGTGCTGCTACATGGGAAATAAAAGACTTTACAGATTTGCAAGAGCATGAAAACAAGATTATAAAACAATCTTTCAGACCTCAAAGATCTGATCTGTAGAAGCGCTTAGTGTTGCCGGGCATGCGGGATCTTTCAAAATCAGACCCGGAGCCTGAATAAGAATGTCACCACAAGACATTTTCATGCTATTTGCAGATTTTCTTTACAATACCTTCAGCTTTTGATTGTGCTAAAGCCTTAAAAGCAAATCAGAGAAAAGACTCCCCTATTGTGTATTACAAAAGGTACAGGTAGAAACAGTGTAACTGTGAGAGCCGTTTCCTAATGCACTCCTTCATATGACAATCAGTTTAGATCTTCTACTTTCTTTCTCAGCCAAGCTCAGTAATAAAGCACTCAAATACAACTTTTTTTGCTGTAATGTACTGCTGTAAGTGATCCTACCTATTCTGCTTTATCTTATACGTTAGAATAATAATTAACATCACAGCGCTATCATATGAGCCTGATAAATTGTACAGTTTACCTGCTGTAGTTTAATAAGTTTTATGCGTATGCATATATATATACAATACAGACAAGAGGATTTTATATAGACACTTCTGGAAAAACCATGTTTTTATGTAGATTGGTTTGACTTACAGTCACCATTTACTCTGATGCCGCTTTTATAAGCATTCCAGCTGTCACTGCTGCTGTAGTATTTACTATAGGGCTAAGAATTAAAGAAACACAAGATTTATGTGCTTTG
Source organism: Struthio camelus (assembly GCF_040807025.1). Lineage (NCBI taxonomy): Eukaryota > Metazoa > Chordata > Aves > Struthioniformes > Struthionidae > Struthio > Struthio camelus. The sequence goes on along the minus strand of NC_090943.1, from coordinate 29,288,291 downwards.
GAAAGCAAGTCAGGAACAGAGAGAGTTTGTTGTTTTTTTTTTTCTAAATACCACTCAAAATACACTCCTATCTAATAGGAATGCGAAGGACTGTCAGTTTTGTACAATTTTAAGTACAATTCCCCAAAATCTGCCCTAGGCTGCACTCATGTAGAAGGGTTAGAGGAGCATGGTAAAGAACAGAATTTGACCCAATAGCTCTTTGTGGTTCTGATTTGACATACTTCATAAATTCTACTTGGTAACCTAATAAGATAAAGAGCTGACTTTGAATAAGTTTTCAAGAGCGTCCTTGTTTAAAAGAGAGAGAAAAAAAAAAGACACCTCTGCTAGTGGCTTAGCATTTCTTCATTCATTTCTCTGGAAAACCACTAGATGGTTCATCAAAACCTCTAAGCACGTTGAAGAAGGCATTACGAGTTAATGGGAGCTTTGAGGAAGAAGGTATCCTCTGCTTTAAATAGCGGAAGATGAAGACCTTTGGGGCTCTGTGGGTTTCTGCATTTCCCAGGCGGTCACACTGGGTGACGGCAAGGCAGCGGGCCCTGCCCCTGCTGCCCGGGTGGCCTGGCAGCCCCTCCTGCGGCGACGGCGGCCGGGCACGGCGGCGGCAGGGCTTCGGCACGCTGCTCCCGCTCGCCGCCTCTTTGACCCTGCTCTCTCTGTACCTGCATCTTCCAGGAAGTCTACCTTTTATAATATCAAGATATTTTATCTCTTTGGCCTTAATTTATTGTATGAGTTTATGTGATGAAACATACCTATCTTGCTTTGCTGGTGCATTTACAATAGAGGTGTATGCAGACTTACAAAGCAAACCGCCAGCAACTGCAAACACTTCTTCCCTGACCTGACCTGTAGGACTTTTTAGCCTGGTGCTACCTTACTTTTCCCTCTTACTTTCTTCTTCTTTCCCATTCCATTTTTAAACGCCTTTGGGCTTGATTTTCACAGGCATCACAAAGTACCTGTGCCCATACTGGGCACAAGGAGGCAGGTTTGGGGAGCGGGGCTGCAGGGCGCCCGGGGCGGGCGAGGCCGCGAGCCGCCCCGCGCCGGTCGCAGCCGGTTCCAGCCGGCTCTGAGACGGGGCCAGCGGCCCCCGGGCGCCCAAAGCGCCGCCGGCCGGAGGAGCGCGCGGGGCCCCCGCTCGGGCGGGTGGGCAAAGAGCGGCAGCCGCGAGGGGCAGGAGACGCGGAAGGAGGCACAAAAAGGAGACGAGCGAGAGGACGCGCGGGAGGGGAGGGAGGCGGGAGGAGAAGTGTGGCGGGGCGCGTCTGTGGAGGAAGTGGAGGTGCCAGGCGGAAGGAGGCATCGCTGGGACACGGCTGGAGACGTGCACCGAGGAGGAGGCACCTGGCGGGGCAGGGACAGCCCGAGGGGCCGTGGGCGACCCACGGCGGGGCACAGACACCCAGAGGGACTGTGGCCAAAATTAAAGGATGCTGAGATGAGGAAGGAGAGAAGAGAGGTGTTTGATTGAAAGGGAAAGGGGAGGAAAGGTGTTTCCTTAAGCACGGGTTTGATTCTTTATGTTTTCTTTTTTCTCAATACCCAAATCAGTAATTAAAAGTTTGTGTTAGTTGTCAGTAAATTAAATTAAGTAAAATTCCCCGAGCTGCGACTGTTTTGCATGCGACACTGCCATATAGCTGACATGGATAGTCAGCACTGGTGAAAAGTGGACCCCAGGGGAACGATAGGGCAGCAAGTACACTCTAAACATCAACACAGAGAAGTCAACACTTAGGAGCAAGTTCTATGTGATACATAACTGCCAGTGTCATCTCCCACCACATGCATACTGGTGACGCTCACGGAGGAGGAACTAAACTGATTAGCAGGTTAAACATAGGCATTTTGGACTGAAAATGCCCTGGAGGAACTTTGCCAGAGGAAAAAATGTGGTTAACTAGGAGGGTGACTGCTGTTACCTGAACACGTAAGAGGTTATTTACATCCCTTGACTTTCAGTGCATAGTTATAGGGCAAGTCTTCCTAGGCTCCTAATACCGTCAGAGATGAGACAGGTTCCTTCAAATTACGTTTCTGGGCTGAAGATTAACTCAGGTGCTCTCAATCTCTACTTTGAGGAACCCATTTCTCTGTTTTCTAAACTGAGAGTCCAGGGACTGTCTGGCTGAGTAAGCTACCTAAGGTGAAGGCGGTCAGAAGTTAGGTTGCGTGATTTTTTCCTCTTGAAATAACCTAGGTATGAGTAAGTCCTTAAGTCTGTCAGTATTACTAATAAAGAGTAGCTTTGCTTACCTATCAAAACAGCAGCAATACTGCTAGATAATTCTTCTCAGGCTACAAGATTTGGTTTTATTCGGGTTAAGTGTCCCTTGGATAGATCCTGGCCAGACCTTAGCCACTATCTAGATATGTAAAGGTAGAAAGATATTTGACATGGAGTAAAGGGCCTACTCTATTCACTCGATTCCTGATGATTCATACTAGCCTATCCAGTGAATATCTCATGATGAAGCTGCCACAGCTTATTACTCTCAAGACAGACTTGGCAGAAATAAACAAAGGCAGTTGTGTAGTAACATGAAAAATACACTGATACACCAGTAGCGGATATTCCAACATACAGAGGAGTGCAATTCATTTGCTTAAACGTAGGCAACCGATAGCATTTTAGAAACCCTGGGGTATTTTGCTTGATCTCCAGCTGCCATTGTGAAGGGCCAAGGTTTCCCAGATTACATCAGGCAATTCCCTCTTGTAGGGCATCTCAAATGACATTAGAAACCTTTCTTTAGGCAACTGAATCTTGATAGTCTTGATATTTGCAAGGAAATGCAACTTGCTGTAAGCAGTACCTAGTAATTAATCACATTATGATTATTTTTCATTTTGCATTGAGGCTCAGTAGTAAGTATTCTGCTGATATAGCTAAATGAAATACATGTTCTAGGATGACTTAGCTTTTTGAAATCGAGTTTTGCATGCATCTGGTTCTCTTCAGGATAGAGAGTTGGGAGACTAGACATCAAGTGCCCAGAAAATGAGAGGTGAACAATATATAGGCAGCTTCCTGCAGTCTTTACAGAGAAAGATTCAAAGGAAAATAACGGTGAAAATTTGCCACGATAGACTGAGAGAAGAAGAAAGATGATACCAGGAATGGTAAACAAAGACAGGAAATAGCCTGCTGGTGGTGTTAGTTCTTGATTAGGAGCCCGTTAAGTTTTGGCTAGAGGGCTAAACCCAAGGAGACATTTTGTCAGCCCAAATGTGGAGAGAAAACAGAAAGACAATAGAGCAATTAGACTGAGGAAGAGAGAAGAAGTGAACAAACATATTGCCCCTATTACAACGACACACAGCTAGAGCTTTGTAGCAGTACTACCCAGCTGCCTGTAGACTAACTGAAAATGAGAAAATAAATCAAACTTTCTTTTGACTGTCAAGGGTAAAAAGGGAACTGTTTCTTTTTCAGCCACTGGTAACCTGATAGCTTGCCAAAGTGTATTTCACATAAGGAAGTCTGTAAGGCAACATCTAAGTGTTCCTTGTGATTAATATTCCTTATGATCTCCAGCCACCTAATCGCATACTGACCTCACTTGGGGTCAACTGTGAGAAGGGATGGGCTGTGGGAGCAGGGTGGGCTACCAGGAGGTGCTGGTGAATGATGAAGCAGCTGGAGAGAAAAAGAGAACCTCTGCAGACATGAATAAATAAATAGTGGCAAACCAAAGGCAGTGACCTCAGGAATAGTGCCATGGCTCCAGAGCTGCAGAGACGTGGGCTGAAAGAAGCAGGGCAATCCACTCCTAATGCCAGATGCGCTGAATGTAGGATATGCTTTTTTCTCTGGTTTCATCCAAAAAGCTGTAACATCAAATGCAGTGCTATCCAGAGACACAGAACCCCAGATCTGAAGGAATTCCCAGGATGCATTAACCAGTGCTTGGACTGCCAGATATGCTATATAGTACAGGATATTCTGTATTACATGGTTAATTCTTGCATTCTAAATGAAAAGCACATGGTAATAAGCTTTCCTGTATTTTTGCAGCAACTATATGTTTTTCTGGATATCTAACAAGCTGGACTGTAAGGTCTGAAAAGGTATCTATCTACCTCTCACATCCAGCTATACTGCGTGCAGACAGTTTGTCTGAGCCAGGTATGTGAGACTTCCCAGTCCATTAGATATAGTGCCCTTGCACCCAGAATTCCACATTACATTAACAAGGCGAACTGGATCAGATACATGCAATGCTCGTTTTCTGCGCGGTACCGAGTTTCTCTGTAATCCACTGTTTGATAGCCTGGGACCATGCAGACCTGCAATCAACATTTTACTCAGGGCATCTAAAATTCTTAATATGGCTCTGATGAAAATTTTAGATGGAATTTTTAACATAGATTCTTTTTTTCCAGAGGACACCTTTAAATAAGGCTGCTTATAAGCAAATTCATTGACAATCTGTTCCTTTTTCTCTTCTGAATCTTTTCCTCAGAATATGCTTTCAGCCATTAAAGTGTCCAATTCAAAGAAAATGGGTCCAGACATCAAAATTACTCATAGTCCACCTGAAAAACCCTGGAACTCCAGACTACTGAACTACATAGATTTTCATTTCACCTTGAAGGAAAAAAAAAGGATCTAATTCAGAAAAAGATGCTCTATTTCCATTTTTTCATTTATGCAAACTATGCCCTGAATAAATAAATCTACATAATCTCACCTCCCTGCTAGACAACTTACAGTAACATTTGCCAAGAGAAAGACAGGCTTTTCTGATACTAATGCAAAAAACATGCTGAATAAAAAAATTAAAACAAATCATATTGAGTAAATAGCTGCTGTGCAGCTCTGGAAAGAATAATAGAGGGACTGATGAGTTACTCAGGATTGTCTTGTTCAATTATTTCAAACATGCTACCCGTTAAGGATATGTTTAAGCAAAGGTTTTAATAGAAACAAGCACAGTCATATCCTGAACCATTGAAATCTATGGGAACTTTTTCTTTTAATTTCCATGGAACTGGAGTTTAGACCTCCCTGCTGAAGCACCCGGGAATGTCAGGCTATTGGTCCTGGGAGACCCATCGATTCAGCCCATAGCTAAATTTTTGTGCAGGGGCTGCACCTGGAGGAAAGCAGCTCTCTTACTCCATTTTGGGAAAGTAGGAAGTGCTTTTCCCAACTTGTGAGGAAAAATTCCTTGTCCTTTGTGTCCTTAGTAGATATGAAATAAAGTCTTAGTGACCACCCAGGTTGCCAGTAGCCCTGGGACAGCAACAGGGGAAGGATAAAACAAAAATCAGTGGCTGCAAGTTGCGAGTAGATCTTATTAGCAGCCTTTTCCCACTCTGATTGCACGAGGTAGATGCTGAAGGACAACATTTTCTCTTGACAGGCCACCTAGAAATCATCAAACTCCAACTGTAGCTGGGGTTTGGGCACTCTTCTGCAACCTTTTAAATATCTTTTCACACTGGAAGGACTATTCTCGACTGCTGAATCCTTATGCTCCTTTCTGTAAAGAATTAAGAGACATTAGTGGGGCTAGGTCCCCCCAAAGACTTGCGTATTATAAGATGCATCACCTGGCTTTTAGGTGCTGTGATGCTTTGTAGAATTCAAAGATGGTTTGTTTTAGCGGTGAAATGTGCAAATGTTCCTTACATGCTTCCTGGGGACAGTAAGCCATGGGATATACAAAGCTTGAGTAGGAAGCTGCCTAAAAGTGCCAGTAAGAAATGTTAAGAAAATATGATTTTAGACTCTGTGTCTGCTAAGAATTCGCAGCCACAAGATTGGCACTAAAGTCAGTGTCTTCTAGCAGCTATCTATGGGAGGATGCGTTCTCTCTACTTGTTTACTGTGTAGTCTGGTGGTTAAGAGCATACCTCTGGGACAGGGGATGTCACCCACATGAACCAGGTCCCAGGAGACAGTCTACTTGGTCTATTTGGTATTGCATACTGAGTTAATCTTCCAGCTGAATCTGTTCTACTTTCGATAAAAGTAACTGAACGTATTTTGGAAGAGAGAAAAAGATTGACCCCCACGTAACCAGCAAACGTCTTGGTGGTTGTGGCACTCGGTTTTGACATGAGGTCAAATTCTGTCCAAATTGGACAAAGTGGAGATTTGAAAACAAGTCTGCCACAGATGTTCTCTTCATGAGGTACCTTTTCTTGCAAGGTATAGCAGGCTGGCTCAGAGAAGGCATTGCAGATGAGGTCCTTCAGGCAACCTAGCATGGGTATATCTCAATGAGAGAAACACGCCACGGCATGGTAGATACCTATGCCCTTGGGGACCTTACTAGCAAAGAGTTAGAGAGTTTGGGGAATTACAGTGATCCAGTCATTCATCTGGAAGAAAGACTAGGTAAGTTAATGTAAATTCCAGGCTTCAAAAACCTGTGCAATTGGCTTTAAATGGATTTAAAGTTTTTATTTTTAAATTCATTATTTTAAAGCAATCTTACAAGTTAAATAGATACATTTGAAATTCTTTTTGTTCATATTTTCAAGCTCTTGTTTTCAATTACTTGGGCTAGAAACTTATCTTATCCTTTTTAAACAAGAGCTAAGCTCCTCATTTAATCACAGAACTCCAGAAACCACAGCTTTAAAAGAATCTCGAAGTATCTTGAGATTTTTAACAAAAGCAGGAGAGTTTGACAATATAGACTTCGGTGACCACGTAAGATTAAATTTGGCTTACTGACGATACGGGTATGCTCAGCTCCATAGATGGCAAATACAAAGGAGAATCTACTACCCAGATCTGAGACAGACTGCGGTCAGTCCCTATATAAATAAGACACTGTTTCAGGAGTCCTTGATTTTTCTTGTTTCCTTGTGCAGCGGCTGGCCACATCCCCTAGGGAAGTACAGATTCTTCTCTCTGCTGGCACTTGAAGATCTGGAAGGAAAGGGCTGCTGTATCTTTTCTCCATACCAGATATGTAGGTAAAAGCACCAAAAAAAATCAGGCTGCTTCTTGCCCTGAAGCTATTTGAAGCTACTTATCCATAGGAGTTCTGAAGTCACATTTTTCTTAGGTAATCTAGGTGCAGTTCAGCATCTTGATATTCCCCAATGTGCTGCAAAATCCATAATTTAGGTCTGGGTAATGCAAAACCAAGAGGATTTGAATTTGTGCCTTAGTAACAGAATGATCACAGATCTTTGCTAGCTTTTGATATGACAGACCCCTATCCATTTTATGCCTTTTTCTTCTACTCTTTGGTTAGGATAGGATAGGATATGGGCAGGATATCTATTATTCCAGAATGCCTGGCTTGCTAAAAATCACAGTCAATTTATAACTAGATTCCACATATGGATTTATTAAGCTGGTGTTTTCATAATTTTTGAAATCATTGGTGTCAGTCGGTCCTTCCATCACATAAAAATAAAATGTGACCATTCAATTAGACCTTTCATCTGGCAGAAAGACTCATTTCCCACCTTGCCTTAACTGTGGCCACATGCCAGAACATGCTCACACGAGGTCGAAACTGAACTGTATATAAATTCCCACACCGGTTTTTTGTTCATTGTTCCCCTGACTTTAAATCTAGGACACAGTATAACCCAGCTGTGCAAGTCATTGTCTCATGAATCAAACTCTCACAGAGCAAGCAAAAATCCTCCAACTAACTGGCAGTACTGTGACAGGGTGATTGCCTAGAGAGCAGGCAGTGGAGGCACCGCGTGCACCAGCTTGTTCAGGCTAGCAAGCACTGAACTTTGCCTTTGTTTGAATCCACAACTGAATCTAGAATTAAGCCAAATGAACGTACGTCAGAATATTTCATAAATGCGGCATTTCTATTTTTCATGTCACATCTGAATCTTGTTGAATAGTGTAGCTATAATCTCCCCTTCAAACTGTTTCCTTGTTTCTCTTGGTGAACAAAGAATTTAAAAGATAGTAATTACATTTAGGTTTTGAAACAATATATTAAAATGCCAGAAGGGGAAAAAAAAACCGATTAGAGATTAAAAGCACAGAAGGCTGCTACTTGATAAGCTTTGCCTGAAAATAAATCACTAATGAAAGAACATAAAGAAAACATATGTGGTCACTATAGGAGGTGGCACATATAGTTTCGCCTAATACTGTAGTAGACAGATTTATTTTACCCACAGTATTGAAAACGCATTTGACATTTTTCACACAAAATCTCTTTTTTCAGTCGCAGTCAGTGCTGTGCCTCAGCAGACTCCTGGGGAACCCAGGTTCATTTTAAAGCGATAAATCTCCCTCCCGGCCGACAGCTGTCGTGGGGAGGGAGCTCACCAAATCCACGCTGTTTGGCAACGGGAGAATTCATTTGTGGAAAGTGAGAGTGATAGAGACACACATATACGTGTGCGTGTGTGTATATGTAATATATGACATTATATATAAAAAAGTATATAATTTGTGTATGTGTACATATATATATATATATATATACATATATATATATGACATTCATTGCAAGGACGCAGCTCAGCCACCAGGCCTGGGGGCCGCGGGGGCGGGGCCGGGCGGGGCGGGGGCGGGGCCTGCCCCGCGGGGGATGGGCTGCCGGGTAGGCCGGGGGAGCCGGCTGCCGCTTGGGCGCATGCGCGGTGGTGGCCGGCGGCTCCGCTAGTATCCCGTCAGTCTCCGCGGGGGCAGCGGAGACGCGGTAGCAGAGCGGTGGGTTGAGCATGTCGGAGAAGAAGCAGCCCGTGGACTTGGGGCTCCTGGAGGAGGACGACGAGTTTGAGGAGTTTCCGGCCGAAGGTACCGGGAGGTGCCGGGGGGGATGAGGGAGGGAGGCAGCGGCGGCGGCGGCGGCAGCCGCCGCAGCAGCAGCAGCAGCAGCTCCTCCGCCCGTAGGCCGTGACGCCGGGCCCAGGCCGCGGCGGGCGGGCCGGTAGCGGCGGGGGTGGGAGAGCGCGGCCGGCGGGGGGCGGCGGGGCCGGGTCCTCTGCGCGGGGGGGGCGGGGGCGGCTCCTCAGCGAGGCCCTGCTGCGGAGCAGCCGTCCGCTCTGCGCCGCGGCGTAACGGCTGTCGCCGGCCGCGCCGCTGGAGCGAGGCGGAAGAAGGCGTGCGGGGCCCCGCCGGTGCTCGCCGCCGGTCACAGCTGCAGGGCGGCAGCCGAGGGAGCAGCGGGGTGAAGCGGGAAAGCGCTGCCCGCGCCCAGGCAAGCTGGTGTGGCGGGGCCGGGGCGCACCTCGCCGGGAGTGCTGTGTCATTGCGCGAGGCGCAGCTGGAGGCAAGGGCAGGGGGAACCTGATGCACCTCCGTAAGCAAGGTGAGGCTGGCTAGGGAAAGGAAGTGGACGAGGGAGGCAAAGTGGGCGTAAAATGGGAGAAAATATGAAAAGGGAATAATGCTTTATATCTTTTCTCTACATCTCTTCATCTCTTGAAACGCAAATCTATGTGCTGGGTTGCTTTTTGTAGTTATGTAATTATTGAGTGAGGGAACCAAACTTAAAATGTGGACTTGAGTGAAGCAGATGATGTTAACTGGCTCAGTGTCTTTTTACAGGTGTAACTTAAAAGATTCCTGCTAGGGCATGATTGCCAGTTTCCTGCCTGTCCTTTTTTAGCTGTGGGTGGTGAGAAATGGACGGATGGAAGTCAGGGTTTTCTCTGTGCTCTCTTCACTATATATAATTTTTGGGCCTTATGAGGCTAGAACCCCTTGTTACTTGTAAAAATATTATTTTTCCTCTTACTGGCTGAGGAAGTTATTGAAGTAGTTAAGCTGATAGTTAAAACAAACTGAGAATACTAGCTGTTCTTTTTTTTTTTGTCTCCCAATATGTTTTCTAAACAGGCAAAGGTGTTTCTCTTATTTAACGTAAATTAAGTATTGGCTGTAGGCAGGAAGGGAATCTTAAAAGCATGCTTCTGAATCTCAGGTTGATCAATGCACTGAATTGCTGCTACAAAGTTGTTCACAAAGTGGAAATATTTTTCAGTTCATTGTTTTTTAGTAATTTCAATTTCAGTATTATTCTCAACTAATCCTAAAATTTTGTGGGTTTTGGCTCTGTATTTCTTAAATTGTCAACAGAGATAACTATTGACGTGATTTCAGTATCACTGAAATCCTTCATTCCTCTGCTGCCACCCTAAAAGAAAGTTCTTTGTATAGTTGAGCCAAGATAAAAATATCAAACATAATATTATCTTCAGAAACTGGAAGAACTAATAACTATGGTAAATCAAATCGTCTTGAACATCAACTTGAAGGAACCCTTCATTATGCTCAAAATGCATCGATATACTTACAAACCAAGTAATAAGTAAAGTTAATTGCACTTGAATTTTATTTGTACTACTAAAAATAAACATCCCTAGTTGAGATACTTGGAAAATTCCATGTAGAACAAGTGACCACAATGAAGTTTCTTACTGATATATCTTCCAAAAATCAAGAACTGCTATGGAGGCCTGATTAAATCTTCCAGTGAGATAATAGTGTTGAGAGGTGGTAAAGAATTTTCAGGCAACCTTTAATGTTATCTTCAGTTTCTTAGGAAAGAATCATGATAAATATTTGCTCAAACCCTTGTCAAATTTTTATTCTTTCACATCAAAACACCTCCTTCTGTGCAGCAGAAAAGGTTTGTGTTCTATTACCCAGTTATTCATATCCAAAGGAAATGAGATAATGCAAACTTATGCTAAAGGATAAAAGCACTGGTTTTTTTGGGAAGCACTCCTATTTAAACTTGATTTGATAAACTGTTTCAAGAAAAGTTCTAAGGATCTAAAGCAGATGTGTTCTATTTTTATGGAACGTTTTATTTGAAATACATACTTGAATCTGTCATGCTATGTGAATTGGTCACTTATAAACTTTTCATATAGCTCTTTTCAGGAGTGTAAAATGATAGAATTTTAGGGTTTTTTTTTAACTTTTAATCCTCTACTTTAGAAGGAATTCTTGTTTTTCTTTTCCAAGAACAAAATATACAAATAACTGGTCAGTATATTAAAATTCACTTTTTATGTTTTTTCTTTTTTCCCCTTTTTTTTCTTTAGGGGTCCAACCATGGCAAGTTTATCAAAATCGATTTTGTAATTTTAGTTTATAGTAATAATATTTAATGGTAGCACACTCTCAAATGTTCTTAATACTCTCAATCTCAGATAATGCTTTTTTGTTGTTTGTTTTTTATTAACTCACAGGCATATAATGCAGCTGGAATAATAACTTCAGTATGCAATTCTAGTGTATGTTGTCAGCATATGAAACAGTGTAGAGTCACGTAGCTACAGCTATGAGAATATATTTCAGGTGTTACTTTCACTCATGTATCTCCCCCTTCCCCCCACCCCCCCCCACCCCAAGTGGAAGATGACATGGGCTTGTTTGACTCTTCATCACTCAGTGAAACTTGGAGCATATTTCAGCAATCACTCCAACTGATCTTTTGTGATTGAAGCTGTTATTTGTTGTGCTGAATATTAGCCATTATGATTCTTTGAGATTTTTGAGGCTTTGATCTGTTTATGAAGTTTGACCTTACGTTCATTTTAAAGCATTCTGAGCTTTTGTTTTGGTATCTTTGAAATTCAGATAACCAGCATAGGCAATAAAGCTTGCCTTTTTTTGAAAGCAGATCAAGTGTATTGTATAAATAAGCAGAACCTATTGGAGATAATGGTAAAATAAAATCCTTTCTATTGAACAACTAACACTAAATTCAGGCAATTCTTTTCTTTTTATACTGCATATTTTTCTCTTTAAATTTTCTCCTTGATGCCTTCCTTTACTTGCCCTAGGACTATTAGGATTTGCATACTTCATTTCTTTCCTTTGTATAATAAAATATATGCATTTATTTGAGCAGGAAAGTTTAATCTTATTGTCTTCTACATCTGTGTCTTTAATTGGTTACAAGTGGGTTTTCTCTTTGCTGAATCTCAAACATTCATGCTATTGCCTGTCAGTGTTAGAAGGAACAAAAAATTCAAGGACCAACCCGCATTCCTGTAAAGTTGTTCACAGCGAATTTGATATTAATCTTTTATTCTCCTATTTTTTTCCATAGTTTGGTCCACGTTTAATGTTGCTTTGGGCCTAAGACATCAAAGCTTTTTCTGGATGGGTAGCAGATGACTTACTGATTTTAAAAAGCATTTAGAAACAGGGAAGGAATAGGAAGGAGTCTCTTTAAATACACTAGCAGGCTAACAGATATGATGTAGAAGGCCACAATTGTCAAAATTATCTTTCTGTCATGAAATCTTTTAGAGTGGGTTTGAAAGCCGGACTTATTTTTTTACTACTTTTACATTCAAAGCGCGATGCCACATTTTCAGGCGTGAGGCCAGCTGATATCTCAGTGTCACAATACTGGAACAAAACCAGAATATTGAGGAAACGGTTGGGGGGCAGGGGTACAGCATTAGAAAATCTTAGTGTCTATCAGTGAAAGAGAATCAATAAACTGTGAGGGACTTGGTCCCATATCAAGTATATCAGCCTATATTTACATAGTGATTCTATGTTTTTCTGATTTAAAATTTTTTTTAATGTAAATGAAATCTTAATTTTTTTATAATGAAGAATTAAGTCAATGATCAGTACTTTGTCAAAGATAGTGTACCAAATTACAGTTTTAAAAAATAAAAATTAAGTTAACAAATTGACATTTAGTGCCTTTCTTCTGTAAGGAAACAGTTCCTACTGCATTAGGAACACAGAAGTAGCTGGTTAGTGGTTGCAACTGCTGTTTGCAGATGCCTCTTTCAATTTGCCTTTGCTTCTGTATCACAGATATGTTTTTGGCACTTATTCATAGACTGCCAATGTCTGATCTGAGTGGATTGAGGGTCTTTGTGTGTGTGTTTTGGTAAAAGTAGTTGATATGTTATATATTTACTTAAAAAAAATTTAAAGTGTTGGAATTGCACACCATTTTTTGAGCTTTTAGGAGTCAAGTACTCAACCTTGCTTTCTTTTTTACATTGTTGCTACAGCTTGTCCGTTTGTATGCAAAATGCATCTTCCTCATAAATGTGTAATCCTGAAGGCCATGACGTGAAGTGTGTAGTGATTTTACCAAGTTGTGCTTTTATTGTAATTCAAGAAATTGTGCTGTGGGCTTATTCTTTTGTTTTGGGTTTTTTGTTGTTGTTATTCCTGCTGTGTGTTTTGGTCTTGTAAATACTTAAGCATGATCAAAACTTCTCTGTAAAAGAAGAAATTTTACCAGCTGCAGTCTGTCTTACCCAGAGGCTGAACTAATCTGTAAATACAACATGGTATCAAAGCAATGCAGGACATAATATTTCGACTTTTCCTCCCTGTCTTTAGATTGGACTGGTTTAGATGAAGATGAAGATGCACATGTCTGGGAAGACAATTGGGATGATGACAATGTAGAAGATGATTTCTCCAATCAGTTAAGGTATTTTTTTTTTTTAATTAACTTACTATTCTAGAAATGGGCAAAAAGATTTAAAAACTGCATTGTTTAGAAGGACATATCTGAAAGTTTGAATTAATTTTTTTAAAAATAGAGCTCTAAAGCAGAAATCCTGCTTTGTGCTTATCTATCTATCTGAAGTCTTTCAGAACCAGATTTATGGGATTACAGCAGAATTCTAAGTACTGGTCAGCATTTCCTCTTTTAATAAAAACTGCTATAAGCCCTGAGATAACTATCACATCACTAACATCTTCGGGCTTTTGCACTGTTGTGCACCTTAAGACAGTACAAAGACCTCAGCAAACTGTGACAAAGTTGACACTCTTTCAATTTAAGACAAATAAGTCTGTTTCTAAGTAGCCTACACATGTGGTTCAGAGCCAATTCTGAAATGACTGTGAAGATTAATGGCAGGAAGTCCAAGATTATCTTCTATGCTATGTGGTATACAAGGTATGTTAGTATAAAATTTTTCTTACACCTTCAAATAGCATTGCTGTTTTATATCCAAATAGATAAGTGAACTCTGGCAAATTTGTCCAAATTAATATTAAACTTCCCTTCTTGTGTGTGGTAAGCATGTTGTGTATGAGAAACAGTAGCAAAATAACTGTTGATAACATGCTTTTAATAAAATGATAGCGATTTGAGTACCTTTAATCCAGCTGATTAATCTTCTGTCACTTGTATTTTCAGTTAATCCTTTACAGATTCCAAGTTATAACTTAAGGTGTTTCAAGCATCAATACAGATTCTCAAATTCCCATTTTATAATTAATCCATCTGTATGGTGCATGCAAAACAAACTATCTGTAATACAGCTTGTTTAAACAGTCCCTGGGCTGACCTGCCGTGTGGGACTCGGATGGAAGTGGCCTTTGTGTAGCAGATGTGAACAGAAAGTCTGGTATAGTTGTTTGTTATCAGGCTGAAAGGCGGTTAAATCGTAATATTGAAAATGATGCTGATACATAGTACAGCAGGAACTTAAAAGGTACGACATAATTCCTGATTATCACAGTCAGTCTTGACAGGCCTTCGATACATGTGTCTTAATTGTAGTGTGTAGTATTGATGTCCTTATGCTAGTGTTAAAATGAAAGTTTGCAGTGCTGCTGTTTTGCAACCTAGTTTTATTTCATCTTGCTTCTAGAAACTGAAGTTTTGCATTTTTGTAAGCAAAAGTTTGCGTTTGCTTCTTAACTAGGTCAATTTCTAATGTGAGGCAATTTAGTAATCTCTATTCCAAATTCCTAGCAAAGGTAATTTATAGCAGTTAGAAAATGCTGCAGTCCTCCATTTAAAAAAAAATCTACAACTGTTTGAGCTAACCTGGAATGTATTTAGAGATTTGGACTGTTCTCCAGTAATATCTAGATACTGCATGCTATGGCTAGGAGATACAACGGGGTGTAATTCTGGCTGATGTGGTGGAGGCAAAATGGGGACAGACGACAAGATTTTTTGCGGTCACAGACATACTGTCCTGGCCACAGCTGAGGTGAATGAAGCAGTCCTTTTTCCTTGGAATTGTTTGCTGGAAGGTAGATCTCACCAAGAATTTAAAATACTGCAGTCTGATACTGTTTTTAAAAAAAAAAAAATTTGGAAATAGGTACGTTTAAATTCATCAAACAAATGAGGAAGCGCATTAGGTTTAAGGAAACACTGAGAATAAGCGGTAGAAAACAAAAACTATATTTTTTTCTAATGTGTCGGGAGTTATTGCTGACCCAAAGGTACTGCATTGCACTGTATAACCTAACTGCTGCCGCAGTGTGACAGAGGACAGTTAACTATGATGAAAACAAATATTTGAATTTTCTGATTAGAGTTCACTTCTAGTCATCTAAGACTGACTAAACTGAAGAACTACAAAGCAAGTGAAGTTAAGGTTATTGATGTTAATCAAAAAGCAATGTGACCTGTTCTTCATACTATGTCTAAAATGATTGTATATTATGCAGTGTGTTTTATTTTTAAAGCTGCCAATATCTGATATTTTGTGTTTCAATATACTTATCTTTTTTTATACAGAGCTGAATTAGAAAAACATGGATACAAGATGGAAACCTCATAGTTTTTGCTGCATATGGAGTAGTTTAATGTTGAACTGTGGATAGACTATATTGAGAAGAATTAAAAATGGGAAACAAGAAGAACATTTAGTTCATTATCTGCTTGGATTTATTATTGTTTTGTATGAAAAATAAAATTTTTTAATCTTAGCCAACTTGTATGTTCAACCTCTGCTAAACTGATAACTTTTTCAGTTCCAAAATGCCTTGAGTGACAGAGTTTATCATCTTGCTTATAATGCTACCAGTGGTCTTTCAGTAGCTGATGCTATTGCACTGAAGTCGTGGGGGAACCAAAAGAGTATTATCAGAATGAAAACTCTTGAACTCCTTTGTTGTTGGGGAGGTGGAGATGTCAAAGGAAATAAAATACTAATGTATTCCAGTTAAAATACAGCAGAAATAGAAAAGTTTTTTTTTTTTTTTGGTGACTGATAGAGTAAAGTTTATTTTACTTAAAGTCATTATGAAATAAAAATATTGATTTTAATTAGTAGGTGCTGGTTTGATGGTCCGTGAAAGATAAAGCCCACTATAAAATACATTTTACAACAGCAGAAATCCAAATTTTCTAATCTTATTCTGTCACTTCTCAAGCCTGTTAAAGAGGAGACCTCTTTGGAGGTGAGAAGAAAGTTCTTTTCTCATGCTTGTTTAATCCTAGGCATCTCTGCTGAAATTGCCTCCAATTTGCCAGTTGTAGTACTTCATCTATATCACACAAACAGGCCTGCTGAGAACGGAAATCAAACTTCCAACTCATTTCATGGAGGCCAACAAATAGTTGCCACAAAAATACAACAGCA
Organism: Struthio camelus; assembly: GCF_040807025.1. Lineage (NCBI taxonomy): Eukaryota > Metazoa > Chordata > Aves > Struthioniformes > Struthionidae > Struthio > Struthio camelus. Next base: position 29,271,995 of record NC_090943.1, on the reverse strand, counting down.
GTGACGGGATTCGATTACTATCTGAACTAGAAAAGAGAAGGTGGAAATTACAAAACCCATTACCGATTCCATGAATCCTCTCCAAAGGAGCTGTTAAGGAGCTGTGTACGCAAAGCCATAGGGAGTTGGCAGTCCTGGAAATGTAGACCATGGTTGCAAATAAAAAAAAAATCTGATTTGCTTTTAGTATAAAGGGGCAAGTATAGGTATGAACTCATGGTACTTGAATTAACAACGTGCTTTGTCAGGCAATTCATTGCAGTGGAGCAAAGATTTGAAGTTTTTCAAAGTGAGCTTTCAGAATAAAAATGATGGAAATGCAGTAGTGATATTAAATGATTTCCTTATCATTGTTAAATAAATAACTGAATATCTTATGTTCTAATGGCATGTATTAATGTGAAATTCTGAGAAAATAACTCGCAACTCTCTCCCCCCCCCCCCCAGCTTATTCATGAAACCTGTTCTTGTATTTACGGCGGAGGCAAAATTGCTGTGGCCCATATTGCTTTCTGAAGATAGCTCTGTGAGAATGAGACCTGCCATTACCATCTGAATGGTTCTGCAAAGCTAAATGTTTCAGATGGAATTAGAGCGTTTTAGTTTATCCAATTCTATACTGCTTGGGAAAAGAAAGGATGATATTTCAAATAGACTTGTCCTATGCTCACATAAATGACTTGCGCAGTTTGACATGTGGAGCCTGAGCAGCCCAATTCAGTAGAATACAAAGTCCTGCAATTCGTATTTTGATAAGTAACGAACCAAAAGTCTGTGTATTGAGCAGCCAATAGTAATGCAAACAACCTCAAGTCAGAGTTGGGAGTTAAAGAAATAGTATATTGAATACAGTTCTGGGATTGCTGCTGTTATTGATTGTTAGTTTTGAGAAATTGAATGAGACTGATGAAAATAAAACAACAGGAGAATTATGGAAAAGTCCGGAGCAATGTTTGGATCTGCTTGTTATAGAGGATTCTTGAAACATGGCTTAAGCTGCCCTAACACATCAATTGCTAGCAGCAGCAGTAGTCCTTTAGTAGCAGCAGGAGGAAGCTATTGAGGCAGAAAGGTATCTTTGCCTCAAGAAATTTTGCTTAGATTTTGCTGAGGCACAGTTGCCTTTTAGTATCGTTTTCTGCATTCTTCACAAAAATGTGGTGCAAAAGATTAGAAGTGCCCCCTCTCCCTCCCCCATCAAATTTCTCAGAAGTAGAACTGAAGAAAGCTAGGCTGAGATAATATGATGGTTCTGCACCCAGGCAGTATTTCAGTAATAACCTGCTGCTAGCACAATATCTGACCCCCCCAGCTAAAATAGCAATCTGCTTTGAAGATGTTTGATGATAGGCTTTGTGTAATACTGTCCATATAGGAGAATTTGTTGCAAAGAAGTAAACAAGAAATTGCATATAAAATGGTATGACAATGTAGCTTATTGCAAAGTTGAGCACTTGATAAAGACCAATGGCCTGTGTAATTACCACTGTATTCTTAATTTTTTTGCCCTCAAGTTTGTTGTGGGGTCATATAGTTTCTGCAAGATGGCTTATTTACTCCCTGCACAAAAGGGTTATGTAAATTCTCTTAAGCTTTCTATTAGCAAAATGCCTTTGGAACCTTTCTACCTCAGATTGGCTGATTTAGTTTTTTTCTAAAAATATTCAAACCTAGCTGTTCTTGAGACTGAAGCTAAAGAATTTTTTCCCCATTTTTTGCCCTTGAAAGCTTTGGTGTTATAGAGGGAAACTGTGTTGCTTGTGAAGGATGTCACTGCAGCAATGCACCCTAATTTACCTATTTTACAACTTAAATCTTCCTGCACGCTTGGAGACTTGAGTTTTTGAGATCATTCATGCTGGGAGAGGTTTTCTTTGTAGTTCTTCCTTGGTCATGTTTCAGTGACACCTGTTTAGCTGAGGTATGCATGAAGTGTGGGAGATGGGAATGCTATGTGGGTAAGAGGGAAGACATCCTGAGAGGAGAAAGGGATTTGGGAAGAAGGATCTTCAAACCAGCAAGGATGGGAATGTTGTGGAGAAAGTGAGCTTGGTGAAGGTGCAAGTGTGGGAGAGGTTGGACTTTCTAGTCAAGGAAGTAGGACAACAGATGGAGATGTGCATGTGGTGGGAGTGGGGAGTGGATATTGCTGCTGGGTAGTCTGAATTCCTGGCTGTGGAAAGAGATGAACGTTGCCCTGTGTTTTGGGACCTAACCTCGTTGCCAGCCTGGTCCTCAGCAGAGCTCCGAGACTCTTAGATGTGTCATTATGACCTCTGAGCCATGCTGGGGTACATGGCAGGCATCTGCAGCCCTCCATTATAGGAAGGTTTGGAAGCCTTTTCCAGTGTGAGGAAGGCTGGCTAGCTCTGATCTAGATGCTGAGGATGTATTAATGCAAAGCACTGTTTAGTTAATTCAGGGGAAAGTGTTCAAAAGGTACATGATTGCTAATGAGTTTGGCTTTCTCATTTGACTTTACCTTGGTCCTTAAGAAACTATACACACTTAAGAAGTGCAAAGTTAGACAAACATACAAAATTGTGAGCAGTCATAATTAAGGTTAGCTGGACAGCCTTAAATTCAGTTCCTTTGTCTCCTCACAAAAGCCCATGCTATTCTTCCATAGGGTCCCTACCTTGGGTAGTTGGCAGAACAGAATGAACAGCTTCATTAGATACTTTCTTCTTCTGGGTCACAGTGTGTCCTGTTCCTTGTTTATTGCACTCTATTCAGGCCCTGCTGTACAGAATGAATGAGTAATGTTGATTCTCTGTGTATCACAGCAGTCTGAGTGTTTTGCAAATGTTCTAATACCTTTTCCAACGTCCCTAAAGAGACAGAGAAGTATTTTCCTATCTTTGAAGGGTATACGAATTTTAAGCACTCAGTGTGAGACCCCAGGACCTCATGTTTCAGATTATACAGTAGTATGTAAAACACTCTGTATGTTCAAATATTTCTTTAGCTTCAGTTACTGCTGTGCATATTCAGCATTTCTGCCAATCAGGATTTATGGGGTATCAAGTCAGCCACCCAGAAACAGAGGAACATGCATTACAAACTTTGCAGCTTTTGTAATGAATGAGACAAGGACTCTGCAAGTCACTAGCTTCCTCTACTACCTTCATTTTAAAATAAGTTTTTTCTTGAACGCTAATAAGGCTAAGTCCTCGGGGGGGGGGGGTGAGTTTAGGAAAATATGTGATCAAGAAATTAAATACTTGATACTACATATGCATGGAAAAAGGAATAGAGGAAAAGGAACAGAGTTATAGTTCCAGCATTTATCTTTCAAGTGTCTGACTTTACAGCCCTAATAATAATCTTTTAATAGAGGTATGATTCTGTGTTTGCATAATAATACAGCTAAATTTGATTTAATTCCAGGGCATGCAGGGAAGTGAGAAGATTGATGCCCAGAAAGTTTTTGTGATGGAATTTTACTGAAGAATGAATGTTATGTAACATTTCAAACACACTGAGATCATTCAAAATGAAATGTGTGATAAAAATGTAAAATATTTGCAAACTATAATTTAGCAACCATTTTAAAATCACAGTCAGTATTCCAATCTCTTACGTGTGGTGGGTGAGATCCTTTGTCAACCGAAAGCTAAGGGCAGTGAATGTGAGATTCATTAAGTAATTATACAGGAACATCAATTTCAAATTAATTTCAACATTAATGTCTTAGACATTAACAACCAAATTAGGAGACCAGAGGCAAACAGTAATGCAGCCTAATACTTTTAATAAATGAAGGCATTTGAAGCGATTTGCATAAATCGGATGATAAGCCCTCATTTAACGGGTTTCCAAGTCCTCCCTCCCCTTCCTGTCTCTCTCCCCCTCTCACCTTTGCATGTTTCCAGGGCATGGCCATGCTCCTCATCTCCCCAGCGTGCTTTTCTCAAATCCTTTCTATATTGGCTTCATAATAAACGATCCAGCTTTGTGGAATTTGTTAGTATGACCTGGAACCTTTTAATGCTTCTGAATATGCAGTGCTGCAAGGCATGGCATAGAAATGGAGCCACAATTCACAAGGCCCTCAGGAAAATACATGGTAGAGAATAAAAAAACAGATTAGGGTATTGGGGGATGCTTGCCCGCAGGCAGGGCAGGGAGATGAAAAACAGCACATCAGCAAGTGAATGGGTCACAGGTAATGGATAATGACCAGTGCTTTTCATCTCTCCTCCAGCCATCCCAAGGCTCTTAATGAAACTGGCTGGTCTTGCTTTGCCTTGCACCTCCATGGGGCGCAGCAGCTACCAGGACACCAAGCTTCGGGCTCCAGCCACTGCCTGTCCCTGCATCCTGCCATGAGCAAAATAAAAGCAATTCCTTTCCAAGGGAGCTGATGATCTGTGAGATTTAAAAGGCCAGATAGGGCAGAGAAGGGGGTGTTGAAAGCTTTTTTTCTTTTTGTGCAGTATTGTTCTGCAGTTCCCAGATAGGATGCACGGGAGCTTTATGATGCAGGCATCCAACATCTATTAAGATTAAGAGGGTGAATTAATTGTTGGAGCCACCAGGCTGGAAGTTCTGTGGTGCTAACAAGCTGACAGTGCTGTTGGGGTGGAAAAGTGCTTTTGAAGATGTGGGTCTTGAAATCAACTGATGCAGCCACGTCTCCCTAGGGGAAAGCACTGGGGTGGCTGGGCAGTACCAGTAAATCCAGCAAACAAGGCAAAGGTGTAATGACTCCATTTGTGCTCAGCTCAGTACCACTTTCTTACATTAAAGGGAAGTGGTTCAGGTCAGAAATGCACATAAAGGCAGAGGTACCTAAGCTCTAGCAGGTGAGATGTGGTGAATCTTACTGTAAATATTTAAAGTGTTAGCTTTCCTCCTCCCTCCCCAAGCTGTCTGCTGTGCCCCATGAGCATCTTACTATCTGCAGGATGTGAGCATTGCCTGAATGAAGCTTACACTGGAGGAGCTGAGACCCAAGTACGTGTTGTTTTGGCTCGCAGTTTGTCTTGGAGGAAAATACCAGCAAGAAAGCAGGGCAAGCAGGTAACTGTAGCAGCAAGAGACCCTGGAGCTCATCTCTTGCAGCTCTTGGGTAAAAATTACTCATTTTTGCCAGAAGGGTAAAAGAGGAAAGGACAAAAACCCTTCTAAGCAGAAAGCAGCATATGAAAGAGTATGTCATGGCACAGGGCACTGCTGTTGGACCCCTGTAAAGGAGTATTCACCCCAGATTATACATGTGAAATGGTAAGAGCTGTAATGTAACCAGTAGCGTAGATGGATCCATTACAAGACTCAGTGGCTTTTCTAGGGTTTTCTATTAGATGGCTAATAGTGGTTTTTCTACTAAATTTTTTAAGGGTGTACTAAAAATGCAGCAGGTGCAATACAAAGCAGCCCTGCCAAGCCCCATCTCATCCTCATTACAGACTGTCTAGTCCTCTGTGTAGGTGCTTCCTGTCTGAACCACCAAGAGGGTCTGGCATTTGGTAAACCTTTGAGGTAATGCTAACAGTTAAAAAGAGTATAATGAAACCAATGGGTAGAGATTTGATTGCAGCTTGATGGAGCTGCAGAACCTTTGTGACTCATCTTAAACAGAATATATACACTACAGTTATAAATAGGCTCCTTTTTTGTGGTTGCAACGACATATTTAGAAATTGCTGTTCTTTTTAAAAATAACTTGGATGTTATACAGATATTTGGGGCTTGCAGGTTACATTGTTTCTTGAGGAAATACAGAATCCCAGAATCCCAGAATCACAGAATGGTTGAGGTTGGAAGGGACCTCGGGAGATCATCTCAAGCAGGGTCCTCTAGAGTACGTTGCCCAGGACTGTATCCAGATGGCTTTTGAATACCTCCAGCAATGGAGACTCCACAACCTCTCTGGGCAACCTGTTCCAGGGCTCAGTCACCCTCACAGGAAAGAAGTTTTTCCTCAGGTTCAGATGGAACTTCCCGTGGTTCAGTTTGTGCCCGTTGCCTCTCGTCCTGTCACTTGGCACCACGGAGAAGAGACTGGCCTCATCCTCTCGACACCCCCCCCTTCAGATACTTGTACACATTGATCAGATCCCCTCTCAGGCTTCTCTTCTCCAGGCTGAACAGGCCCAGCTCTCTCAGCCTTTCCTCATACAAGAGATGTTCCAGTTCCTTTATCATCTTAGTAGTCCTTCACTGGACTGAGTCCAGGAGCTTCATATCTCTCTTGTAGTGGGGAGCCCAGCACTGGACATAGTATTCCAGATGTGGCCTCACCAGGGCTGAGGAGAGGGGGAGGATCACCTGCCTCGACCTGCTGGCAACACTCTGCCTAAGGCACCCCGGGAGACCATTGGCCTTCTTGGCCACAAGGGCACATTGCTGGCTCATGCTCAACTTGTTGTCCAGCAGCACTCCCAGGTCCTTCTCTGCAGAGCTGCTCTCCAGCAGGTCAGTCCCCAACCTGTCCTGGTGCACGGGGTTCTTCCTCCTCAGGGCCAGGACTCTGCACTTGCCTTTGTGGAACTTCATGAAGTTCCTCTCTGCCCAACTCTCCAGCCTGTCCAGGTCCCTCTGAATGGCAGCACAGGCCTCTGGGGTACCAGCCACTCCTCCCAGCTTTGTATCATCAGCAACTTGCTGAGGGTGCACTCTGTGCCTTCCTCCAGGTCCTTGATAAAATAAGTTGAACAAGACTGGACCCAGAACTGGCCCCTGGGGGACACCGCTAGATATAGGCCTCCAACTAGACTCTGTGCCACTGACCACAGCCCTCTGAGCTCTGCCATTCAGCCAGTTCTCACTCCACCTCACTGGCCACTCCTCCAACCCGCGCTTCCTGAGTTTACCTATGAGGATGTGATGGGAGACAGCGTCCAAAGCCTTGCTGAAGTCCAGGGAGACAATGTCCACTGCTCTCCCCTCATCTACCCAGCCAGTCATTCCATCAGAGAAGGCTATCAGATTGGTCAAGCATGATTTCCCTTTGGTGAATCCATGCTGACTACTCCTGATCACCTTCTTTTCCTCCACATGCTTAGAGATGGCGTCCAGGATGAGCTGTTCCATCACCTTTCCAGGGATGGAGGTGAGGCTGACAGGCCTGTAGTTCCCTGAGTCCTCTTTCTTGCCCTTTTTGAAGACTGGAGTGACGTTTGCTCAGGCACCTCTCCTGATTGCCATGACCTTTCAAAGATGATGGAGAGTGGCTTAGCAATGATGTCCACCAGCTCCCTCAGCATTCATGGGTGCATCCCATCAGGGCCCATGGACTTGTGGATGTCAGCTTTGCTTTAATGATCTCTAACCCGATCCTCCTCAACCAAGGGAGAGTCTTCCTTTCTCCAGACTTTCTCCCTGGTCTCCAGGATCTGGGTTTCCTGAGGGCTGGCCTTACCAGTGAAGACTGAAGTAAAGAAGGCATTCAGTACCTCTGCCTTTGGTGTCCTCTGTTGCCAGAGCCCCTGCCCCATTCAGTAGTGGGCCCACATTTGCCCTAGTTTTCCTTTTGTTATTGATGTATTTGAAGAAGCCCTTCTTGCTGTCCTTGACATCCCTTGCCATATTTAGTTCCAAATGGGCCTTGGCCTTCCTTGTCACATTTCTGCATACTTTTGACAATGTCTCCAATGTCTCTATATCCATCCCAAGTGGTTTTCCCCTGCTTCTACCTCCTGTACACCTCCTGCTTATGTGTGAGTTTTGTCAGGAGCTCCTTGTTCATCCATGCAGGTCTCCTGCCCTCTTTGCTTGACTTCTTGCTCATAGGGATTCACCTTTCTTGCGCCTGGAGGAAGTGATGCTTGAATATTAACCAGGTCTCTCGGACTCCTCTTCCTTCTAGGGCCTGATCCCATGGGATTCTTCCAAGAAGGTCCCTGAAGAGGCCAAAGTTTGCTCTCCTGAAGTCCAGGCTTGTGATTCTACTTTTTGCCCGGCTTCCTCCTTGCGGGATCCTGAACTCCACCATCTCATGGTCACTGCAGCCAAGGCTGCCCCCAACCTTCACATCTCCAACCAGACCTTCCTTGATTGTTAGTACAAGGTCCAGCAGCACATCTCTCCTCGATGGCGCCTTAAAATACACTTTTAAGCAGTTGCTTTCTGTCACATCAGGTGTGCAGGGTGCTTTTACAAACACAGTATGGCCCCCTGCCTTGAGGCTCCCACTGAAACAGGAACAGCAACAGTATACGGTACAAGAGAGGATGGAGTGGGTTGTGATGGTCATTGGTAAAATAGCATGAAAAATTAATATTCAGGAGGGAGTCAGAAGAAAAGGAAGAGGAGACTCCTGAATGGAGTGGTTAGGATGAAACAAGGGACATTCTAGTTCAGCCTTGGTGGATAAAATGCACTGGATCCAGCTTGCAAATGTTGATATGAAATGAGCTGTCTTCCTAGCTTGAAGAACACCATAACCCAATGGTTTATAGCTCACAGTATGCAAGGGGCACTGTAAATGAGCCATGGCAGAGCTATTGCTCATTATTGCCCTTACAATTTTTTCCAGTGACAAATTTGAAAATAGTCAGCACAGCAGCCTGTGAGATACTTGGTGTTGGTCTAAGATGGAAAAGGTCAGAGAGCCATTGTCCAGCCTAATGTAGGAACTTAGCTCTCCGTAGGAAGGATGCTCAATCTCTGAGCATGTGTCTGCTGCTCCTCCAACCAGAAAGGAGGCTGCAGATTGGAAAGCCTTCAGAAGAGATTATATAAATCCTACAAAAACATGCATTACACTGAAAGGCATAAGGAATCAGTTCAACTTGTCTCCTCTGTGAGATACTTGACTGGTGATCTGATCATAATTCTCGAGTTTCTTTATGGGAAAAAAAAGTATTCCTGGAAAGAGTTGGCTTTTTAACCTAGCAGGAAAGGCTTTCTAAGACTGAGCAGTTAGAAGCTGAAGTTAGATAAATTCAGACTGTACATTTTTACAGCAGGTTTAGTGTCAAGCCATCAAAATATTTCTCCCTGAGATGTAGGGCTCTGTCCACTGAGTTGATGGTAAATCGAGATAGGCCTCCTCCTTGATGCTTTGTAATGACTGAGCCAGAAGTTGTAGCGGTGACACAGGAATGGCAGCATGGAGATATGGCTGTGTTATTGGGGTTAAATGCATACGAGCATTTCAGTCCTGTCTAACCATAGCTTTGCTGTTCTCCCTCTGCTCAGCACTGCAGTGATTTTTACTGTGTCAATGTTTATGTGAGTTTCTTTTGCACCAACTGTAACCTCTTCCATGATAGAAGACACCAAATCAGGCAATCTGCCTGCCAGGTCCTTAACTCTTCCTGCTTTAACTTCATGGATCTCGAATGATATATCTCAGTTTCACATTGGTATGGGATCAGAACCTGGAATATGGATTAAAAGAGGTTTGCAGTCACAGGCCTGAGGAAGCCGTGTGTGCTGCATATGGAGCTAGTCCCTGGACACCATTCAACTATTCAGTCATTCTGCATGTAAAGGGTATAGGTCTCCTTTCGTTCCTCATGCAGGTTGCAGATGTGGGGATTTAAATGCAACATTTTCACTACATTCACATTCTTCAGAAACTTTCAAAAATATTGAGCAAGCTGTACGAATTCCCTTATATTTGATGCTTCCAAGGGGGATTGGTTGGAGTTCAGTGGCTGGAGTCCATCCTGTTGGAAACTGTGTGTCGTGAGCCTCAGCTGTATAAATAGGGAACAGAGAAGTGTTTTTATCTCTACACAGTCATATTGGCAAGACTTCCCCTTCTATTTTGTTGAAGCCACTCGTAGGCAGAAGAGTCTAATACTGGTCTCACCGATGTCACTTCCACAAAGGCTTTTGAAAATGGGAGAAAGGGACATGGAAGAACCACAGAATTGATTCAAGAGAAAATTCCGTATAGCAAAAAATGTAAATATTCATTCTGTTCAGTACATCAAAATGATAGCTTGGAGGAAACTGTTGCACTACAAAACTACCTTAATACAACAAAAATTCTGAGTGCACAAGAACAGCTGTAATGGGTCAGATCAGGGGCTCCTCAGTATAGTGTCAAGTCTTGCATGCATAGTCTCTGCATAATTCCTAAGAAGTAGTGTGAGAGCAAGGTATTTTTGGTGGTACTTTCCAAGCATGCTCTTCCAGCTTCCAGCAATCTGCAGTTCAGGGATTTCTTGAGGCAGAGGCAGTAAGATGTGAATTTTTAACAGTAAGGGTAATTAATCATGGGAACAAACAAAGGGAAGGGACGAATTCTTCATCTCTTCAAGTCGAGACCAGATGCCTATCCAGAAAATGTGTTTTAAGTCAAACGCAAGTTGCACTTTTCTCAAACAGAAGATCTTGGGCTTAGGACAGAGCAGAATTTAACTTTGTATCGTCCGCAGGAAGTCAAGCAAAATGGTTTAATGATGTCGGTTTGCATGCTACATGTCATGCAGCTTTAGGAAATCCTGTATACTTTTGGCCTCTGTGGGGTCCTCTGATAAAGAAAACCACGGCATAACTACACTCTGGCAAAGAGAAATCTCTTTTCAATAGGTTGGTTTGGAGCCCAGGAACAATTTCTCTCTTTTAAATCCCATGACAGAGCATAAACCTACAGAAAACAGCAAGAGGTAGGGAAAGGTAAAGTAACAGCCATTACTCTCGCAGTTAACATAGGTGCAAGGAGAATACCATGGCTGGTGTCAAAGAGGAGCAATGTAGCGTGAAGAGGAGAGGAGAGGCTGACTCTTGTCCAGAGGTGTTAGCAGGGGTGAATGCTGAGTGGGGAAAAGCATCCCTTAACATGAAAGCTTCCCCTCAGAGAAGTATACCTGGTATTGACTGACACACAGACACAGCTCTCCCATTTGCGGTGGGCAAATGGTGCAGAGAAGCATTTTTATCTTTACAGTAGGATCGCTGTCTCCATGCTGCAAGCTGCCGACTTTTTCAGTTACAGCGTGCGACAAGCCCTGACTGCCTAAGGCACTTCAGCATCAACTCTGTAGCGAGCCCTGTTAATCGTCATCACTGATTGCTCTTAGTGAATCTTCAAGTGATTGGAGAAACTGCCCAACATTCAGGAAAGGCAAGTTGAGCGTCTTCAACCTACTGACAGAAAATCTTGAAAACAAATACAGGGTTGGTTTAGGAAGGGATGGGGTACGCCCGTCAAATATTGCATTAGCGTGTTTGGAAAAACATATGAGGAAAGAAAAATGTAATTGTAGAGAGAACAAAAGAGATGAGGAAATGCAAAAGAGGTAAAAGCCACAACAGCCTCTGGGTTGAAAAGGTTAAGTAATGCTGAATTCAGAGTGGGACCGCCTCAGATGCAAAGGATCTGCCTTTCCTCAGTGGAATATGTGCTGTACCACAGGTACCAGAACTAATGTTTGTACTCCTTCCCCACACCTGAGTGCTGCAGGTGTTTCAGCAGCGTACGGTACACAGGGCAACAGCAGGGACTGGGCTGTATCTTTGTCTATACATCAGCCTATCCAACTTAAAAAGCACTAGCAAGCTGCCAGGTGGATGCCATCGAGCCTTTGGAATGAAAATTTCTCCTAGGCAGAAGCTCTTCCAATGGGAGAGTGTTTCAGGTCTGATTATTTTAAAATGTTGGGATTTGTTGGTGTTTTTTCTTTGCTGGGGGAGGGGAGGTGGGAGGGATGATGAAGCAGAAACCTCTGCTCCCTGGGCTGCAGCATGAGGAAAGCAGGCGGGAGCAGAGAGAAAGAAGCAGGCTTGAGGTCTGTGGGGATGTGGGGGCCTTGGAAAGGGGCCAGGCAGGAATATCCCCAGCAGCAGCCACCTTGCCAGAGCCTCCTACTACCCCCTGAAACTGTTCTGGGCCTTTTCCAATGCATGTCTCCGCACAACTCCATGACTCTTGACAGCCTCCATCACAGATGGTCATCCCTTGAAACTAATTTTACCTTTCTGCACCCTCTTTACAGTCCTCCAGTACTCAACTGGGCCTCTCCCAGGACTGTGCTTCCTGCTGTCTTCACAGACACACGAATCCCTGAGCCGTCCTGAGCAAACTCAGTGTCCACGTAGTTAGTCTTATGGTGGATAGGCCTTCTTGAGATAAATGTTTTCTTTCCAAAGGTAGCCACACTCTGAATTTGCCCATTTTTGTGTGGAAACATCTAACACCCTTACCATGAAATCTCAGAAACCACATGGCAGAGGTCCATAGGCAGAGCAGCCCTTAGGAGATGCTGGCTCTTAACCAGGCTTTAATCCACATGTCGAGGCAAGGTGCCATCACAAGGAAAGAGTGATCAGAGATGTAGTCCTGCTGTGGGTCTGGAAGTAACGTAATAGCAACAGTCTCAAGGCCTGATTCTTACCCCAGTTTGGGGTGTGTAAGCCCAGAGAAGTGGGAGAGTTCCCAGCACAAAGCTGGCATGATGCTAGATGGAGCAGCCGACACGAGGCTGTGACGCCAGACACACGGGCCCACGTTGGGGCTGGACGCCTTGCTGTGCGAGCTGTTCACATCCTTGCCTTGGTGCAAGGTACTCACGGCACAGTATCTTTGAATTTTTTTTTTTTTACTTTTTTGAAAGATGCTTAATTTTCTTCTTTGTCCTGCCAAAACAATCTCTTTCAGGTTGGCAGAGCTGCCTTTTAACAGGCTCACAGGCTGTAGGACAGGTACAAACACTACCCTCACCAGGACTAGGCCCAGATGGATCTGTATTTTATTACACCACCCTTGCACCCTTCATTGTCTGTTCTGCCATCTGTCATTGTACCTCAGCCCGGGGATTTAGCGGATGGGGTTGTGCACAGATTTTTCACGAGAAGTGTATGGCATTAAAAACTCCCTCCCACTAAGAAACAGGACAAATAGCAAAGAGGAGGGTCAGGAAACAGGAAGGGGCATCGAATTCAGGCCCACAAAACAGTGGAGAATAACTGCAGGGTCCTTTCTCAGCTCCCTCCTCTGAGAGGGAAAAGGGCCAAGGATGAAAGAAGACATCATAGCTATGATATGATAGCGTGGCATTCTGAATATTCCACTTTACTGCTACTACTGGCACTCTTATAATTAAAAAATGAGTGAACTACATGCTATTAATGATCATTAGAAATCCCTGTAAGACTGTTTACTATTAAGATGGTTTTCTTCTTATCAGAGGCCATTGCTTGCTTTGACACTGACTGATTGCTTCAATAGCTTTGAAGTTGCATTTCTGTTTCATTTGGAATAAAACTGAGCAAAGCCAATACAATAACCACAGGCATGTGTTTGTTTACATAGGAAATGCATTAGCATTTCAAGGAAAAAATCTGCCTAAAAATCACCCCTGATCGGAGCGATGCTCTAAGAAGGCTCTAAAGGTTCAAGGTAGAAATCTGTGCTCCCGATAATGAGATGGAAGTTGAATAGCAGCAAAGGCAACGTACATAAAACAGGAGGTGTGCAGAGCTGCATTACTACAAGGGCCATTGAATCATACACACCACGTCGGCGAGTTGGCACTGCTGATTTTGCTGGAGTTTCAGCAATTTAAGTAATGTAATCAAGTGTCATAATTGATTGGAGGTTCATTTCCTCTCTGGGAAATCATTAAGGGTGGTCACTGCTTGCTAAAAGCATTTAATACTTTCCGCAGTGGACTGATGGCATTTCTCCCCCCTGCTGCCTTGCGAAGAGGAAGCGGCTGCCAGCGCATGGCCATCCGGCTGCCCGAGCTGCCCGCAGGGAGGCGGTGTGGTGGCAGGACCATGGGTGTGCATGACAGGGCGTGTTGCCTGCACACAGCCGTGGCCACCCCGGGTGACAGCAAGTCTCCCAGCCAGCCCCACCAGTGGTTTGTGAGCTGCGCTCGATGCCAAGGAGGGGTGTCCAGCAGGAAGTGACTTTGTGTAGCCTCGTGTCCTTCTTGGTGTGGAAAACTGAGATGTTGGGGTTTTGTTATTCAACTTTCTGAAACACAGAATTACCGGTTAAATCCTCCCCTTGCAGGTGAACAAAACATCCAATCTACCTTCCACCCAAGCAAAGAAGGCAAAAGTAATTCTTGATTTTGTTTTCAGCCATGAGGAGTATGCCGTACTATTACGAGTGTTTCAGCTGGGGGTATCCCCAGCCTCTCCGAGCTCCCTGCTCTACTCCCTGCCCCATGCACATGGCTGGTGGCAGGGCAGGAGGTGTGAGCTCTGCGCTCACAAAGCCAAGTCGGCCTTGTGTTGGCAGCACTCCACCGCACACGCATGCTTGCAGATGTTGGCATGCAGATGCTTGTGTGCAAGACTGTCAGAGGGCAGGCATGCCTGACTCAGTCCTTGCATGGGTGGGAGGTGCCTTTGATCTGAATTCACCAGTTGCTCTTTCTAGCAACAACTAGTTAAATACATAGCTAAAGCTAGGCGCCCTCTCCATGGACCAATAACCTCTCCAAGGAAGAGCACAGGTCTGGCAAAGGCGATGAGCTGTTGCAACACTGCACCCAGGTCACAAAAAAGTTCAGTGGTGTTAAAAGCTTCCCACTTTACATCTACAGAGCAAAATGTTACTTCTTTAATATGTTTTGAAATAAATTTTCTTGGATTTAGCTTGTATAGGAGATAATACAATGTCTTAAAATTATTAAGGAGCACTTGCAAAATATTCATCTTTGTTTTTCAACAAAATGTAAAACCTACTACCCATGTAAATCAGAATTTCTGACCTCCAAATACACAATAGGAGGTCCAATGAGTAGACTGTTGTGGGCTCTACCAAAATCGCTAGGTACGATACTGTTGTGCCAACTTAGTGTAATCATTGTGATCAACCAACCCAATCACATAACAACAATTTACTATACACATAACGGTCCATGTATATATTAAGGATGTTCTGTTAAAATTGTTAAAAGTCCTCCATTTCAGCAGAAGGAAGAAAAGGCTTCATCACCATTTTTGTCATGCTTCATCTCAGTGAAGAGTTGCATTTATATTTTGCACTTTGGAAAATATTTGTATTTTAAAATAACACATTAAAGCTTTGAGCCTGAAACACTAATGCACAGGAGCAACCTTATTTATACATTAGGATTATTTTAGTCAAATGGTCTAGTGTTTGTAGAATCAGACTCTGAAAAATAATGTACTATTTTATGTTGTGCCACTATTGGTACAAAAATTAATGGATGCATTATTTAAATCAGGCATTTAGAGACAAGCTTTGCAGCTTTGCTGTTTTTTGCTATCATATTGTTGGAAGAAACAAATAAATACAGTCCGAGGGAATGAGAATTGAAAATAGAGGAAATGAAATGGAAACAACGTGAAACGTTCAAGATGTAAGGCACACCTGCTCCAGGCTGCAATGTCCCAGATTCAAAGCAGAGGCAATTTTCAACCTTCCCTCCGACCTAGGATTTAGTAAAACTCTTGATCCGTCTTTTCACGTCCAAAAAAATCCTTTCATCATTTCAGTCCCCATCAACCTCAGAGGTTAAAGCTTCCCTTTCAGCTTTGATTTTCACAGATGTTGCTGTCTACGAATGCAGACCCTGGTTTTAACCTAGTCTTTAAATTCAAACTTAAATGTCTTTCCTTCCAAAACTCACACTCAACAATTTGTTTAATGCTCTGGATATTAAGTAGTCGTTACAGATAACACTCGGGACTTTACTGAGGCAAGATCACTTTTTATCAGAAGAGCTGACCATGTATGGCCTCAGACAGGACTTGGAAATGTGTTTACTGTTAGGCTGCAATGAAGAAGCTGAATCCTACAAATAGGATGTCTTAAGGAGACACTGCATGTCTTTCCACGTGGGAAATGAAATTTTACAGTATGTTGGCCAACAGCGAAAAGGTTGGGTTAATTACACAGGTGAGCTGTGCCTGCTGCCTGATGAAAACTAACTGATGCCCTATACACAGCTAACCATGTTTGCCTCTAGGAATGATTTTTACTAGAGCTGTTAACAGAGATCTAAGTAGCTGGTAATGGGGAAAAACAACACCTGCCTCCATCAGAGGTACTTCTTGACTGCTTTAAAATGAGATTTTGTCACCAAAGTTGTGGCACTCCTTTTATTCCTGTTATTGTAAAGCTCTGTACTGTCTTGGTATGTATAGAAGCAGTAGGAGCTTGGGGGTCTGGGCTTGGAGGATGCCCAGGTGGACTGGCAGCTGCCGTCCTCTGTAACTTGGAGTGAATCTGAAGACGCAGCACTCTGGCTATTTAAATGGCTCCTGCCATCATCGTTGTCATTTACTAGTAGCAAAATAAAACACTCATAAAAAAAAAGATAAAACATTAAAACACATATCTAAATAACTTTCATCCCTTCCTTTCACTTTATGCTCACAATCCATTTCTGTTTTGGGGCTGAGCCATCAAGCCTGGGAGACAAGCCCTGTTTATATGCTCTTTGGCAATACACATGTATTTCACTCAGATGTGCACCAAAATGCAGGGGATTCCCAAAAGCAGCAGAGCTGGCTGTGTCAGAAAACTGAGAGTAGAAATACCAGTGAGAGTGAAATATCTCACAACCCTCCTCCTAAAATAGCTTCTCAGTTGCATGGGCTGTATGATCACAGCAAGTGTAACTCATTCCCAGGCTTTAGGCCTTCACAGAGCTGGAGCAGGGACAGAAAGAGAGTCCTGAACAGTGTGTTTTGCACTCGCCAAACTGAGTTATAACTTACCTGAACTAATGCAGTGTGAACTAGTCGAGAAATAATGGTGAACAACTTCGCTTACTACATGAGGGATGGCTTTCTGCTCTATCACCTGTAGAAGCTCGGCATGCCTGGTGAAGACCTGACCATCTCTGCTTTTTCTTCTGTTTTGGCTCTGCACCTGTCCAGTTCCACTTTCTGCTATAACCATTTCTAGGTAAAGTTATGCTACGCACTTCATGGTGCATATCTACTCTTTGACTAAAGCTTTCAGAAATAGTATGTGCCTTTTCGTCCTAAATAGACCCCTTTTACGCAACGACTACCATGCCGTTCTGACTGTGAATATGTAAATACTTGGAAATGAAAATGCCTCCACTGTCACACAGAATAACATTGCGGAGTTAAAATTCAGATCCATTCAGAATGATTTATGAACATTTGGTGCTCCAAGCTGAAGTGCCAAAATTGCCCATCTCATGCAATTTTCAAACATCCCACCTGCACAAAACTAAGAAAAAATAGCTATTTCCAAGAGAGAGCAAACTTCATTTAACATGTTTTACGAAGAACTAAATAGCTTTCCTGTTTCAGATGAAGAACAGTGAACATGTTCTTTGTGCTACGCTTATCAGGTACTTGCAATGCCATGTATTCTAGGTAGTTTCAGAGATATTAGCGTGCTTTGCTGTGATTATTTATCAAAAAACACACGTAACTTTGTATGATTCATGAGTCACGAGAACGGTGGGGAGAAAATTGATTTCTATTGCTTTTAATTTATTGAAGAATTGAAATAATTGCTATTAAAGTTATTTTGAAATACTAAAACTTTCTCTATGCTGTTTTCTAAATACAGTTGCAATTATAATATATTTTGCATATCTTGCAAACATATTTTGCAACAGAAAGCTGAATATCTAACTAGTTAACCCTAGGACTGGTATTCTGTAGTCTGAATTTCCTGCCACATCCGAATTGTCTGTAGACATAGGCAACTATTTTTCAATATGTAAAAACATTTACAGAATGCACTTCATATAACAGAACTGCTGTTTAATCTGACAGGTACAAGGTGACTCCGTCTGACGTCAGTTTGTCTATGCTTCAGCCATCTTTTTACAAAGACCACTTGAATTCAACAAATGCAAACCTAAATGATGGGAGGGGAAAGGAAAGGCCTAGTAAACTTAGTTCAGTGGAGTCCGGGCTCAGAAAGGATTTTGAAGCTCTACCAATTAAGATATCATTATTAATAAACACATTCTCTGGGTCGAGGACAGTCCTTCTGATTTCTGACAACCTAGTCCATAAATATGGACAACTGCAGGGTATAGTAGTATTCATTTTAGTGTATGCTACCTTCCTCCAAGAATATTATTCTTTTATCATGATTTATTTCCTAATAAAGATATTGATAAACTTTTGTAAGAAGGAGCCATGGCTTCTCATGTGGGTGAGAATCCAGAAACCTTTGAGAACACTTTGTATTGGGTAACACCTACAAAAATCGATGCTTCCTAAAAACATCTCAGTTATTTCCATGTGCTTTAAATTGTTAAAATCAAGCAATTTTTCCTTAACATTGTTAAAGGTTCCATGCCATATTGATGCTAATTTGTCATTGATTCGTATGTGATATAGAGTACCTTGGAACTGGGTATTAGGAATTGTGTGTTTTGTTTCTTTAAACTGGATGCACTGGACCCAAGTCGGCACTCACAGCCAAGGTAACTGACCCCGGAAAACACAAACCTTTCTGCAGCAGAGGGCAAATAGCCTTTTGAATGGAGGAATGCTTAATTTGTGAATATGAGGTAGTGCAGACTTCCTTGCCATACTTCCAGCATTTTCTCTTGTCATCTGGGCTCAAACTACCAGGAGAACAGTTTGTCTTGTGATGTTTTGGCAGTTGTGCTGCTAATGCCAGAGTAAACCTAGGAAAGAAAAGGCAAATGAAAGTTAAAAAGGTGCAACATGCATCCCAAAAACCTGGAGTTAAATTTTACACATCTTTCATGTTATCTCCTTAGTTCTCTCATGTGAGCTGAAAAATACGGCAACCACTTCTGAAGACAGGTCTCCATGGTATTTTCTAAGACAACTGAAAAATCATATGAACACATTAATTAGACAGAAATCCAGCTGTACCCAAGCCTGACCCTGCAGAGAAGTGACGTGTATCACCTTGAGTTGAGGACTCTGAACAAATGTGGTCACAAACAGAAAGCTTGGCTCTGAGCTGGTCTGTTTACCACTGTCTCAGAGGTCCCCTGTGCCTGACGTTTGTCAGATGTGTATATGCCACGCTAAGGTCAGGAAGGATTACTTACCTTCACTCTGCAGCACTTTGCAGGAGACGTAAGGCAGGGTCTTCAGAAGGAAGAAGAACTTGTTCCCCTGATCTCCCTGTGTAGTCGTGTTAATGAACGAACACCTCCTCTGAAGAGCTCCTGTGATAAGCCCTTACGTCAGCTAGAGTCAAAGGCGCACGCTGTCAGCTCCGCAAGGCATATTAGGCATCACTCTCACTTAGATGTAGCCATGAAATTGGCTGTGAGCCAGCCTGATAGAAATCTTTCTTTTATAGTTGAGGCAACAACACTTTTCCCTGGTGGGAAGGAAAATCAAAGAGAATTTTGACTCATTCATTCCATGCTTTGCTCTGAGTCAGGAGCAATCGCTGATCATCTTGGCAGCTATTTTAATCCCAGCCTTTCTGATTTTCCCTGCAGCAGGTGTTGCATGGGTTTGCGGCAGAAGAAAATCTTTGATCCAGAGGAGGTAGATTTGATGGAAGAGAATTGAGTAAGGAAGATTATAGAGATGTTAAAAGACACCTGGAAGTTTAAAAAACATAACTGATCTATCAGTACTGCATGAGGGCCAAAAAATACAAAAGCGCAGTAAGAATACGTAGATAACTGTGACTATATGTCCTCCACGAACTTGAGGCTTTCTCATGGAAATGCAGAAATCTCCAGCCATACACACCATGGTCTGAAAGTCAAAGGGACTTTTGCTCCTAACGTACAAAGCTCTTCCTGTTGGGAGGCAAAACACAGGATCTGCATCTTAGGAACTACTGAAATTTTTCCCTTATTCAACTCCTAGTAGTTTAGGGACAGTTCATGACTAGCTAGTCAGAAATAGCAAATGTGTGGCTGTACTTACGGTAATTTCTCAACCTCTGCTCCCTCCATGTCAAGGTGATTATGGACATTCTTTGGAGTTGATAAAGTTATTCGGCTCCTAAGGCAAAAACACGTGTTGAAAAGCCCAGGAATATCAAAGGCTCTTCTCTGATTCTAGCCATTTCACACACATTTTCTCTAAGCTCGGGCAGGCTTCCAGTGTAACTGAATTCAAATGCTGTTCTTCTCAAGCACATAGTTCACATAATAAATGTGAGTGATACAGTTCACCCGAGACTCCCTGCAATATAATGCTACTGACCACCCCTGTAACGCTGTGTGGAATGAATTTGTGAACTTAGTGGCAACAACTTGGCTGGGCGTTTATTAGCATGTGAAGAAAAATGCCAGTACCTCAATTTTGGAAGTTTTAACTTTTTTATTTGCATGTATTTGCACATCTCTAAGCATTATTCAATTGTCAAACAATCGTGTGTTGGTAGTGAGGAGGCAGGTAAGTTATAAAAATGAATTGGTGAGATTCTTGTTTATAGAGAGTAATTTGTCTTTACTGTAATGCATGTATATATTTTCCGGTTGGTGGAAAGGAGCCATCCCAAGAAATGAGCATCAGATTTATCATCTTAGTTTCAGAGTCATGTCACTTGCTTTATTTGCATAATGTAGCAAAAAAAATCCAGCTCCCCTGCTGTTTTCCATTTCTCAAGAGCCCCCTTCTCTCCTCATATCTAACCCTTCCTTTGCTAGTCCCAAATAAATAGAAAAGGAAATGGTGCCATATTTTGCAGGTATATTTTTCTAGATAGAGAAAGTAGATGCAATCTATTCAAAGTTTTACCTTAAAGCCATTCCAGGTGATGAATGTTTGATGGGTTACAGGTTAGGGACTAGCCATATGAATAGGGCAGAGAGCTTGTAACCTTTACCTGCTGTGAATAAGAGGTGCAGCCAGGTATTCCCTACCTCCAGCTGAGAGTTACGGGGTCTATGCAGATACATCATCATGAGAACTGCATTTATTCCCAAAGGCATGTGATCTTTGTCTCTATTTCCTGTGCTAACCATATGACTCCTGTAAAAAAGGTGCTTCTCTTTCAGCTCTGTCTTCTCAAAGCTCTGACTCCAACACAAGAAGCTGGGCAGAGCCTAGTTCCTACTGCATGGAGACCTCTAGTGCCGGGGATCTCCCAGGAGAAGAGGCTGAGCCCATTCCTTCTGGTGGCAGACTAACCTCTACTAGTCAGTGTGTCTAGCTTGCCTGAAAGCCATCATGTTTCTGGGACAGTCAATGATTGTAACAGGCAAACTGAGATCCTCATACCGTCAAGTTGTTACTGTCATTTTTCCTGCTACACCTGGAGATTGCTTTTGTTTTTACTCAGATCACAGTCAATATCAGGAGTATATAAAACCACACTCACTCAGAGAGCCGTCCCTCACTTTGTTAGAGCGACAGGTTCATCACAAGGTTTCAATTGCCGCTAACATCTTTTATATTCAAAAGAATACATCTGAAGCAATGCAAGCAGCCGCATTGTCGGTGGGGCCAAGTGAAGTAAAGCAGAGAAAGCAAAATGGCAGAAGACACACTAGAAATGCTAGGCCATGGCTCCTCACTACTTTTTAGGTTTTTTAAGAATTATTTTTCTAGCTTTTATTTTGGGATCCTGAAAAAAAGCCATGGATCCTGCTGTTTTCCTAGTCTGGGGTTTCCACCATGGCTTCGCTGCTCCTCTTGTTCCAGAGTATGTCAAGCAATGTGTGATATATCATAATTAACCCTCAGATGGCAGTCCCCAGGGAGAGTTGACAGCACAGTTCAGATCAGCAGGGATTTTGATCTATTTTCAAGTAGTTTTCAATATCATTCAGTAATTTCCTTATATATTTTACATATTCCGCTCAAGATTTTTCCTCTTGCAGTTACCCAAGTCAAGAATAAAAATTATTCCCTATTTCCTCTCACAAGCAAGAGCCAGAGACCGCCTCACTTTGGATATGGAAGAGCAAGCTATGAATTTAGAGCACCAGATTTTAGATAGGGGAGTTCAAAGGAAAGGCATATGACCATTTTTCACAGAGTCAAAGACATTAGAGCCATCTCCAATGAGTGTGAGCTAGCTTTATACTCATACTTTTAAAATATTCAAGTGGAGGATCTGTAAAAATATCTGAAGTGAAAAACATGATGGTTAGAGAAAAGCTAGGGGGGGCAACTGAGGAAGAGACCTGAGGAAATCTCTGAAAACCAGTTAATGTTATGAGGATGTCAAGGTTTGGAGGACAGTTTTGCTGAGCCAAAAATTTTGCAAGCTGAAAATGTCCTGTGGAAAATGCGCACTGGAAGTGCTATGATCTTCTGTCAAAATTAATTTGTGAGCACAGAGAAATCTTGAAGGTAATCAGGGATATGCTTAAAGTGATAGCCTAGATACTGACTTAGATTACTGTGTGCAGCTCTTGTAGGGAAACACAGTTGCAGCAGGCATTTCGCTCTACAGTCTCTTCAGTATCTTCACTTCCCTCACTAGTAGTCACATCTGTCTGCCTACAGTCTTGATAGCAACCCAGACCTAGCAAATCTGGCTAGATACTTCCTGGGGATCTCTTGCTAGATATACTCCACTACAGATTGTGCAGCCTCCAAAGTACCTAAAATGTCAAAGGATTGGCCCATCCCAGTTTTTGAAAAGGAGATATCAATCAAGCATTGGAGCAGGTTTCCCAGAGAGGTTGTGCAGTCTCCATGCCTAAAAGTTTCCAAGACCCAACAGGATAAAGCCCTGAGCAACCCTGTCTGATCTCATAGCTGACCCTACTTTGAGCAGGAAGTTGGACTAGAGACTTTCTAAGGTCCCTTCCAACATGAGTTATGCTATGATCCTATACAATGAGTACTGTGTGACCTACCTAAAGTTGCCAAATGTCAAAGGGGGTTCTTTACTGAGACCCGAGGAAGGAACTCTGAGGAGAAAAAAAGTCCATCTCAGTTCCCCAGGAGAGGTAAGTGATAAATACATTTGCACAGACAGGAATTAGGCCCTTCTGTCCATGCTGTTGTTAGCTAATCCATAGCTTGGCTGCATGGTTTGAGCACATCGCATTCATGCGCTGCTTAGGAAGACTCTCCTTTGGCTGTAAATGGCACGTCACAGTGCTGCACTACAGCAGATATGTAGCCCTTCTAGGAATTATTACCGCAGCTTTGGATGTCTGCCGGCACGCTAATCCAAGCACCTTTCGGCACATCCACACCTTGGCCGTCTAGAGTGCCTGAGTGAGTAGGTGTAGGCTTATATTAAGCCATAAACGAACCTAGGCCTCTGAATCCGGTAGGTCAGGATAAGGCCCAATGTAGCTGGCTTTGTGGCCTGACAAGTGTAGATCAGAGACTGGTGGGGCAGGGAAAGGGGAATCTGATCCTGAACACTGGCTGTGGGCCTGCACACAGTTATCAGTAACTACCTAGAAAATATAAATGAATCAATAATTTACCAGCATCAAATAAGTGCTGTGAGCAGCATATACCGAGGATGGCAGAGGTGTAAATGCTGAGAGGCTTCCGGTCTGAATATAGGCCATCACACTGAAATTGGTGTTTTTTGCAACTTCTTGTGATGTCTCTCTCCTATATTGCAAGTGACATATTACTGGTATGATTGCTAACAGAAATAACAATTTCTATACTTACAGGATACTCCTTAATATCAGTAGGAAGATCCCCATTGATTCCATTAGGAAGTGAACTAGATATTTCAGTAAATTCAGGGTTGCCAATTTTTTGTTTGTTTGTTTTGTGGCCTGGAATTATTTGTTTTACTTACAGCTATTACTGCTTGTGCTATTTTGTAACTTTAACTTTCTGTTTGAATGAAGAGTACACTTCCAGCCCTTACAGCTGCAGAGAAAACCTTGCTGCAGAGGAAAGCTTGAGGACTTGTGCAAAGACCCTGGCAAATAAGATGTGTTGTAGGTTATCAGTTATCTTCTTCTTGCTTCTAATTTTGAGCTAAATGAACTCAGTACTACTTGAGAGATGTTGTCACTTATTGGCTCTGTTCCAACTGTTGAATACGGCTGACTGCAGTCACATACTCTACTCTGAAATCAGTTTTTTTGTTGATGGTGCCTCCATCCCAAGAGCTGTTTGCTACCCCACTGCATTGCTGGATGTTATCTTCCAACTGCACTGCTAAAAGAAGGGTTTGGGCACTCTTTAAATCTCTTTCAGGCAAAGTCAGCTAGCTTAGCAAGATTGCTGATGATGCTGATCTAAGCTTACACAGTCAACTTTGTGAGCTGAACTCAGGGTAACTCAGACAGTCCCTTCCATCTTCATATGGCAGCACGGGCACAATGAGACCCAAAAGAGGTCATCAGTGCATGGGCATTGCACCTTTTGTCTAGCCTCACTGGATGTCCCACGGAAGCTGTCCACAGAAACATCGCATTGTCCTTGTGTCCATGGGAGGGAGATGGACACAGGTGACATCTATGTTTTCCCCAGTCAGATGCTGTAGCAACTTATTCTTAAGAGCTTCTTCTCACGCACTCAGGAGACCTTTTTAACTCCTTTGGCTAGCTCTCCAATATAATTTTGCTGTGCTATGTGGAAGGAGGTGGCAATTTCTACAACAGGGCAGTGGGACCCAGAGCAGGACCAGGACTAGTACAACAGAAGCAAGGTGGCTGAAAAACGTGTTTGCAAAACCTTAAAAATCACTGGATATCCTCCTTTTGCAAAATGAAGGTATTTTCTCAGTTCAGACTTACCGATCATCTAGAGTCACCGCTACCCGGCTTACCAACAAATGCATGACTGGTTTCTTGGGCAAACAGTGCCATTTCTCAGCAAAAGCACTTACCACATGTTTGGTGTGGGTAACCTAAGGCTCTTAAATTGCCTGGTTAGCATCCCTTTTGCTTCCCCCCTGCCATGAAAACACCCTGAAAAGAAAAGGAAATATGAGGAGAAGAAAGGGGGAGGGGGAGCCATTGCAGGAGTTTTCACCTGGATACTGTTGCTATAGGAACCACTTACTGAGCATCTTGGTGCAGCATCTCTGCTCTCTTTCACCTTGACTATACAAGGAAATTCACTCACGGTTAATAGCTAGCAAAGTTAAGTGGTTTACCAGCAAGTGTAGACAGAGCAGGGCCGTGTTGGCCCCAGCTCACCGATGGCAGGCCGGGCACACTGGTACCCTCCAGTGAGTGCTGCAGGGACTGCTGCAGAGCACTGCCAGTGCCAGGAGTGGGCAAAAGGGCTCCCTTCCCAGAAGAGACAGCAGTGAAGGAGGCAATACACTGTCTTCATTTGAAAAAACAGTGCTATTTGTCAGAGGGCTATTGAAGTAAATGGCCAGTTGCAGCAGGTATGTGGTGGAGAGGAAGGATAAGAAAAAGAAAAAGATAGCAACAGAAATCAGGACGTTGTACGAACGTTTTTCACAAAGGGCTACAGAAAGTGTATTAAGTTCTGGGGTTCACTGGAGCAAATGGAGTAGCGAAAAAGGTGAGAATAAGATCAAAGGTGTGGGAGAGGTGGGTAGTATTAGAGGTGGAGGCCTGGGGCAGTGAAGTAGCATTAGTGGAAAGTGCCTGGCTTGTTGTTTGTAATGTGCTCTGAGATCCTTGGATGAAAGGCCTAAGCAGACAGAGCAATACTGTTTTTTTTTAAAAATATAATTCTGATAGCTTTCACAATGGCTATTAGTTTCAGTCCTTGAAACCTCATCTTGATGGAAGTTGTGGCAGTGGTTCCATGTTATTATGCTACTGATGGGGACACATTTATAGCTGATGGTGTGGTAGGAGTGAGGAGATTGCAGCTACTGGAGCAAGGGTTTATGAGCTGCACATTAGGGCAACTCCTGACCCACGGTTTCGGAAGAACAGTTCATTGACAACCAGGAATAGACCATGGACAACAAGTTAATGACCTTTTCCTACCAGTTCAACAAGAAAAGTAACTGCAAAATTGTCGTTGCTGAAAAAGCCTATATCTGAAGTGAATGCTACTAATCACCTCAAGATCGTGAGGGGAGACTGTGAGGCAGGAAAAAGATTAAACAGAATTACACAGAGGACACCTAAGTTCAGCAAAGCACTTAAGTAGGTGCCTAATTTTAAACCAAAACTAGTGCAGAAAGTACGGGCCAATTTGAAACAATCAAAGAACAATTCTAAAGATGGCTCAACACAGCAATGTCACTTAGCAGTAGTTCAAACTAGTAGAAGAAAAGCAAAGACAAACTTTGAAATGCCTCAGAATGGGCAACAAGTAGGCGAGCAGAGGTCAGGTGAGGAAGCGTAAAATGGCAGATGAAGAAGGTGGCAGCAACAGGGTGAATTATAAGCTATTATCATAAAAGACAAATGGATTATGGTAAATCTTGATGGCCTATTTTTACACTGCAAATCAACCAGGGTTGGAATGTATTTACAATATTATACGCTTTAACTTCACAAATTAATGGTATTACCTTAAACAGTTTCTGATAAATGCACCACTTCACAAAATTACAGTTTATGTAAGGAAATCCAGATTTCACATGTCAACTGATATAAATACAATATTGATAAAATTGTATTTTTCAAGGATGTGCATTAAAAATAGGAACTTAAAAAATCCATAGACTGAGCAAAAGAAAAGTATATAGACTATCATGTTCTACCTGTGCATAAACAAGAGATCTTGAATTGAATGTGTTTTTCCTACAGTCAGCTCTGAAAAGGTCTGTGGCCATGGAGCTCCTGACCTCAAGAATTACATACGTCTCTGAATAGACATTTGTGCCTAGTTTCTTTCAAAAATATTCTGTCACTACTGCCAATATTTGTTGACTAATCCCACAAAAGAAACAGAGCAGAACACTTGGTGAAAGCTAGGAGGCAGTCATACATTAGTGGCTTACACATACAGGCCTACTTTAAGTGGTGGTGGTGGTCTTTAAAAATGGTGGTGGTAACCTGTCCCAGCCTTCCTCTATACAGGCAAAGGGTTTCCCAAAAGTACTGCTCATGTTCAGCAGATTCATCATTTTGGGCATACACTCCAGGCACATATAGTACTCTGCACACCTGGGGAGCTCCCTACACACTATCCATACTCACAGAAATAAACAGTGGAGCCAGTTATGCAACAGAGGAAAGGTAAGATAGTTAAGCTTATGTTCGCTAAAGCTCCTCTTTCTTACTCTTATCCTGTGACAACTAGGAAATTCATAATGTTATGGTTAGGGCCATGTTTTCAAAGAGGCCTTTGGGTGAACTCTTCAGCAATGCTTCAGTGATACAGGAGCCTAAATTCAGTTTTCAAAAGAGTCACCAGCATCTTATTCTCTCTGAAAAGTGAGTCTAATGTCAGCTTTTAGGAGCCTAAGTCACCTCTGGGCAAAGGAGCAAGTCACATACACATCTGTAAATGTGTTTCAGATTTTAGGTGCCTTAGTTTTGGGATATCGGATTTCAGACTACCTAAGGCTCCCTTTTTTTCAGAAAACTAGGACACCCATGTCTCCCTTGACTTCAAAAGGCTATGTGCATATCTAACTGTCAGGTCTCAAAAGTGAGCTCCAAAAAGAGCAACAGATTTTAAATAGATGCAAAACATGAAGGGCAGGAGGAAAACAACAACAACCACCAACCTATTTGAATTACAGGCTTGGGTATCAGAAGGATGTGAAATAAGCAGTGGAAGAGAAAGGTGGGAAAAATATTTGTGTTGCATGTATTCAAGCTAGAGAAATTGGCTGGGCTTTGAGAAAGGGTGAAAGAGACTGAAGAGTTTTACTAGTACCTCTGGGCCTAAGTGTATGTGGCAAGGAGCAAAGGCTGCTATGTGGGAGAACTGTAGCAAAAGGTTATCCTAAATCTCACCCAAAAGGAGTGTGCTGTTTCCCCGGGAGGGTGTAAGTGGAGGTGGGGAGCAATGATGAGGAGAGCAGGAGTGCTCAGTGCTTCGGAGACCTTGAGGGACAGGAGAAAGTAGATGGGATTCAGGAGCTGGAAGAATGGTTAGCCCCCAGCCGCAAGTAGGAGGAGGCGGCAGCAGGAAGGTGCTACCGCCCTGGGTGCCGTCTTGCTTGACAAGGACAGCAAGTGTCCACCAGGCTGCACACCACCACGGGTGCTTCACCTTTTTAAACGTTTTTGATACCCTTTCTCTGTAAGCATTAACCATTTTGCGCTGCCCAGACGACAGACCTACCGCATCAGCCCCAGACCCCCTCTAACACCAAGCCTCTGACAGCGACCAAGCCTGATGCTTGACCACACTGGACATCAGACAACAGTCTTTTCTCATTGAGTGTCTTCCTGTTCGCTGCTAGTTCACTGTTGACCTGGATTCTCCTCCAAGAGATATGATCTCAGTTTTTACTGTTATCTGTTCTGGTTATTCTGGATGTTTTTTATATCCTTGCAAATGTCCAGTCCCTTTCTAAGTATCATAACATTCTTGAGACCTAAAAATGGCAGAGTTCTGCAAATTAATGACATATACTGTATATAATAAGCATTTCTTTCTTTTTTTCAGTTCAGAACCCTCCCTTATTAACTGAATTGAAAGTTTTTTTCTTCTAGGTTATTATGAGACAGAGAAAATAGATTTTCCTACTCTAATTTCTGTCACACAGTTATTCTTTTATTATATACTTTCATCCCAGCTCCTCTTGTAGTTTCTCAGTTAAAACTGACCCATTTTTTTCAGTCTTCAGAAGAGAGCTTTGCCAAACCAACCCAGCGCTCTTCTTTCAGCCCTCTTTCGGCCAGCAGGATCCTTTTATCTTTTGAGAGGGGAGTAACCAGAGCTTTCCACATCGTTGCAGCCAGGGCTCTATTCTGCTCTTTATTAAAGCTCTGCAGTACTCTCCATTTGACTGAGCACACTGCTCTTTGCGCAGCAAAGCACTTGTTTGCCTTTGGGCTGCAGCTGTACTTCTGGCCAAAGTCTTCCCCGAGCTCTCAATAAATGATGCCTATCTCCTTTTCTGGAATTGCTATATTCATTTCAAACACCGGATATAAGAGCCACTATTTCTGCCTTCCCCCCTCCTCCATGTGTGTTATTTTGCATCTCTGTAATAAAACGATACTATTTGTAACAGGATCGCAATCCCACTGGCCTCCTCATGCATGACAGTTAATATTACTACCAT
Organism: Struthio camelus; assembly: GCF_040807025.1. Classification (NCBI taxonomy): domain Eukaryota; kingdom Metazoa; phylum Chordata; class Aves; order Struthioniformes; family Struthionidae; genus Struthio; species Struthio camelus. Next base: position 29,243,101 of record NC_090943.1, on the reverse strand, counting down.
GGTTGAAGGGCTTAACAGTATCCAACGTGTTGCCGCACAGGATTTTTATACTGAAATGGGAATTCCTGGCTTCATTAACATCCTAATAGAATACAATAGATTTTAAGGATTTTGTCCCTAGTGTTATTTATAACATCGCTTTAAAAATCACAGCTGTTCAAAGAAATGGATTCAGTGAAGTTCCACTCATTTAAATTACTTTACACTGGCATGAAATCAGTGCAAAATAGTAATAGAACAGGTTAAAAATATTCAGTGTTTATTGTTGACCTTTTTTTTTGGAATATTTTCACGTGTTTTGCAGTTTTTAATAGGGTGGGTCAGGATTTCCATTTTTTTTTCCTGAGAATAATGCCAATAAATAACAATAGATCCAACCCGTTTATTCTCCCCAAACAAAAACAAAACTGAAAAATTTTCTTCCCGTGGAATCTAACAGAGAAAAACAGCCTGACTGGCAAATGATTTTCCAGTCCTTTCATCAAGTGAAATCTGGCTCTCAAAGCTAAGATTCGAGACATTGACTCATTTTTTTGAAGGAGCCTGTCCAACAAGAGATCTTTGACAGGCTTGAAGCACTGCAGCAACCTTTAATTTAGAGAAATTATTTCCAGTAGGGAAAGCGGCTGGTCATGTGCAGGACTCAAATTAAGACCAACAACAACAACAAAAAGCCAGAAATCAGGATGCATACTATCCAGACTTGGCTTAGCTCTGAAGTTGATTTGTGCCTCACCAGCAGCTGTTCAAATAAGGAACTGCCCTGAGGAAATATGTATACAAACGCCCAGGTATTTTTTTCTTCTGTCTTTGCTTCTCACCTAAAACCCTAAAACAACTAGTTGCCTTATGGTGCGTGATTATAATAATTATTGGAAAACGATTGAAGTGTGATCAGGCAGGGAGAACAGTAATTGAAATATTGACGGTGGTTGCTTTGTGCCAAACACAAGATTTTAAGATCAGCTGCTTTCTGAAGGACTCACAGCTAGGATGCCTCTGATAAACTCTTTAATTAACTATGGTATATATTTTCCTATAGCATCTACAGACAGACCATAGCAAGTTTTTCTAGAAGAACCTGAATCTCACACAAGTATTATTCTGCTGAGGAATGCTTTAATACATAGGTTTTTCTTTCACTTTTGCCTGATTGTTTCATCTTTTGTTTTAGATATAAGCATGTGTATGATAAAAGAAAGTTTGCCAATTGTCTCTGATTATTAAATATCATTCACATAGTATATTATCACAGTTGGGTGATATGCAAGTAATTACATCATGAAGAGACAAGAAGGAAGGACAGATTTTAATACCCGGACAACTGTGCCAACGAGAAGAAGATGACTAATTTTTAAGGTTCTGTGAGTCTATGTGAGAATGGAATGTTGTTTATGGCCTATATAGCAGATGCTGCGAATTATTAAGAAATTATAATAATCAGTGTATTTTTGTTCAAATATTGCTTATAATAGAATAAAATAAAAAGAGTGTTCCCAGGATACTAACAAATATGTATTCCAGAAAACCTCCTGGTAGGTAAAAATACTTCTGAAAGGAGGATAAAATCAAATACCTTCCTGAGGCTTTTACTTCTCATGAAGGGTCATTTCATTAACTATTTTCTAAGAATTGTGCAAAAGATTTTAACACCTAATCTTGCAAAAATTTCCACACATTTAACTTTTTCTTCAAGTGCAAGGTCTGAGGCATAAACTGTATATCATTTTGGACCTTATGGACAATGTATGCACTTTTCAATCAGCTGGTGAAGTGGTACCCATTCCTCTGACAGCAGAGAACATATCATTGCAAAAAAAGGTGATGATCAGGTTTGACAAACAATGAGCAAAACACAAAAGATGGGACAAGAAACTGCAGCTTGGTTCACACAGGTAAGTGGTTTTTACAAACATATATTTAGTGAACAAGGCTCCTGTATCAACAAAAACACTTTTTGTGTTGCAACTGATGTTTCTGAGCAATTTGATTGTTTATAATTTAAGGATATTGATCTTTGGTAAATGTTGCAAGTAATTGAAATTTAACTGTCTGCATAACTTCTGCCAGTCCCAGAATTAACTAGGCAATTTGGAAGTGTCTCTGCAGCAACATTTATTGTTGTTTTATTATGTTTTCATTTCTAACAAGCAGCTTATTATTAACACTGTTAACAAACTGCAGTATCTTTACCAAAACCTTGGAAATAGCGGGAAAAGCTATGTCTGTGTGTGCTTCCTCCGCAGAGCGCACTCACACAGCCTCCCTGATTTCTCCAGTGGCTCAAGGGGTGCAGCCAACAGGTCCTGCCCTATTATCCTGCCAAAAAAATCACTGCTATTTTTGCTTTATTTGTGCCCTGAGCCAATCTATTCTCTGCCTGGCTCCTCCAAGGACTGCGTTTACCGGGATATGCATTCAGCTGTTGTGGGTTAGTGCATTTTGGCTGACTTCAAGGGAGCAGGGCATGAGATATGCTAGCTGAGGATGTGAACCATGAACTAAATTTAAACGTGCTCCATAACTCCTCATGTCAAAACCAAGTAAGTGGCTTGTGTGCTGCCGAGCTCCCTAGGAAATGGCCGGGAAAAGAAAATACGTCCCTGTAACCGCTCTCCTTTCGCCACTCGGGGGGTCCTCGTGCAAACATGGAGAGCACGTGAGCACCAGAGCCACCACTGCAGGCCATTTCCTCTGCACCCCCATGGACATGCCCTGGCTGTGGGACGGCACAGGACAAGGACCTCAGCACTGCCTTCCCACAGCTTTCGTGTATTCCCCCAAAAATATAATTCCATGCAAGTGCAAGTCTTCATAAATTCCAGAGGAATTTGAAGGGTAATTTCAACCAAAAAAACATCACCCACACATACCCCAAAAGAAGGGGTAGAACAATTCAGAAAAGCCAAACCTGATGGGACATTCCCTTTAAGAAGTGCTTTGGCTTTCTGAAATAAAATGTCATTTTGAATGTTTAATTGATGTAATTCATTATTTCTTATCACATGGATAAAAATACCTGCCCAGAGCTTCAGAAATGCTTCACTTTGGGGAGAATTAAATCATTTGGATCCAAAAAGGACTTTTAAAAATTTTGTAAATCCTGCTTCCAGACTAAAAAGCCAGTTATTTGTGCATCCCAGTGTGGGGCGGGAGGACTGAAATATCCCCATTATTTTGGACCATGCTGCATGGAGCATGTTTTGTGTGACTCAACACAGGAAAGGCTGTGCTGGCCCTCACTCCTACCCTCTTCTTCATCGTGGCTGCCGTCCACCGTTCTCACAAACAGCACAGTCGTGCCTCTTTGCGAATGTCTGCCTATGCCCACCGAGTTGAAGCTGAATTTCCTTGTACTTACCTAAAGGCTTTTCCTGTTTAAAAATAAAATTCAATCATCAATTTTTTTTTCTTAACCTTCTTGCTGTCCTTCTCATCCTCACAAGTATTTGATTGGAAAAACACGGGAGGAAACAAAACAGGTTTGCTGAAGTTCAATCAGTCCTTTGTCTTAGGTTCATTTTTCTTATCTGTTTTAGTGCCAGACCCTGCAAAGAATATCCTCAGGAAAATTAGTAGTGTAAAGCATTAAAACAGACAGGCCAGTGTTTTAAAGCCAGGCTGTCTCTAGAGAGGCATTTTCCATCACATTTATTCCAGCTGATCACTAGTTTTCAGAGGGACTGCATCTTTGATTTAACAACACATGCAGAAGCACAGAATGTTTGTTTGGGTAGCTAACTTCAGTCAACATACAGCTGAAACTTCTAGCTTCAGTGCCTTGATGGCAATCTTTTCAGTGGAGAGACATGTCTTACACTATAAAGTAAGTGCTCAATTTCTTCTCCAAACAGCTAGCGGGCCTTGGCTCCTATTCGAGGGTACTCAGCAGTTCTTACGACCATGGTACCTTTCTCTCAAGTGTTTTGCAAATATACAGTGCTAACTAAGAAGACCAAACAAGATGATGATTGTGGTGAATGTGGTCTTTTAACGTGGAAGAAATTATATCACTGCATAATTGAACCATCAGACACAAAAGTGCCTATTAACTGTACTTATAAATGTTATAGAGAGCTCTAATTTTCCATTTAATGTGCACAGGTCAGAGTCCAGAGTTATGGAAAAAAGGAAAGATTTCCAAACAATATAGAATGAAGAGGACAGGAATTCCGAGATTCTGAAATATAATCTTTTTACAGATTAGATTCTGTAAAGAAAGTTAAGTATGTTAGAAAATGAATTTAATAAAGACATCCAGAAAAAAAATTCTAATACTAATTTGAGCTCCTTGTGTCCACTCTGGAGGAAGTGCTGCTGAGCTTCAGGGCTTAGAGCTTAGAACTGGGTCCAACCTGAGGACTGGACATGGATGTAAAAGTTGGTCCTACTTCACACTGATGTGAGAGTGGGGGACTCAGTAACTTTATAGATGTGTAGACTTTATAACCAGCTGGATATTTCTTTTTAATCTATTTATCAGTCTAAAGTAAAATCTGAACTTAAGGAAAAGATAGGACATTGATGGAAATGATTCTGAGCAATGCTTATGTGAACAGCTCTAACAAGAATGTTTTTTTCTAAACTAATGATTTGCAGAGTAGCAATTGAGGTAGACAGAGATAGCCCTGATCTAAGCAGGGATAGGGAGGGGAAAGCCCCCAAACTGCAGCCTGTGATCTGCAATACACCACATCAGCCTTGCAGCAGGGAGAAGGGTGCACCAGGGTGAGGCCAGGGGAAGGTAAGCCTCTCCCATCTTTTCCTTCCCATCTCCCTCCCTGTCCCCAAAGCCAAGAAATGAGGATCTGGCCAATTCCAATTTTTCCATTCCTAAAAACTAGGCTATATCACAGTTGCCTGGTGACACCTAAAATATTACTTTCTGTAGCACTTTATTAATATAGCAGGGGTCAGAACATCATGATCAGAAGATTTTAAAACGATCAGAGAAAACTGTTAGGTTAATGACTTTGGTGCTGTTTTGCACTGTTCAGCTATGCTAGACTAGACCTTGTGGCCACTAGCACATCTGCTTTGTTTCTCCGTTTGTGGAATTGCCTCTGGTCTTCGTGTAATTGTCTGATTCACTGGTGTCTCAGGAACTGCTGAAAAATGCATTCTCTGTACCTAGGAAGAACCTGTACAAATATTCTCAATAAATAAATAACAGTTGTCATTTTCAAAATATGACAATCTCCAGTTGCCTGTGCTTAAATTGAATGACATGTCATTTATCCTAATAGATGTGAATGCATGTATAGTACATACGAGTGAGTCACCTAATTCTTATTCACCTCAGCCTTGGTCTCAGTTGGGGGCAAGTGCCTCTAACAGGGTTTGGATGGATCAAATCACGAGCAGAAAAATCTTGGTCAATTATAGACGCCTAAGGCTAAAAGGGAGGTGTCTTTTTCTCTTCTGTTTTTTTTTAATCTCCCAGAACAGAGAATGCCCCTCCTATCCATAGGCTTACTGAAGGAGCAAGTCAATCTCCAATCTGTGGAATTTCTGGGAATATCTCTTCCCCCTGTAATTTAACATGACTCAATTCTCCATCCTGATAATGCAAGTGGTGAGAAAAGCTCCTAATCCTATTGGCATACCCTCTTGTCAGCACCTCTTTATTTCACTGCTTTAAAGGCTCAACATGTTTTGATTTACAATAAGCACTAAGATAACTGCAGGTGCCCTCTCTAAAAGCAAGGTTAACTCACCTGAGATGAATTCTTTTATTGCAAACAAAAGCAATACATGAGCAGGAAATACAATTAATACAGGTGCTTCCCTGAAACTTAGCAAATGCCATTTGTCTTGAAATGACATAAATCCCCATTATACAAACAGGCCCCAGAGGCTTGATTTGTATTATTTCTGGAGGGGAAGGATTTAAGCAAAAGATAAATGGTGTGGTGATTGGAGGAGTAAGAAATCCTTGTTCTTACAAGGTATTTATTTGACAGTAAAACTGCTGTATTATTTTGTGATTGTATTTAAAAATATGCAAATGCCTTAACAGAACCAAAAAAGACCCAGTCTAGATGGGATTTCCAAGTTAACTGATTTTTGCTGATGATAAGCAATATCCTGTGTATTTGTAAAATACCACTGAAGTGTTTATCCTGACAAATAATGGCTTGAGGTTTAGCCATATCAGGGTTGTATCCTTCTGGGTATGAGGTGTTGCCAGGTGTGGAGTGCCTTGGATCACCACTGTAGCTAAAAGGGGGTTTCTTGTCACCTTCTCTGAGAAGGACCTTGTAGGGGCAGCTGGAGGTCCTGTGCTGCGTTTCTGCAGTGTTAGGTACAGCTCTTGCTCTCACCAAGGTGGGCTGTGGCAGTTGGTCCTCTGACGCTGGTTTGTTGTCTGCTGAGATGGCTGCTTTCCCTGGGGAGCTGGAGCTTGAGCAGGGGATGCTCAAGGGCTGTGGTGAGTCTATGCCAGCTGCTGCACAGCAAGCTGGCCCTTTCAGGAGGGTTGGGTGTTGTTGTTTTGGAATATGTCTTCTTTCTGCAGACAGGATTGAAAAGCCATGCTAAGGTGAGGGGGCCTCACTTTCCGCAGCGAAAAAACATTGAATATTGTTGGGGTTTGCAGTTAACCTTTATTTGACCCCCATCAGACTGCCCAGCCCTGATCGGGATTCCCGCCAGTGTCCATTTAAACTCATTGGTGAGGAGAGGTCACATGTTGCTAGGGTCCCTGGCTGTCCATCACTGGGAACTTTCCAGGAGGGAGGTAAAGCCCAGGTTCGGCATGACTATGCCCACAGCTGGGCCTTGGCTATAAAAGGTGGCTGCTAGTGCTATGGGGGGGGGGCTTTTGAGGGCTGCTGGAGCTGGAGGTGGTAACAGAAGAAAGAAGAACCAAGAAGGAGCGTGGCTGCGGGGCAGCCATCATCGGGAGCGAAAGCACCGGATAGGAAGACCAGTGCTACTTCAGTGTTTCCCCGCCCCCCCTGCTCCCTCCTGGCACTGGATGCCAGACCAGGACAAGCCCACCAGAGTCCACCACTCCTGAGCAGCTGCATGAGGTGGTGTGAGTTAACCACTGTGGGCTTTCCTCCTGTGGATTGGCATACCCCATCAGTGTGGCTGGATTGCAAATACGGGTTGTACCCAAACATGGTTTTATACCGAGGATTAGCACACGCCACCCCGATGTGGCTAGATCACTGCTACAGGCTTTGATCCCAGGGATCGGCATGCCTGCCCAGCATGGCTTGGTCAGGGCAATCCCTTCCACCTCTTTTCTTTAATAGATGTGTCATTATCATTCATAATTTTATTTACTCTGGAACCTCATTTGCCTTGTTGTTATTTTTTTCCTGGAAGATTCCACTAAATACCACTGTATATAGTTACTACATGTTTGTCTTGATTGTTTAACTGAAATTAGTAAAGTTATATCATTTTTAAATCTATTGATCTGAGTATTGTAACCCTGTACCACCTAAACGAACCCAATTCTTTTATATTTGGTAAGTCCTGAGGAGAATAATCAGTTTTCCAAAATGCCCTTTAATGGGTGCAGGTGTTTCTCTGCTATGGCCTGGGACAAATATCTTCAGTAATTGCTCCATCATGAGGAGCTGGAGAATAGGATATCTATCTCTTGGACAGAAGGAAATATGGTTATTGTGTTTGTAGCTGGCACCACGATACCGTGTTCATGGGCATGCTAAAAATGCATGGACAAGGAAGCACATGGTGGGTGGTTATAGCCCCATAGATGAGGTACTACTGTCAAAATACCCTGGTTCCCTTTCCAGCTCTGCTACTGACTTAGTGATCTTAGAAACCTCACCACCACCCAAGATGAAGCTTTGTTTAAAAAGCAGTAGGAAGGAGAGGTCAGGCTATCATCTTTGCTTAAGTTTAAGAAGCAAGTTTGAAATGGTATTTGTATTATAATTTTCTTACCTATTTTCTTTATAATTTACACATAACTGCTTAAAAATACAATCTAAAATTACCTGAAACAAAAAAAAATGGGGAAAAATAAATCGTAACGCTTAATAGGATCATCAGACAAACAACTGCAATTATGTTGACAAGTATATTGCACTGTTTTAGATATTCAGCTGTATCATCACCAAATCTTGTATCCTGTCTTTCTTCACCAAAAAGTTATGCTTTGAGTTCTTAACAATGGAGGCCCTGATTTTGCAGCCAGTCCTGCTTGTCTGGACTTCTGCAGCCTCTTGGAAAATACTGCCTTTAGGTTAACTGTGACCCCACCAGGAGTCAATGTCCAGAAAACCCGTTACATCAGGCAGCCCAAAGCTGAAGTTTTGAGTTGGGGTGGTTTCTTTTCACTTTCTTATATTCCACTAAGCTGATAAGTCCCAGCCTCAAGGAAGTGATAACGCTTTGCTCTCTCCCTCTACCCCTCACACTTGAATTCATTGCACATCCCAAATGTTCTCCGTTGTCCACTGGATCTCTAGGTGTCAGAAAAATGCAGGATCAGTCCCTTTCCCCTGAAGAAGCAGGATTTAGTCGGATAGCTGCAGCACCATTTATCAACCCCAATCTGCAGACACAGCTTGCTCCTGGAGTGACAAGTTGACATGGTTGTATGCTCAATTAAACTTGATCTTCCTTTTTTAACAAGCACTTTAGACTACTAAATTATGTGCAAGTTTTCTCATTCACTTTGACTAACTTTGGTTGCAAACCTTAACTTGGTTATTTGGAGAGGAAAGACTAATACAGCTTTTTTGACAGATATTTCAGTCAAATAAAAACTGCTTCAGAAGTTTTTCCATGTCATAGAAAATGTACAGATTCCCTGGAAAACGATTCTAAAATGTGTGATCTGTAAGCAAAGTACAAAAGCCCTACTTTCCTGAAGTCTCAAGAACTAGCTATTCTAGTTGATGTCAGCTGGAAATGGAGAACCATTAACAGAAAATCTAGCCCTGATATTCCACAAAACTTGTATTGAAAGCTTTCCCAACTGCTCAATACTATACTCAGATGGCAGGTCCAGTATTCCTGTTTTAGGATACTTTTCTTATGATTAGACCCCCATGAATGGACCCTTTCCTCTATGTGGAATCTCACTGATGTTATCAAAGGATTTGGGTCTAAAAATAGAGGTAGGTGTAATGATTTGCCAAAATTATATTCTGAAAGGCTGACTGGCCTGTGGATGTGTAAATGTTCTTTTAGGAAAATGGGACACTTCTATAGTAAAAGCTATTTCTACCAAACTTCTTTAGGGCTTTTGTTATCGGAGAAATGAATGAGAACATAACATGGGAGAAACAGCAGGTTTCTCCTGGTATTGCTATCTCTTTCTAGGGTATTCATAAAGCCTCCTCTAATGGAAGGAAGAGTCAAGTAAGCATCTCTGTGTCCAAAATCATTTCTAATCCTCTCTTAAATGGAGCTTGTTTCCAAGGAATAAATGGTGTCTGAGGTCTGAGTTTGCTGTAATTCAGGAAGCCACTGTGAGGCATTAGGGCCTAGTATGCAAAATTCTGAACTGAAAGGCCAATGTCGGAACAGTACTATTGAACTGAAGCAACTCAGATGTTTTGGCCTTTACTGTAAGCATGGGTCATGTTCCTTATTCTTCCAGCTGCACCTACGATGGGAAGAAAAATCACATTTTTCACTGGCTTTTTTTTGGTATAAACCGAATCTTAATCAGAAGTAGCTGACAACAGCAAACAACAATGGGTGGAGCTAAACTACAAAGTGATAAAAATATCCTAAGTGATGAGCACAGAGGAATGGAGAATTGATTGCTGTATCTGAGTATATTGTGCCCTTAAGAGGATGTAGGAGCAGCCAGACCTGCTCCATTACAAACAGCTCAGGGCATGAGTCTAATTGAAAGACATAAATATCGTTCCAGGTCAGGGGAGTAGAAAGGCTTGTAGGCAGGCTTTGTTCTTGGCAAGGAAGCTGATGAGCACGCATCTGTACTCTCAGCCTTTCTCACAGGGAGCTGGCCTCAGAAGAAGCCTCTCTTGGCGGGCGGATGTTGCCCATACATCAGCTGAAGGGCAGTAATGCTTGGGTGCAGCGAGGATAAGTTTGGGGCTTTGCTTGGCAGGCTGAACCATGCTCTCCCTTGTGCTTGCTTGTGGAGTACAACCTGAAGCTGCTATGGCATGCTCTGAGCTGGACTGATCGCTGACAGTAGGTGCCACGTGACAAATCCCATGCCATGAGGAAGGAATAACTGGTGCCTCATAGTGGGAGGCAGCGACAGCCATCAGAAATGCAATGGATATCAGGGCATGTCAAACCACAGTACTAGTATGTCTTATTCACCCTTTTCTGGAAAGTGTGGAGTTATCTTGGGGGTCACTGAAGAAGAGTGCCCCATGCTCTGCTTTAAGACTACATTTCTTGGTACAATACACTATCTAAGACAGACTTGCCATCCCTTTCTATTTCTGGCCACATGTTCTTGTCCCCACCCCAACACCCCTTAGTGTTTGGCTGCCTCAGGTCACTGAACCCACTTTCACATGAATGTACAGGTAGATGAGCCAGCAGAAAGGGGGAGGCAGGGACTTGTTGCTGGAGGTGGGGGAAGGTATACCACTCAGTAATATGTGACATATCCACCACCTGCGTGAAGACGCAAGAAAAAAACTCTACCAGAGAGAACAGTTGAGAGTCCTTCAGGGCCCTTCTTCAGTTGTTGTTGGTAGGATTTGCAGCCAATGGCTTTAAATGATAAAAAGATTTTCCATCTCTTGGTAGCTCTTCCTAACTGGGTTGATAAGAAATAGGAGGAAAGGAAGACTTCCTTCTAGAAAGCTTAGCAGCAGAAGAGGTCTATTGCAGCAGGAAGGCCAGAGTTTTCAGTAGGGCTACAGGGTAGGGCCTTCAAGGTCATGAAGTAAAACACTAGATCGTCACTAATGTTTACAAAACTCTATAGTGAATCAGAAGCTGGGAGAAGAGCAACTTCCTTTCACAAGTAATAGAAAGGACTTTGTCCCCTAAGCAGAGGAGCACAGGAGTGCTCCTGGTTGGCTCCAGTGGAATCTCTCCACCCAAAGAGTGATATCTGTTGTCAGGGATCTACCGCATGGGATGTTCATACCCTTTTCCAAAAATTCATACATACTTTCACTAATTTGAAGTTGGAGGATTTACACTCAAGATACCCAAATCCTTAGGAAGTAATACTGCAATTAGAGGGCACTGCATTCATTAACATGGAACTAGAGAATTAGGGCAACATTTCCAGATGGAAGCGTATATGGATACTGAAAGAGCACCGCAAATTCTGAGTCTAGAGAGGTGAAAGAGATGTATGTTCCGGATGAAACATTGAAAGAGAGGGAGAACCAAAGAAAAACAGGGTTGCAAACAAGGCATTTTAGCAGATGGGTCTAATGGTGTCAAAAGTACGTTAAATGATCACTAAGGACAGAGTAAAAGCTACACATATTTGACACAAAGGTCATTGGCCATACTGATTGGAACAGCTTGACAGGAGTAAAAAGGCAAACAAGGAGTTGGAGAAGCAAAAGTATGTTTGGCTTTCTCTGAATTACTGTTTTACAGCTTGAGTGTGCTAAAAATGTACAACTTGGGCATGATACAAAACTTATCTACCAAATGTTTGTGAAGAACTTAGAATGAGAAGCACTATTATGTCAATATAAAATGCACTTTGCATCTTCAAAAGCATTCTACTCTTTCTGGATATGATTTTCAGATGTGCTGGATTCCCAGCTAGTATTGTTCTCAGTCAAGTCAAAAAAGCTTGATGCTTTTGAAAATCATAGCTAATAATCCCTCAAAAGCTATAAGGGAGGTTACTATAAGTCTAGGGTAACGTAGTATCTGCAACACAAATTGACAAAATTGGATATAAATGCTCTACATGCAGATAGAGAGACACAAATACTCATTTGCAAACAAAAAGAGACAGGCGTTACGGGTCGCTGGTGCTATTGAGCTACTGTGGTAGATTTGGCATTCCTATCTCATTCTTGCTTGAAAGTCCAATTGTGCTTACAATTGTTGTTCTTATTATTTAGCAGAGCACAAAAGTAATATTGTTCTCCTGTTGTTAAACTAACAGATGTTTCTTATACAGGAGATAGATAAACACATTTCCTTCTTTTTAAACGTTGCCTTCTCTTCTCCCCTTCTCTCTGTCTCTGTCTATAAGGTAAAATGTTTATTAAAAACGCTTGTCCCCTAATTCTTCTAGTTTAAAAATTACATATTGTGACAGACCTTCTATCCTGCTTTGATTCCTGTGCCAGCATTGTGTCATCCACTGTGCGAGTGGAAAAAACACAGCAGCCTCCTGCTGTGGATATTTCTAGAATGGTAGGATTTCCTGAGCATGCAGAAAGAGCCTCACGGGTGCCCACCTGGCCATTCCTAGCAGGATATGGTAGAGGGCTAGGGTGTCCCAGCTGCCATCTGACTGCCCTCAGCTGAGTGGAGCCAGGCTGGAGCTATGGGGAAGCACGAACCTCTGCTCTTGCTATTCCCAGCTGTGCTGAGGGACATCTGCTTAAATTTGAGTAAAGGCTTTTTTCCTGAAAGTTATAAGAACAGTGTTTGGGCCCAAAAATCAAATCCATAGAACCGCTCTATTGGATGCTCACAATATGCCCTCAGCCATTGCTGGACAGGCATGAAGACGAGCGTGACTGTCCTGCCCCTGCACCTGTGAACGTTCGTAGCACAAGAAAGAAAAACGTCTGGAAAGAAGAAAGGGTGGCAATGATCCTAAAATAAAGGAGAAGGGAAATTCCAGTCATTTCAGTAGTCATCTTGCTCCCTGCAGCCTGCTGGAATGTCTCCACAGAGCTGGTGCACACGGTGGGGAAAGGGCAGAGGGTGGAAGGGGATGCAAATCACGGTGTGCCTGGGCACACAGGGGTGCAGAGCGACGGTCCCATGTAGGATGCACCACGCATAAGGTGCCCCATGCGTAGGGCACGCTGCCCTCACTGGTGGCGCAGTCAGCGGTGCTCCTCTTAGATCAGAGGAGACATGTAGCAATCAGCGGTAATGGAGAAAATAACCAAATAAGAGCAGGGCCTCCAGTGCTGTAAAAGGTGAAGGAAAGATTTTGTGAGAAGGGGAAGGATGACTCATCTTCCAGGAGAGCAGTGGCCCTGCAAGGATGGAGCATGATTTCTTCACAGACCCCCTGGTCACACTGGGCTTGCAAAGCAAAGCTAGCTGCTTGCTCTTAAATGTACTGGGAATTTTGAAACTGAATGCAACTGTCACAGGTGGGATGCACTCAGAATATAGCTGCTAGCAAACTTCTGGTGTCTTCGGTAAATTTTAGTGGTTAGACATCAAGATGATAGATGTTATATGAAAAAAACCTCTTAAGATAAACAGATGAGTAGAATGTATCCTGAATTCAGAGCATGCGGAGAAGGAGAGGAAAGAGGCAGTAGCTAGCTGGCACTATTTTCATAATTATAAGTAAATAGGCTTTTAGCATCAGCAAAGCCCCCATAATCTAATACTGGTAATCTAATCAAGGAGCTTGTGAAAAACAGATTCTATATCCATATGATAATATGATGACCTATAAAATGATGATAGATGTTCCTAGCTGGCATCTGTAAATAGGAGAGAAAAACAGGTTTGTTGTAAGCATTATCTGAAAATGTAAATAACATAGTTGTACACTGATCTGTCAGTAGAACTCCTGACTTCCGATTTTTTCAGATCAGTTGGCTGGAGATATGTAAACTAGGAAATCAAAAGACATTATAAAAAATGCAAACCTTTTAAAACATTGTTGCTGAAGGGCTATACTAAGAGAAACAACCCCTCTCCCACCTATTTTCTGAACAGCAGCTAATACTAGCAAAAAAAAAATTGCACCACAGCTAGCAGAAATCAGCCTACATAGTATGTCTAAGGGAAACCAAGAGTGACAGAAATGAAGGACAGCATCTCAGACTTTACCTTCTTTCACTGAAAAGGAAGGATACCTTTTGACCTGGTCTTCGTAAAATAAATTTGTTTTTACATGATACACTAAATCTATCATTGCTATTACCAAGGTAGGACACTGTTGGTATACACTTCTGTCTCACACAGCAAGTGGTTGTTATACTGCCTTGTGCATTATTCTAAGATGCCAGATACCATGATGATATGTCACTAGAAAACTATTAATGAATTGCCTCCACAGAGATTTCAAAAAATGAAGTAACATATTGAAACAATAGAGAAAAATAAATCATAGGATTACAGATCTACCTCAAAGTCAGATGGAGTTCAGATTTAGTAAGGATGAATTTCATCCACTGTGAACTGTATAAGGAAGAACTGCAGGGCTTGCTTCTTCTGAGTGTGGAGGATAAATTTAGAAGAAGTACAGAGTATTTCAGTGTTTGTGTTAAATCCTCTTAATTTATGTACTTCACAGACACATTCTTTCTATCTTTTGCTTGCTCAAAAAAAAAATACTTTAAGTTTAGGAAGAAATCCCTGCTATCTGGCACCATGCAATTAGCATACATGAATAAGAAATGAGTTCCTGCTGCTCTGGACTGTTGTTAATCCATATTGATGGTGTAGAAAACATGACATCAACTGTAAAAATCCATGAGCATTCCTTAAAATATTCAAATGATGTGCCTGGTCCTGTATTCGTTCTGCATCTCATATTCTCATTGACTTTGCGGGTGCCTGGAATGTACAAGGAATGCAGGATTAGCTACATGTGTACATATGTTATGCCTACCTTGACAGTGAAGGCAGTTTTAGATTCTGTCTCAAGTTTTCTGAGGCAAATATGCAGGTCAAAGTAACTTAAAAACATACACAAACATTTTCTACAGCTGCTGTTTGTTCCGGGCCAGAAGCCACCATGAGCGGGATGAGGCTCTATTTTGCTGCTACTGAAGTGGCACGTGCGCACTGCATCACGCAGTGCTAGAGGAGCATAGAGCTAACCACCCCTTTGAGCATCCTTGCTAAATCCACGGCTGTTTGTTCTTTCAGCTTTGTTTTTACAACCTTATGCAAACTAGTAATGTGGCAAACTTGTCTTTATTTGATCCCTTGCAAAGATTAGAGAAAAAAATCACTGACTTGATACAATCTGCATGCTAGCTGAGACAGTGAGCAATTCCATATTTTCTGTGAATTTCTTAAGAATTAGTGCTGAGAAAGTGCCTTGGAAATTGCTGAGTAAAGACTTAGGAGCCGTCTGAACTGGCGTACATTAGAGCAGCCCTAAGGTTGCTCTTGACTGTAGTCAAAGCCAGAATTAGTGCCTATAGCACTAGAGACTGAAGCAGCATAAGAGGTTGCAATCACTTTTACCTTTCACCACTCCTCACCCTTTTTCATCCTCTTCTGTGCAAAGGAGGAACATCCCCTTTCAAGCCAACAATTTGTCTCTGTCTATCTTAGACTCCATTAAAAAACACACATAAAAATAACATAATCATAAGAAGATATACCTTTGAGTTCAAATCTGTCTGTGAGAAAATGCACAGCTGAATATTTGTGGAGTCTCCAAAGAAATGTATCTGTCTACCTAATGTCAGAATGCCATGGCGTGGGCTGGCTCAGAGGCATTCTTTTAAAGCCCATTTACTTAAATTGTGGTTCACAGATTGTTGACCTTCTCAACTTTAATGACATCTTCTGAACCACCATTATTGATAGGGGAAGTGTGTGAGCCATTTCCCAACCAACAAATAAAGGTTCAAAAGTTTAGAGCACAAGCTAGCCCTTTACTTTTAA
Organism: Struthio camelus; assembly: GCF_040807025.1. Taxonomy (NCBI): domain Eukaryota; kingdom Metazoa; phylum Chordata; class Aves; order Struthioniformes; family Struthionidae; genus Struthio; species Struthio camelus. The sequence continues at coordinate 29,227,375 of NC_090943.1, read as the reverse complement.
GACCAATCTTCTACCCCAAAAGTCAAAGCCATTAGTCCATTTTAGGATTTACAGGCTGTGAAATGTCATTCTAAAAAGAACATCCATTTTTGAGTTACTGGAGGACAAAAGCTGTCTTATAAAGGTATCACAGTACCATTGATAATAGCTTTGGCAAAGACCTTTCAGGTCATCCAGTCCAAACTCTGGTAAGGAACGGTTATACTAACCCTTTTTATTAGCCTTGTTTCAAACACCTTAAAAATGATGCAACTACATGATCAGAGGGTTTGTTCCAGCACCTATTTCCTTTTCCTGTAATCCCCCAAACCTGACTTTTCCTTCCTTGAGCATTAGGCCTCTAGTCTCCTTTTATGAACTTTAGCAGCACAAAATATTTCTTTCCTGAAATATTCTAGGATTTTTTTCATTATAGATGAGTGGAAGGTATAATCTGGATGTCCAGCTGGTGAACTGACAGGTTACTCAACCTTCATAATGTTTTCACTTGCTTATTGTTTTGCCAAAATTAAGCCATTTAAGCTGACATTCTTCTGTGTTATATGATTTCTTTGTGGGGGAGTGGAGTAGAATTTAAGCCAAAGGATCCAACAGTTTCCAAAATCAACAACAGGAAGAATCATGATGTTAAGATATTTGGATAGAATTTTTTGACAAAGGGATCTTAAAATACGAGGCCGACTTCCTTTTGTGGAAAGATATGCTTCTTCATCTGCAAAGAAACCTATTCAGTGTAGTGTGAGGTTCTGGAAAACCTGGAGGGCAAAAGGAGTAAGTTGGGACAAGCAACCTATCAAGTCAGTATGGACCAAGTAAGAAAACTGGCATTCTTTGGGCCATGAGACCTGACTGGGACATGGAGAAGAGTGTTATGCCACTTGGCACCAGGAAAAACTGAGGTTGGTAGTTTCCACTGAGTTTGATGGGATACCAGACTGTCTCAAATAATGCCGCTGCAGGGTAGCAAAAGGAAAATGTCAAAGCATTTCAAGGCTAAAAGTAAAATCCCTAACTAGGATCTTCATTTTTAATGGATTTTGTGTGTGTGTTTGTGTGTTTAGCCTAGTGAATAAAGTGTATTGATTGCAATCCTCATCTGATTATATTTTAGAATAATTAGTTAGCTTTTTTCTATTGCCACACTCACCAAGCTACTAATTCGTACTGATTTCCAGCTGGAATCTCAGAGGAATGAGTTTTCTCATGATATTTGGCATTTCTGCTTCTTCTTATGCATCAGGCCATGGCGTGGAGAACTGCCAAGTTTAAACCTATTAAAGAATAGGAAAGAGAGCGTGGAGGGCCTCTGAGTAATGGATCAAGAGCTGTCCATACACAGAGCATATGTATGTCTCCACGTGTAAGGTCACTTGCTAGTTCTTATCCGATCTTGTGTCTCGTTTCCCTTTGAGTACCCCCAGTGCTCAATCTCATTTACCACCCATAGAAGCTGGGGAAGGGAGGCAGATTTCTTTTGAGCTACATTTGACTATTTCCTTGTTGCTACGACAACGCACAGACCGTACATCAATATCTATATAATCAAACATCACAGACCTAGTGACAGAAGATGTCATGTGATTCTCCTGCTTGGGGAGTACGTGCTGGCAATGCTACTTCGCTCCTTCCACTGTAGTAGAAAAATGCATAGGCAGATCACCTTGTTCAAAGTCGTGGAATATTAATATGAGACAGATGAAATAACTAACTCCTTGCACTGTGGGTTGCTAACATCAAAATGCCTTCACGAGCTTTTGTTTTCTACAGTTTCTATCCAAACTTTTGATGAAGTATATGTAAAATAAGTCAGTCTTTCATTAAATTACTTGGCTCCTTCACTGACTTAGCGTATCTTTATGTCCTCAATGTTGTCATCAATTTCTTTCTTTTTTTGAAATGCATGTGAAATTGATTGAATTATTTTTTCAAACTCTTACAAAGTTTCTGCCTAAATGGGGTATCATTATTAAATATTGCATTCTCTGCTTTGTTTGCTTGGCTCTATTTATGAAGCAAAAGCAGAGCCTACCTCTATTTCTTGATATAGAGAAATATCAAAGCAACATAGAAGCTATGTCACATAGTGTGTTTTCTCATGGTACGTGTTATTCATTTTGTTCTTCTTGGCAGAGCTCTGTCATTCTAACTCATGGGAGGGAGCGATAGCTTCTCTGTCCCTGCTAATATGTGGGAACAATTGTATCAGGCAACAGGTTAGTTTATGCCACCCCGCCTTTGCTAGGGGAAGTTTGTCAGACTTAACAGATGGGGTAGCTGCACAGGTATGTGATCCTGAGTCTGTCGGACGATTTGCCATGCATGCATGATGCAAATGGGGGAAATGAAAGCCTCTTTAGTTACTGCAGGATATCAGCTCCTAATTTTAGCCACTCAGCAATATTTCTGAAGGCAGCTGATTGCTTTGAAAGGCCCTTGTGCTTTTCCCTCAGCCATTCCAAAGCTATATATTTTTAACTTGGGATATTTTGCCACCTTCTTGTCTAGTAGCATGACTGGATTTCTCACTTTTTACGATTCCTACACTGGAAGCATTTGTTTCAGAAACCATTTGTTTCATTATTTGCAAAATAGAAGTTACAAAATCAATATAAATAATTCATGAGCAAGCAAACACCTGCCACGTGTAGGAATAATGTATAATTGTGTTCAGAGAGTACAAAAGTTGAAACATGTGAGTGCAAAGGACACAAAAAACAGGCTGGATTTGTGGCTACTTCTACTAGGCCAATAAAAGGTTAGAGAGAAAAAGCAGGAGAAATGGGTTTGAAGTGCTGATTTAGTTCTCATCTGACAGATCTTGTGTCTTGGAAGCAATTTGAAGCACGGTCAGCATGTTACATGTGTGTACATAGTCTGAGTACATACTATGTGTAGAGGGTCCCCCCACATTGTACAAACAATTATCTGGGCGCTACCATAATACAGCTGACTACACTAATATTCATTATTAATGAAAAGCAGAAAGTGGTATCTCCTATCTCTTCATAAAGAGGAGAGAGGAGAGGAAGAGAGAGAGGGAGAGAAGGAGAATGGAGGTGGAAGATGTTTTTGTTTTAATAAATATTACAAAACCACCAAATTAGCTACATTGATTTGGATCCTAGCTTTCATTGACCTGTTGTATGTTTGGGAAAATTTGCATAATTTTGCATAACTGGTCTTCATGGGCAATTTTGGCTCTTCTGTTGTCCGTCAATGCCACTAGAAGAAAAAGAATTTAACCATAGAGACACTGAGTGCCCACCCATTTCAAAAGGTGAGGAGAGGGCTCAGCACTTTCCAGATTTTGGTCCAGAATTTAAACTGAAGTTTGAACGGTGCAGTTCTCTCTTGGAGAAATTCTTAACGAATTTATTTGAAGAAAAAATGTCCACAGCCTCCATTTCAAAACAGGGATAGTTGTTAGGATCGATCCATCAAATGATTTAATCTGCTGTATGTTGGATGCTGGGATTCTTGGCTAGTAAATGCCAGCCCTTTTTGCCTCCCCACTCACTACCTTTGGCGTGATGTAACCATGCATAAGAAGGGCTGGGCATCTCCTAGCAGTTATTTGGAAAGCCAGCCCAATGAGTAGAGAGCTGCTCGTGGCAGGCAAGCAACAGCTCCACAGAGGGCTGTGTTTGAAATCCTGTCCCTCCCCAAGGTGTAATTGCCAGATTCCAGTCAGCAAGGAAACTCTGCAGAATTCTTGGGACCACTGCTGAGGATCATGGTAAGCTGGGCTCTGTCTTAGCTCCCACAGTGCATAATTAGGAAGCTGAGAGGCGAATTCTACATATTACCAAATGACTTTTTACTGCAAACTACAGAAATACGTTCCTTCCCAGTGACTGTCCCAGTAGCTGGGATATATAGATGATGACCCTGATGCATATCCAAGAGATGCAAAGGTATTCCCACCTCCCTTTCTTCCACCCAGTGAGCTCAGGGGAGACACACCTTTAACCCCTCAGACAGAACATGCTTGAGCTTGGCTCCTTCTCTTGATGGACAAGTGTTCGGTCCACTTTATTACTGTGGTCAGTATCACGAGCATCCGTTGAATTAGACCCTCAAAGGACTTAAGCAGAAGGAAAACTGAACTCTGGCTTGAGCAGGGAACACATGCCACAGGACCTGGGCTGAGACGGGAAAGGCAAAATTCATGTAGTTGACTTCAGCCTGTAGAGATTAGGTGTTTAGGGTAACTTGTGCCTGGGATTCCTCTATAGACAGTGGAGACAAACATGAGAAATCATGCTCTTGATGCTCCTTTTTTTCCACTACTGACATTGCTTGGACAACTTTCATAGACTATATGGCACTTCCAGTTACTTTCAGATGGCTAAAATTAAACAAACTGCATCCTGTTCTGGGTACCTAAAAATAAAAGCCAAGAAGGGAGTTGTTCCTCACTTATTTCAGAAGTTGGGCAGCCTCTGGAGAAGGGTCTTCAGGTTCACAGGCCTTGCTTTAAGTGGCTCTGTCATGACTATTGTTTCAAACACCTGCTGGTGCATACACTTCCTGATGGGAGGTCAGCAAAAAAAGATAAATCAAAGCAAATGCTGAAAATTTGGCCCACTGAGTTTTAAAATAGAAGCTACACGTGGACTCCAGTGCTAAGGCATGTGCCATGCAAGTTAAGGATGCCAAGATAAGCTTAGCATTTTCCTGTTATCAGTATCTACATCACCTTTGACACTGCTTGACAAAACCATGTTTTATAAAACAGGCACGTTCCTTCTCCACAGCTCATAGAGATACAGAAACTGAAATCCTATTTTATGAATGGAAAATGAAATTAGCCTGAAATTACAGTGATAAATGTAGCTTTAGAAAATCTTAATTCACTTCAGTCAAGTGATTAACTTCTGCCACTCCACAGTGCTCAGTTATTGCAAAGTCATTTGGTGACATTAAACAATTAAACTTTAGACCTGGGAATAATTTTGCAAATCTTTATAGAACCATAAAGTTCATTATTGTTTTACATGCTTGCGATGAAAAATGGTGCGTAACTCCAGCTGTTTACTCTAGCATAAAGCCAGCCTCTGGATAGAAAATGATAAGGTCTGGGCAAACTACCAATTCTCAATCAGCCCGGCTCTCCCAAACGGCTATTCTCTGTGCAGCAGAGAGATCCTTTGTTTCTCAGAGTGAAAAGTTCCTGGAAAATAGTTTCCACTGTAATAGTCCGACCAGAAGGATATCTGCGGGCGATGGTGGTCAGAAACAATCCTCGGAGGCGAGCGTGCGCTGCGGGGCCGGCTCCTCCGCCGGCGCGGATCCGCTAGCCGCCCGGCGCTGTAAGGGTGGCAAGACGCTCGCGTGAAATTCAGAGTACGTGAAATGTAGGTGTTTTAACTTTTCTTCACAATATTCAGACTGGTTCCTTTCTTTGTGTCATTATTCTACCGCAACAGGAACGTTTTCATTGTAAATAGCCCTGTTTCCGAAGGGGAGGGGGGAAATGGGGCCCTTTTCAAGGAAAATTGTTGCTTTACTGAAAACATATGTGAAATGTCATGATTTCTCATTTTTTCACCACCAAATTGCCATTTTGTGTGACACGCAACAAAACCATAACATATGTAGGGGTGTGAAAATGGGTCGTAGCACAGTAGAAAAACGCAGTGAGCGTTCACAGCCATTTCTCAAGCCCCTGCTTTTAACAGAGGCCCCCTCTTAACAGAGGAGCTTTAATACGGATTAAACACACAGGCAATATGTATTTGATTTCTGTAACGTACTTGCTGACAGTAAAGGCAGTTAATCAGCGCAGACGATATTTGGATTCACTTTTTTTGGCGGCTCCGTTGGGGGTTGCCGGCGCGCGCGCGCGCGCGTGGCCCCCGGCCGAGCGAGAGGCCGAGGCAGCCCCCGCGGCAGCGGGGTCCGCGCGGCCGTGCGGGCTGCTGCGTCCCCAGGATTACGGGTGGCTTTTAAGCGCGTTTGGAGCCCTTAGCGCGGCCCCGGGGCGGGGGCAGGCGCCCGCGGGCCCAGGCCCCCACGGCCTGCCGCGACCTGACCCACGCAGGCCCCAGCGAGGAGGCCGGCCCCTGCTGGGCCTCAGGAGCTACTTTTTGACACCTGGAAAGTAATTTTCAAGCAGGAGCTTATTGTTTTCACATCTGAGTTAGGAACGTTATTTATAATAAGCTACCAGGCTCCAGAGGTGATCCCGGCGTGGCAACAAATCGCTGCATGACAATACTACTTACTGTAGCGAGAAACAGCTTTCTCCACCACCACATTTCTAATTGGGCTGTAAGAAATAGCATTAGGGCGGTGGCGGATAAGTAAGAATCATATTTGTATGGGGCTCATGGCTCGCTGCGGCTCATCCAGATACCGCTTTACAACTTCAGTCATCAAATCAGCAGAACCACAACAGGCTCTGCTACAAGCCAAAGGGGAAAGCGCCATTGTAAAACTGAATACAGCTGCTTCTATAATAGAACTAATTGCATATTGCATCGCAGAGCTAAATTAGTAGTGAAAACAGTTATAAAACCAACAGACAGTGAAACATGACTCACGGAGGAATTGCTGCCAGTTAGGCGAATTCTCATTGGCCCCAGTTCAACAGCCCACACCTGCATTTTCTGAACAGTAAATATATAATAAGGCATAATTACTAGAAAAATACGCAGCACTCCAAATGTGACAACACGCTACTTGTTTATTGGGATAGTGAATAGTACATAATAAGTTTGACCCGAAGTACTTCTGAGCCACCTGGGGTCATAGCACAGAGGGGAGACGGACGGCACAATCCTGAAATGTTTAATCCACAAGAGGTTATCTGTAACGTCGCTGATGGCTGCTTCAGCTTGACATGCTAAAGTGATACAAACCTCCCCATGCTACTAAATCAAAGGAGAGTAAATAGGAAGAGAGCATAAACAATAATCACTGTAAAAAAAAAAAATCAGATATTTATAGCCTAGCTTAAATATTCAAGTTGCAATGACTTGGGATGTCTCAGCTGACTTTACTCACAGTAATAGCTCCCTCAATAAAAAACAGATGTAGAAAGCAAATTTCATCTGTTCCCACTGCTCGCAGTCCCTTTCTCCCCTATTTTTCTGGAAACTTTTGTAACTACATTACTCACAAGTTCCTGACAGAGACAGGCCGGAGAGGTGGAAATCAGACCTGTGTTTTGGGTCTGATTACACCCTACACGTGTAAGGTTTGGTTTCTCAGCTGCACACCTCAGAGCCAGTGCTGCCTGCCAGGGCCAAACAGGCATCCCTGTGCCAAACCCTCGCTCAGGACTGGGAGAGTGGCAGTACCTGGACACTGCTTTGGGCCTAGCAATTATTTCCAGTTAGAATAAATCAGTTTGAAGGACATTGATGTGCTTGGGCCCAGTCCTTCCTTTCTTCCTTAAAATTCCTTTCTCTCCTCTCTTTGCAGAAGATAGGCGGAAAATCTTTGCTTCTTCCACACCTTCATCAGCTCAAAGTCACTGCAATGTTCTCACTGCTGCTTTCAGAGACAATTTTTATGCCTGTCTCTGGGCATGATCAAGGGGACGGCTCTAGAGCACGCACATTAACATTTCCCCCTTCACCTCAAGAGCAGCAGCTTTCACTGATCAAGAAATTCAGGCAACTACATTCATTTAGCATTTCAACTAGTTGTTCTGCACTTAACTCACTGAAATAATTTCTCTCCTACAGCTCAGCTCTCACAGGTGCTGAGGTCTCTGCCTTGAGTCACTTCAAACACGTGAGGAGCCTGACTGCACTCAGGTAATTTGATGGCTCAGGTCAGAGTTTAGAAGCTGGCAGGACTGACCTTGCAAGAGGAGGAAAAATTCATTTGGGTGCCCTGAAGAAACCTCTCTGTCTACTTTGAGCAGTCTGATATGGCATCACAGCCTCAGAAAAAACTATATTATTCTATGTTCACTCTCAGTCTTTTGAAACTGCTGTTTGAACAGTGAAAAATCCTTGCAATTCCAAGCCTAATCCATTTAGTACAAAGGAAGAGAGGCTTTATCTGTGCTTCTGGGGTGTCATGTGCTACACCTGAAATGGTTGGCTATTATTACTAGGGTCAGTATAGTAATGCCCATGTCACTGTGCTCTGGTTTTCAGTATAAACTAGTCTCTCTGCAACTCCTTTCTTTACCTGTTGTGGTCTAGATTTTGGATCCTCATAATGCTGCTTATCACATTAATTTTGAGGAACTCCAAGAAGTGGCAAAAAGCATAGAACACCCAGGTGGGGTTTCCCTCAAATCAAATGTGATTAGTGCTGTTTCAGCTCGGCACTGCCATGCTCATGACCAGCTGAAATCAGGGTGGGGGTCAGTTACTTGACTGGGCACATGCAGACATTTTGCGATACATCACATTTCTGTCAAGGTTTCAAAAAAATGTATCTGTTAGGTTGTAACAGGCCTAGTGTATGAGTGTATGAGCAAGACCAACGTAGAAACTGGTCGCGAAGGTTGATTCATGTACCGGATAAAAAATTTCCTGTTTTTTGAAAGCTTGCAGAAAGACGTTTAAATTGTATACAAATCAAAAGTAGGTGCAAGGTGGAAAGCTCTTTGCCATCCATAAGAAAATGAAAAGCTATATAAGGATTATTATACATTGTTATACATCATGGCTTTGCAGGCATCTCCTCCTTTTCTATCCAGAAATCGTGTCTTGGCAGATTTTTAGAATCTTCTCTGTTTACCTGGGACTTCCAGACATCTGGGAGTGCTATTGAACTGGCAGCCATGCTGAATCAGATTGGTAGTGCAAGCACTGAACTAGTAGTCTGGAGATGCCGTAGAGGGATAAGGGAGATCCATTCCCATAATGAGTAAAGCCACTGGTTGAAGCAACGGGAACTTTATCAGTGACACTACAAGGGTCAGGATTTCATCCTATATTTTGATAGAAGATTTTACTGGCCATGGCAATACAATTTTTTGGATGACTGACTGCAGTAGCTTTTTACTTCTAGAAATCCAGGTTCAAATTCATATTGTAGGAATATATATCTTGTTCTGGTCCCACCTCCATACATTTTACTTTAATTTCCGTGGATGCAATTTTTCAGGCATATTCCCTGCACTGGAGAGTTCAGACCAGAGCACAAAGAGATGCTATAGTTGAAGACTGAAGGGCATTAGCAGCACTGTGTAGAGAAGCGCTTGCACTAAATTTTATGCTGGCAAGTAGCAGAAGCCTGACACGTAGTTAGAAGCGAGAATTCTCTCAGCTCCGAATTAAAACTTTGCTAGCAGGGTAGAAGGAAGGAAATAAAAGAGCAGCTATCATGCTCTGAGGTCTCCATTGGTTGATGACACTGAAAATAACTAAAACATAAGCGCAGGGCAACTGGGAGCCTAAGTCCAACTCAGGTGTTAAGTCACTGCTGCGTTACGGGGGACACTTTAGAGTGCAAAACTGAAACATTTGTCCTATTGTTTGCACTTAATCTGCACATGTTAAACATTAATATTGCTTGTATTGAATGTTAGTTTTCCTTCTGTTATGCGTGCATGCATGTGTGGTGGGGGATGCTTGCACATATGTAAAGCCACTTTCCTCTGGAAAACTGTTAAGAGCTTAAGTGTAAAATATTAAGCAAGCAAGTATTTTTGCAAAGCTTTGGAAGACCCTCAGAAAGTCGTGTTATCAGCTTCTTGTCGGCAAGCTAGTGGTATTGCTTAAAACCCAGTGCCAGCCAGTGCTAACAAACAACCTTTTATTCCTGCACCACATCAGTTTCTCAGTGCTGAATATTTCTGCTCATATGGCAGTATTTTAGCAAGCTGCTGAGTTTTACTTCAGTGTAACTTTAGGGACCAAAGAGCTGCTATTTTTCAAAATTTCAGAGGAACGGAATAAATTTAAGTTAAGTAACTATGATTATTCTAGGCAAAGATTTCCTTCATTTAATCTTCCCATAACCAAAAAATGCAAGCAGCATTACCACTCATTTAAGAAAACTAATGAATTTCCAAGGGAAATTAGAGAATGAGTCCTAAGTATTTGGATTAGAGAATCTAATTCTGCAACCTCTTTGCATATGAGGCAAAGAGCAGAGTGGATGAGAGCCACATGCTATGCAGTTTCTCAGCCTGGCAGATTTATTTTTCAGTCCCTCTCTGGCCAGAGTCTCTGTTTCATTCTCAGCACCCTTCTTACTCCAAAAGTGTTTTATTTTTAATTTCCCCAGAGTAGCAGTAAAATAAGACCCAAATTTAAACTTTTGTGGAGGTCTGACCTTTATTCTTAGCTTGACCTTCAAAGCCGAATGCAGTGCCTGAATGTGGTCTTGCTTTCAGAAATGATCTGGGTCTCTAGTCGCCACCAGGTAAGCCTGGCTGTACCTCCAGGCAGGAAGCGGGGGCCGCTTTGCTGGCTGAAATCATGTTCACATGGCTTTATGCCTGCATGCCCACAGAACATGATGACTAGTACAGTGAACTGTATCTTTCAAAAATTTCTCCTTTGCAGAAATCCTTTGGATTTTGATGCATTCTCAAGTGAAGTCAACAAACCAAGAACAGATGTATCTTTTCTGGCCCTGCTAGAGAGACCCGCTCAAGTTCTGAAATTACTGAAGCTTTAAATTGTCTTAAAGTGGGAAACCACGCAAGAATGCGGGATGCATTTGTGGATTCTGACACTTTGACTGCAAGAATTCAAGTGTGGAAAGTTGTCTCTACAGCTGTGGCATTATGGGTTCCATTTTTACTATCTCCAGCTTAGTTTAAAATGTAAAAACTTTTCCTTTTTCTAACTTCACTTTTCAGTTCTACAGACTTTAGTTTGCGTTAGGAAATCACTGAATGATGTCTTAACAACAACTGCATATGTGAAGAATAGTACAATTACCCCTAGACGTCCCTTTATTTTTGTACAGCATTCCTTGTTGTAACTTCACCCTGCTTCATTTGCACAACTTGGCTTCTCCAAACTGAGCTGTTGTCTTTAAACAGTTGTTATTTTGAGCCTGCTTCTGGACCGGTTAACCTTTCCACAGCTGTAGGTTCATTAGATTCTAGAAAAATTTAGACTATGGGAAACGAAAGACAGGGGAGAAGGGGTTTTTCTGAGTTGAAGAACTGGCCTTACTTCCTCTTCTATAAAAATGAGCTCAAAATCAGATAATAACACATCCTGCAGAGATCAAATTCCAGCCCAAACAGTCAAGAGAAGAAGGAGGTTCTTGTGGTTAAGCTGCTGGAGTAGGACTCAAAGATTTACAGCTGTACCTCGGACTTTGTGGGTGTTATTTACCGTTTTATCTAGTACATACTGAGTCTTTCCACTGATTTGGATGTGCAGTGACTAGCTCTGCCTCATTTCCCAAATTATCAGCTAACGCTAATCCCCCATTCCTGAGCTCCTGTGTCGCCTCATCTGTTCAAACTGTAAGAAGTTTGTGAAACAATATGTTTCTGGCAGAAATAATGAAACAGCCACTGCAGAATTTTGTTTGTGAGGGGGCCTGGCAGTCTCAGACCCGCTGGTCTTTCTTTGAGAGGTGTCCCATCATTCCTGCCCTGCAGCTGATGCACGGGGTCTGCCAAGAGCGGTGATGGGGCGGCAGCAACCGCAACGAATGCTGTCCCAGGCTCTGAGGGACACCGCTCACGGAGAGCACTCACAAAATCATTTCAAAGAGATGGTCATATTCCCAGAAATTCAAATCTGTTCACAGACTTTTTCCAGACAGGAGAACATGGCAACATTCTTTTAATAAATTGTTCCTGCGAATAATTCGCCCGGCTCCTGCATGCATGCATGCATGCATATCTGACATTGCCAGGAAGGTGTCCTGTAGGGATATCTTAGGCTGCCTCTAAAAGCCCTGAAATATGATGGGGAAAGAAATTCTGGAAACCAGGGTAAAACCAGAAATGGATGCAAATACAATTAGAATGTATGGTTTGCCGTCTGTATCTTTAATAAATGTTTGTCTGCCATGAAATACAATTAACGTGTAAGATAATGCAGTTTACCTCATTTAGCTCTTCACTGGGTTTATAAACAAATTCTGTCAGTTAACTGCCCTTGTTAAGCAGATGCATTCACCATACACAAGCTAAAACACACTGCAGACCGCAAACTGGAACAGGTGCAGGGCTTATAATGGGATGATGAATTTGTCAATTTACCAGCTCTAGATGTTGACAACAATGAATGTGTTTTATTTAAAGCACTCCACACTGAAAAGCACCTTTTTTTTCTTAATTTGGGTCTTAATCAAAGTGAGAGGAAATATAGCAACAAAACTCCATAATATCTATTAACATCTAATTTTATATGCTGGCACAAAAGATGTCCACAATATATTTCAGATAAATTCCATGTAGTGACTAAGAAAGGCATAGTGTGTTTTGGGGCACCATGGTGCTTCTAATACTGGAGTCTGAACATTCAGGTCTGAAACTTATCATTCCTCCTCATTAACCTCTGTGGGCATCATTGCAGTAAACATCCGTGTGAAGCCAAAGATACCATCCCTCTGAAAATGATGGGATTGCTGGAGAAAAACATAAAGAGAACTTCCAATTCCTCTAGGGAGGCCCTATGAAAAAGGAAGCTATGGAAGAGAGGAAGCCACGTAGGGAGAGCTGCTGAGGAAGAAGTTTGGGAATAGGACAAGGTAAACTCTACAGAGCATTGCCTGCTTGTGTTCACAGTTTAGTTACTGCGGTTTTCTTCTCACCTATGTTGCCATGGAGCCTGACTTCTACAGGCAGTCCGTGGCCTAAGGAGACACATAGGCACCTCTCCAATTTAGAGACACCAGGAAAGGTAACAACAGTAAGCTAAGTACTAATTTACATATTTGGGCACCTCAGTAGCTTGAAGCCTGGGCTGTAGTGCCCAAATCCTCAGCAAGGATCAATGATTCATGCTCAGCCTTGCTCAGAAGCGTACTGAGGCACAATTCCTGTCCTGAGCAGCATCCCACAGTCTAATGAAACAAGACAGAAAAAGGGCTGGAGAATGGAAGGATTAACATCACTGTTTTATAAAGTGAAACAGGCCCAAGGGGCCCCTGGTTAAATCATCAAAGGAGATGACAGAAGGGAAACAGGAGCCTGGGAAGAGACTTGGCTGAGCACAAGCATGGGGTGATCTTCCAAGCTCTGCTTTAGCACCACCCGTTTTCCCACAGTCATGCCTCCATGGGGCTGGCTGGCCCCACACTCTCTTTCAGGCTGCGGGTAGACGAGGCCCCGGAGCCCTGTCATCTGCTCTGCGGCTGGCTCCACTCGGCTGCGGTAGCATTGTGCTTCACTTCCAAGCCAATGCATAGAATAAGACCACAGCTGCTGCTCCCCCTCAGTTTCTCCTCGGTTCCAGCCCTCTTTTGGCCAGGAAACCCATGGCAAAGGGAGGAATTAAACCCAAAGCCTCTAGGTGTGTGCCCAGTGCTTTCACCACAATGTCATCTCTCACTAAGAGATGGTTCTCTTTTTTGAACCCAATGCCTTTGCCTCATGCATGTTAGTATAGACTGGAGCATATTAATTGCTATTAATTATGTCATCAGTCTCTATGATTTCACATAGTTTTCCAAGCGCAATTCAGTTTAGTGTAAGTTTCTTTGTCTTTGCCTTTTAGAAAGGGCTGCATTCTCACCCAGCATAAATTGAGGTACTCCCATTGCAGTCAAAGAGCTAAGCCAACTAATGTTACTAGGGAACATTGTGCCTATAGTGTGAATAGCAGCTGAAATGTTACTATTCTAAGCTGCTTTTTCAAAGAAATTATGCTAGATTTAAGTGTAGATAATGAAAGCCTGGAATCAGCTTTGGTGTAAATGGGTATAACTTCTTTGACAGTAGGAACATTGCATTTGGTTACTTCAGAGCTGAATTTAGCCCAGTCAGTTCAGTTTGGCATTATTAGTGGGAAGATGTGGCTGTGAGTTCATGAAATGTCACAGTCTTTTAAATATAAAGGTGACACTTTAAATTGTCTTAAAGAGTAAGCGTGCATTTAATTTACATTTAACAGGATGGTTACTGTATATCATTTAAATACTAAATCAGGCTTATGTGCACATGTACTGAGGTTTAACAGCTACAGTAATTGGGCAGAATGGGCCAAATTCACCTCTAATAAAAATGTTGGCCTCGGTGCAGCTCCAAAAGGAAACATTTTGGCCTTTTTCCCCCCCAGAATCTTTCTATACAGAACATAAAAGAAGCTTGAGCCAAGCTAAAAACACTCTTGCCGCTTGTTTTCACCTACTCAGTAAACCTAAAGGAACATTAACATTTCCTAAGGCTGTCTTTCCTACTGCAGACACATTTTGTTGCCCGTAAAATTTACACCTATATTCTTCAACCACAGTTCAATTGCAGATATCTAGGTCTTTGAGTAAAGGTATGGGATAAGTAGCCAGAGACATAAGTTTTCATGTGGTTTGCCATTTCAAGGTGGAATTTCAAAATGTAAAAATGTTATCGTTCCAGAATGGAACAAAACCCAAAATATTTTTCAGAAATGGAAATTTCAGAGTACAAGGTGGTAGACTTATTTGTTCCAATATTGTTTTTTTGTATTGTTAAACCTATTTTTGTTGTAATATGCAATGAAAACTTTGAAATAAAGAGTCCTCTTTCTGGGAAGTTGAAATGCTGCGTTCCAAAGGGTAGAAAGAGAAGATTTCATTTCTCACTTTTGTTTTGAAACAGATTCTCATTCAAGGTAGCAAATTTCTGCAATATCTTTTGCCTTTGACAAAACAGTTTCAGGCGGGAACACATTCCATGGATAGGATTGTTGCTAGCCATAGGAAGCGGAGCAGTATCAATAGTACACGTGCGAATTACCTACATACCCACACAGGATGAATGTTTAAAAGTAATTGTGCCTAAAGGTACTTTAACTGGGTGTGGGAATTCATATCCTATGCAGAAATGTTCCTCAGCTTCCCTTGATTTTTCTCTCTCCAAGGTTTCCAATAATTTTAGATATTAAAGAAAAAAATTGAGAGGGAGGGAAAATGTTGTAGTCTCCCTTTAAAAGGGAGTTTCCTAACTCCAAATCTGAGGGATTTTTTTTTAAGGAATTTAAGGCTGGGAATCACTTTACCTGGTCAGAGCAGCAGTCATTCTAGCCCAGCAGCATGAATCTAACAATAAATGAGAAACGGATCTTTAAATTTTTGTTAAGCATATGCCAAAAATCTCAAAAACAGGCCATTCTATCTTTAGGAGGTAAGTGGAAGCTTCTCAGTACCTAAATATGAGTGAAACATGCTAATTTTAGATAACCAGTTTCTTCTATTTGCTTATTTTTTTACATCTTGACCATGCCATTTGTCATTATTAAGCTTATACATCCTGGGCAAAATCAGCTGAACGTTGTTCAGATGATATTTGTTTGTAGTTTATTCTCACATTCTTGTAGATATGGCTAAGTAGGTATTCTGAATCCTTTGTTCTCCCAAAATTCCCTCAGGCTTCATGGAGGTTCATTAGACAGACTATCAGATGCGGTCCAAAGTACTTTGTAAGTCTGAATTTTGCTGTGGCACCTGCATTAACAGCTGCATGTGACAAAGCGCATATCAGAGAACAAGCTAAAACTCTTGGCATTGAAGTGAAAATTGTCATTAATTGAAAGTATTCTGAAAAGGCAGTTTTTACTGATAAAACATTATGACTAGAACATATTTGATTTAGGCTTCCTTTTTATACATTTGGATTTACAAGAGGTAATAATACCTAATAAACTGCTGATTTTAAATATTTTCCCCAGTGATGAGGTAAAAAATTGACATCTCACACTTAGTTACATAGAAAAAAAGGATCATTTAGAAGTTCAAATCTAGAGTCTGCATTTTCCATTTGAGTAACTTCCATTGTGCTCCCCCAGGTCAAAGAAGGCTCCCTGTAAGCCACTGGTATGAAGCTTGCCCATATTTTAAGGCTTAGGGTTCAGGAAGACACTAGAAGGGCAAGCTCCTCTAAAGCCACTGACAAAACACACGCATTCACTTCAAAGGGACCAAAATTTTATCTGAGGTTTGGTTTAGGCTGATCTCTAATACTACATCTTCTGTAGCAGCTTGACAAGTAAGACTGGGATTTTGCTATTTATAGGATAAAGCCTGAACTAAAAGAGTCTAATGCACATGGCATTGAGGGATCATATATTAAACAGAAGAAATTCATTTCTTTCTGTGCTGCTTTGGCCTTGAATTATGATAGGAAGGTTTGGCAACTAGTGTGTTTACTCAGGTCTAGGATGACTTTTTTTCTATCCTTTAAGGATTTAAAATTCAAGGGTCATATTTGATTTGCCTACTACGGAAAAAAAAGTGTTGTTATTGTAAGTTACTTCAAGTCACTACTGCTCTGCAGAATGTGCCATGTTTATGCTTTTACTTGATTGTACGTGTAAAGTATTTTAAAGTAGTTTACCTTGACTAGATTGATTTTCTTTAAATATACATGAATACATAAAACAGATTTAAACTATTTTCTCTTAACCAACCCTAAGAATTGGTGAGGCTCTCTGAGATATGGAATCATGGAGGGTTTGGCTATGTGTGGTAAATAGCACATTCTGGAGCCCATCAGCCTCTGGTGAACCCTTATGTTGTTTGGTAACTGGTCCAGTGCTTCACACTCACTCTATGAATCTTGCAATGTTTCCCAAACATTAATTGTGCCTGATGCAACACCTTACCACTGTAAGCAGATAACTGCTACGGAAAAGGCTTTGGCAGGGACTTTAAATGCCTTGTTTATAGCAGCAGAGAAAGGCAACATCAGGATTAGAGTCCAAGGCTCACCCCAACCTGCAGTCATTAGATTTCAGAGTACCAAGAGAGGGGGTAGATAGCATTGTAAACTTCTGCCTTAGCAGCTTATTTTGAATTTTTGATCTTGTATACCTTGGTTAATAGCTGTCAAATTAAACAAAATAGGAGTAGAGGAGGAAGCATTAGATGTCACAGCTCAACTTAAGTCTGCTTCCATTTAGTCTAGTTCATGCACTGACATTTTCAAACAATGCATTCAATTTTTTTTGTACTAAAAATGAAAAAGCATATTTTCCTCTTTCAGCTTGTGACCTCGTCTTTTGCTGATGACTTCAGTCATTGTTTGTAGTAGTCAAACCCCTGGGGCAGAGAAGAGAGTGATTCATTTGTGCTTGGGGTACTTGGATTTATAGACCACTAAACAGACTGGAATTATTCTTACTTGAAGCTTGCATGAGACAGTCTTCTAAACTAGAAATGGTGCCAAACAGAAACCCTAGCTCCAGATTCAGATTTAAGAGGGCAGTGCAACCTGTTTCTATAGCAAGCAGAGCATTTATACCAAACTTTTGGAAAGATCTCTGTTTTGATTGTTCAAATTTATGAGCACTCATTCTATTAAGAAACTCACTAGTATGTACATACTACTCAGCTTTATTGACAATCAAGGTAAAGCACAGGGTAATTTTTTGCCAGCATATCTGTGTTAGACGGGGCATACGTTATTACTCAAAAAATGGTACTGGTTTAAGATGCTGCAGAATCCCATGGCAGTAATTACTGAACTGTAATTGCCACCACCTTCCCAGCCTCCCTGGCAGAGTGGCTTACCTGAGCACTTCCTCACTCACTTCGTATGCAATCAGCCAATTGTGTTTATGTGGCTCTTGTAGCCATATTGAAGGCTGTGAACTGGGCCCTTTTTTGTGCAGGAGCAGCAAATGTATCTACCTAACTGTGGAGGCACAAGGCCCATCCCTTACCCCTGGGACAGGCAGTGCCAAGCTTGTGGGATCTCTGCAAGCAGCTGCTGAGGATGACCCCAAAAGCACCCAAGATTTCTAGTTCCAAAGGCAAATAGAAGAAAGTAAAAGTAAGAGGGAACAAATCAGCCTGCTTTTATTTTCCCCTTGCAGAGGAACATTTCCAACATAGTTCAAATCTCCCAGATGTCACAGAGATGAAGAGCAACTTCCTGCCCCTCACCAGGTTGGGCCGTTGCAGCCGTGGCTTCCTCCTGCCCTTCAGACCCATCCTCGCCGTGGGCAGCTGGCTCAGCCTGCCAAGCTCTGCCTGCAAAGGCACCGGCAGCAGCACATGCAGAGAGTTTTGAAAGAGGGCACAGCCGTTTGCAGGACGTAAGGAGGCTAAGTCCCTTCACCAGGTTGGATCCTGCAGAAGGAGGGAGCAGCCTCCATCAGGGAGGACCTGTACAGCCAAGACCTGTGCAGAAACCTCTGCTTCAGCAGCCAGTAAACGGGATGGTGCATTTCCGTCTTCAGATACATAGCCATGGCTCCAGCTGAGCACTGCCTTCAAGAAGTCTTGCACTGGATTGCACTTTGTTCAGAAATGAAACTTTTATGGTTATAAAAAACTCATTAAAACCCCTGTAACTCTAGGTGTATTTGTACTACAGCAGTCACAGGCCAGTCCTATGTTGAAAAATTAGATTCCAGCTCATTATCTAAGTGTATTTTCCAAAGTGGGAGAACACTGTTGGTCCCGGTGAGTCTGCTGTATATCACACTTCTCAGCCAGTCAGGATTCTTTTTCCCTTTTCAACAGACTACAAAATTTGGTAAGTCACAATAAGACTTCCCAGCAGTGGGGCAGGCTAACCAGGTCTACAGCACAGCATGGGTGCAAGGACCAGCATCTTTTCTTCGAAGTGCAGTCTTTCTATGTGATGCAAGCTAACTTGTTAATGCTATAAAGCTAAAATTAGAATTGTATACTCAGCTTCACCCAAATTTAAGCCAATACTGCTTTTCATTTTGCAAACCAGAACCTGACAGATGAGGATTTGCAAATCCAAATCTCTTTTGATTTTTATCTGTAATAGAGATAGGTCAAGCACAGAACTTACTGTGAGCTCTGAGGAAAATTATGAATTAAACAGGAATTGGCTCGACCCCCCCTTTTGGATTTAACTTTGCAAAACCAAGCTCTGACAGACAAGCTTTTGCGAAACCCAAACAATCTCCAGTTTTGTCATCTCTGCTTTGCATGTTTCAATAGCTCCTTGCCAGCTACAATGCTTATGATAATAAGAATAACAGAAACCAAAGTGAAACCACAAGTTAAGCTGCTTATTATATAATTTAATTAGGCTCTACTGCACTTTCTCTTCCAATTCCCAACTTACAAGGATTGAATTGTTAGGTACATTTTTCACATTGGGATTCTAAAGAGTTTATTTTGACCTGGCAAATGATTTTAAATCTGAGGAAAAGCAGGTCGAGCAGTGGTGAAATAAAATAGGAAGTATGCAGTTTCTTCTCACCAACCCCAGTATCTGCATGACTCCAGCACACAAAGAGCTGGTGTGAATTTCAGGTCCTGCGCCTGCCTTAAATCAAGGCATTTGTAGAAATTAGGCATGACACGGTTTACCCAGTGGTCTTTGCTAAGGAGCATTTTTGGGGGGAACTTTTACATCAGATGCTCATAACTTATTCGCTTCATGAAGTCACATGTGCCATTGAGTTAGGAAGGAAGGAAAAAACATGTTGTTATTAGCTAGTGTTTCACCTCCCTCCCCCCTCCTGCCTTCCTCATTCCCTTTATTCCTGTTGCATGTGGTGTTTCTCCTGTAATATCTTTAAACCCATACAGGCACAACAAAATGGTCCCTCTTCCTTTTGCGATGCAGGGCTCCGTGTTTCCTTTTTGTGCGCACATATGTTGATTTATCCCCCTTCGAGCTGATTGACTGATTGTCCCGTAACACACCATTTAATGTCTATGTCACCAGGACGTTCGTTGTCTCCCCTTCATTCTTCTTTCCCCCTTTGCTTTAAAAGCCACATTTTCTGAGAGGGAGACAATCATGAGAAATAATGTTTTTTTGAAAAGGGAGTGATTGTCACTGAAACCGATACGTCTATGCGATAACAAAAACTGTCATTGCCTCACATCGAACATGTGCCCCGGGGACTGAGCAGAACAAAGAGATCCTTAGAGAAGAGCAGTGAGCCATGTGCGTCCGCTCATCTCTGTGGCACCAGGCAAAACCCGCAAGCCATTTTTCTCATACGCTGCTGGGACAGATAAATGAAGGAAGTATTTGAACAGTTCCCATTTAAGGAAGGAGTTAAATAGTTGAGTCATTATTTTCATCTGTATTATTCCTTCTGCAGTTTTAGATGCCTCCAGTCACTAGAGGAAGAACCAATGAGCGAAGCTGTCTTTTCCAAACATTGGGGCTGATCCTGTAGGTTCTCCATTATTGACAGTAATGTCAGCCAGAGAATCTGGCCTTTCCTACCTTCCTCCTCCTAAATGTAAATGGATCAGGAACAGCAGTTCTTTAATTCTTTGGAGGCAAACTGGTCACAGTTTGTCTTAATGTTTGTCTTCTTGGCAGGCTAAAGTGATAAAAAGAACTCTTGTTTTCCTCATATAATTCCCAGAGAACAGATGAGAGCAATACACCAAGCTTCTGGACAGCAAATGCCATGCCTTCTACGGTCTATTTAATTAACTGGTCTGCTGTTATCTGCCAGCTATTAATTGTTGTTAATATGCTTTATTGCATAAACTGCACTTTGTGACTACTTACGACCTATGTGTCGCTTTCCTCTGTCATTATTAGAGGCAAAATGAGAAAAATGCAAAAAATAACTGCAACCACGTCTGAAAATGAGCCCTAAATAAAATTAAATAATGTTAGCTAGGCTGATCAATGATCACTATTAAGATAGTACAATAAAAGGAAACACAACTCAGATCTAGTTTGAGAGAATAGGACTCTGTGGGCCACTCTGAAGCCTGTAACATCTCCCTCTGAGAGATGCTGTAGGCATTCATTCAAAGAGTCATATTTTTCCCTGGCTTTACACAATAATACCAAACAGTGCCTTTAGTACTGGCGGTAGTACATTGTCCAGCACATGAGCCAACATGTGCAAGCTCTGTCTGCAGAAGCTTTGCATATCAAAATAGGGATGCGGAGGGACATGGGGATGCACTGCTTTCTTGCCCAAGCTGAGCTAGAGATACAGAATTAGGGTGAAGCTCTGGTTAGATCAGAGGTTCCCATACCTCTGATATGCATGCCATGATACAGATACCATTAGAGACAGGTAACCTGCTTCAGAGGCATAGTATCTGTTGTCACTGCTACTGTTGGTTGCTGTAACTGATATTTTTGCTACTTCTGATGGTGCCCCAGCAAAAAAATAAGTTTGGCAACCACTGAAGATAATCTATTTCTTTTTTTAATTTGCATTTTTGGCACTCCATACAGCTGACTTTTCTGAACTATGTTTTCATTTGTATATGCTCTTTTTAATAGGATGCAAAATTAGCTATCTACTCTTATTGGCGATGGGTCAGAGCCTCAGACTTTTTAACTATTTAAATATTATTCAGGTACTATGACTTCAATTGGCTTCTATGTTTCTGAGAAGGATCCAGAAGCCCATACCTTTGAGATTCTTGACTAAATCAGTATAATCAGTTGTAAAGCAGGACAGTAATTCGATAGAGATACAAAAGGGAAGAGCATTCTTCACACAAAGTTATTACTTGTCTTATTTTCTCATATTGCAAATTTTCCAAGAGGATATTACGGTTTATTTTAAGATTGTATCTAAAATGAAACATAATTCTGCACTTTTTATTTCTACATTCCCAGTCCCCAAGTTAAATTATGATGATGCTCAGCAGCAGCAGTTGTTTGCAACAGAAGGCAGGAGGCAGCACGGAGTGCCGTTTGCTGAGAGTGGTATGAGCAACCCTGTCTGTGTTGGGGAGCAGACACATAGTGCTCTAGCAGAAAATGACGTCATGAAAGGTCTTTGCGCCTCCACTTGTACAGATGGGTGGAAGGTCTCCATCTGGGACAATCATTCAAATTCATAAAAAATATTCCCAAAAACCAAAGGGCAACTCACAAGAATAAAACCAGACAGAGCATGGCTGTCGGACCCGGGCCCCACCACAGAAGGGCATGTGTGGGGCTTCAGCTGCAGCGATCATAACAGCTCCTCAGCTTGTATCGCCTTGGGTGCAATCACAGGAGCTCACAGCTCCAGCCGCCTCTTCCCCTATGTAAGAAGCAGACTGAATTTGGGCAATAGCACTGCACAGAAAGAGCTGCGTTACTCCAAACGGGATGTTTGGATACCTGTCATTTCCCATTTTAGCAAGGGAAAGCAGAGCTCTCCACTTCCAGGTCTCTTCAGCGAGGCGGTGAGCACTAGCGACTGGCAGCACCAGCACCCACTGTCTGAGGGGGCTGAGGCACCCTTTTGGCTCTTGGCAGCAAAGACTCTGTGTCACAACATACATACTGCAGCACTGGGGCTGTTCAGCATGGCCTACGTAGAGCTAAACTGGAGCTTTTAATTCCCTCCATAATGCTGCTGAACAAAATATCATTCTGAGAATTTCCATTTTATAGAAAGAAAAACAACAACAACATAAGCTGAACGGTGATCAAGAGCAATTACAACCACGGTGCATATGATATACTATTGATTTAATCTGATTCTCTTTTAAAATTGCCTCAGACTGGATTTGTTTACAAGCTGTTTTATCAGATTCAGGCAATACTAATTATAAGGCAGAAGCAATATAAGTGCACTTTCCATGAGGGCTCTCGTGGCTCTGAAAAGCTCCCACCTTCTTTCCAAAAGCCTCAAGGCCTCCTGCAGGAGTAGATACCTGAGAGGTGCTGAAGGAAGCCACGGGTGTGCTGGCAGCTTGAGCGAACGCTGAGAGGTCATGCCAGCCATCGTTGCGTCAAGGCGGGGAAAGAGGCGATGGCGTTACGGGAGTGGGAATCTCTATGTGGAAGAGCCCTGCAACTGAAAGACGTATTTAGTTATCTTTAAATCCAAACAGACAACTTTAGATATAGCATTAACAGCCACTGATGAATGATTTTGGTACACCAGGGATATAGCATTTGTTGCAGAGTGCAGATTTAAGAGCAAATTCGGCTTGCTCCACGCAGGAAGAGGAGATAAGCCAGGCTTTGCTCTGTCTGTATCCTTACAGAAAAGTTCTTTGTGAGAATTAATTCTGTTGTATTGTTGTTATTAGGTATTGCTACAGCATCCGCATCCATCTCAGCATGGTGGTCACTGGTTAAAGAGTGCACAACCTGGACGAGGAGTTGGTCTGCTCTAAGACATCCCAGTTTCCATAGGCAGCAGCACCTAGAGAGCAATACAAAACACTCAGATGCAGGGGGCCGGTCACGAGAGGAGCACGAACCAAACGGCAAGCCTTGCCCTAAGGGACTCATGGCAAAGGCTTTTTAAAATTGAAATAAATCACACAAAAGATCACGCAGGAAATAAGCTGAGCCTCTAGACTGCTCTATATACTGTACTAACTTAGGGCCTGATCCCATTGCCACCGACACCACTGGACTGTTTGCTTGAGACTCCCTTGTGAGCTGGGGGAAGGCCAGGTGGTTCAAGAAACAGACTGCATCCTTCTATAAGCACTTGTTTATAAGTCTGCACCTATAAAGGAAAAACCCAAACTCTGTCTGGTAGCTACTGATTGCAAGTCAAATGATTAGTTACACTTCCAGTCACGAACCTACCTTTAAAATCCAGCACTATGTCTAGAGTAACAAATTATCCCGCACATTTTATCTTTAGTGTTATCTGTGGATACTGGCTATCAAGGCCCGTCAAAAATCTTTGTACTTAATTACTTATGTGAGAAGATGACTGTACTGGTTGTAGTGTGTTCAAATTTCTGAATGATTTTGTGCACATGAAAGAAACATCTCTCTGAACCATGTAGCTTGTATATCTTATAAAAATTACTCCTAAATCTTCCATTTCCCTTGTAGCCCATCTATTATTTGTGGGGAAAGCAGAAAGTTTCTTTTTATTCCTGTCTGTCTTCCATTAAACAAAAGAACTCTATAAATCAATAATAACCTTTTAGAGATGAACCTCCTTGTAATTACATCTCCAAAGCCAGGTAATTGTTTGCATATTTTTATAGAGAATAAAGAAGGGAAACATGTGTTCAGTGCGACTGGCAAAAAAAAGAAAGAAGAATGTAAACTGGTTATCAGCGTTCATTACATTCACACTTTTCATCAACATTTTATATTACTCGTAGCCAATTAATTTCTTTTGCACAAGAATCAAGTCACTCAATCAGACAACAGTACATGCACTGGAGACGGGAAAGTACAGTGTATCAATTGGGTTCTGATTTGGATTTTATTACAATATGGTCTTTATTAAGGATAATAATCTACAACCTCTCTGTTAAGGGAACGTTTGATTTCAGTCAAATCAATCTTTGTGTATCTCTCTGATGCCTCTGTGACATTTCCCAACAGGAAGTGGCTAAAAGCCCAAACGGGAGTGATCTCAGATTAAGAAACAACACAGACATCTTGAAGGCACTTGGTTTGTAGACTAAGATGACAGCAACCAGAGCACCCTGGGGCAGTTTTCCAGGATGCCTACTCCCTGTGTGCCAGCCATCTGGGTTCATTTAAAGTCTCTGCCTGCCTCTGCCTGTGTGTGTGTGTGTGTGTGTGTGTGTGTGTGTGTGTGTGTGCGCGCGCGCGCACGCATGCGTGCACATGTTGAAGGTGGTAAGCGGTGGAGGGGCAAAGCTTCTCAGGTTGCAGGCTTCAGTGTGGGCTGCGCTGTGGGCTACACCCGCCTGCCTGGACCTTCTCAAACCGGGCAGCATCATCTGCTAGTCCCCCAAGAGGAGCAATTTCAGCAGGACCAGCTGCAGGGGGTATGTTTAACGTATTCTTTATTCAAAGTGAAAGACGTTAAGCAGGAAATTTCAGAAGCCCTCTTGTTCGGAGAAAGAAAGGAGGATCAGGGGAGAAAATAGAAACTGGAAAACATCCATGAAATTAGTCCCAAATCATTGCCTATCCTGATCATTTCCTGACAAGCTGTCTGTCACATATTTGCAGCAGGTTATGCAAAGTTTCCTTTACCAGTAGCGTATCCACATGTCTAACACGAAAACTCAGCTACCAGCATTTCAGAAGCTACATCCGTTTGTTTTATTTGGAATTAATTTTTTAAAGGAATGCAATATTTTTTAGAGGGAGGACTCACATAGGATATGGCCAGCAGACAGCTCCAAGCAATACATTCCCCCTCCTCCTTACCACCAGCACTAAGACATTTTAAAAGATAAATGTATCCATCTAAATAGACATGCTGCTTTTGTGTCCCCCATTCAGTCAGTTTTACTGGGGCAAATAAGCTTCCACTAACAGTTGCAGAACTGGGACTGCTGTCCCACGCGGATGGGAAATAGGTAGAAATTCATGATTTCACTTCTGAAGAAATGAAGGCAGAAAAACTCCCAAGGAAAAATAATCAAATGGATTCACATCGTACTGGACTGAGTGTAATGACACCAGGGCTAAAGAAGATCAAACAGATCAAATGCGTTGAACGTGTAGCATTGAACATGTAATTTAAAAAAAGATCAGTTTTCGTTGTGCTTTTATGCATTAAATTGTTATGAAAAGAGGAAAAGGATACAATTTTGCTTATGAATTTTTTAATTTAAAAGCCAGAACATTTCTAGACCTGTTAGACTGGTTTCATTATATTTAGGGGATCTGTCCAGTGTTCTTCATCCAATCATGCTCTAAGGACCTCACCTGAAAAATAACGATTGTTATGCAGGCACAAGGCAACCTTGCGACAACAGCACTAGCCACAGAACATGGGGCACAAAGAAATGAACTACCGCCACACAAGTTCAGTTCAACAAGACCCTGTTTTACCCTGAAGAGATGATAGTGCAACTCTTTGCAGCAGAGGCAAAAGGGTGAGTGTTTTCTTGGTTAATATTTAATTGCCTGTCTGGTTGTGCTGCTTATGTCACCAAGTCCTTCTGTAAGTACCAGATTTCTCAGTTTTACGTGGGACCCATGGGAGATGACAATGGTTTCACTGGCAATTCTCTGCTCCCGGCTGGGTCCCTCGAACTCCTTCTTCGCATGCGCTACCTGATAGACGAATAAGAAAAACCATCTGACTCCAACACCATTTACCGGTCTGACTGGCAGAGGTCCACTGCCAGGAGTCTCAGTCCTGTCCAGCAGAGGTGTGACAGGTCTCCCCTGTCAGCCCAGACCTCTCAAGAGTGTCTCAGCCCCCTGAATTGCTCATTGCTCATAAGCAGCTATATTATCTACCAGCTCCCAGCAGAGTATGATCAAAGAGGGTGGTAGCACATAAGTAAATGCCCTCCTGGGGCTTTACAGTAAGATTATATCTGTATATTCAGGTTTATATGTGCAAATTTTATGTCTGAGCCAAATGGAAAAATGAATGAGGAAGGGTTTAGCCATATGGGACTTTGCCTGTCAAGATGTGTACAACTTTTTAAAGTAATAAGTCAAAACCATGAACAAGCCACAAGTGTGGAACCACCTTCTAGTTCCATCCATATTTTCATATGCCATGTGAGGATACGTGTAGTGAAAGGCAAGTTACCTCAGCACCTGGGCTCCCACCCCAGCATGGGCAAAATCTGACACAGGAGAGCAAATTGAACTAATTCTGGTGGCACTTCTTCAGATTATCTTATTATCTTTTTAATAAAAAGGCATTGTTAATGTCTTGTTATCTTGCATATAGTTATTTTTAGAAGCTTTTAATGAAACCCAAATCTATTTTCTTGAGCAATATAAAATACCTAATAGGAAACAGTTCCTGCTCCCCCCAAAATATGTGAATTAAATAGCTACAGATTAGAAAGAGTAACTGTGACAGAGGCACAAAGGAAGAGCCAGAAATATATAGGTATTCGCAGTCCCATTTCTATGTCATATCAGCTGGACCATACTGAATGATACATAAAAAAATAATTATGTTGGAGTATAGAGTCGCATTAAGAGAAAAATTGTAAATTCGTTCCCTGAGTAGCTCCTCTGAAGTCTGTGGAGTTACCCTAGGGATGAATTTGGTCCGGTATATGTCAACTGGCCGTAAGACATAATTTGAACTTCTACCTTTGCCAAATGAGCAAATATACACACATCATTTATTGCCAGTTCTGTTGGTTTAAGAGGTGCTCTGTATTTCAAAGCTAACATTTGTACCACTTGTTGCTGTGGTTGTCTCTTATTAACACAGCAAATAGGTAATGAATATCTACGGCCTTGGAAAAACCCAGCTCATAAGTTAGGACTTTAAATTAGTTTGCCTGTCATGTATATGCAGCGTGGTACCCCACTACTTTTTGTCTCATTCAGTCAGCCCAACTTATAAGGACACAAAATCACTGGGTACAAAGTTTGTAAGGAAAATTTTTTTCCAGGAGGAAACAAGCCTGGCTCAACTGCAAACAACTCACGCTCTATTTAAAGTTAGACAGCACTCATTTTTCATGCCAAAGAACCCGATTCATCTAGGGCGTAACTCCGCAAACACCAGTGAAGTTCCACCAGCGTTTAATTTAGTCCAAAGTGCTTAAAAATCTTTCTTAATTTATACACATTTCAGTTTGGTCTAAATGTCCACAGTTCCCCGCAGCACTCCCTCTGCTTTACTTGCACAGGTAAAGCAAGCGCTGCTGCCGTCCCTTGTGCTGCGTGGTGCCGCTGCTCTGGTCCTCGTCCCGTCAGCCTGGGCTGGTGGGGTTCCTCACCGTTGCCTCTCGGCAGAGCCCGGAGGAGAAGGCTTGAAAGCCAGCACCTCTTAGACCTGTTCTTTCTCCTCACGTGTCCTCTGCAAAAATTTGGAGCTAGTTTGTCTATGATAACAGCCTGATCACTCCAGCAGGAAAATCTGTCTTCAATGTCAGGCAGGCATTTTCTGGGACTACACCTCTGTCAAGGAAGCCAAGTTTGTTCTCAATAACAAGTTCATGGCTCTTATATGCCCACTTAGCACGGTTTTTCATATCCACACTTGCAAAGGCGCACTTGTGCAGAGCTCTAAAACTAAACTGTGCCGAGTCCATCTTAGCAATAACTCCCTGGATTGTATCAGGGACTAATGTAACTCACAAGATTTAAACAACATCAAAAGCTTGGATTGACTACAATATCCTTTAACATTCATTACACAAATGTAATGTGTTCATTGGTAAACAGGACAGCATTTGACTTGTGAATGTGTACCCCCCCAGACAACATTACCACGTGCTGTAAAAATGTGGCCCGTTCAGGAGAAGATTGCATCCCATGTGTAACATGCCAGACTATCCTTCATGTGAGCTACATGCAAGCCACGGATTTGCAGAAGCTCCTCCCAGAGTAATCAAAGCACTGAGCTGTTAAGACTTTTTAAACAGGGTTTCTGGCCCTTTACAAGACGTGTGTGCTATATATCTTTAAACATGACATGTTTTCCTCAAGGAGTTACTTGTCAAGAATCTTTGTATTTAATAGTGGGTGATGATGAGAATATGCCCTAAATGAAACGTAATTGAAAATGAGATTATGTAACTTTACTTCCTCCATAAGTAGACTTTCCCTTGACATATTGTAGTCAGGTTTTGCATTGAAGTCTTTAGTGCTAAACAAGCTGACAAATGCAAGATTTATTTAAGAAATGAAAAAACACTGAGATCTGATTTACATCTGTTAGTCACCTGCAGCAGAAGGGAGCAGAGTTGTGTTCCAGAGTAATATACTTGAAAGAATAAAATTCAGAGGGGGATAAATTATAAAAGAGTTAGCTTACAGTGAAAATTCTGATGTCACTCAAATAGATCAGACATGAAAACAAACAAGCTTTAATTTACTAATTACTCTATTGGTTGTCAGATAAAATTTTAGTCATTATTAGCACAGCTGCATATTCTACTTTGCAAAGGCTCTTGAGAAAAATGGACTGAGTTTTTGTTTAATTATAGACAGCTAAATTGTATGATTTTTTACATCTAGGCTTGAGAACACAAAGTGATATTTTACTTGAAATTTTTCATAGCCTTTTAGAAGGAAAACATGGAGTCTGGCTAGCTAATTTTCAGTGAGATCTGGCAATTTGGCTGGCAACTCACGTTCAAAGAGAAAAATAAGCATTAGTTTACAATTTCAAACAATAAAGTAGTGTCTACACTTTAAATGTCCATCTGCTGTGAACACCATATAGATTTTGCTGTTTACAAAATACTAAATTCCAACAACACTAAAGAGAAAATTGGTGCACTATGCTTTTGCAATGGATCTGATTCTTTTTAAACCTAGTCCATGTTTCTGAAAGTGATACTATTTCCTGAAAAATTCATTTTGGGGGTCCATTCTTCCTTCCTTCCTTCCTTCCTTCCTTCCTTTCTTCCTTCCTTCCTTCCTCTCTCTCTCTCTCTCTCTCTCTCTCTCTCCCTTACAGACTTTCAACTTGCACTGCTTATTAGTGGCTATAGCAGTAAAAAATAATCTTTTCTTTCTATAAAATAGCTAGGAGTTAATATCAGTGCATAGTTTTACTGATTGTTTTTAGCATAATATGCAATAGGAAAAGCTGGCCCAATTCTGTCAGGGTTACTGGGTTTCTGAGTTTAGCTGAAACAGTCCAGATTTTCCTCATTCACCTTATTTCTAGAAATTATGCTGATATCTGTTCCATCTTTCCTGTCTTTACCATGGGAATAGTGATTCTGTCCTTGAGCGCAGTCCATGTGTGAATGAAATGATCAGTAAAAGTAATTACAGTATCAACAGGAGATGAGCTTCTGCCAATACTCCTGTTTGCATCTCCATTTTCGGTTACACTGAAATACTTTAAAAAGTGTCTGGGGATGGGGTTTAGGCGTTTTACATCCAGATTAGAACTATCTGTTTGCTGAGGGGGGTCCCCTTCGGCCTTGTATTTGACATATATACGGGTGGAAGGAGATGCAACTTTGGCTAGAATAATTGCTCTTGGTGTGATGTGGGAGTTACAACAATGCCCTTACGGGAATCACAGCAATAGCAGCTCAGCAGTAGTTGAATGGCCAAGGAGAGGAAAGAAATAAAATAAATGTTAATCTTTGAGCAAAACAAATAAACAGCACTAAAATTGTGCTGCTGTAGCCTACTGTCTCAGTTCTGCAACTGAGAAGATTTGATACATTGGTCAAGCCTATGAACAGAACTACATCATCGTACATGCAAATAAGAGGCAACCCCATTAGAGAGGCAACAGCCTTCTTGTCACCGCCTTCCTCCCACATCTATGAGGCAATTGAATGCAGCACGTGTTGCCGTGTTCTCAGATGTTCTTTCTGATGTGGTATATTTACAAATCTGTCTCTCTGAGCACTGCAAAACATGATTAGAATGACCTTCATGTTCAGATATGCTATCTTATGAATATATTTGCATCCACCTAGGTAGGTTTTTTGACCAGCATTTCGTTGTGATTTAGGTCAGCCTAGAAATTAAAATTTTCCTTATGTGAGAAATAAAGATGTCCTCCACCAAATATTTTAGTTCCTTAGCAAACGGGTAATTCTACCTGCTTATACACTTTCTCACATTTTCTGTGAGAAGTTATCACTCTCCTCATCCCTCTCAGGTCATTCCTGGTTCTTTTTTTTATTGATTTCAATTTCCTGTGGGAGCAAATCTAAAAAGTTGTGTGTGAGGCATAGAAAACACACCAAGCGCAAAGCCCAGCTCTGGTTCTTTGCCCAGCCGAAGGAGCAGAGCATAGCCAGGCGCTAGTGTACCTCCACACCCTAATTTTAGGTTGGGCAAAAGCCAAGGGCATCAAGTTGGGACTCGTTATGTACAGAAAATGTGTTTAATACTGGTACAGTAGTAAGAGAGTGTGTGTGTGCAAGTGTGTGTGCGTGCGCACTCATGAAGGGACATGCCTTGTGGTTTGAAGCATTAGCAGACCAAAGGGAGCTGATACCTGTTGCTGAGGATCCTGGTGTTGCCTGGGACCTCCAAAAGAATGTAGATCCAGGAGTCCTTCCTGAAGGCAGCCTTCTGCCGCCATTGCTCCATGATCCACGGTGAGCCGGTTGACTCAAGCACGCCCCACACAGTACACTTCGGACCTGTGCTGACTGATACCCTTGATAACCCAGGTGCAGCAAATAGTGCAGAACTGTGATGCTATGAATAACTCCAAACTTGGCAGAATCTGAGCCCTACTTCAACCGTGGCAGAAGGGAAGGGGCTCAGAAGTGTTGTCAAATTGCTCCAAGTTAACTACCAAATTGGTCTTTTTGTGTTTACTGTCCACCATCCCAAAAAAATTCTGCTTTCTTCTTCTGGACTCACTGGCTTTCAGTGGAGAAATACTGCCACTTACGAGCACCCTGCCATGTCATTCCAGCTTCATTTCATAGGATGGAGATTGAGTCAGTAATATTTAAGTAGATTCTTATACCTGCATACACATACACACTTCCTTATAACCCTTGATTTTTTTGCTGCATAAGTTTTGAAATAGATCCATGTGATATCAGAGCTAGATTTTCCATTTTCTTTACTAATTCAGTTGAAAAATGTGAAAAACCACTGGTCCCCAGCCAGATGTTAATTTTCCAGTCTGCAATTCTGGCTGCAAATCTAACCACCGGAGAGAATTCATGGTGATGGAGTGCAGTTTACTAGCAGACTGTTGATGACAATGTTGTCAATGAGATGTTAAGGACAATGTGGTCAAACCCTACCAAATTGTTTTTCAGCAGGTCCAGTGAAGTACTCAGCCTTTACAGAGAAGCTAGCAGCCTGACCTTTTTTTTCTTTAATTTGAGCTAATCTGTTTTTTGAACTCTTCCTATCGTGTATATGTCATTTTCTAGCCTGACTCTCTCCTGTACTCTGTCAGAAACCCTTCCATCCAAACTACTGCCTAGTAGTATGGTAGAACTGGGTCACGCAGCAGCCAGGGTCTGGCAAAAGACAGGAAGAGTCTGAAAAGAAACTGAGAAAAGGAAAGAATAATTCTGGCTGAAACTGAGGTGAAAGCTTCCCTATCTCTTTTCTTCCGTGGTTTTCCTGTCTGGAGTTTGCTCTGGTTTTGATCTCATCTCCCACACTCTTTTGTCCTTGCATCTCCGGGATCCCTTTTTTATATTAAAGCCTGAATGTCCTGTCCCCCTCTTCACAGTGCGGTCTTGCTTTTCTATTTCTCCTGTGCTTGCCGATCCCCATGTAGCCTTGAAGCTTTGAGAAATGGATGTAATTTTTTTTTTCCATGACATATGGCTCACTTTCTTTGTAAGACTGCTGCATTTTCTACTTCTTATTCATATTTGTATGTAAATATCATTTCAAATTCCCTTTATATAAATGAGGGGCAGCTAGCAAAAATGGCCAGCAGAGCTATTGAAAAGCCACCACAGGAAATACATCTCTATGAAAGAATACACAGCTTTTTGATACCAGTAGTTGCAAGGTCATTAATGGCGGGAATAGAAGACAAACAGTGTTAATAATAGGCTAACGAAGAACTGAAGGGGCTTCATGCTTCCCATGAAAGCTTTTAGGATTTTATTCAAATCCTTTCCTGACAAGAAAGGGATGAGAGGACTGGGAAATTTCTTCCACCCTAGTCATTTCTTGGTAGACTTTTGCCAAATCGGAACCTCGTATGAACTTCAGTGTTACCTACCTGGCCAATTAATATTTTACGCTCTGCCCGTGGAGGCTGGCAGAGCCTCCTTCTCTCTGCACACTTCTAGCTGCAGCCCTCTGAATCCATAGGGGATTTAAATTTTATCTTGCAGGGGTAATTATTAGAGATCCGCAGTAGGTAGAAGAGAACACAGAGATTATGAGAGATGGAAGAAGGAATTAGAGAAAGTTATGGACCGTTTCCTTTGATACTTCTCCCAGTAAGTCCTCATGCTCTCAAGATGCATCTGCACCAGGCAGAGACTTATGACATAAGCTGCCTTATTCCCATGTGACTGCGAACCAGAATTTGGCTTACCAGTATGGTTACTTTTACCTTTAGGAGTAAAATTTTTTTCAACAAAAGTTCAGTTAAGAATTTTAACGAGTTGGGTATGCCTTTCATTTCTGCTGTTTACTAATTTAATTTAGATCAGGTTAGACCTTTACAAACTTCAAAATGAGCGGTTGTGATCAGCTGATCAGTGAACAGCTGATCAAGACCGGTTTGCTTAATTAGGGTAGAAAAGTAATTAGCTTGTCAGCACTTAAGCTCCACAAATCTGTGCCAAAAGGCTACATCGAAGGATTCCTATCACAGTATTTATTGACCTTTAAACCCTTCAGCTCTTCTGTCATTGATGTTTAATCGAGTCACTTAGGCTGTCAGGCTAATAACTAAGATAATGAAGTAGTCTAGGACCTTGGTTTACTACTTTGTTATTCTAACGCTAATTTTAGAATGTTAAAAATAGATTCACTAAAAATAAGACATTATGGGTGGGTTTTTTTCCTGAAACAATTGCGCTTCTGTTACTTCTCTCCCAAAACTACTAGGATATTGTTAGGTTTCAAGGAGGTTCATTTGTAGTAAAGTTATTCATAATTTTTCCAGTGAAGGACTTCATAACCCAACTTTGTTTGGAGGCTACATCTGAGGAATAAAGAAAGATGGGATTTGCTAGCTGCTTGTAAGTCTGTCTTTCTAAATAGGAAAGGAAAGTAAAGCCTAGATCAGAGTAAGGATATCAGGAAGATGATTGTTTTTTTAATAGACTACATCTTTAAAAATCAAAGTCATTGAAGCAGGAGCCATCACTACTAAAAAGTTTTAATTATATACTGATCATATGAGGTTTCTGTGAGGCTGAGTTCAGATTCTTCGGATAGCTATCTGAGCATTTTTTTAATCTTAAGTTGCCTGAATTTATTTTTGAGTGTAATTTTATTTAGTAACTTTCTGGGTGCACAGTACTTGCTGTTCAGATAATGTTGATATGTCCGCAATTTAGTTATTTATCCTTACTGGTATGTACTCTGAACCTTGTATTTATTTTAATATAATTATTTGTATTTTAGTATAGCAATATGCATAAATGAAATCAGTCTGTGATTGTTAAGCCTTCTTAGGAAAAGCCATGCTACTAGAATCAAAGTTCTGAGTAGAAATGGGAAGCATGTAAGAATGGTTTTAAAAATAGTTGTTTTAATATATTTTTAGTGAGTTACTTTTTAGAAAATCTTCCTTTGTTTTGGTTTTACTTGCAGATTTTTTTCATACAAAACTCATACAAAACTCTTCTGATACTCTTCATGCCCAGAATGTTAAATCCATTTATGAAATGTTGCTCTTCTATTCAAATAAAATGCATTTTCTTCTCCAAACCTGGAGAATAATGTACCCTTAATACCTGTAAAGAATTCTATGATATTTTAGGCATTAAAGAACATTAAGTGAAGTGTTTTATAGGAAAATGTATTAGAAACTGTTTTATGTATCAGAAAACTGTTTTAATGGGATGTTACTCAAAGGCAATAAGAGAAAATAAATTCCTTATATTTTGCATCTTTTTTCCAAAGTGTTAGCTTGTCTTCTCTGTTTTGAAAATTCACTACATTACTGCAGTCTGACCTGTCAGCTTTGTAACCGTAAAGCTGCCTGGCTATTTTACTGGCCAACCAGTCAGCAATTGCTAATTTTATTTTTTCCTCCTGTTGAGAAAAATAATTTCCTGAGTTTCCATCTCTTCAGAAGGCATTCACTGAAACTGAAGTTATGAGGACAGTTTTAGATGTCCTATAGCCTGACAAATTTTCCAGATTATTATTTTAGAGCACACAGCTGGTTGTACTAGATAGGAGGAAATAAAGCTATCGTTACTCGCAGAATCTGCTGAAATCCTCATCTATCCCAGCCCCCTAGTGACTTGTGATTTAATGCCTTGTGCTATGTCTAACCAAAAAAACCCAGAAACCTCTTTCAGGTTGAAACCATATCTGTTTTATTTGTCTGGTAACCACTCTGCACACATTAAGGCACAATACAAACAATAGTAATGTCTTTGAGACTGGGTCCATTATTTACTGCACTTTCATACAGTGCTTAAACCTGACGGCAGCTTCAATGTTAAATAATTTATAACAATACTATGATCTTGCACTGTAATGGCTTATACAGTCTTCTGGGTCACATCTTTTTTCTTGTGGATCCCTGCTTTTGAATGAGGATATTTCTGTTTTAGTGAAAAATCTTTTCTGGAATTTCTTCGCTGTTACCGGAGGTCATGCAGGCTGCCAAAGGCTTCCTTCAGCAGCAAAATTTTATTTGATTAAGCTAATGCTCTCTGGCCTCCCCACAAACAAGAACGTCCCGAAGGTACAGTTCCCCTCAACAGTGGCACCTCCTGATATATCGATTCCTGTACTTCTCTCCAGCAGCACCATCTGAAAGGAGCAAAATCCTACTGAAAGTGGTAGGGAGTATGGGGCATCAGCCCCATGGGATAGTCTCCTATTTTTAGTCCACAGAAATCTTTCTGTCAATTATCTGTGAGTTTCTCAGGTTGCAGTTTAGGCAATGAGGGGGTTCTGGGTTAGAGATCAGGTGCTATAAGAGATACCACATTTCACAGGCTTACTGACTCACCCTGTGCTCAGCAGGATTGCTTATTAATGTTATATAATGTGATGTCATTTGATTGCCCCACTTTACAACTGCTGATAGAAAGCACATGGGAACACAGATGCCTACGGAAGTAGTTTCTGCATATCAATGCATATCTCAATTAGGCACAGCCCTGATGGAATAAATAATAGACAGGGGTATTTCCCATATGGGGAAAAGGGGTTTTGTGTTATCAAGTGCACTATGCACAGACCGTGGTGCTGTTGTAGGTAGTGAACTTGATGGCTATTTGATTTAAATATATTATAAATAAAATAATTATATAAATATGATATAAATAAAATATGTTCCTCTAGAAATAGATATCCATTGCTATGCCAAGAGAGTAATTTTATTCTCATAATTTGCAAAGGTGTTCTGGTATTCCATGAATGATGAATTTCCCTTTTTTTTTTTTTTTAATTTTGCTTCTGCGGAGATGCTTCATCTGCATCTCAAAGTTATTTCTCTGACAAGCATTCTCTCTGCTCCCTAACTGTGTTTCTGAATTTGTCCTTGACAAATACCTGCTAGCATCTCTGTTCTTCCTGCTTTGGGAATTGCTGCTGCATTTTGCTTATTTTTTTCTTCTCTCAGAGGTAATCATCAGGAGACACACCAGCTTCTTTGCAGGCCTTCCTGGACAGCACAGGTTAATTAGCCCCTCGTAACACAAAGCCTACACAGAAGTAAAGTCTTTAAGCTCAGCTAAGAGCTGATTGGCACCACTGATGAAGAGAGAAGGAGTCTAGTGTCTGCAACTATCCTACTGTCCAGCTCTGGCCCCTCCAGAGCACGTTTAAGGCCATGTTCTCTGGTTGCACATTGCCTTAACCTTAACATACAGAAGAGCGCCACATGGACAGCCTAGCTGCAGGAGGCGGAGATTTTCCTCACTGAGTAATGGGACTTTTGGGTCCTCAAGCATGTGGGGGCAGCCTGTGGTGTGCCTCCAGGCACCCCTTGATCCTACACCTGCAAGTGGCCCTGCCCGAAGCCACCTTCACCCACCACTGTGTATCTCCTGGGATAGTCTATCTGAGCCTGTGCTGCCTTGTGCTTATATCAAGTCTTTATAATGTCCTGCTCTCCAACACAGCATAGTTCTCCAGTTTCTGTGGTGCAGGCAGGGAGCCAGCCCTCTCACTGACGGGACAGACCACACGCATGTACCACCAACCTGCCTCCACGAAGATGACAGCTTTCTGGCACCACGGAGGAATCCCACGTTAGATTCCCCGTCCACCAACGGTGTTTTTGTCCTGACAACAATAAGTTATTTTTGACTCTCATTGGTAATTATCTGTCATAAGATGACATATACCTTGTCCTCCGTCTTTGTGCTCTGAGGAATGGGTCCTCCCCTCCATAAATCCCAGAAAACTCCTCCCTTCTTTTCCTAAACGGCTCATGGCCTATTCTTGGGCAATGCTGGACTCTGTTCTTTTCAAGCCAGGCCCATTGGCTCCATGGAGAAGCAGGCCAGGCCTTGGACTGGGAACTGCAGGGGTAGGGGGGAGACCAGGGGTCGCACCAGTCTGCACTGGTTGCAGAGTCCTGCAGGGGAGGAAGGGAGCTTTCTTGCTCCGTCAGAGCGTTCGTTTGGGCTGAGCCAGATCGCGTGACTGCAAGATGCAAGAGCAAACTGGCGGAAAGCTACCCTAGAAATCTGGCTCCTGCTCCAAGTTCCCCCTTTCCCCATTTTAAGGCAAGGTGCTAGTGAATGATGTTAAAAGTCAGGCAGAGCCTCTTGTAGGAAGGAGAAGTTTAGGGCCAGGGCAAGGACTACAAGACCTTTACTAGATGCACACAAGAGCTCATAGGATAGGAACTGTGTTCAAAAATACGCACATGAGAGGCAGTGTGATAGCACTAATGGTGGCATGGGGGAACCTACATTCAAATGTTTATGTGAACAAGTGAAGTGTCTTTAGACAGATTGAATTTAGGAGCAATCAGAGGAAAAATCTGTAAACTTGGACTTGTGGTTTTGAGCTACTGTGACATTTCTCCAGACTGGGCACTGACCTGGTATCAGGCATAATTTAGGAGTTACAAAGAGCCATTCTGGCCCAAAAGGAATGGACACTACTAGCAGGAAAACGCTGAAGAGCAGTTGCCCTTCCATCCTCTCCCTCTAAAGTGCAGAGCATGCAGTCTCTTCCTGCTGCACAACTCCCAAGTGCTCTTCAGCTGCTGATGTGGAGGAGTGCGGCTCTTGAAGTCCCCTATGATTTTGCTAGTCCCACGTGGATGTCAGATACCTTAAGGCAGAATTGGCATTAAGTTTAGAGGCTTGAATCCTGCCCTAGATGGCAGTAGTAGGACAAAAAGAGATGCAGTGCATTTGTCTTCAGTGGGTACCCTACCTTGGAAGTGACTTGCCATCATTGCTGAATCCTTTGTTTGATATTGCACATGAAAATGAAAATTCATCTAGGTTGCACTGCCAGCTGTAGCTTGTGGGTGCACTAGGATGAAGAACTCAGTATTTTTACTCATAGTCAGCCAGAGTCCATTTCTCGATATGTATTAAGATTTCTCTTGATTGTTATCTTCTACAGAACATAATTATATGAGCTATTCCATCATGGATAGACTTACATGTCTGATGCTGCCCCAGTCTGGCCTTATTACAGAAGCCTAAACTGCCTGCACAACTTGGTTACACTCACAAATAGCATGTGCTAGCATGTTTGCTACCTTGCTTCGTGCTGGTTCAGCTTTGCTCTGACCAGCACTGCAGCCACTCATTCACTCTTTCATATTTGCATTCCTGGATGTTCCAGGAACACGTCTGGGTTAAATTCTTCACCTGGGCTCTGTTGACTCCAAATAGAAATGGTGGCATTTAAAAAAAAAGCTTGAACTCAGTGAAGGGGTTTCCAAATTATGAACTGAACTTCTTTAATGTCAGAAACACTAAAATTCTCTTCTGCTATTCAAAACACTTATATGAGTTGCTTATTTGCTATGGCCTTTTGGGCTTTGCAAAGCTATTTATTTTCTTTAGAAAACACTTTTAGTAGATTCTAGCTGCCTGAAAAATATTTTGCCATGAAAAAATAAGTTCAGCTCTCTTAGAAGAACTTTGAAGGCAACCAAAGGCTTTTCCATAGATGCCTTTAATCTGAAAAATGTCTATGCTTTTATTTATACGTTTGTATTATGTGCGTGTGGGTATGTGTGTGTATACATACATGAAGATACTCGTTTTAGAAGGATTTTAAATATATTCACTGGTTTTCTTTCATCATGAATATCTTCTCTGTGGTCAAACTCATTGTACTTAAAAAGTTTATAAATGAAATGATGCCAAAAACATTCCAATACATACTTTTTGATCTCACACATTTTAAAAATAGCTGCTTTTTCCCTTTGTGCCATTGGTCATGTGCAGAATTGTATGATTGTAAGATGTGTTCAATAAGCATAACTGACACATTCCAAATACCTATAATATTTAATGAATTTGACTCAAATATATGATAATATAGATATGGTGTATATGCAATTGTGTCATAAGGGATAAGGCTAGCTACTAAAGTAGCAGTGCCACATTTGCCTGATAATAGTGTTAAGACTGCATTTTTGAATGTTTAAGTAAAGAAGAGGTTTGCATTTGCAGAGAGAGATTGATTTTCCTTGCAATAGCAAAAATAAATCTCTAGGTGCTGAGCTCAGTGTACGTGAGATTTTCTCAGAAGGCAAACTGGGAGTTGGCTATATGTCCTCAACATAGTACTTGCTCTCTTTTCTTTGCCAAATCCTTCCTACCCTCGTGTACCAAATCGATGACTGGTTCATTATATTGAAAACAATAATTTGAATACATATTTCAGCCAGCAGTTTCTTTTTTCTTCCTCTTTTTTTTTCTTGCTGCTAGCCTGCCACTACTTGTCTCTGTGCAGTGACTTATTGTGTACATGTATCCCTGGACATGTCCCAGACTGGGTAATTGTACTCTTCCTACCTCAGATGATTCATCCTTCGCTTCCAAAATGGGAATTCATTCTTCTTTTCCTCTCCCCAAAACTCTTAAATAGTACTGCCGGAGAAAAACTATCTATCTGCTATATTTAAACGGTATGTGTGGCTATATTTCACTGATGTTTGAGTAGGCCTTTTTAAGGTTGTCCTAGATGAGAGCGCATGGTATTATTCCCGCTGTTGTTAGTAGCCAGAACTGCAGCAAAAGACTTTATTTCAAAGTGAATGCCAACATTGTTCGCTAGGCAAGTTGCCAGGGACGATACCCAAGGGATTTTGGAGCTACTTTTCTTCAGCCTGTTATTGGAATATGAAGCCCAGTTTTAGCACCCCAGAACAGATTAACATCAGGAGCAGCCTTGATTCTGCTTCTCCAGCAGAGACTCCTCTCAGCCCAGGACCATGACATTGCCTTGCTGGGCTTTAGAAAGCATCTTTACAAAAAGACTTTTTAAAGTTCTACCATCTCTTTCAAGTTTCCAGCAAACGAACATGCAAATACTAGATAATGAGATTTTCCAAAGGAAGTCGAATTCTTTTAAGATCGCTTCTGAGGGACACTAGATTTCTCAGAAGAAAATTTTTGGTCAGTAGATAGGAGAGAAAACTGTGGTAGCAAAGCTTTTAAAAATCTGCTAATCTCAACAATAGATTCTCATGAATAAGAATAGGCACTTCATTAAGCAGAACCATGGTGCCATGACTCCCAGCTGTGATTTAGCTAGAAATGTTTCAAAAGTGTCTGTCACTGTAATATCTAAACACTGTGCAGGGATTATAAAAATGCATAGAGAGCCACTCAGAAGGACAGTAGATCAATTCAGTGATGAGAAGTCATATCGTATTTCATCAAATATAATTCTATTCATTTATTCAGTTGTACCCCACTGCCAACCATTG
This sequence comes from Struthio camelus, assembly GCF_040807025.1. Taxonomy (NCBI): domain Eukaryota; kingdom Metazoa; phylum Chordata; class Aves; order Struthioniformes; family Struthionidae; genus Struthio; species Struthio camelus. Next base: position 29,187,017 of record NC_090943.1, on the reverse strand, counting down.
TAGGAAGCAACAAATGTGGTATTCAAAAGTCTCAAGGCTCCTTCTAGAACTAATCAACAGCGCTGGCTCAAACTCTGCTCTGAATCTGTAGGATCCCTTAGCAGTCTCTGGAAGTGCCCTCAAAGGTCGATGACTCCGCACTCGCAGGCAGGGAGACGTACAGAACAGGAAACCTTCACAGGAGAAAAAGAGCTCAGCTTGGGAAAGGACTCACACCCCATCTGAGGAAAGAGAAGCAAAATACTACACATCTGGGGTTGCCCATCTGCACCCGTCAGAATTAACATTTCCGTTGGCAAGTGCCCTGCTGTTACACCACTTCCCCCACCCCCTTGCTAAATCTTTTTCACAACTTAGTGTGAATACACATGATCTGACTCCAAATCCTTGAAAAGTATCACCTCCTCTTATCCTGAGACTTCCCTGCCTAAACCAGCTAGGGTAACGTTTAGCTTTATTTAATGGAGAAGAGCTTCTAAAGCGGTCACTCAGCTCTGCCACTATCCTTATACCTCTTCTCTTCACGGCTCCCACCAGTGTTACAGGCTTTTCAGCCTAGGACTACCAAAACTTCTTGCATTCATGAGCAGAGGCCTTACTTGAGGCTTGCACTGCCCACCACAGCACAGGACCTTTTCAGCTCTCTTGCTTTTGTCAGCTCTTTTCAACCACTCAGTCAATTCTGCATTGTGCAACATTATTGTTTCATCCCTTCCATGGATCTTCTCATTCTGACTTTACCCAAGGAGCAGGCCGTCTTGGTGCTAGCAGACTTCTTCTATTGCTGAGTAATTCCAGCATGTGAAATTAGGCTTCTGTCTGACCTAGCTTGTCTAATGATTGCCTGCAGATTTTGAAAGGAAGCAAAGAGAAATCAGTCTGTGTGGATGCACAAACAGGAGCTTTTTGTGCTGTTACTACTGATAGAAAACCTTATTCATCAGTGAGCTACAACCGCAAACAGATGTTCCACCAAACTCATGTACATGCACTGTGAAGTGCAGGAACACTCAGGGGCCGGTGGGTCAGCGACTGGAGAACCGCAGGGCTGGACCTTCCCCTGGCTGCACCGCAGCATCACATCGAAAGATGCACCTAGTCACATCTCTTGGCACGCCCTGGGAAGGCATGGTTAGTGAAGCAAGCCCCTGGGACTACAGGATCATAACAATGAGGTACATTTGTTAAACACCTTGTCTCTCAAATCCCACCAAGCTAACCCAACATATACCTGAAAGGCATATAAAGACCGAAAGTATTTTAACTTACATGTAGTGGAATCTATTACAAAAAGAAGAGCTGGAAAAGTAGCACATTTAGTTTCATACTTTTAAATGTTTAGAAATGTGAAACTGGACAGCAGAAGCATTAAAAACATACCTTTTATGTAGTAGCTTAAATTTTCAATATGTTAGCACAGAAGCATTCACATTAAGGGGCAGCTAATAATATTGCTAATTCTATCAGTTTTATCATGAATTTTTAATTGTTTTCAAAAGGTTCAACCTTTGGAGTCAAATGATAGCACAAGACTTCAAGTTTTATTTTTTAAACCAGATTCTAAACTGCACAGCAACATAAAAATCTAATTATGCTTGAGGATTTAACTCACAATCATCAATATTCACTCTTGGCAGTAGTGGGTTAGAACAGGGTATGGGGGACTATACCTATATTGGAGCTGTGTGGAAGTAGCTGCATTTATTATGAAAGACATTAGGTGTAACTGTAGAGGTCAAGCATCATCTTCCATTCTGAACATGAATCAAGACAAAGAGAAAAGAGTTTGAGATCCTGTTTATTGCATTTATTTTTTCTTATATAATGCAACAATAGAAATCATTTAATTTGCTCTATGCTTTGCCTCTTTGCTTTAATACAAAGAACGCAGAAGTCTCTCATACTTACCGGAACAAATCCTGCTAGCCTTCTCACAGGTGTATGAGGAAGAAAAAATGATTAGGTCGTTTCAGCAGAGGTGTTCATGTCTCTTCAGGGCTAAACAAAAATCTTCTTGTTACAGTGATAAATCTTTCTGGGGCATTAGAGGGAAGACCATTAGGAGAATCTGACTGCTCTTGAAAGGTCCATCACTGATATTTTAAAAACCTAACTCCATCAGTGAGTCATACCCCGCTGTATAACATACTAGGCGAAAATATATTTTTCTCTCAGACTATAGGATAATAAACTGAAAAAAGGGAGACGATTTGCTTTTTGTGATGCTAAAGGATGTTTATCATGCAAGGTGGAGTGCCGTGCAATCTCTTATGTCTGCTAAAGTAATATTTACTATTTTATCCTGCTTTTTCCTGTTTCCTCTTCCCATAATCACTAAAGTAAAATTTGTTTTTTGCCATCATAACATCTTTACCCAGGACAGAAATGCAACTAAATAACCCCTTGGAGCCTGCTGCCAAGGCTCCCGTGTGGCTTAGCTCACCGCGGGTGCTTTTGGAGGCGTGCAGCCAGGCCCTTTGCCCCGCGATGGAGCACCTTCGTCCCCACGGTCCACCATATGTGCCTCAGCCCACTGCACCTCCAGCCAAGGCCTCCCACCTGGACAGGCACTTTTGGCTTCCAGCAAAACAGGATGCTGGTGAAGGAAGTCCTCTGGTTGTTTGACCCCATCGGCAGCCAGCTGCAGGATTCATCAAGGCACCAGTGCCCACCAGAGACTGTTTGTTTTTTTCACGTCTTTTGCTGGCTCCATAGTCAAAGCTGTAAATATTGCTCTTTTTCCCTCTTAAAACTCAGAAGAAATGTGAATGTTCTCTTAGTGCATTTGCGACTGAAATCCTTTGAGAGAAAAACAAAACACATTTTGCATCCAGTTATTAAGAGTTTTCTCCAGCATGCATGAAAGGCTCTTTATTTTGTAGAAGTGTGAAGCGGAAAAGACACAGGGCCCGTAGACCTACTGATGTGGGGTGCCTTTCCATGCCAACACGCTCTGCTTGGCTCAGAGCAGCAGTAGGGGTGTTTGATAACTTCCTAAATAGCAGAAAGCTCTATAACAACAGCATAAATAAATTTCTGGAATAACTGAAAATTCAGGTAAAGGGTTTGGATTTAGCTATTGACAGCATGAAAGATGAGTGGAAAAGGTCCTAAAGTAGAGCAATGGACAATCTCCATAGAGATCCTGTGTCCCATAGGGGACACAGAGCTCAGTTTGTGCTGAAAGTCGGCAGGAGCTGAGGGCAACTCGGCGTTTGGCATTTTAGAAGTTTTCCACCCTTTGGGATAGCCGGGCCACAGCTGTCATTAAAAGGCTCCTCGTGTGCTCTTGGAGAGGCTTTGCTTTCTCACATTGACTGTGTGCAGCAATGGCTTAGCAATGTGTGGGTTGGAATTAATAGAGTATGTTCATTCATTTATTCAAATATAGGCTGGTAAAACTGGTTCAAAACATTATATCCTTCCAAGCTTGCAGTAGAAGAATAACAAGAAATAGCATGGGTACAGAAATAAGCATCAACCGTCTAACTTTTGTCACTTTACTGCCTCCCCCCCTCCTTTTTTTAACAGTTCTTCTTGCACTTCATAGATTTATTCTCCTCCTCCCTGTATCCCAAAGATTGCCTTTTGCAGAACCACCTTTGCTCCATAGCTGCCGTCAGTGCATGGCACTGAGAAATGTAGGCTTGGCAAAGATGCTGCTAAGAGCTCCCGCTGGTGCCACCCAACCACAGCTGGCACCGGCAAGGCTGGCCGGCCTGTGAAGAGGGCAGGCGCCACCGCTGCCCCTCCTCTTCCTCACCTTCCTGGCCCCAGGCACAGCTCCTCCTCCTCCTCTGTGTGGAGATGGCTCTTTTTCCAAGCACTGATTTCCTATTATTTAATGTGAGCAGAATAGAAACACTGATTTTCCATTGACTTAGCCCCAGCTGTTCACCTTCGGGAGCCAGACAGTAGCAGTGAGTAAGCATTAGGCTAAGGAAAATCTGTTGATATAAAAGCTTACAAGTAAATGCAAGTGATTGTACATGCGTACAATTACTGATCTGTGCTAGTAGGTAAACAGAAATGTCAGTGGTCAGGGAATAAACAGTTTTATACATCTTGTGTGGAAACACGGGGCTGTGCACTTCTTCCATTGTTTGCTATTTACATTACGAAATTCAAATTGACAGTTAGTATGCCAGAGGTTAAAAATATTCTGCAAACTTAGCTCAAAGAAAAACTGTCAAGAGTTCAGGGTAGTCTCTATTTTATTTTATGTGCTGTCAGTAATACATTCACACTTCAAGAGCCTCTCGTATAAATATTTGCTTGCAAATGCCAGCAGAACGGAAAACTACATAGTGACTTCTGATGCTTTGATTCAGGATCCAAGACTAAATTGACCAACTGTTTTAAATGGACTGCGCTAGTAAATCTGCTGCCTCCTTTTCAAACAATCTCATTTATTCTTTATCATCCAAACATTTGGGGGAAAGGTGTTTATTCCTAACTTTAAATAAGCCCTTATATTTCCAAGTATCATCTGCAATGGTTCACGGTGCTGTATTAAAGGGCTGTATTCTCAGGGTAAATCAGGATAACTTAATGGAGAAACCTTGGTATAAATGCGCTGAAGGTCTGGTCAGCCTAACCTATGTGAAGAACTAACTGCTTTGTTTTTAAACTTCTGTACATTAAGTTAAGTTGTGATGCAATGGTAGCCATGCATTTGGAAATTGGCTTCTAAGCTTTACCAGATTTTTACCATAATAGCTGTTAGCAGGCAAATCAATGGCATTCAGTGATGACTTACAAATATGCTCCTTAATAGCCTCTTCCCTTTGCAGTGGATTTTGTGAGGTTCAGAGCCTGAAAAATTAACTTTATCTTCCCTGTGGACTCCTGTCTGAAACCTCAACTGTCTAGAGATCAAAGAAGATCCCTTGTCTGTGTTGTCATTTTGAGTGACAGATCAGCAATGTGTAATTCAGAAGATCAACCTCTACTATGAAAATAATAATACCTCGTCCTTAGTTAGATCGGTAAAATCAAAGTGATGGTCTAAAACAACTTAATTTCATCCTTCAGAAAAAAGTCATTCTTGAACTCACTATAACTTAAGAGATCTTTTTTTATAACTGCTTCCTAATTAACCATTTCACTGCTCAAGCCTGCGTTTCATTTGTCTTTTCTCACCACACTACATTTTCTTTTTTCTTTGTTTCTTTTTCTCCCTTTCTTTTAATAGTTGGGAGTTTCTAATGAAACAATTCGAAGGAAAATCTACATATGGAGGCCATCAGGGAATAATGAATATTTGTGGCAGCAGGGCCAGGAAACCCAAATTTCTGTAAAATCAGCCAACACTGTCAGCTAAATTATCCCTGAACGTGTGTGTGTGTGTGTGTGTGTGTGCACGTGCACGTCACAGAGCTCTTCCTGGGGTTGTAAGAATACATTTCTACATATTGCAAGGGACCCCTGCTTTGTTAAAACTCGAAAGTGGTGAAGATGAGAACCACAACTGAGCTTTGGAGCTATGAGTGGGAGCTGAGTTGATAGTGCACTCAAAGGGGGCCACATTTCTATTTACAGAGAGAAGAAGGAGGTACCCAACCTTCCTTTCAAAAGTCTGGTCACAGTCTTTCTTGCCAGACTTGCAATTTCTACTAGACGTTCACCTTTAGACATACTTAATTCTGCGTACATTGGAAGTGTGAACGTTTGAATACATACTTGGAAAAATTCCAACACTTGAGTTCATTCAATATAACATTTGTGATCATAAAATCTAAGGCAGTTGGGTTTTATAGCTGAAAATTGCAGAATGGCTATATTGGATCAACAGGTTTGATCTGCAATAGTGACCAGTACCAACTTCAAAGGGAGAAGCACAAATCCTTGCATTAAGCATTTATAGGATAGCTTGTCCCTAAGGCAGTTTACCTCTCATTTCTGCTTGTTAAGGATGGCTTATGCAATGGCACATAAAAGGTTACAGCAGTTCTGAAATTATCACTACTTAAGTAAAAGATATTTTCATGCTATTAAATCCTCCAAGAATATATTGCTTATGTAAATGTCCAATCCTTTTTCCTTTTTTTTTTTCTTTAAATCTTGTTAAATTTCTGACATCAGGGAAACTTTAGCAATAAGCTCCTAGTTTCACAAACACTTTCAGGAGAAAGAAGTTCTGCTTTTTTGTCTGCCTGCAGATGTTCATTTTCTGTACAACTCTTCCTTGTGCTGTCCCAAGTGTTTTTATTGCCATGTAGAGAACCCGTTCTGGGAATTAATCAGGTTAAAACTAAGTGTTCAGAAGAGATGGCCAGCTGTAACCCACATCAGTTCTCTCCTCCAGTTCATTGCTTCACAAGCACTTTTGTAAACTCACGAAAAAAAGCAGCAGACATGGTTACATGAAGGGTGGCTTTATTTTTTCAGAGTATCCATTGTGTCACCCTATAGGACAAAGAGAGAAACCCAGAGAAATATTAATTGAATGTCAGTCAATGGGTGAGTCATTCTTTCTCTATTTTTTCTTTTTTACTTCCTTACCTTAGCCAACTTTTCAATTATTCTTGATAATGGCTTGTACAGTCCTTGACCCAATATGTGAATTTCTGTTGAGGTTGAATGGTAGTTTCCCTCTCTCTGATTGCTCCTATGGCTACTCTCATCCAAAAAGGATCTAATACTTGAGTCATCTGATATCTATTTTGTTACTGCTATGTATTTGTGTTACTGTACTCCTAGTCAGACACTTGACCTTCTCCTAGATTTAGGCTGTCAGGTGCTAGGTCCAGCACTAACACAGCATTTTTTGCACTAATGCAGTGTAGAACAAGTAAATAATTTTTAAGGCCCTCTAGTATCGCCAGAGTAGCACAGGAAAACCAGGCCCAGAGTATCTTTGAACCTCTGTGTGAAGCATTTGTGAACTTTTCCCTTATGAGCTAAAAAGCTAAGGCCAAAACCAAGGCACTTGTGTCAGCTTATATCACCAGTTCTAGTAATTTTTCAGTGTTGCTTTTCAGTGTAAGCTGTCCACATGAACCCTGTCTTTCATCAACCTTCCAGCTTCCAGCTACCCTCACCAGTAGTCACTTGGAGAAGGAGAGGAGAGGAGAAGAGAGGAGAGGAGAGGCGGATGCTGAGCTGTGACGCTTCCTCTCCATCTCTTGAGGACGTCTCTTCACATTTGCTCAGTCAAGGCATGTATGTGTTATGGCATGATGACATGTCGTGTCAGCTGGATAACAAAGTGCCACCACTGAACCTGAGGCAGTGCAATCAGGGACTCTCCACCACGCCTAAATGCCTGTATACCTTCACAGGTAGAAGCATGCGCAATCTGGGGTGCCAGCCTGCACAAGGTATGAACCATTGCATAGCTAAAATCAAAGTCAGTCAAAAAACCTAAGTGTATTAAGAAATCATTGTGCTGAATTTCTTTATTGATGATATTTCCTCCCAATACCCTTTCCAAGTGCATAAACTGCTCTGACATTTTCAGGCTCCTGCCTCTAAAATGCCAGGATATTCATTTCCATCTGATGAGAACAAGAGATTTTTTCATGTCACAACATTGGATTTGCTCAATTTGCCCAACTGAATTAATGCCAGAATTTTGTTTATGTTAAAAGTTCAGGATGCTTATTAACTTTCAGGAGAAAACACAAAAGCTCTATTATATACCTTTACTGTATTAAAAAAAAATCTTTGATGTGTTCAGCATGCAACTTTTTGAAGTTTCAAATACTATGCCAGATGAACCGTGGAATGAAGAGTCTTTACTAAGTCTATTGACCTGTGATGTCATGCAATAAGCAACTAATAAAAACAAAATTTAGATACTGGAAGAGATTTCCATGTAAAATTAAACTTTTTTTCCCCTGTAGTATCACAAGTCAAGGTATGTTTGTAATTGTATTAGCAGTCTCAGAGTCTCAGCAGACTCTGTCTGCTTATAGAAGTTAAACTACTTTCAAAGGGAATAGCTAGGTGTACAGTCAAAGAAAGTTTAAGACCTTTCCTATTCATTAAAATGTATTTGAAGAATGATAAATCTTCTGTACATGTCACACAGCCATCTTTTCTGCTTTATTTTAAAAACTACTTTTCAGAGATCTGAGAGTAAATAAGCATGCAAAGGCTTCTCTAACTGCACCTTTTTTACTTTTTTTCCCCTTTCTAATAAAAGAGTGTTTATGGCTTCATACACAGGACTGGAAATAAAAGGATGTGAGTAAGAAAGATTAAAGGTATAAAACCCACAAGCTGTATTTAAAAGTAAACTTTAAGAAGCTATTCACAAAAAATATAAAAATCAATATATTCCCCTTTTTGTTCAAACCAAATTACTGCAAATACCATTTTTTGCGTTTATATAACATTACTATTTGGCATCAGCTTTTATCTGAGCCTAATAAAGGTTTGGCAAATCTAAACAAGGTAATGGAATTTTCTGTGTTAACTGAACATACAACATTATGTTACAAGTTTTAGGAAAAAATCATATTTAACTAGAAGGCTTTATGCAGATATAACATTGTAATGAATTGATTCTAATTTCTTGGTTTCAAGCAGGATAGCTAACTGTTTCTGCTGTTAAATTTATGATGCGGACATGGCTGTTCTCATAAACATAGATTATTTAGAAAGAAAAGAAAAATCTTCCAATAGCATAATTGTCACCATTCATTGACTTCAGTAAGGTAGGAGCAGTTTAGACTAGCACAGTTCCAGGATTTCTTTTGAACTTGCTTACCCATAAAACTATAAAGTAGCATCCTCTATATTGTCTTCAGTGAAGGACTATATCATCTATACATTCCTTATCATAGAGTATCGAAAATGCTACTCTAATTTAGTTGAAAGGAGACATAAAACACATCTCATATACTTTGTAATTATGGCAAGTGACTTTGCTCATTCTCTGTGTTCAGCCATGCTTCCTATTCAAGGCAACAGGAACAATGTTGCTCTATACTCTCTTCGCTATATGTACTGTGCAAGTCACCAGCCTTTCTACCATTGCTAGCCAGCCCCAGGTAGTCCTTCTCACCTTCTCTTTCACTCACAGTTATCACTGCACTCTGTGAAAGCCACAGGGAATATCTCACAGTGAGATGCTATAAATCCACTGGTCCTGATGCCATTTGACCTTTTGACAGTGATTTTCATGAGAGGAGAAGCGTGCCTTAAAGGATCTGGAATTTCCCTGCTATTTTCCTCTCTTCCCTACCCCCTCCCCCCCCCCCCAAAAAAAGAACAAGCCTTTGGATGCAAATATGTACCCCTTTATTGAAAGGCATCTTGCATCTACTCTGAAAATGGGTAGTTTTGTAGCTCATTTGCCTTCACAACTTTCCAATATATTTTAGAGCACCAAAAATCACTATTAGCACATTACAAGACAAAGTAGCTTTTATAGAGGGTGGTTGGAGAGGCAAAGCATTACCTGAGGACATCACCCTATTTCAGTTCCTTCTCTCACAAGTTTTCTGCATGACTTCAGGACGTTCTCTTAGGACACAATTTCCAAGAGGGATTTGGACATTAAGCCTAGGTGTACAAAAGGGCTTATGTGATTAAAATGTAACTCACGGAGGTTTTGAGTACCTACCGAGACTGCAATCCTGCCAACTTCTGCTCAGCTACAGCTTAACCTTAGAGGCACCTAAAGAACATACGGGCCTGAATTTTCATTTTGTCTTAAAATCCTTTAGAGGCCTAATGTATTGCTCTGGGCATGCAAAAGACAGCTCCTCAAAGCTCAGCAGTTTGGCATCTATCTCCCAGCAGGCTTCATATGCATCCACAACCAGCAGAGCTACTGCGCTGCTTGGTCTGATTAGCATCCTTGGAGCATCCCTACCAAACTGAGCTGTGCCGAAAATGCAGATGTACCTGCCTCTTTATTTTAGACAAGGCTGGAAAAAGAGCCACTCATTACACTAGAGCTCAGTGTAACACCCAGCACCTCTACCTATAAGGATACAGAACCACACATCTCATCTGAGAGGAAAACAGCATCAATCAGCACTGTGTAGCCACTCTTTTCCCTCTGGCTGAAGCTCTGCCTGGCAGACCAGGGCTGGGCATGGTTCTCCAGCAGAGGAACCAGGCCGTTTCCCTGAAAGGGACAGTCCTGGGTGTCAGCTTTGGGTCTAAAAATTGCCAATGGAATTTAAATTCAGCATCCCTTTCTACAAAAAACAGAAAGCAGAAATGGCTCCTCTTAAATGCATGCCTTGCGCTTTCTTCCTCTGGCCATGCAACATGAGACAGCCTCAAAGGGAGTGAGGATGTGACTTCCCTCTCTTCCCCACATAGCACATAGTTGCACGGTTAGATTTACCTCCTACATAGTGGGAGACTGAGTTTATGAAAGCCTCCCACAGAGGACGGAATTAAGTAATTAATCAATCCCTGCCATGTCCCTCAGCTGCTGCGCTGCTACGTAAGAAATGGGCTATTGGAGCTCCTTCTCTGGCCATATCTCTTCATGGGAGGCTTTGAGGCCGGGAATACTGAATGGAGGGAGATGCCTAAACCTCAGAGAAACTTGCAATTGTATACATGCCCCGTCCTTAATATTTCCTTTTGATTTAGCTTTTAAGTGGCTCATCACTCAGCACACTGGTTTGTATGGCTCCCTTTCTGAAGCACATGACCTTCTTTAAGCAGAAGAATATATGGAGAACAAATGCCTAACAAAAGGCTCAACAGTTTGCTTACAGGAACCGGGCACCGCACCTATGTTCCCTTACTGTTCTGGGCTTATAAGTGTGAGTCTTACTGACTTTCAGTTAATCAGGTTACAATACACAGCTATTCCCAGGCCTAACTCCCAATTATTACAGTAGGAGCTCAAGGTCCTACAACTCTGAAATCTTTTCTTTGGAGGCATAACCTGCCTTTGAAGATGTGACTCGTATTTTTGGCAATGTTACTCGTGGTATCTCTAGACATCAGTTATTCATTGGCAAAAGGGGCTTGAAGGTGCTGCTCTGCTAACCAAGATATTATGTCAGATAAATACATTTGAAAAAATAAAGGACCCAGGCACTAATGGAATTCCATACTAGATTAGCTTTGGTCGAATTTCATCTAGTTAAAATTTATGTTACGTTAAAAGTAATTTCAAGCAGAGGACAGCCCTAGCAAGCGTTAGGAATTGCCTGCTCTAAGTTATACAACGATAAGTGCTGGAATTGCCATGAAACAGCTACCTTAATATTCTGATTCTTTTCCGGAACTCTAAAGGAATTTGGGCATGAACATTTCCTTTATTCTGAAGTTATTAAATCAAACACACAGTTTCATTGACACTTCTGCTTGGAACTTACTCCTGCTATTCCTCCCAAAAATGCAGTTTGTTACAATAATCACATTAATTTTTAATCTGTACAGCCGCTCTCTTCAGAGGTTTTTCAAAGAAACAGGCAGTGCTTAACCCAGCTCTCCACCCTCCTTTTTTGGGCCTCTTCTGCATTCACTCCCACATGCTAGCTATCTTATTCTTCATTTGCTCTCAAGGCTTTCTAGCCCTAGGTGACCAGCACCAGAACACTGTGAGATGATGCTGGAGCTCAGCTTCAGGCCAGGCAGTTTAGGAAGGTGGTAGACTTAACTACTGCTGTGATTTGTTAGCACTAAAACCACAGAGAGCCAGGGCTCCTCCTGAGTGCTCTGATACTCACCTGTGGGGGCACTTCCGCCCCAAGATGTCGTACTGTCCTTCTGTCAGGCTGTTTTCATATGCTCTCTGCAGAATTCCTGCACCAAGTGCAATGAGAACAAATATTCCTGTGAAAAATAGCTACAGTTTGAAACCCCCATGCTGTGAACAAGCCCATTTCTTTAAATATTCTTTAGAAGAAGCTTGACAGCGTGCTGTATTTTGCAGTGCAAGTAATTCAGACTTAATCGTTGCCATGTTAAGTCCTGTTTTATCTAAAATATTTTTGCTTACTTTTCACCAGCTTAAGTAGCTCTTGCCTGCCTGCTCTCCTGTTTAGCAATAGCTGCTCTCAGCTGGCTGTCTTGGCTCTGCATCTGGGAGACTTTTTGGCTTGCTGTATATACAGAGTTGGTTGTTTGGTTTGCAGGGTTTTCCATATCTGAGCTCAGCTGTGTGGTTTGTTTAGTTCTGGGAGACTGGGGTTGGCCATTTGAATTCCTAGGTCTTGCGTGTCTGAAGCGAAGCAGCTTGGTTTTACAAAAATATTCTACGGTATGACAGGCTCTTGAATAGTAATCAGTGTTCAGCAGTGATGACAGACAGCACTATCCACAGGAATTAGGTAATCAATGAAGACTCAAATAATTGCCATGTTAATGGTAAAAATTAACTCATTCTAGGAACATGAATTGCACAGATTCATGAATGGTGCTTTTTCAAGAAGATGATGTCAACACCAATAATTCCCCCTTAGAATATTAGCATAACGGAAATATTAGGGTTTGCTGTGTTCCTCAGGGAGGAGAACGATCTGTCACAAGGAAACATAATGGTAAATTAGTTACAGTATAATAAAAATAACATACACTTAAAGCCTAAAGGCTTATTTGCATGTAAAGATTACTACAAAACCTCTTAATGTGTAATTGCTAATGATTTAATCAAGTGTTTGAACTTCAAGGCCTCTCCATGACAGCAAATTAAGACCTTTTAGAACTGGAAGTTCTTTGGGGCAGGCATCTTTTTTTGACAATGGGCATGTGTACTATTTAGTGCTATAATACCCGAATATGTGTGCTTAGGGTACTTCTGTTACATGAACTAGACGTCTTAGATGCTCAAGAAGATGGTCTCTTCTTCTAAGGGATCCCATGGTATGTAAAAGCTTGCTGTAATGTTTATTGCAAAGTATGTCATTTAGGCCATAGTATTTTTCATCACCTGAACACAACATTTGTTTTCCTTTCTTTTTTGGAGTTATTGTCATGATATATATCCCTTTTTACAGTGCCTGAAATGACCTAATTCTGAAAACACATGATTTTCCACACCTTACCAACAGAAAGATATCGATAAAAACAAGGAGTTAGATTTAGTTTTATGCTGTTTTCTATAAGCTACCACCGATAAAATAAGGCCTCTGGTAACTTCTACTTCTGGATATCTGTAGCCAGAGACATTGGTTTATTCAGGAGTTCTGTTTCCTTAACTATGAGAGTCCTCTGTTACACATAAATTAGTCTGTATAAATACGAACTATGCTTGAGAAAGTTACTCCAAAAATGTTGGTATGCTGATGTCTGACAGTCATTCAACTAGTGGGAGCAAAGATGTATAGCACTGTCGTTTTTCACAGAGGGAACAAAGGCACATGCTAAGTTACTACGTCTCTTTTTTGTTGATATTGGACACTTATTCTGGACAAAGTGATCCAGAGGAAGATAAATAAAAAGACTTTGATTTTTCAAAATAGTGACTTTGAATTGGCCGGAAAAGAAAAATAAAGAAAGTCAGTACCATGTTACCACATGCCAGGAGACAGTGGTAAGTTTTTATTTTTATAGCACATTCTGGAAAACATCAGGGAAGGAAAAAAAAAATCATAGAATCACATAATTATAATCCTCTATATTAGGAATTAGAATACATTTTTATATCACTTCTCTTATGTCATATTTTAGAAACTTTTGTACACTTTAGATAACACTAAAAATTAGAGAGACGAATGAAAAAGAAGAAAGGAATATAAAATATGCCAGCATTTTGACAGAAGGAAAATATAACAGTAAATCTGTGCCAAATTCTTAGCTTATACCTCCCAAAGCGACCTTCGCGGTTTGCTGCTGTGGGCCTCTGGGCATGTGAGATGCCCTCCCCACGTCTAATGGGGGGGACTGGGACTTCATATGGCAGGTCTTTGAATGTTCATCACTTCACACAGAAAGAACTCTCGCCTACTGGCTGCCACACTCTAACCAATGCAGGTACAGAAAAAGGGAAGACAGCAGAACTGCATCATTTTCATCCTCACGGCCAGAACAGTAAGCCCATTAAAATGGCAGCTATATAATATAGCTCTGTCACTCCTATTTAGAGAGCCAGCCCTGAAAGCCCTCCACGGACCTCAATGAACTGGCCTTTTCGGACACCATTGTGTCATTGCCTTCAATAATATATCTCTAAAGGCTAACTGGACTGTGCCGTAAAACCAGTTTGACATTTCATAGAGCTGAGCACCTTTGCAAACTGAGTGCACCTTGAAAAATAAAACCAGCAGGCTGCAGGGCCACACGGCTATGAAAGTGTCCTGTGACATGATGATGGAAGGGCTAATGTGTGCCTAAAACAGGCATATCAAGTCAGTTCCTGGCTACTGAATATGGCTAATAATAATTATCTACTGATAATTCCATAGGATTAAATCCCTTTTATATCATTGCAAAGGTTATTCTTACACAGCATAATGCACTACTAAGTAGAGACATCCCTGCTGGTTCTGAACAACCTAACTCAGATGTCAGAAGCGATGTTTTTCCATGTTGATGGTAGTAGTACAACATCCCTGTCCCATCAGTGGGATCCAGAAGGACCAAAACCCGTGAACAAAGGACCAAACACTCCAGAGAAGGGATTCTCAGGGAGATTTTCAACGACACAGAAAATGAGAAGCAGGTCTGTAACACTAACGCAAGCCTGCCATTATACCTTTATACACATAAATAAAATTTAAAAACTTGACTATATCACATCTAACACAGAGAAAGCCCAATCTCCACTGGAGCCACTGCCATTAATATAGAATGAATGAACAATAAGACCAATGAAAAAGAATAGCAGAAGAGCTGATGGCCTCAATTAGAGTATTCAAATACTAGAAACTAATGGGCTTTAGGAAGAAGTGGAACCAAAGAGATCACAAAGTTAAAAGCACTTTCAAAGCAATGCAAAAGTTTGAAATCAAACCACATCTAGAGAGGTAACTATCCAATGAATGAAGCATCCAAAAGAGGATAAAAAAAGTTGAAGTAATACAAAAGAAGAAAATTCTTATTTCAAAATGTATGCATAGCAATTTCCCTCTTAGGCAATATAACGTTCTTATTACTCAAAAGTAGTCATTCTTTCAAATCATAATAAAAATTACCCACAGAACACAGTTTAAGTAAAGATACTTAGTAAAACAAAAAAGAAACAACCCAGAAAGAAAAAATCATCAAGAGAAGCTATCTTCAAATCATCAAGAGAAGCATTTTCTAAAATTCAGACATAAATTGTGGGTTCAACAGTTTCCTTCTAGTAATGCTACAGAATGACATCCTCAGTAGTCATACCAAAAAATAACAATTCTGGACTTTTACTGAGTGCCTTAATGCAGTAGCATTTGGTAGCAGTGTGTTCTAAAATGTAATTATGTGCAGTGGAAAAGGGCAACTCTTTTTGTAGTTTTAGATTCATTCCCTTTCAATTTCACTGAAAGACAGGCTAGTCTTGCATTTTTTGAGAGAGCATAGTCTACTAAGTTGATTTTTTTCTAAAACAATCCTTTTTATGCCATCTCCTTTGTGAAGGAGACACCGCCAATTGATTTCAGTGTTCCCCCAGACTCTTCTCTTTTCCACCTTCCAGCTACTGTTGATCTTGACTTTTGTTTGCTTTCACTTGATCTGTTTTTTTTTAGATTAGAGTGATGGAAATCAATGATATCCACGGTCAGATATTCAAAAATGCAACTGTATCAGAAATGTCATAATTGTTTACTGCTATACTTCCAATTATATTATATGGATTATTATCTGTTTTCGTTCTTAACAACCTACTATATTGTTTGCTTTGTGTTTTCTCCCTGATGGAGTTTTATGTTTATCATAAGATGCTGAAAGTAGTCTAAGGAGCGTAGGTGAGATGTAATGGGGTGAAAGGAACGTGCACCCTTTTGCAACAATTCTCTGCTTTTCTCTTCGTCTCAGAAAATGTTATATACCAGCCTGCACTGAGAGAGAAAGTAGAAAGACCAGTGTTTAAAATATATCTATCCTGCTCACCATCCCTGCTTTTCCCATGGGCCCAAAGGATTTAAGTTTATAAACTTTGAGGGGATTTCCTCACCATTCTCTTCACAAACTCCTTCTTCCCCCTTATTGTTCTACCTCTAAAAAGAAACCCAGCAGATGCTAATATTCAACAAGCCATAAGGACAAAAGTAATGTAGACATAAACAAAAGAAAATTTAGGTGGAATATTACGAATATTCTCCTAATAGTGGAATTTCCTACCAGTTTCCAAGGAAAATGTTGAAATCTGCATCACCTAACTCCATTCCAGCTGGACTGGACAAACCACTAAGAAACTCATTGGATGAAATAGTCCTATCCTCAGGATAAAAATGACTTAAATATCCTTTTCTATCTCCAATTTCTACGATTTACACCAGAACATAGTTTTATTTTAGACAAGGAGACACAATCCCATATCTGAATGTGGATCTGTCTACCCAAAGTCATAACAAATCTTCAGAGAGGTGCTGGAGCTCATGGTTAAGCAGCCTAAGGGACACGTTTCTCTCAGCTGCGCCCTGAATCAGTTATGATTATGGTAGCATATGAGTGAAGAAGGAGAGTGATGATACTCCTGTGACCAGCTACATTTTCATAGCCAGTGGTGGACCACTATAAACGCCAGAACATACAGTACAGGTAAATAATCAGATTTACTTAATGCTGGAGACTATAGGCAGGTTTTGGACCAATTGCTTATTTTTCTTTAGAGTCTTCTCTACTCCAGCAAATAATCCTGTTGACTTCAGAAGGATTCTCATGACAGCAAGGATAACTCACATGAGTCAAGGCCCCGAGATCTGGTCCTGGAGAACGTGAAAAGCTTCCCTAACAAAATCTTAACCATGGATATCATTAATTGTAATCTGAGTGTTAAGACATTGCTTATGCTGTGATACACCCTTTGGAAGAAATTGCCTGCCTGAGACCTTAAGGAAAATATACATCACAAAACTGTCCCAGTAAGTAAACATGTTTGTGACCTGAATCTACTTTTGCTTTCTAAAGGCTAGTTTGAGAGAGTCACAAAACCTCAGACTCCTCCTGGTTCATTGATTACAATTGTTGTTTGCAGTTGTGGTTGTTTTTCTTCCCTCAGTCATTCTCCTTTTCCTGCTCTGTGGCCTCTTTTGCACAGTTCATTCGCTCAGGCCATGGAAATAGCTTCCCTTGGAAAACAACTCTGGAGATCTGCAGCTTTCGAATGCCACAGTGGTGCAGCAAGGACTGCAGAAAAATATTTAGGAGAAAAAGCTGAGTTTTCAGGAATGTTCTTCAGCTTTACATGCAGTCAGGTGAAGTCCTGACTAAAGCAATATTTTTAAAAAGAAGTCATTCACAAAAGGAGATATGTTGAAAAGAAACTGAATTTCTCAGAACTAGAAATACATCTATATTCATGTTTATATCTATGGATGAATTACTTTTGCATTTGCTTTGCTCTAATGAGAACGAGGATTTGCAGTTAATGATAAAGACTTCAGGATAAAATTAGAGCACGGTTTTGTTTTGTTTCTTGAGGAGTAGTGAGCATTACACAATTTACAATTAATTAATCTATAATTAACTGATTAAATCTTTCCCCCTGTTCAGCCTTTTGTTTATTCTTGGCTAAATACATTCTCCAATAGCAGTAGCCTTTAACCAGGTTTTATCTGTGCATCTGTTTAAAATCTTTTCCCTGATCTTCCAGCCTGACTATTGCAGCCTGAACTGAGAATTTCCCCCAGGTATCAGAAGGAAACAGTCCTACATGTGACTTTCACTCTGGAGAACTGTAGGAAAACCCGGCAGCATATCAAAACTTCAGTCACCACTGAAAATTAGCGGTTCATATGGTCATGTAATATATTTTTCTTGACTGATGATGATTCAATAACGAGACTGTGCAAACCTAAAGATGGGATCTGTGATCCTTATTAACCCTAAATTCTAAACCCAGGAGTAGTATTATTCTCTGCCATGAGAGTATTTATACTTTAGGGTACTGCTCAACATGAAGAATGAAACAGACGGAATTTGCAGAGAAAAACATTAAAAGCTATAGGCACCTCCCCAGAGCACTTTTAAACCATGACGGTGGAAATAATATCTGAAATCTATAAAATATAATTTTTAAATCTGAGATCAAAACTTTAGCATTAAAACTTCTATTCCAATAAATAATTTCATTTGTTCCGGTAGTGTACGATTTATATTTCTTTTGTATCTGCAAATATAAAATTGTAGCCCATTTGCATCCTAAGGTTACAATTAGATCTAAATTTAAGAATGCAGTTACAATAATAAATTGAAATGGATAATTATTTTTATTTAAAGCAAGCAATGCTGTTTCTGATGAACATTTCCAGCAAGTCCTTTAATATACCTCATGGGCACTAGTTCAAACAAGAGACAACAAAGTAATGAGCACTTTTCTGTATGAATCTCATTTCTAGCTGTAATGCTTTCTACTGCTGTAAGATTACTTGTTCAAATGTGTCAAAAACTATTTTGCTTCAGAAACTTTGGTTCCGTCTTGCCAAAGTAATCATTCTTATTTGTTCTAACTTTCTTTCACTCTCTAAGGACTAATGTACCTCTGTTTTAGGCTATGCAGTTCCTGATCAGTGGCTGTTTCGAGTGATAGCAAGACTGTCTATACAGTCCATTCAGTGCAATCATTTATCTTTCTAGAAGTCTGAACATACAAAGCACTTTAATTCTGACCAAAATATCATTTTTAATCTCACCTATTTTTGTAATCTCTCTGCTTCTTCAAAGGAAGTAGAATGTCCCATCTAGGGTTTAGCTACAACAAGTGAACATGCTCATTTTTCTGCTGTTTTAATGCATATAATTTGTGCGCACTTAGATTTCATAAGTCTCAAAAAGAAAAAAAATGCAATTAAACCGCAGTATAGAAGAAGTCAGGATTATAAAAATAAATTTTTCCAGGATTTCCCATGATAAGATCTTATTTTCAACTGCTTGCATATTAACCAAGTTTTCAGCATTCTGAGATGAAATCTTCCATGCTAGCTGGCTGTTTTGCAGTGGAATTTTTTAGAAAGTTTTAGCAAAAATGATCCAATCATTTTGGAGAACAAGATGAAAAAGAGAAAGAATGTCTTTCCAATGCTAGAAAAGTTTTCAGAAAGTTAGTTGTGGCATCCACCATACTTTGGAACAGATGGCTGAAATCTAATAGACAGCTAATGTTTGTAGTAGGGATGTGCATTTACCTTATCACTTAAATGATTTAACAAAGGCAAGATGAAAACTTTGGAAAATTTGAAATTTGCAAATTCTCAGAAAGTATTTGCTAAGGATTGGTACCTAAATTCTTCAAATATTTGCTCTACATTGAGCCAGCAGCTGAGGGATGTAAGTTGTCAGCATTTCCACAGAATAACTATTCTTTGCTATCGTTGGCTAATGCAGCACTTAGGATCCAAACTAAAATTAGAGACTCTCTCTTCTGCTTCCAACACACAAAAAAGGAGAGAACAGCCCCATTAGGGCACAAGAGAAGCAAGTTAGACCTGATGTTTTGGGAGACAGTTGTGGAGTTTGAGGCCAGAAAAGTAAGACTGAGAAATACGAATCATTGAAAGATGTAAGCAGGTAAGGAGTTTCATGAGGAGCAGTCAAGGATTTAAAACAGTGGTTGGGAAAGATCAAGATATGAACAGGAGAAAGACTGCATCAAGAGACAGGGACAGTACCTTATCAGGAGGTAGTAGATGGAAGCCCGGTATGGACCTGGGCATGACTGGGGCAAAAAAAACTCTTAAATACAAGCACAGGACTACAGTCCTTTCAAGAACGAGAATATTTTAATGTGTCCAGTGATCCTGAATTATTTGCAGCACCAGAACAAAATGTAATGGGAATGATAAAGATCAGTGGCTGCTAACCAACTAGAGAAAAGGAGGCACTATCATTTCCTTTTTCAGGCTTGTTTCTGAAGATCCTTCTGGCTGGCATGTGCCAGCATGGCAACTGCACAGCAAGCCAAACTGTGTCAGAATCTGTTAAATGTCCCAAGTCCCTGCTTGATCAGGTCCTCTGAGGCAAAGGAAAGCCAATTTCTGATCCTTAAAACCTTGGCTGATCCATGAGCCATGAGCTAAGCGGCTCAGCTCTCTCAGGAACGGGTCAGGTGGGGACAGGAGTGGAGCCATCACCCTGGGCGCCTGCAGAGCTGTCTAGGCAGCTCCAGCGCTGCCAGAGCCGTTCTGTGGAGCTCTGGTGCTTCCAGAATCCATTTAAGCAAAAACACAGCTTTGGGATCACACCTAAATGTTCCACTAAAGTCTTTTTATGGATCTGACCCATGGAATTTAATATGTCTCTTTAGGTGGCACTAGATAGGTTGTGAAAAAGACCTGAGTATGCATCTCAGGCACTTAATATTTAACAGAAGTTGGATGCAGCTTAGTTATGCAAAGACAGGCAGGGAGACTGAACTCTGAAAAGTTGGCAAGAGGATGGACTAATAGCACCTGGAATCACCTTCTGATAAGTAGCAAACAGCTGACTAGCAATGATTAACAGATTCCAAATATCAACTTTAGACCAAGTAGCTGTGGTCAGAATAAATGGTTCATGTTAATGATTCACATAGACATTTCAAACTCAGGGGAGATGAAGTGAATATCTTTCATTTCAGTACAAAAATAATAACAAAAATATAGAAGACCTGTCTGAAAGGAAACTGAAAGCTCAGCTATGGTAATATTTTACCTAAGTATCTGAAATTCATCTCTGAAATATCCAGTGGCATCTTACATGCCTAGAGTCAGCTTTTTTCTACATAATCAGTCATGGAATATTTTCTTTCCTCCAGAGAGAATGCTCTGACTTGGACTAGTAAAACTCTCAAAAGATCTGATTAGTTAAATGTTTAAAACTCATCTCCAAATGCACCTAGGGCTTCACTTAAAACATGACAATGGAAAATTAGATAGAAAATCCCACAAAAACTGATCAGAATTCATCCCCTCAGTTCCTGTCCAAGAAACACTGAACAGCAGGCATTGCAACAGGCACTGCAGGGCAGCAAATGCAGACCTTTCAGAATAAAAAGGAGAGCATGTTCTAAAATTGAAGTCCTTTTTATGCGAATGTCTAACCTTCACAGGATACTAAGATCTCCTATTTGATATAAAGTACTAGGATGACAAAGGAATAGAAGGAAGGCATTTAGTTGTTTAGCTTTTAAGGATAAATAAACTAAGGCCAGAATCTCCACTATATAGCTAGGAATGCTTTGGGAACCAATACAATCCTGATAGGATCGGTGATATGTGCTGCATATAAAGTGTCATTTTGCAATTGCCCAGAGCCAACAAGTCCTACAGATGTGCTTCATTCACTATAAGAGTTCCAGCTGTTACACAGAATCACAGAAGGGTTGAGGTTGGAAGGGACCTCGGGAGATCACCTAGTCCAACCTCCCTGATCAAGCAGGGTCCTCTAGAGCATATTCCCCAGGATCGTGTCCTGGTGGGTTTTGAATACCTCCAACGATGGAGACTCCACTACCTCTCTGGGCAACCTGTTCCAGGGCTCAGTCACCCTCACAGGAAAGAAGTTTTTCCTCAGGTTCAGATGGAACTTCCTGTGGTTCAGTTTCTGCCCATTGCCTCTTGTCCTGTCACTTGGCACCACGGAGAAGAGACTGGCCTCATCCTCTCAACACCCCCCCCTTCAGATACTTGTACACATTGATCAGATCCCCTCTCAGTCTTCTCTTCTCCAGGCTGAACAGGCCCAGCTCTCTCAGCCTTTCTTCATAGGAGAGATGCTCCAGTCCC
Source organism: Struthio camelus (assembly GCF_040807025.1). Lineage (NCBI taxonomy): Eukaryota > Metazoa > Chordata > Aves > Struthioniformes > Struthionidae > Struthio > Struthio camelus. The sequence continues at coordinate 29,165,247 of NC_090943.1, read as the reverse complement.
CTGATCATCTTGGTAGCCCTCCGCTGGACTCACTCCAGGAGCTCTATGTCTCTCTTGTACTGGGGAGCCCAGCACTGGACATAGTACTCCGGGGAGGCCTCACCAGGGCTGAGGAGAGGGGGAGGATCACCTGCCTCGACCTGCTGGCAACACTCTGCCTAATGCACCCCAGGAGACCATTGGCCTTCTTGGCCACAAGGGCACATTGCTGGCTCATGCTCAACTTGTTGTCCAGCAGCACTCCCAGGTCCTTTTCTGCAGAGCTGCTTTCCAGCAGGTCGACCCCCCGCCTGTCCTGGTGCATGGGGTTCTTCCTCCCCAGGGGCAGGACCCTTCACGCTAACTAGTTACGCTCGGGAGCGGTCAGCGTCCAACTTCTTAGAGGGACAAGTGGCATTAGTTAGTGGAGCGATTTGTCTGGTTAATTCCGATAACGAACGAGACTCTGGCATGCTGGTAAGTGCTATTCTGTATGAGTTTCTAAACAATATAATGATACTAACAGGCTCCTTCAGGAGTCCCTTAAAGATACCATTCCCCCAACAAGCCATATAATTAAGTAGACAGTACTGCTCTTCTGAAGTTTTAACCGTTCATCAGCTGTAGCCTCTATGCAGACCTCATCAAAAAGTCCAGTCTCAAAGTGGCAAAATGGAAGCAAGTGGATCCACACCCAGAGAAAATGCCAGTCACTTAGGGAAGAATAACCCACCTCTTCAGTGACGGTTATCATCTTAGTATCTGAGTTGTGGCTGAGGATTCAAGAAAGGTAGTTGCGTGTATTCTCTGAATCAATATATCCTACCTATTTGTGTTATCTGGTTGAATCTAGTAATGAGGCTAGTAAGGACTGTACATACTCTGCACTGACAGGGAAATACCAAAAGAAGAGGCAAGAACACAGGACTGAGTGCATTTTACGACTACTTCTCTCACGCTCCTACACAAGGCTAAGTTAATAGGTTCCTTCACCAGGTAATGAACATCTCAGTAATTTACACTTGAAGTCACAATATGTTAGTATAAACAAGCAAAGCGATGTATAACAAAGTTGTTCTCTTCACCACAGCAGGGATGAACACTCGTGTTCCTTTTGCAGGTTTCCTCCTCCCTCCCTGGAAAAGGACACTGCTGCCTTGCATCAAGTCCTGTTACTATAGTAGAACCAGTGAAGAAGGGTGAAAGAGCCGGGTTCTTTTCTGCCTCATGCATCACTATCCACCTACAAAATCTAATAGAGGATAAATCATATTCTCAGGTGGGAATTTTCTTATTGATTTCCATAAGCACAGTTGTCTATATTTATTGTTTAAATATTACTGTCACCAGCAGTAGTAGTGGGATAAACACAGGCAAAATATCTGCAGCAGTTCAACTGTCAGGGCCACAGCTGAAAGTCCCTAGAATCTTCTTTTGGTGTGCAGAGGGAAATCTTCGAGAGACTAAACACGCAAGCTGCATGACACATTTTTACTGAGTCACCACTGATCATGCAGCTTATTCTGAAATATCATACCTGCGTTTGAAGCATGAAACCATAGATCCAGGTCTGCTCCCATCTCTCCAGGACTTGTTCTAACCATTTGAAAACAACAATGAACAAAACTAAAAGAGAAAACAATCCACCAAACAAGCAACTAAGCAAATCTGATTTTCTGTGGATTATTCTGGAGTTTTAAAGAGATCAGCAGCTAGACTTAGTTTTCCCCTGTGGTTAGGACTTTCGTAGAATCTCTTTTGGGGTATGAGTTCTTGGGAGTCTATTAAGAGATAAATTTACAAGGTAGTCTTTTCTTCAGTGCAAGCAATAAGAGCTCTTTATTCTTTATCAGGCTGCTGCTTTTTATAAAACCTGGAGGAATTTAAAGCCTTTGAGATTGCTAGTTTTCTCTCAAACCTCGTTGAAACTGGCTAAAAGCCGACTTTTGACCAGATACATACACAAGCAACGCGATCATATAAACTGCATTTCTTTGGTAATCAAACGAAAAACAAGTACACAAAATAATTAGAACTCCGCATATTCCCTCAGTAAACCCACTCGCTATCAATGCTTACAGTTTTGAAAGTCATTAAAAACCTTTTGAAGTTTTGTCCTTATCTAGTTCATTTTACCAGGACAAATCCCAAAAGCTGGGATACCCTGATAGTGGAGAGCTGTAAATACCTAGGTAGGTGATACTGTTAGAGTTTAAGTAAAACACTGTAATGAACGGAAAGGCTCCAGCTGGCTTTAACAGACTTTGTGTCAGACCACCTTTCTGGACCTCTGGAAAAAGACTAGCTCATAGCGGATCCTCTAAAAATTCATGAACATTGTATGTTTGTGGAAAATCAAAAATGATGTTATTTGGCTGGAAAATGAAAGAAAACACTCAGTTGTAAGATGACCAAATGTTTATATTTTCAGACAAGGACATTTATTTTAAAGCTAAGGGAAACTCAGTGCTTTGTACAAAACTTTGCAGAGGTTCTATTACTTTTGCTAAAGTTTTGGCTGATTAAAATCCTGCTGTCCTCTTGCATTCAGTGTATGTACAGTGTGTGCAGACTTGCCTACACATACTACATAGACATATGCATGTTCTAATTCTCTTCTACGAGCAAAGTCTGGTTAAAAGGAATGTGACTATTCAGATAAGGCGAAAATTTTGGTGAATAGATTTATTAACAGATTTCATCTTATCTAGTTACGGACAATACATCATCGCTTTGAAATCTATATATTGTGATGACTAGGTTAACTTTAGAAATAACAAATTAATATTCTCTGTTGAATAGCTGACTTAAAAAAAATCAAATATTTAGAGACACTGAGGATCCATGTTTGCTCTTTATTTTGCAGTGATTAACAGATTTGTTTATTGTAATTTTTTTCTCTTCATAAATGCTTTGGAATGGAGGACATCTAATCTCTCATTTGATATTTTATTTTAACTTGAGTGTTGCAATTTTGTTTACTTAATAAATAAAATAGAAAGAAAAAGAAGCCAATTTACCTCCTTCTAATCCTCCATCTTGTTAATTTCCATCTGTGAATAATGGCCAGTGAGCAAGCAATCTGTCTGGTACGGATTGTATTTGGTGTAAGCTAAAACAATTCTGATGGTATTGTTAGGAACTGGCATTTGCACTTATGCAAATTTTTTTACTGGTTCAGAATAACAATGATTTAATGCAGCAGCACAGTTCAGTATTTGACATGCAAACATATGACTGTCATTGTGTTTTAATCCAATTTTTTCAAATCCCCCTTATTAAAAAAACAAGAAAAATTTAGAAACCTCCTGTATCTGCAACACAATTTATATTCAGTACTTAGCTTTAAAAATGTAATAGTAATAGTACATAGTGTGATAAATATTCTAAGCATATACAACTTGTGCTAGGTGATAAAATATTCTGAGCATGTCCTAAAATGATTCTCTCATCAGAGGTGGCTTGTTACCTCCACCATCAGCAGATACTGATAATTAATCAACTGAAATGAATCTTTACAGAATAAACAAATCTGTTATACATGAAGGATGATTATGTTCTTTTGGTTGTGTAGATTTTTCATAACTTATTCATGCCAACGGTGTGCCTGAGTTACGAAGTATTTTTCACTTACGAAATAAATATAGCATCCTTTGTTTGTCAGATATCCTTTCTAGTTTCTGGGCTTTACCAATGTAAATCTTCACAAATCTATGAGCTAAGCTGATTTACAGCAACAGAATAATTAACCCTCAACTCATAATCAGGATCAGTGGTTCTATTTCCTGACTTACTTACTTAAGATGCATCTCTAAAACATAGCCCTGGCAAAGCATTTTCAGCTGTTCCCTTCTAACAGTAATGTGTGTGCAAATGGCATCATCTGCCCTAAGGCAGAATCAGAGCTTGCTCGCTGGCTCGCTTGCTCTCCAACTCGGTGGATTCCACTGTCTCCTGGTCGATGCAGTACACCAGTGTACACTCAGTGGGGGGTAGTGCCACATTTTGAGATGGGAAAACCACAAAAATATACCACCGTTTGTATGGATTTTTAAAAGAATTCACAATTCTATGTGCTGCTTTTATGCTCACTTTTCCTTGACCTATTTAACTGACCAGTTTGTTTTTTCACTGACTAAAACAGTGACAGACAATTAATTTTAAGCACACATCCAAAAGTATTTGAAAATCTTATGTTCTATAGAACAGGAAAAAAATCACGTTTGGCTGATCTGCTCAGCAATCATAGATAAACAACAGAGTTTAAATTACAAACATGTGATACGTGAAAAAACAACAAAAAAGAAACATTGACAATCATCAGACAACACTATAAAATATCCAGAAGAACAGTAAATACATTTGAGGAAATTGATCTGCTGTGAATATTCTGCAAGGAGAAAAAGGCAAATTGTGAATGATTCATTCAGACTGAGTCATACTGCATTTTATTAGGGAAAATTTTTATTAGAGTGGCCTTAGGCCCACTGTGTGAGCACAAACTGTTGGCTAAGATTCACTAAAACTGATGTGCTAACTCATGGCAGCCAGACAACCTTTATTAGGCAGCAACTAAAAACCAAAAACAAATCAAACCCTTAACGTGAGGAAGGCGATACTGCTTCATGTCTTTCCTTGAGGTTTCATTGAGCAGGACTCAACAAAGATTTTAACTTAACAAAGATTTACCAACTACTTAAGCAAAATCTGCTTAGGAAAACCTTGAATCAGTTGTGCTTGTTTCCTTTGAACGTGCAGGCCTTTCCCATTAGGAGTAACGCCATTTGTTTATTTTCTACCATAAGCTATTCCTATATGAAGACATACTTGGTGCAAGCTTTGTGGTAAGCTAACATAGGACATGCTGTACATGCTACTGTACGTAGATAACACAAAAGAGGCCAGCTGGAAGACAATAGCTATGTTGTGGGGCAGACAGAAGGTACACCGAGAAGAACAGCTCAATAATTACACCACTAGCATAGGTCTTGAGGGAGCTAAGTCAGTCTTTGCTCTACCTCAGTTTTTCACTGATGCCAGATCCCAGAAGAGATTTTCTTGCCTGTGAGTTGTGTGCTGCGGTGTCTACATTTTAGGCATCTGGATGCTAGGGCAGAATCCAGGACATTGTAAAAGACATCACAGAAAGAGTTATGAATGCAGAAGAGCATCCAAAATAGCTAGCACACTGAGCTCTCTGCTAGCCAGTAGGAAAATGTTGAGCCTATGGTATAGGCTTAAATCAGTCCTTTATCAAGACTAAAAAACTCTACAAGCCACAGTCTCTCTAGAGTAATCTTTAACAAGCTCAGCAAAGATCATATGCATCCGTTAAGATAGATACAGCTGCCCTGTAATACAATAACCTAATAAAACACCTTGGTTAAAGCACTGAATAATGAATCAGCTTTTCTTCTCTCTTCTACCCAAAAACAATCAAAGCCTCGTTTTCCACTTCAAGGGTAGCATCTAGATACTAGGTTGGGCTCATCTTGGAAACATCTTATCTTCCTGCTGAACCTGTCCCGCTACATATAAATGAACCTCAGATACCCTGTGTCAGAGGAGGGCATAAGAAGCGGCACAACTCTGTAAGTTGTTTTTCCTGGAAGCGGGGAGCCCTGGAGTGTTGATATTTTCTATCCTGTGACAGTTACACATAAGATTCAGAAATAGCCCTTGGTTCAGGGCTCCTGACTCCTCCAAGAAATGTTTACACATTTTGTGATGAAAACTGACTCACAACTCTACCCTCATCCCCTCGCATTTTACCATAGCAGAGAGTCATGCTTCTCTCCAGTCCAGCTAATCTTGGATTCTCTTCCGTACAAAGACACAGCTTCACAAGAAAGAATGAAAAATGTTCTTCCCCTATTCCGCAGAGCAGTCTATGGCTTTGTGGTTAAAACATACTGAAAGGAATATGAAACATGGGCCCACATCTAACCTCAGTCAAAGGAGGACTTTGAAAACAAGTTGCTTGTGAAGCCTAAGAGAATGCTGTAAGATACTACAGTCATATCCCATGCCCTTTTAAAAGCTTTCACTGCCCTTTATAGGACAATGAGGAGCTTATGCCTATACATGTGTGAGCATGGACTGACAACACCTGGCAGATGGAGTCCATCGAGGACCTTACGCTGATCGCATTCAGGCTCTCGTAGAAGCTAGGCCATGACCTTCCAGCACTGTCAGGTCCTTGGCATTGTTCAAGGCATGCTCAGAAGCAGGACTTTAGGCACTTGGAGCTCCTAAAGGCTGAAAAATAAAGTGGTGCTAGAAGAGTTTAGGTGCTGCCAAGTTCATGAAGCAGTTGAATGAGGCTTTCCAGAGTCATAATTTTTTATTTACCTCTCTGAATTTCACCACCAGTCTACTTGAAACCTGTACACGTTGTCTTTGTTTTTTCCTTGACAATTGGCCCAAGACCATGTGGGAGTATAATGTGACTACGGTGGGAATTTTCTTAGCAGCCTCGATTTGGAAGAAAAATCCCATTGAAGCCTGCTTTCACAAAAATGAAGCTCAACAGTACAGACTCTTTAGTCTCACACTTAAAACATCCTGGCTGCTGTGCATTCACAGAATGTTGTATTTGTTTTCTAAGACAATTGTTCTGCTCTTCTATCTCTGTAATTTTTCTTTCCTTAGTGGTATGATTAAAATAATGAGATTGCTTGTGTTGTTTATAAATGGACTGCTATTATCTATTCATTTATGACATGGTGACAGTATTTATTTATCCATTTGTTTGCAGATATGCACGACATAATCTGCCTTTTTGTTCCTTTGAAAGGGTGTGGCTGGGTGAGGAGGAGGAAGGCTGCAAATTTGCTTTGTCCTAACTGCTATTTTCTAGGTCAGGCAGAACTAGCAAGAAGACGAAGGCTGTGCTAAGAAGAGGAAGCCGCCACGGGACAGCTAAGCCTAAGCAACAGGCTGAAGGATGTGGGGCAGGTAGGAAAGAGAGAGCGTCCAGCAAGTGGGAGGGTTTTATTACAAGCAGAGACTGGAAGACTGCTGAGAAGCGAAGGAAGTGGATGCACTGCCAGGCCTCACAGATGATGGAAGAAACTTCTGAGGGACACAGAGGAGACTGTGTACAGTTTGCTGTAAACCAGAAAGTCATTAATTTACTGGACCGAAAACAAACATGAAAGAAAAGATCTGTCCTGCAAATATATAGTGGGCAAGGGAAGATGTATTTATAAATCCTTTTCACTTCTACGCTGTCTCACTCAAAGACAATTAAAGACAACTAATCACAGAGTTAACTGTTCCAGTTTATACTGTAATAAATCTGGCTTTGAGATTCTGTGCCTTTTTAGTACCTTTAAGGTACTCTGGGTAAAAGGTGCTGGAAGACCCACCTCAAAGCTATGACTAACTTGTAAACCCTGTTACAAACACAGAACATCATCTGAGAGCTGTTCTTGCACAGCTCTGCAAGCGCTTTTAGGCAGGCCTGGCTACGTGCCTGCGCTGGTAGTAGCCTCAGGCCGGGCTGAGTTTGCCCCAGGAGCCAGCGGCCACGAAAGCAGCGGGAGCGGGCACCGGCGGGGCCGCAGCACGCCCTCGGGCCGGAGCACGTCCTCGTCGCAGTCGCAGCCGTGGGGCGCCGCCACGCCAAGTGGTGCGCTGCCAAACACGCCCAGACAGGCTGTCTGTAGACAGTCTGCAAACTGTCTGCGAGGCAGAGCTTGCCATACTTGTGGTCATTTGGGCTGTAGCCATGGGTTGAACGGCGGTGCTTACATGTCCACTTCATGCAGAGTTAGGATCTCAAAGTATCTCAGCACAACCCTGTTAAAGCATGCTTGACGCTCAGCATGTCTAGAATAAAGTGCTGTGATACAAGGCCTGGATTAAATGTGACTTTCGCCCTTGACACAGGTACTTTGAATAGCAGCCTGACTCGCAGGCCAAAAGCAGCTGCGGACACAAGAGCGGGATTTACCTGGAGCAGTAACACTGACGCGGCTGCAACGCTGCTGTGAGACTATACAGCATCCGTCGGCGATTTGTCCCGCTATCTTTTCTCCCCAAACATGAGGCTAAAGTTATGTCATGGGCAGGAACTGCCCATGTGGCTAGAGAAGGCTCCCCCCGGCCGCTGTGAGGGCTTCACCACTGCTCGGCAGCCACAGAGAGGCCAGCGTCACTCGGAGGCGAACCTGACACTCGTTAGGGCATCCGCGGAAACTGAGGAAAAACAGGATAAGTTCGACCCAAAACGAGGTTGCGTAGTACCGGGCAGTGCACCAACAACATCTGTGTGAGGGGGGTGGGGGGAGAAGGGGCAGCCCCCGTCCCCAAACGCCCGCGGGGCCCTGTGGCAGGCGCCAGGCGCGCCCCCCCCGCCGCCCCGCCAGCCCCCCGCGGGCCCGGGCGGGCGGGCCGGGCCGGGCCGAGCCCCGCGGGCCGGGCCGGGCCGGGCGGGCGATCACGCGGGCCGCAGCCGGGCCCGGGGCGGCGGGCAGCCAATGGGCTGGCGGCGCCGTGCGCCCCGTCCATGCCTGGGAGAGCGGTGACGGCCGGCGCTGGCGGGCTGGTGCGCAGGCGGAGAAGCTGCCTGCCGCGGTCGGGAGGGAAGGGAAGGGGGTGGCTGCGCCGGGCACAGCATGGCTGCCAAGGTAAGTCGCAGCCGGCAGCGGGCGGGCGGGCAGCCGGCGCGCGGCTGTGGCGGCGGCGGCGGCGCGGGCAGCGGGCAGCGGGCAGCGGGCCCTCGGCGGGCGCCAGCGCGGCCGTTGGCGGCGGCGGGGAGAGGGGCCGCGGCGGGAGGCGGGAGGCCGCCGGGCTTGACCTCGGGCCTGTCCTTGGCGGCGGGAGGCGGTGGCGCCTCCTCCTCGCGGCCCCTCTCCGCCGGCGCCGGAGCAGGAGCAGGGCCGGCGGCGCGGGGGTTGCGCGGCCGCCGTGGCCCAGCCGGCTGGCAGCGCCGCGACCGCCCGGCTCGGCTCGGCTCGGCTCGGTCCGGCCCGGCCCGTCCCGGCCTGCGGCGGCGCGAGGTGCCGGCTGCGGGGTGCGGAGGCTGCGCGGCGGCGGCGGCTGGGCTGCCCCGGGCGAGCCCTGAGGGCGCGGGCCTGCGGCCGGCTCGGCGGGCGCCGGGTGCCGGGCACGGCGCGGCGGCGGCGGCTGGGCCGCGGCGGCCGGCGGCGCAGCGGGGCGGGCGGGCGGGCAGGGCTCGGCCTCCCCGCAGGGCCCGGCCGTCCCCCGGCACCGCTCCGCCGGCCGCCGTTAGGCCGAGCTGGCCCTGCAGCTACCCCCCCCCCCCCATGCATATATCTACTATACATATTATTTTTTAAGAGAACATGCACAGAGTCTTTGGCACAGAGGTCAGGAGCTGGCAGGTCAGCAGCTTGGCATGCCCAGAGCTGTCTAAGGAGGAGGCGCGCTCAGCCATGGGCACTAAGGCTGGTCCTGCAGGAGCTGTCAGGCCCTAGCGTGATAGTCATCATCTTCTTCTTTCTTTCTTTCTTTTTTTTTTTTTTTTTTGCCTTTTCTCTTCATAGTCGTTAAAGACACCTCCTGTTTTCACTTCTGATTATGATTTCCCCCTGGTTTCACTGCTCTGTTCTCATTTGTCAGATTGGTACCTGGTTGTCAGACCTTGTTTTCACAAGAAAAAGTGAATCGAAACACTTTATCAGTTTTCACCCCGGGGTGGGGGGGGGAACCCAACAGCTGGATTTAGGCCATATAAAAGATAGGACATTCCATCGCTAATGGCAGAAAAACTTATGTATGGTATTGGTGTTTCAAAACTTACTAGGCTTTCTCCTCTATGGCAATGGCTTTTTATTTTATTTTGTTTTATTTTTTCGTAGGAAGGGATAACGGAATAAATATTATAAGGCCAAAAAAGCCATTTTTGAATATCGAAACTTTAAACAAAAAATTGGCCCTAGTCCTGCTTTTGTTGAAGTCGGTGATGAAACTTCATTGAGGAAACATGAGAAAATAAAGCATCCCCAAACAGCATGAAACAAGCGCTTATACCCTCAAAAAGTCTGGCTGGAGTTCTGCACTTTATTTCAGTCAAGTCCATGACAGAGCTGCTCCTGTCAACATCTTTATCACCAAGAACTTAGGTTATCTAAAATGCATACTGCTTTGTGGATGCAACAGTATATGCTTCCTCTTTGCTAGTATATTTGAAACAGTCATCCCTAAATCTTTTTTTTTTTTTTTTTTAAATCTTAACTGTCCTTTTTTTAGCTCTTTGTTTTGTTCAACTGGTCAGTGTGTGCAGCAGATCCGTTACGTCTCATCAAACTCCGCTGTTTTGGAAGTCATCCATTTGCTGACTTTAAGATCCCCCTACTTGTCTTTCATCTCCTAGGCAATAATTCTTAATCCAGAATCCATTTTGGATACATACCACTCAAGTAATTTAAAAACTATTGTATATGTTGTTACATATGTGTAGTTGTCTAACCAGGTAAGTACCCCTGCTCCATGCTACACATTTGCATGGTGTCCTTTTTCTTTTAGTTTGGTTTATTATAGGGTTCCAATCATCAAATTCTTTAAAAGAATATGTTGGAAAGTCGGCTGTGGAAAAGACTTGACACTTAAGGAGAAACTTAGTTTGATGTAGTACATTTCAGGTCGCTTCAAGTTTGGCAGAGAGATACCTAATACAAAAAGATAATGGTTTGTCACTAGTGTCATGAACATCCTCAGTGCGTTGCAAGACTGCGATACGGTACTTTGTACTGTGCCCTACTGAGGGTTTACTGCCCTCAGGTAGCTTCTGAGGATAACTTCTAGTTGCGGTATTGAATGTGTTTTCAGAGACCTTTTTAAAAAAAGGATGGACCTTTAAAGGACCTTGAAAAGAAACGTATTTCAGAGACCTATTTTAACAACAACAAAAAAAAGTAGAACTGGGAGCAGCTAAAATGGATTAATTATTAAGTTACCTTGTGAGACTTGAAGGGTTTTTATCTTTCTGAGGTGAAATAGTTGCTGTTAAGCACAGATGAATTTCTATTTTTATTGAAGTCAGTGGCAAAATATAAGCAGCGTTTTTGTTCTCTAACGGTAAGATCTGAGCTCAGGTTCTGCAAGCACACATATGAATAACTTTGCCACACAAATACCTTCTGGGCCTTAAGTTATTCACATGTGCTTGCAGGCATGGGCCTTGATTTGTGTTCTAACTTCCTCACTGATGCATCTCAGTAATGTTTGCCTTTTTCACCTCAGCCAAACAATGGACTGGTGAGTTGAATGATTTTTTTCTAAAATTCCTTCAGTACCTTTTCCTTGCCAGCATCCTGCATGACCGCTTCCCTTAATGTTTTAATTGTACCCTTTTAGGCCTATGAATCTTTGGACTTGAATGCAATTATTCTTCACTTGCAAGATTTCAGGTGTTGACATTTTAAGCAGACTCTGGGAATTCAGTCTATGAAAAAAAGAAAAAAAGAATGAGATACTGTTAAAGCTGCGTAGTTAAGCACTCAGGTATCAAGAAATGGGCAAAGCTTTTATGCGTGGAATCTTCAATCTGGATTGCACTGTCATTTAATTTTCATCATTATTTGTTGGTTTACACAGCATTTTAAATACCTTATAGTCTACATCAGTGTCTTTTCTGCATCTATGCAGAATTACAATGCATTGCATTGTAAATTATATATGCACAAACTTCCAGCAAAGAAATACCGATGAGATGTTCCAGTAGACGTTTATCCCATTGGTAGCTAAATTGTTGTCATAAGTACTTCAGTCTCTGAATCGTGCAGAAAGTGGGCTGTGTTTTATGCAAAGTCTTGAGGGCAATACATGTACAGGGCAATAATAAGGTTGCACGTATTGCCAGTATTGCCTCTTGCTTTATTTCTTCATTTTTGAGTGTTTAACAATGCAAGCATAGATTTGTTGTCTACCTTTTAGCCAGATACTTCTAGAGAAAAAAGTTATATAACGTAGTTAATGTCTCCCCTCCCCCCCTTCATCCAGTGTGTATTTTGCAGCTACATTAACTGACTGTTCTGTGAGCGTAACCTACCCTTGGTCCAGATATCGCTACACAGTGCTGGTTGTATCATGCATGTGCAAAGTGACTTGCTTTCTTTTTAAAGTCTTATTGCTTGGTAAAATAGAAACTTATTTTCAGTGAGAACTTCCAAGATACTTCTCAATGAGACTTCTTTCCATACCAAATTTTAACTTTGTCTGCTTTTTTTGCTGCTTTTTTGTTCAGCAGAAGGTCAATCAGAAACTGATATTTATGATGGGAGAAAGTATATGTAATATATATATTTTCTTACTTTATACTTCATAGCCATTAAACTGCATTCAAAACATTTAAAAATTGCATTTAAGCAAATTCCAAACATGAATAATTTCAGTAGAGAAGTTAAAGCTTACAAACTGTACGAAAACTGTGAGTTTAACATGGAAGTACTTGTACCCGTTAAACCTCAGCTCTGCTATGGATAGCATGTGGATACATTTCAGTGCTTGTATTGAACCACATAGTACCGGTGTAGGATAAGATCTTTAAGTGCCGTGGTAATTCTCTCTCTTTTCACATTATAATTGTTTTTTCGTGCATGTGTGAACTTTTATATATTGGGCACACACTGCTTGCCTCTGTTGCCTAAAATTTATGTGTTACTTATGTAAAATATATTGTTTTGTGAGCAAAGTGTTGTAACAAAAATATCACTTGCCTTAAAAAAAAAAAAATTAGCTCTGCTCAAGTGAAGGCATGAACCTTATGTCAGGATTTAGTGAGACTACTTGCCTGCTTAATTTTAAGCACACGCATAAATCTTTTGAAGGACAACTGTCTGGCTGTCAAAAAACAGATCAATAATAAGTTAACACAAACAGATTATGTTGCTGCCTGATAATAGATTTATTTTTCTGACAATATTTGGGATGCTTCTGATGCAAGGGAAAGAAAGTTTGGTATGCAATTTCGATATATTTAACTTTCTATTCTCTGTCCGCTTGTAGTTTTTTTTTTTTTTAGAACTGTTTACTATGAGCTGTGTCAGTGAGGTTATATATTGTTTCCTGTTACCACCGTGTCTACCATTAAAGGCTCTAAATCTTGTGATATCACAAATGTTTAGCACCCATCACAAGTTCGTTGTATGTGTGATGTTAATATAGTCAGATGTTTTTCACCGCACACCTCGGTGTCCTGCAAGATGTATCACCTTGAGTGAAATCATTGAGTTCTGGCTGGGATTGACATCTACGGCCCTGGCTCTGTAGGCCTTCTTGTGTGTGGAAATGATCCAGTACCTCCACTGGGCCATGTGAATTCGTGGGACTCTGAATGATCAGTGGTTGAAATATAAAAAGCATGGCGATGTGATTCTAAATGAGCACGATACCAAACAATGCTGAAACTACTGGATGCTGATGATACCATGCTATATTGCTTATTTTGCCATCACGTGTTTCTTCTCTGCATCATCCGGCTTCACTGTGTTTCTTTACCCTGCTCCTTCTCCTGTGCTCCTCTCCCCTGTGCTAGCAATAGGGTGGGATGTGTCTGGGACAGACTGAATTTGGCCTTCTTGCTCTAGGTAATGCCATTCTTCCCTTTCTCGAGCAAAATGGTAGAGAAGAATTGCATTGCATGTGATGTCAGTGGGCCCTCAGAAGGGAGCAGGTGAGGGGTCCTAGCCTCATGATGCGCAGCTGTGTCTGCGAAGGGAGTGGAGTCCCTTATGGACAGACTTCAGCCACCCACCCAGACCAGTGCAATTGCTGGGGAAAGGAAGATGGTGAGTAAGCAGAGAAGAACTCTGTTCCCCTGAAGCATGACTGAATAGTGTCCTGATACTTGATGACATTATGATCGTTTTTTTTGGATATGAGAGCGCTGTGTAAGATCCAAATGGAATTTCCCACTGCCAGTGTGTACAGGCCTGGAGGCGCTCACTGGTGTGTAGTTACATTTTGGAGCTGGGCATAAGCCTGTAAATTCTAAAATGCTTGCTATATCATGAAATTCTTTTCCCACTTTCCCCTTCAGAAAAAGCATCTTTTTTTTTTTGTGATGTTTACTACTTTTTATTGCATCTTGACTTTCTAAGAGACCAGAAGTAGTCTGATAGAGAGACACTGAATTTATATTGCAGTGCTGATAACTTCATACCTTTTCTAAGTACAAAGCAGTATGTAAGATGACAATGACTGAAACAAAGGATTTATTCCCCCTCCCTCCCCCTGCCACCATTGTTACATGTTTGGTTTCATTTGATTTCTTTTACGGTGCAATTCTTTGCTCATGACATTTACCCTTCTGAGGACTGCTTGAGACCTAATCCTACAGGGTGTACGGTGAGTTATGAGGCCCACGGGCAAGAAAAATCCCAGTGAAGCCGCTCGCTGAGTGACTCTCATGGAAAAAGTTGATAGAGCTCTGTTTTGCAGTGAATGCTATGGGTGCTTCTGAAAATGAGTTTTTATTACGTGGGATTCTCTCTCTTCTTTAGTTTAGTTATTTCTTCTTGCTACTATTTTTTTCCTTTCTTTTTCAGAGTAAGATTGGGGGCAAGGCGAGATGGTGAAAGGGGCTGATTGGTGGATTTACATCTTCAGTATGTTAGGCACCAGTGGGATTACGTGTTGTAACTGAAAGTGGTTTTAACAAGTTTTTGAAACTCACTCTTTTCCATTATGGTATCCCTTTAAGAGCAATGAAAGTGTAACCTCACTTCCTGCGTAGCTCTGGGAAAATGTTACTGGAATCTACAGTTATGTTTACATCATCACGTGCAACTCTTCCATTGTGCTATCTGTTGAAAAGTGTTTAGATGCTATCACCTCAGGAAACAAACTCTTCTTTCTATGCAGCTTTGTGTCTCAGGAAGTTAGAGAAGCTCTTTTAAGTGTGCTTAAACGATACGTTAAAGGCGTTCTTCCTGACCCTGTAACGTAGACAAGCTTACATCCCTGAATGATAAGAATGTGTCTTCTGACCAGCTTGTTTAGGCCAATATCTATTTTATTTGTCTATGTTGTCCAAGGAGCATGACAAGGAGGTATGTGATACTGTATTTCCTGGAAGATGGCATGAATGTGCTGCTTAGTTTTAGCTTCATTTTTGCTTTTAATCCGCGGAATTGCTGCTGCTTTGGCTATAGAATGGCTCGACAGCGCTGAATAGAGCCTGTATATTTTTATGGCACCAAACTTAAACTTGTAAAAGGCCCCTGGGCACTATCGTAACTCTGGTAATAATGCTGTTTTGCTTCAGCTACAACAGTCTTCAGAGATAGCAGCTGATGCTGATAGATACCCGTAGCAAGTAAAAAGTAAGGTTGCATATGTTCTGATGCGTTCTCTTTCTGAAAAGTATCTGTATGTCTCAGTCGTTTGTAGGGAGATAAAGATGTTCTTATGAAAGTACTCTATCTTGGATTGCTTTGGAATAAAGCAATTTAAACTGAAGCTTTGTTAAAACACTTAAAGGAGCACTGCAAATGCATTTTTTCATAACATTTTAAAATAATTTCATGCTATTTACAATACCTTAGAAACGTGCAATTGCAATTATATTCTTTACCAAAAATGTTACTTGGCCTGCACAAAACCCACTGTGTTAAAGGATGAAATTACTCATAAGGAGTGGGTTGTTGGCATTTTTCTTTTCCTCTAAAGAGGAAAAAAAAGAAACAGTTGAGAGAGAATGAGGAAGTGCGTACATGCATACCAAACTACATACGTTTAGAGAAGGAGCAGAAGACATAGAACTTGTCATAAGCTTGATCAAATTCTTCTTGTTGGTACTTGTGGGGCTTCTGTACTTCACCTGACATACTGGATTCATATACTTCTGATGTCTCACGTGTCTGGGCAGCCTGCGAGAACCATTTCTGTGCTGACCCGTAAGCTCACTCTTGGGGTCTCTCCGAAGCTCTGCCTTACTCACTGACTTACTTTTGAGCCATATGAAAATCAGAGCCTTGAATTTAAGCTCAGAACAACAGAGGTATTTCAGGCATGGCAAAGATCAGCATCTCCATTCCTAGCTTTTGGCCATTTGGCTTTGGAAGTAGAATTAGGAAACCTATGAGAGTCGTCCAGCTGTCATAACAACCAGCAGGCTGAGTAGAGAGCTTCTAAGTCATCCAGTGGGAAATAAAAAGCTAGGGATGTAGGAGACCCTGCCTATTTCCTGATCTTACCGATCCCATCTTGTATGAATGCAGAATCTGAGAATCCTTTGCCTCTTTGGCTCCATGCGTTGATTTTCTGTGCTGTTTTCCTTAAAAGATGGTGGAGAAGAAGAAAGGTGATAATGGTAGAGATGCCCTCCTTGTCTATAGTAGCTTGTTTGTTCTTACTCAAGTAGTAAAAATTTTATTCAGCAGCTTGCACAACAAATGGGTCAAATTTCTGTATCTCAGGAAAATCTTCAAACTGGAAGCCTCGCATCTCGATTTCAGGCAGGGTTTTAACACCAGAATCAAGGGAACAGGAGAGCAAGCAAGAACCTAATTTTGTTGCTAGCAGTTAGTGCACTCAACTGGGAGGAGGAAACTTAGATTCTCTGCTGCCAGCAATGTTTATGCATTTTGCATGAGTGCTACTTCCACTTGCCGTGGTTTTGGAGGGCTGCTGTGCTTCATGCTTAATACAGTTCTGCCAATGTATATTACATGTGTTCTGTGCATGCTTACTGGACTGGGGTGGGGATGCATGGTTTGTGTATTTGAAATGCCTGTAGGCGCTCAGTCAAGGCTGGGGTGCTTCTAGATGTGCATATCTGTGGAACTTTTGTAATCCTACAAAACTGAAATTGCATGTGCATTTTTGCTAGTAGATTTGCTAGGTTATTTTTTGCATCATGCTCTCCAGCTGGGGTACTGAAGCGTGCGAATGGATCTGACCCCTCAGAGGCTGTGCAGAGTGGGTTTTACAAATATACAAACAAACATTTTATTTGCAGAGACAGCAGTGACTTCTACCCAGACAACCAAACCTTTTTAAAATAACTATTAAGCCTTGTTAGTTTCATCACTGCTTTCTTAGTTTTGGGAGATTTATTTGTCACTTTTTTTTTTTTTTTGGACTGCTAGGCTGTACAGGACCAAAGCCCTGAAACTGGTTGTTTTGACTGTTTTGCCTTCCTGGACTGATTTTTCTCTCCGCTCTGATGGCGGGACCTAACTCACTGCAGCTGTTCAATTAGGCAAGAAGTGCCTGTTGACTCGGAGAAGTTACCTGTTTGTCTCCTGAACCTTGAGGTCGCTTTTTTTTAAAAGCCAGTGGGTAACCGTGAGTCCGTGGTTCAACTTGGACATTACTGAATACCCAGCAGCAATATCAGGGTAATGTAATGCTGCCTAGGTGAATTGAATTGGGTATCTGACATAGTAAAAAATAGCCCAGCTTCTTTAAAAGAAAAACAAAAGAATTTTTGTTTGTTTACTTTAAGCCAGATTAATTCCTTAATATGGTTCACAGCAAAATAGCAGAGAGTTGTGTGGTTGGTGTAATGGCATACTCTACTTTAACACTGAACGTAACAATACCTTAAGCTAGAATCCTGTGAAGTGTCGTGTTTTGTATGACAACCATAGGTCTATTTACTGCTTTGCATTTAGATATAATTTTGCATTTTCCACTACTCAGCAAAGAAAGTGGAAAGAATTGTTTTTACTGAAATCAGAGCTATTCTGTTTCCTGAGGATCTGGCTGTTCATTTGTTGATGGCCCTTCATGCTTGGCCTGTGGTGGGATAGCCATGCAAGTGCCAGGGTTTTTTCCCCTTAACTTAAGGAGTAAGGTGCAAGAATGTAGCCCAGGGAAAGTAACAAAGACAAAATTGCAAGATTGTTATAGAACTAATTGGTCAACTGATATATTTACTGTTTTTTTTTTTTAAATGCTGGTGGGCAATCAGACTAAAACTTTTGAAGAGATAAAAAATGGAGTAGAAACATTTGTTTATTTGTCAATAAACATTTGTTACCCTTTTCCTCTTAAATTTTTATGCTAAGTTCTTTGGGAATGTTTTGTCCTTTTTTTCCCTCTATGCAATCCAGTAACTTCACTGATAAGAGCATGTATGAGAGGAAAACTTTGACATGAGTTTTCTGTAGAAGTGGAAACAAAAAATTAGACTGCCCTCGCAAATGGTTTAATTGTTTGTTTAAGATGTGCCTGCAATTGGCATATTTATGGGTTCAAATATGAACTGACTTTGCTATAGAAGGAATAACAGCCTTTTGTTTTAAGGAAGCTTGTGGTTACATTTATGTTGATTACCCACTGTAGCAATTCCCGAAAAACTTTCCTAACAGTGCTAATGAATTTTAGCTCAAAACAGAGGGAATACAGAGAAGATTGCAGCTTTAATCCGTAGGTTCAGGCAGCTGGAGAAATTCTAGCGCTCCGAAGCTTTTTTCCTTCTTTTGGTGGCTTTAGAAATACGGGAGAGTAAAGGGAACCTTGTATGTGATACAGAAATCTTTGGATTTTTTTTCCTTAGCTTGATAATTTTTGAACCATTGATACACGTTTGGATTGATGGGCACTACATTTTCTGAATCATATGCATTAAAAGTATAAAGGTCAAAACTGAAAACGTAGCTGCACAGAGATTTCGTGCGTTTGGGTTTTAGATTACTGTTGCCTTTATGACTGTGACCTCCATGTCACCTCCATCTGGTTCCCTGTTAGCCCATGACAGCATAAATAATATTGGTGCTTGTTCACACCTTCAGCAGGAGGAGACCCAGTTTCAAAGACTTTGGACCAGAGCTGAAGGGAAGCTCTCTCCATCTGGAAACGTGCACCTGGAAGTGTGTATGGGAGTTGCAGCTCTGCTTATGGTGTTTAGGTCTCTAAGCTATTTGGTTGGCAGTATAAGCCATTTCTACTCATACCAACTGATATGTAAAGACATTGCTACTACTATCAGTGTCTTTGTTGGAGGTCTGTGAAAAAGCAGATTAGAGCATTACTCAGTCTTGTACAGATAGTTAACGAAACATGAGCCTGGAGGAAAGAATGAGATGACACCATGGATTTTGTTTTCTGGTTTTGTTAGTTTTTAGATCTCCAGATTTTGTTGTTGTTGGTTTTTTTTTTTTCCTTTTAGCATAGATACCATATATGGAAAACTTATCCAGTCTGAATTCTCACTGTAACAGCTAGTGCAACTGCAACTTATGATTGCTTTAGTTATTCTGAAATATGGTTCTGTTCCTAAGTAACATGTTCTCTTTATTCTCCACGTCTGCTGACTGTGGGATAGTTATTTTTGTCCCCACAGTGGCCTTCCTTATGCCTGACAGTTTGTGTTCCTTCTGAAGCACCATCAGCTGCATTTACTGAATTTAAATGCAAGCTTTTTGGAGGAGCTGGGGCTTGCCGTCTCATAGAGCTTCATCTACTTTTAGGTAGAGCATAGCTACCCCAAAAATTTTTCCCATGGAAGCTGAGAAGGTGAGGCAACAACTTCAGTTATCACCCAGACTCGCAGTCAAGTAGTGTTTGAAAAGCCTTCTATTTTCAGTAACGTTGCAGATTTTCATATGTGCCCCAGTCTTGTGTCTTCAGTGTTTCAAGTTAATGTTTTTAGAATTCTTAGTATTTTAGATGGCTCTGATTGTGATGAATAGGACAGATAACCACTTTTGAAACTGTTACTTCTTGCTCTGCAAACCATCTTTGTCACGGGTTAGAAGACTTCTTGCACATTTTAATGCTGTTTTTATTATTACTACTTCTTTTTAGTTAAAACTAAGTAATATGAAAAAGAAATGTTAATGCTGCAGCATGTTGCATACTACTAGACTAATTAAAGTTGCTATGATGTGGGGAGACTTTCTTTATTCCAACATGTAGGATCACCTTTTTTGTGAAGTGCAGGCCTTCACAGAAAGCAGGTGAAGTATATACTGTTCTTGCTCCAACAACTATGGCCTAAATATTAGATGAGACAGGAATGTCTGACAGCAAAACAGACTGATCAGGGAGGCAAGTGGTTAATGGCATAGTATAAACTGAAGAACAGTCTTGTAGAAACTGACCTTTTAGAAACACATTAAATGCTTTTTGACCAGCATACCTTATTTTCTAAAAGCTACCAGAACGTAGAATTAAACTGACCTGCTAAGGTCTAAGTTGTGGTAAACCAGCAGTGATAATCTCAGAATTGTAGTTACCTATGGAACTGTCAAGAGGTTATATTAAAATTAGCCCGCAAATTATACAGTTAGAACTTGCTTACATGTCTTCTATTCCAAAAAAAACAAGTTAAGAAAATAGTTTTACTTGAAGGGTATTAGCATGTAGTCTTCAATTTTTTTCCAATCTTCAGGTCTCACTGCAATTCAGTCCCATGTGTGAAGATAATATTCCCTCAAACTCTTAAAATCTAGTTTAAAAATTCTCATAAATATAAAAATTCCAAGGAGCATAGGCTTTAAAAGGCTATTTTCACAATTATAGAGTTCTGCTGTTACAACCCTAAAAGTAATATATGTGCTTTTTACAACTATGATTTTTGGTATTGTTAATGAAGGCAATTGAAGGATTGCAAAGAGGAACCTTAATTCCACGCCTAGAATCTGGAAGAAGTTGCTGTGTGCCTAGGTGACCGTAGTTACTAGTCGGTCTTGTAAATTAAATTCAACTTTGTTTCTTTTTCTCCTTCTTCAGATGCCTCTGTGTAATTATTGTTCTGGATCTTGGCTAGAGAGTTTGTCTCCTTGAGCTAGCATTTTAAAGATGAAATTTTTGAGTAATTGTGATACTGCACAGGGAGAGAAGCGTAGGGGACTGAAGCCTGAATTAAGTTTTCTGACATAGGTGAACACATTTTTTCTTAGATTAGAAACTTTGGAAAAGGCTGAGAACAGTGATTTTATGTACTTTTATTCCATTTGTGTTTTTCCTGAGTACGCAGTTTATTCTTTCTCTCTCTCTTCATTTATGATACTGTGATCTTGTTTGCACTTCCTACATAACTGGAACTGGTTAGCTGGATTTTCAATTGTTATGTAGAGTACCTTTGACCACTGATTTTTCCAACTGTATGCACATTTCAATTTTTGTCTTTACAAATATTTCGGTACCTGACTGATCTTTATTCACTGAAGAATTTAAAATATTCTGTGCTGGAGCTGAGCTTCATCTCCATCTGAGAAGATAAGTCTAAATGAATTAGGAGACAGAAGGTTTGAAGAAGGTTCCTTGACAGGCTGGAATCATTTCCCTTTTTATTTTTATTTTTTTTTTGTGCTGGCCTTGCAAGGTGACAGGGAGAGAAGGACTAGCACATTCTGTTCTTCGTTTTTCTTTCTGCCATTGTGTACATGGAAAAAAGTCTGCAAAGCTGAGAATATGACACGGTCTTAGAATGGCACACACTTTTCTACTTTCTTCCTTTCTGCATACTGCCTAAAAGTGCACTTAGTTGATGGGTGCTTTCACAAGGGTGATCCTCAGCCACATGCCAACTACGCAGGCAGTAGGAGGAAGAAATTGAAACTGTCTTCATAGTTAGGTGGTTGTTTCTTATCCCAATTTCCCTGAGCTCTCTCAACCAATAAAACTTATCAGGCTTCTTTTTGCCTCAGTCAGTGGACATTTAATTGTGAGAAATGAGCAAATATGCCCGTTTGGTTACATCTTGGTAACCAAAGTAGCAAAGTAGAATAGTTTTTGTGAGGAATAAATTAAGCAAACTTAATCAGTGTTGGAGTGGATTGAGCTGCATCTGACTATATCTTTCAGCAAAACATGACAAATTTGATATAATCAAAACACAGATATCATCTCCAAAACGTTGATGTCCATCAGCAGGATCATGACCCAAAAGATGCTACCTCTTTGTAATACATATACGTGCATACTGCCATGCACTTGAGCACAAGCCTCCAGTCCATAGTATGTATATAAATATATGTATATACGTATATATATGTAACAGAGCTCTAAACAGACCTCTCAGGCCTCCTGCACTGAGAGACATTTACGTGTCTTCCTACCCTTGCTTATTTGAGGTGTTGTTCTGCAGTCTTTCTATAGCTATTTTACGCCAAGTGCCCACTACAGCTTCTCCGTTGGGTCTGTGGTTTGGTGTATGATATTAGAGAGTGGGAGAGAGACCAGGATATTGTCCTGTATCAGTAACAGAGGAGAGGCTCCCTCCTTGAAGCAGTTAAGTAAAAGGTTATGTTCTGCCATGTCTGTCAAACATTCTCTCTCCTTTATTAGGTGACTTTCCTGTCACATCCGTCCATTGCAAGACCTGATACATAGGTCTAATTTTGGGAGAGAAGAAAAGATATCTGAAAATTTGTGTTAGTAAACAACAGATCATTTGTTATCATCATCTTACTCTGCCTTGGAAGTATGACCTATTTTTCCTCTTCCCTGCCTCCTCAGCTGCTAAGACCTCTTGGTCACGTATTTTGTTATTGTAGTTGTTTATCATGTTTGACAACTACTGCTTGATGAACATCACTTATTTAACAGATCTTTGGCAGTAGAAGCCTTTAAGTAAGGCACCAGGTATGAAAAGCCATTAGAAAAAAAGTGGTATGTAAAAATACTGTGTCTGACTGATTCCTGTTTTCAGCCCATTGTGCAATCTGAATCTGACTAGAGAAATCTTCACATGCTTAGGGGAAGAAATTTTTGAATAATTTCACATTTCCATTAAAATAGTTTTTGTCACTGACATCAAGTCAGCCTTCCTCCTCCCTGTCAGTTCACCTGTCTAATGCAGCTTGCCATTGTGTGTCAGTCTAACTGGAAACTACTTTGTAAAGATCATGAATTAGTCCCATGTTGATGCTGTTCAAAAGGAAGAAAAACATGGCAATAACAAACTTCCTGCATTTGCTTTCACTCTGTTCACATGCCCAAGTCAGTTACTTTGCATCTTTTCTGTCAAGATTGAATGCTGTGAGGCAGTAGGTTTAGGTTTTTTTTCTGCATTGTGACATTGCACTACAAAAATTTTGGAATTCTCTTTTCATCTTACAGGAAGGAAAACGAGCAGGACTGTAGCATCTTGCAGTTTGCTTTCAATGTTTCATTACAAGTAACCTGTAGATTCAGTATCTCGATTATAAGAATAACCTGAAACAAAATATTTAAAATTAGAAGAAAGCCTAATAACGCTGAAGTATCTGAGCATTCAACCTCAATACTATATAAATGAAGTAGTGCTTAATGTTTTCTTAATGTTTTCTTACTCAGTGTACCATTGAGAAATTAAGAATTGTAAACCTTTTTTTTTTTTTTTTTTTTCCCCCCCCCGTGAGGGTGACTGAGCACTGGCACAGGTTGCCCGGAGAGGTTGTGGGGTCTCCTTCCTTGGAGCTATTCAAAAGCCGTCTGGGCACAGTCCTGGGCAATAGTTTGTGAAAGCTGTGAATTCTAGCTGCTGATTGATCACCCAGAGTTTTCATGAGGCAAAGTATTAACTTTGCATTTCAAAAGGCTGAAGCAACCGGTCAGAAAAGATTTTTTTTGAACTGAATTATGCTCTAAGTGGCTTATGAAAAAAAGGGGAGCTATTTTATTGGCCGCTATCAGTAGCGAACTGTGGGATGGCAGGCATGTTGCTCCAAATACATTGGGTTATATCATGGTCCAGAGTGAATCCAAATTCAGAGTCTAACTGAATCCAAAGTGTCTAAGCAGCAAAGTAGAAGAACTTTTGGTTAATGAGACATTGAAGCAGTAGTCCTGGAATTTCTCTAATATCTTAAGCTTCATTCCATGTTTGCTTAAACTTTTGTTTTTAGGTTCTAGTGTAATTGCAGTGTCCCCAGAGAAAATAAAATGGAAATAATTTTTCTCAGCAAATAAAAATGATTTAGTTTCATTCTGCTTTTCTCTCTCCTAAAGATGCTTGCATGAAAATAAATTTTAGGATTTTTATTTTTTTCTTAGTCCCTGACTTTAAATCAAAATGCTCAGTTTGACATCATCATCATCTCCACAGCAACCAAGTGATCTCATAAAGATATTATGAGGTCTATGCAGCACAGGTAAATTTCGTGTTCTAACAAAACAGCTGTTCTTTATACTAATATATGTAATAAAATAGACTTGCAGAGGAGAAACAAAAATCTCTGAAGCTAAAATCAGAGTAGTTCTAATTAAAATGTATTGAAATGTTGAAAATGTTTCCACAATATCTTAAGGAGAGGAGAGGTTTTTAATTATTTTTGTCGAATATCTTACAACTTTTGCAAAATCTTGAAAGTTGTAAATTCTTTAATAATTTTGAGTTGCAGCAAGTCACTGACAGATCAGCCTTACTGCCTTACATAACTGACTTAGGTCTTTGTTGCATTATTTTATATTCCCACTTGAAACTGCAAATTATTTCCAAGTACCCTCTTCGTTAGCTTCAACTTTTTGTTTGGACCCTTATCAAGAATGAAGGCCATGTGCCCACAGTGGCCTGCAGCAACTGTGTACTCCGCTAATATTTCAGCACCAAGAATTTAGTTGTTATTGATACTGAAGATAAGAATTGTAAAAATGTAAAATTTCCTTTACCTTTTAATTGCCCTGTCTTTAGAGGGATGACCTAGTAAATTTAAAAACTGAAATCCATATGATGGGAGTTGGACAAAGGGTGGCAAATTCAGTTCACGGGATCCATTGCTCTCAGGCAAAAGAAAGCGTATTATTTGTACACTTGCGTTGTAGCATGTATATTCTGAGATTGCAGGTGAAAATCTGTAATGGAGACCGATGTGTTTTGTGATTAAAGATCCAGATTTCCGATGGACGGAGGCACTCTGCTTTTTTGTTCATGTTTCAGTAGCACAGTGCTCTTACTTGCCTGAGTCTCTGCTGGAATGCTGCTGCTCTTGTATCTGTTGGACATGAGGAAAGGTTCCTTCCTGGCTGCAGGACTTCAGATTTTCTTTTGAGTCCCACCATTTGTAGCTCTTAATAAGTTTGCTTCTTGTGTGTGATGCTGTCTGCTTCCATTATGCAGTTGTCTTTTGTTCTTTTTAATATTGTAGAATTGGATCCATGCATACATAGGGATTCATGCCCACTCCCACATCCTTCCCGGTTCTCTGAGCTACTGAGGTGTAGCATTTTGAATAGACTTGAATAGATGGATCTGATTATAAATAGAATCTTGAAAAGTGAACTTTTGTGTTCAATCAAAGAAGAAAACACAACACTGAAACAAAATACATTTACCTGTCAGTTATTCCTACATAATTCTTGTCACACAATTATTAGTGAGACATGCAATGTATAGCACCTCTTCTCCAGCTCATTTCTTTCACTTGCTTATTCACAAGCGTGATGTCACAGCTAACAGCAGTTATTCTAGGAATACCTTGATATCAGCCTTCGCATAATCTTTATAGGCACTCATTGCACATCCATATAATGTTTTTATTTCCTTATAACTGTAGAATTTCTAGATAGGTAAATGGAGATCAGTCTTTTGCTATACCCCTCTATAACAGCACTGTCCGCTCCTGGTTTGTTTTCTTTGAAGGGCAGCAGGTCAGCAGTTACTGCTGCAAACTATCCTGCTCACTCGTTGGGACTTAGTGTCACAGTTTAACTTCCATCACACTGACATTCTGAGTAGAAAATCATGGAGAAAAATTTTATAATGCTGTTCAGAGCATATGTTGCTGCTGCTGCTTTCTGTCTTGGTTCCATGTTTCATGAAGGGGAAGATAAAGTGTGGAAGGATATTTTTAGGATGCCATCTGTGTTGCATGGTGTCAGGCAGAGCACAGGACTTCCAGGAAGTTCCTGCGTCATGCGGCATTGTGTGTGTGTGGTTTTTGCTGGTTTTTTACTTTTGTTTTTTTTTCTGGAATCTTTAAGTGTGATCGTTCTTGATATAAGCAGCTGATCATTTAGACTGTAAAAGCTACTTCATGCCAGGCTGGGGGCACAGTGAGCACTTGGGTGTTTGGGGACTGGAGCTAGGAGCCAGATGAAACCAGGCGTGACTGTCCCCATTGACCAGTGAGTTTTCAGGAACCTTGAGCGTTGGGACCTTGGAGAGGCTCATCGATAGTTTGTGCCTTGCAGCCTGTGACAGCTCTCCTAGATGTCACTAGTGCTCTGCATGGTGGTGAGATGCCTCCTGAAGGTGCCACCTTGTTGGAACGATGGTGTTATGTGGTCTTTTGTCCTAGTTGTGGCTCACCTGTTGATTAGTCTTGCTCCAAATATGTATTTTATGCTAACAATATCAGGTGTGAGATAAAATTTATGCTGCCCTAATACTCCATCACTTCTCCGTAAAGATTTTTGGCTGATAGCTAGTATCTACTGCTTCTTCCAGAAGCTACTTTTGATCTTGCTGTTACACCGAAGAAGTTTTCTACCCTTTGCTTCTTTGGGTGAGAAAACTGTTACCCTGATAGACGTAAGCCTTAGCTTTAGCTCCAGCAAATAAACTGCTAGCACTGTGGTGACTGCTCTTGGTAGATGAACATGAGGCAGAGGATGTCTAGGATTTATGGTTGATATGCTGGCTATACAGCAGTACTATTGTAACTGTATAAGCCCTGGGAAAATCAAAAGGGAGACTCTATAGACTGAACTGAGGATGCTACCAAATATATTTTAACAGGTTGGCATTCGTAATGCGTAGCTATGTCTCAATTTCTAAAAGGTGTAAGGAAGCAAAAGGGAGAGCAGAAATATAATAGAATTAGCATCCATTCGATTTGTGTGGTAAGCAGGAGGAGGGAGTATTCTTGAGAAATACTTGTAAGTTGATGAGAATCTTATTTGACCATTCTCGTTAGGTGCTTATTTGTAAATTAACTGTTTTTTATTGGAGGATCTCTAATACATACTACATATGTTTGTTGTCTTTCTTCCAGTGAGTGGTGAGCTGTAGTTTGCTAAGATCCATTGGGATGTGTCAGCAGTACATGATGACCTTAACCAAGTCATTAATGCTGATAGAAAGCAGAAGCAGTCAGCCTTTTGTGTTCTTGTGGATCACCCAGATGATCTTCAGTATTGTAAGAATATGTTGTAGAGGAGCTATGAGAGAATAGGGAATATTGCTTTGAGGAGGAAAATGGTCTGATTTAGTTGGAGTGTTGTAGCCCTTTATGACAGTTTGGTGAAGACTGGAGAGCAGAGGTTTGGTTTTTTTTTGGTAATGGCATGAAAGGTGAAAGGGTTATTTCTGCTTTTCAGAGAGCTGGTTTTCAGTTTCTGTGTCTCACATGTTCTTCACGTTGTGCTGTAGGAAGCAAACTTACTAAGATTTTTGTGAACAGTTGTTGCATCCTTGCCTTGTCCAGAGCACGACTACCAACTATAACCCTGATTGTTCCTAGCTGTGTTTTCTGGCACATGCTTAAGTTTTTGGAGTGGATGGTATTGATCACAGTATGATCCTTTTTCCTTTTATTAACAATTTTGCTGAGCAATGATCAATGCCAAGCTATTTTTACCTTACTAGTGGACTAGTATTTATGTTCCTTCTGTTTTCCAGGCCTTTACATAGGAAAATAGAAGGAGTACACAGTCTAAAAGTCTTCTTACATGGCCCATTATTTTGATATTCTTCGAAATTCTTGTAGCTATTTTCCTTAGACTACCTCACCTTTGTATCTGCACCTACTTGGAAGCATTGGACGAATTGGAAAATAACACGTGTGCACGTTACTGTGCAATATGTAGCGTTGTGCAGCATATGACAGTAGCGTTTTCCAGTGTGTATGTAATTGACTGTGTAACTGTGTCTTGGTCCCCTGATTAGTTTGCATGGAAAAAGGCTGTAGCCTTTCTGAAATCTCCTTGTGCAAGAATACATCCTGTGAACAAGTCGGCTACATTTTGACTTTGAAAGTAGGATCAAAGCTAGCACGTAATTGCCTAATAAAGTAGATGTGTTAGCTTTGATGCGCTTGGAGGCAGCGAGGCTTCCACTTCTCATGGTGCAGACGCTGGACTGGGAATTGTCCAGAGACATTTAATTCTGACAGATTTAAGACAGATGAAAATAGTTTTGTTTGAGATTTGCTGTTTCCATCAACTAGCAAGTTTTCTCTGCTCCGCCACAGCGCAGATAGGCTCAGCACAACTGTCTAGCTTCAGTAGCGCTTATTCTGTGGCTCTGCATCCTGAAGTAGCCTGTAGAATCCAGATGACATTGTAGATTAGTGTTAATAACGTTTCTTTTTCTAAGCTTGATAGTCAGCCTTATATGTTTTCAGTCGAAGGAAAGCAAT
Source organism: Struthio camelus (assembly GCF_040807025.1). NCBI lineage: Eukaryota > Metazoa > Chordata > Aves > Struthioniformes > Struthionidae > Struthio > Struthio camelus. The sequence continues at coordinate 29,137,063 of NC_090943.1, read as the reverse complement.
AACTGCTACTTGAGTTGGTAGGCTTCCACTTTTGCAAAATGCAGTTGTAAGCCCAACATGTTAAACTCTGAGGATGAAAATTGATTTTAGAAAATGAATGTTTTTATCTCAAGGCTGCTGTGTTCTTACTGGTCAGAGTGAATGCAATACGAGCACCTGCTTGGTAGTTAGCAGCTTGTCTTACAGTGCTTACCCGAAGCCTGTGGGTAAGTAGTAGCAAATGCCATCTGATTATATTTTCCTAGGAAGAACACGCAACTTACCCTTAAGGAAGTCTGTTGAGAGTGTCTTTTTGACCTGCCTTCTGTGTAGTTTCCTTGCAGTCATCCAATTCCTTGTTTAGTGAGCTTGTCTGTGTCTTGCTTGTGAACTTGCCCAGTAATGGTGAGTTCTGCCTAGCTCCCTTTACCCCCTTTACCATTTCAGATTACAATCAAGTTCTTTTACTTAGATTTTGACAATGCAGAAAGAATAACAATACCTTTTTTTAGGTAAGATGCCAGATACTGAAATAATGCCAGATAAACTGAAATGACTAAAAAATGCTAATTAAAAGTGATGGGACAGCTGAAACAGTACCCTGGACAGATGTTGATGCAGACCACCTTTGCAGCTTACAATGGTGTTATGTGATGCAGGAAAGGAAAACTGCCCGTTCAGGAGAATGAGTCTGTTTCTGACAGTACTGGTGTAAAAATGTAAGAAAGGTAATTCTCAGCTATGGAAGCAAATTAGTTGTGTTAAAATGCAAATTTGAGTGTGATTTCACTCATGCAGTATTAATAGATTTCTAGTATGATTTCAAACTTGGCCTCTAACTGCATTTTAACTGGCTTCCTATGCTTCAGTCACTCATTTAAACAGAAATGGAAGGTCAAACCCTGGCTTGGTCTCCTTCTGACTTGCATGTTCTGAAAGAGTATATATATTTTTAGCCAGAAGGAAACCTTAACGATCATTCAGTCAGACCTGTTACTTAAACTAGGCCACATGCTTTTGGGTATTACTAATGGACTCAATAACTTGTGATGAAACTAAAGAATATCCCTAGAAGACATAAGGTTTCAATCTTGACTTGAGGTCTTTTCATGGTGGAGAGTACAGTGTGCCCTGGTAGGGTTTAAGAATGGAAGAGCTTTTAAAAAATGCTTTTAATTTCAACATGAAGGTACTAGAGCTTGTGATCATTTGTTGGGCCTCTCATTTCAAGCATCTTCTCTTTGTGTGTACTTCTAGGTAGCGTTCCTGAAAATTTAATGGACGGAGCTCCATAACTTTCCACAATGAGGCAGATCTGCCAGAATTCCAATTCTGTGCTTGGAGAAGGGCATTACTCAAGCATTTTACCTGCTTGAAGCCAGGAATGTTAATAACAGTGAGATAGAGGGAGACATCTTTTCCTCCATCAACTTTCTTCTTCACACTTGAGCTGTATTCAGGATAAGATGTGAGGAACAAAGAACATTTCAAAAGTTTATCTTTTCCTCTTTCTCTAGACTTGCTGCTGTCCCAATAAACTTTTTGGAATATCGTAACAATGCAGAAATGGTCTTGGGGCCCCATCACTTTCTAGTCCATCCGAATTGTGGCTACTAAAATGATCTTCTCCATAACAGTAGGAAAGTTAGACATTTTATATTTACCATTTAGATTAATGCTATATTGGCATTAGTTTTGATTTTCCTGCTGCCCTGTCTCTCTAGTGCCTATTCTTTTTTTTCTGTCCTCTTTCCTGTGTAGCGCACAGACACTACTTTACTAGTCCTTCTGTATCTTTTGATGTCGCATAACATCTGACAATTTTTTCCTTCTGCGTTATGCATGACAAATATATTAATAACATTGATTGGAAGCTGAATATATTCTCTGATTCCCAGTGGATTCTGTTTTGTGTTTTACAGTTGCATTTTTCTGGGAAGGGTCTGTTTTTATTTCTTGTTGAGGGTGGAAGTGAGATTGAGAGTGCATGTCAATGTAAATTGACTGAGCACCAGTCAGCAAGGAAAAGAGCTCAGCTGTAGAAAATGTACTGAAGTAAAGATCTAGGCGCAAGGGATGCTAAGGATAAAAACAGCTCCAGCATGCAAATCAACCCGTGTTCTGTCCCTCGCTGAAAGAGCTTTCCCTTTCTCTGTGCACCCTCTGTGTGTTTTGCTGAACATCATTGCTAATGGAAGAGATTAGGGTTTTTTAAATTCACTTCTTATGTTGCCTGAAATGTATGGTGCTGGATTCACATACAACCTAATGCACAAACACACGTAGCTGATGTTGGCTAAAACTTTAGAAGTAGCTGTCTCTTGGAATGAAAATTCCCTTTGACATTTTCTGTACATTATCCCAGTGTTTTCTGTGGTATGCCCTGATGTTATTACAAGTTTAGTTTCTTCCTTGAAGCCTATATTCCTTGTTCTCTTCTAGTTTTAAAAAATAAATGCTGGATGCTGGAGAGCTTTCTTCACTAAACTTTACCTAATAAAAATAACTGGTTTTTATTTAGGGTTAACCTCTGTTACAAAGCTCCTTTTTGTAAAGGGCAATAAGAAACATTATCCCTCTTGGATCTGCTTTATCGAATGCCTCCTCACACGATTACAGAGATGTCATGCCTACCAGCACCTAGTTGGTTTTATTTCAAATTGTTTTTTGTCTTTATGGAGAGAAAATAGAGTAAAATGGAGAACTTTTTCCAGTAACAAACCTAGGACCATTTATATGAACGTTAGCAAACATAATCAGAGTGTACCAAAGGAAAAGCACGTGATGTCTGTAGGTCGGTTTACATCAGGCATGTTACGTGTTGGCTTGTAGTGCTTGCTGGCATCAGGTTACTTAGGCCACCTTCAACTGCTGACGTAAGTGAGAACAATTTTCGGAATAGTATTGAAAGCATTATTTTGACCATTTCCAGAAGTGGAATCTGCTAGTGACATCTGTCATCAGGAACAGTTCTTGTTATGTGTCTGTGTGCAGCTTGAGCTTTGCCCACAGCTGGGAATGGGTGAAAAACTAAATTAAGTATTTCTCTTCTTGGCACTGATACGGCTGCAATTGCATCAGTCCTTCTGAAGCTGTAACATAATATAATAGAGGATCTTTTCTTGCTTGGGATCTAAGAGAGCTTTCAAATGGAGGTTGGTGGGTTACACCTTAATGAACCTGTTATCCAATGCTAGTCATCCCTTTCCTCTCCTGTTCCCCAGGATATAGAAAAATGTGGCAGTAGACTGCATGAAATGAAGGAAGCCATGGTCTGGGACTACTGCTTGGATTGCAGGTCTGCCATGCCTCTGCTATACTGACCTGACCAGCTTCAGCCTGTCTTTCAGTATGGTTTGAAAGAAACTTGCTGTGACAAAACATAATCAAGAGAAGGCAGAAAAAAGGCAAATGGACTCGAGCACGTTCTGTGTTGGGTTTCCCGAAGCTGCTAATTTCAGGGAAACCGAAGCAACAGAGGCTGAAGTATGAGTATCGACATGTGCCCTTTTCCTTTGTTCTTTTCAGCCTCAGTTTCTTCATGGATAGATTTCTGGGACAGTGTAAAATTTAAACCTAATGGCAGATGGAATGTGATACTGATTATATTTGTAATGGATATAGATATTTGAAATGTTTTTAGTTTGTGTATACTTGTTGCAGCAGTCTTCCCCGCCCCCTCCCCCTCAAAGTTCCAGTTGCTCTAGAGAGCCGGATTCTTGCAGAGGGAGCTAAAATAAATCTCTGCTTACTACAACATGATTAAATTTAGGGCAGGATGTACTTTAGAAAATAATCATTTTTAGATTCCCAGCCTCACAGTTGCCCTTTTTTTGCAACTGCCTCCACACAGATTTCTGTGCAAACACAGAATTGGGACTCCAGCTGTGGACTCCTGTCAGTTGAGTCCTAGCATAGCACAGCTTCACGTATGTTTTTTTTTTTCTTTTAAAATTACTCTTAAAATGTTATTAGGAGAAGCCCTTTTCATACACTTCTCATAAAATATTCTCAGCTTTTTATTTTATTTTTAAATGACCTATTTAAGATGAGGAAGAATTTACTGATGATTCTTAACTGAATGTATGAGTGAGGATATAATGCTCACAATGTTGTACAGACTTTCCCCCCACCACTACCATTTCCTGCAGTAGTATAGTGTGCTCCTAGAACTGCACTTGCAGTCCAGGTGGTACATTCACTGTTACAGTTTACCATTGCTCTGGAGAGTCAAGAAAGTAGGCAGTCATATATATTCTTGATAAATTTTCTGATGTTTAAACCTTAGATGAGGGTAAGATTGTGTATTGCGCTTTGTCTGTTCACAAGTTTTTTTGAAAACCCAGATATGCTTACAAAGTAATTTTTTTGGATTAGAAATAGGCTACTGTGCTGAATTGACTCTCAGATAGTGGTTATAATGGCGACAGGCAAGATTTTATCACACTGTTTTGAAAGAGGAGTGGGAAATTACAGCAGGCACAAACAGAGGGAATGAATCCACCCATTGCCAGAAACAGCAAATGGGTGACATGGTGTATCAAGGAGGAGAAAGATGACAGGGCTTATTCCATAGTGGATATAGAATATTTTTTAATCCAGTGTTTCAGAAAAAGTGTTCTGAGTAGTCATTTTGGGTTTGTGGTGATTGATGCAGCTTCGATTTTAGCTGTCACCGATTAGTTGTCTAATCTGCAGAAAAATCTGGATACTGTGCTTTGGGAGTTGACAGCATCCAGAAAGACTGCGCTATAAGTTTAAATAATTTAAAGTGATGGAAGTAGGAGGTAGAAGTACCAGTAAGTCAAATAATTATACTGGAATTCAGTCTCTTACTGAGTTGCTTTCTTGGACAACTTGATAAATCTGAGCATTTTATTTTTTGCCATCTATCACTTGGGGGCTGCATATGGTACTCTGAAATCCTTAGGTGAAAAATGCTAGAAGCAGAAAAATCTGTATGGTAAAGATGATCTCATGTCGAATCCAAGCAGAGAGGTATGTTGAAAGAATTTGATAGTTGAATACTTAAATGACTTGTTAATGTGTACCTGTTTAAGAATAGCAGGGTTGCATAAGGGAAGCAGTTTTAACAAAAATGTTAAATAACCTAGTGTAAATGTGAAGTCAGTGAAGTAAATATGACCAGTTAAAGCAGTACTTAGTTTATCTAAAGCGAACATTTATTTTCATCATTTGTTCTGTTGTTTGAATTCTTCTTTTAAATGAGACTTCAACTTCTTTGTATAAATTATGCATATTAATATAATTGTATTTACTTGTAGGTGGCTCTAACCAAGAGAGCTGATCCAGCTGAGTTGAAAACAATATTTTTAAAGGTATGTAAATATTTTACTGTTTCAGCTTAAATTTTTCATATCTTTTGCTCCTTTATTGCAGCATACAACTCTTGATAGTTTTTCCAACCATTAATCATTCACTGTATTATTACCATGTTAGACTTAAATACCACTATTAGAATTGAACAATGCTCACCAAGAAGTCAGATACATTCCTGAGTGATTATTGTATTGACTCAGAAGTATTACTATCTTAGGAGGAAAAAAAAAAAAAAAAGCATTGTTCACAGAATGGGGTGGGAGTTTCAATGTTGTTCCTACGCATGGTAAAATGCTAGTATAGACGCCTTACTGTTAGACCATTTGGTAAACTTCCTTCTCCCACTCTTGCTTCTTTCCCGCCATCAGTGTTACCCATGCTTTTCTCACTCTGTAGAAGTGTTGAGAAGATCACCTTGTGACATGGTGTCCGTGTTTTAGTTTCACAATCCTTCTATGTTGTCCTGTTATAGAAGTACTATTGTAAACAATGAAATGACACCAGCTTGCATACTTAATAAGTGTACTGTAGTGTTTTCCTGGAATGTGGTGATCCATCTCCTAAATGTAAAGGAATATTCTTAATCTTTCTAAGATCTATTAGTACAATGTCTGTAGTAATGTGGAAGTTTGGTATGAAAAAGTATACAGAAATTGATGAGTCTGGAGAATATATGGAAGTGAGGTAGGTGGTATGATGAGCTTTAGAATCTGAATTTTTTTTAAGAAGGGGTTGTGTGGCTAATACCTTTCTAAGTTCCTTCCTCCACATTAATTACGTCTCTCCAATATCATGCCCCAATTTCTTTGAGCTCCTGGGCATGTTTTTCCATTGGCCCTTATGATCTATTATTAATGATATATGTAGATGCCACTCTGAATATGTCAGTATTTATAGTTTTATCATATACTATTCATATTTATACCTCTGAAATTGAATTTTCAGTTGGGAAAATTAAGATTTAACTTATTAAATCCTGGAACTGATATCTGTCAGGAGAGGAGGGTCCCTTGAAAAAGAATGGGATTTTCGTAGGAAAATGCTTGAAGAGCAAGATGGAGACAGCAGAGAAGGCAGATGGGGAGTAGGCTGCTGACTCGAGGAGAAGATGGCAGCATTGAGGAAGGAGAGGAACATGTTAAGGAGAAGTCTGGTCCCTTTTGGGGAATGAGAAGTTTGGTTGTTGCGGGTGGATTGATTGGTTTGCTGAGAATACTGTAAAACTCGTTTCATGCCTGCCTGTGAGTATTTAACTCTTGTGTTCCTGAAGATTGCAACTCCCTTAGCATTCAACCGCTGTGAATTGGATGGGTCAGAGCTGAGCTCACTAAGGACTGCCTCCTGCCCCTTTTTCTTGCCTTTTCTGCTACCCTCATCATTGAAAGGAAGGGGTCTCAATAACTGGAAGGATGAAATGTGACCTCAACGTTTTGTTCAGTGTAATACAGAAATTGCTATGCCACTCAGAAAGAGGGTGAGTGAGTATGGCATGTTATTTTGTGCTCCACAGGCAAGCTGTGGCCAGAGCGTTAATTAAACTGCCTCAGGTGATTTTAAGTGGTCAGGCCAAATACAGTTGTTTCTGCAGACTGTGGAATCTTCATTTGTAAAATAACTTGACAGTCATTTTTAAACTCAATTAGGAGTTAAAAAATACCATTTCCTAGTAGGAATGATGATCACTCTGTAGAAATAAATATGAGGCTGTCTGTTTAAATACAGTTCATTACAATCAACTCTCAGAATTTTTAGTACATCAAAACCACAATAAAATGTTTGCAAATCTTATTTAAAATGGGGTTGAACTGGTTAATATTTGACTATCTAAAATGTATGGAAATAAGTTACCAAAAAGCCATTAAGTACTATTATATAATATCAAATTCTCTGTGGGTATAATTGCCAAAGTGGGGAAAAATACAATTGTAAAGAACCATATTTTTTTAATGTCTCTTCTCCAAAACCAATAGAATTGATGTTTTTCTCTTTTTGTTATGATAATTTCTAAGAGTAACTCTACTTTTTCTAAGTCTTCTACCATAACCCCTAAGAGATTAGATTTTAGTCAAAGTGATCAAGCTGACATTTTCCAAGGTCATTTTCTATATGTAGTATAGTGTACGTGATTGGATTTCAAATGCACTTGAGTAAATCACAATGACAAGAAACAGGGGGACACTGAAACCTTGTGCTGTTTTCTGTTATTGAGTGGCTTAGCAGGGGGTTAGCCTGGAAGAAAAAAATGAAATATAGAAGCACAGACTGTCTGACTTATTTGATTTGTTTCTCAATAGCGGCTGTGTTAAAAGTTTTTGAGGCTGGGATTCTGAAAGATTCTGTCTCCCTGCAAATGATTACATTGAAATGAATTGATCTGCTCTTTCTTATAAAAGTATACAATTGACAATTCTTTGCAGTGTATCAGCTAGAAAGCTTGCTTTGCAGTGTCTATTGAAACGTGAATCCTTGAATGCTAACCAATATATAGATGCCAAAGCGAGTTATGTTTTGTTTGGGCTTGTTTCTCTGAAGCCTTGTTCTTTGAAGATATTGCTGTACCTGAAGACTGTATTTATATTGCAGTAGAAGAAAAATAATCTACTTACTGTTACACTTTGGCATCCCTCTGAGAGTTATATGCCTACAGCAGGTATAACGGTACTCTGCAGGCACCAGTATGATTCTATGAAATGAAAACTGACAGTTTCCTTCCCTTAGCAGAGGCATAGCAATGTAAAACAAAACACATGTCTTTGAAGAACACCACAAAATAGCAATAGGCATCTAATTTATTTATTACTTCAGTGTGGATAATGTTTTACGGGGAGCTGCAGCAATGTTTTATCATCCCATCTTAAAAAAAAAAAAAAAAAAAAAAAAGAAGACAGTAACAAGTTGCTTTCCTGTTCTCAATGCAAGTTTTTTATCCCGAGGCAGACCTGTTTCACTTAAAGCTAACACATAGCGCTGTAAATGTTGCCTAGGATTTTTGTTCTCTTAACTATTGTCTTTATCTCCCCCCCCCCCCACTCCAAAAAAACATTTGAAGAGTTGATTTCAAGGTTACCTTTCTACAGAAATTTAGGGCTTTTAAATTTGAGGGATGGCTGAAGAATCGGGATAAGGGTGGTAACAAAGGCAATTTTATTTATGTATTATCTTCAAAATATTTTTAAGATCAAAAAAGGAACATGAAACTTGTTACTTTTGGCCTCCCATGCAGCAAATAGGCTTGGGTATGTTGAGTGCTGTTTCTGGAGTGGTATGCAAAATAGTAACTCTGGCGTGAAGAAGGAGCAGTGAATATCAGAGGTGTTTGGTGAGATCTCGGATCGCTCTTCTTGTTTTTAAATGTACTAAATTGCCACATCCATGTTCTTGCTTCCTTTTTGTTTTTTATCTCTGCAAATCAGTATTCTCCAGTCTTGTTTCAGCATTTTAACCAAGGAAGAAAATCTCTAGGTTCTTCTTTACTTAGGGACTAGCTATGGCTGAATTTGCGGTTGTGCAATTACTCCAAAAGAGCACCCTCAGGTGGACACTCTTATGGGATAATTTACTCCACTAGTAATTTCTCAGGTGCAAACCCACCTTTTTGTGCTGAAATACATTGGCTACACAAAGGTGTCATCTTAGCTAAATAAAATATGCTGGAGTATCTCCTACTTGTTATAGTTTTCAGTGGGCCTAAAATGTCGTATACCCATTTGCAAATGGGTGCATGCTTAGTCTTCTACTTCGGAAAAAACATTTCATACTGGAGTATTAACTATTTCTGGTCTAAATATGGAGAAATTGTTGACCTGATAAACAAATAGTCATAAATCTGTAGATCTTTTGGCTGAGAAGCCAAGCCTTTACCTGTTCCATTACTTCCCGCTGACTCAGTCCAGTCCTGTTTCAATGATAATAGGTTCTTCAGAGCAGGAACTGTCTCACTGCTGTACTGTAAGCCTGGTCCTGACTGGAAACAGTGGGTAGCCTGGTGAGGGATGCGTGTGAGGCACTAACTTTTCTTACTTATTTAACAGTATGCAAGTGTGGAGAAGAGTGGAGAATTCTTCATGTCTCCTAATGACTTTGTCACACGGTACCTGAAGATAATTGGAGATGGCTTGCCTAATGCGAACACTGTACAGCTCCTTGCAGGTGTGGTGGATCAGACCAAAGATGGGTAAGTGTTAATTTTTTCCATTTTTGTTCATTTAGAAAATACAAAACCATTCTTTCCATAACAATCTAGGTCCCCAAGTGTTGTTTCCTGCCTCCCGCCAATACATAAAGGAATTCAGTATCTTTTAAGTGGGATGAGTAATAACACCGTTTTGTGATTTTTAGCTGAGCAAGCTCTTTTCTGTCCACTGTGTATTTTTAATCCATTGAACCTTTCATGTTCGTTGGCTGGCTCCAGCTCCTGCTCTTATTTCCCTCCATGAGTCTTTTTGTCCCTGTTTACTTTGTGTGTTTGTCACAGGCACACGTACAAATAGCAACTGAAAATAGGTTAGAAGGATAGGAAGAGATCATAGAAAAAAGTACCTCTGTTTGCTTTGTTTTACCATAGCACTGTTAAGTGTTTGTTGCCACTGTATTTCCTCAAGAGGGAGGAGGAGCAACTAAGGTATTTAGAGAGCCACTTTGCAGGCTTGGGAAGACAGTGTTGCTGGTTGCACATGGTTTGCATTTGAAAGGCTGACTTTGCCAATAGGCAAGATTAGCTACCCCTCCACCTTCCTCCCCCCTTCTTTAATGAAATCCTAGCTTTTGCTTTTGGTACTTGCCCAGGCAAGCTGTCTCTTCACCCATATGAATGCATTTTTTGAACCCTGCCTTTAAAGTATCTTTAGAGAAACTTTAGAATAATTAGCTATGGACTTAAAGTCTGTAGTTGTGGCATTTTTAGAAACCAGAAAACTTCGGGCATGACTCATATCAGCGGTTGCACAGAGTAAAATGTGAGATAAATAAAGCATGACTAGAGAATGCAGGCTTCCTAGTGAACAGACACAAGTATAACTGAACTTTTGTGATGGTTTCTGTGCCCTCTTTTCTGCTCAGCTGAACTCATGTATCTGGCAGGTGAGCACCTTAAACCTTGCAGACAAGTTAATGTGATGTTTGTTATCCTTGGTAAAAGAATCCTGTAAAAAGTTATATTGGTGAAGCTGGCATCATAGTAGCAAGTAGCCATCAGTGGCTTCAGATGGCATTTGACTGAAAATGCCAGATCTTTCTCAGATTTCGAACACTCTTCCCTTGGTTTGGTGCCTGTAAAAACGGCATTTTCTACATTACATGGCTTCAAATCCATTTTGTAATAAGATTGTGAGTATAATCCGTACCTTGTGATTTGGATCTCCCTCATGAGTGGAGGCTGATGTCAGAAAGAGCAAAATGTAAAACTGTAGCCTATGTGAACTTGCGGACAAGTCTGGGATTTCATGACTTGCAGGAGTTTTGCGGGGTTATATTGAAGCTTCTGATAGCAGCTTTCTGCTGTGAGTAAGGTCTGTTTCTGCCCTCCTCAGTGTGTAATGACTGGTGACTCTATGTTTCTAATGTATCTTTGGAGAGTCTCTTCTGATACTCGGACTTTCTTCTGAGTTAGCTAGTATACTGTTATGCGAATGAAATGAATGGAGAAAGTTCCAAAAGTGATTAGCTTTCCTCTCTAGTTTGGTATTGTGACTTTTTTTTTTTTTTTTTTTGGTGATGCATAAAGCAGTTCTTCTTGAACTGGCTACCTGGACTAGCTGTTACTTGCTTTTTGGTTCCTGGAATGAAATTGGCTAAGAATGGCAATGGGACCTTTTGGCCTTCTTTTGGATTCTCTCCACCTTGGCAGTCTTTTGAGTTCAGAGCCCCTAGTTTCAAACTGAAGTACAAACCTGTTTTTGTTAGTGTTCATTTTTAATAGGCTGATGAATGTTTAGAGCTTTAACATCATAAGCTCTCATAAGCTTTAACATCGTGAGAGCCTGTCTGATAATTCAGCTGTATTTCTAGTATAAAAAAAGAAGATAGCTTGCAAGGGTAATGACAAGTTAATTTTGTTACAGTGTTAATGGCTTAACACAGTGGGGTTCTGAAAATGTTGCTATATTATTTCTAGAAGCATTTATCTGCTGTCTCAGATCCCTGCTCTGTTCTAAAGAAGCGTCTGTTCCTGGTGATTGGTGAGTGTGACCACTCTTCACCCTAAAAGTCTGAGCCCAGAATCGCAAAGGTTGTCCCTAGCGCTTTTTTAAATACTTTAATTTCTTTTGATTTCAGTGAGGAGTTACCTAGAGATAGCAAGGGTGGCCAGTGAGAGATACTGAAATCTGTAAGTCACAGAGGTAGAAAGAAGCAGGACAGCAAAAGAGCTCCTCATTCGTTAGCAGAACAAACAGACTAGTAGAGAGGTGCTTACCCCTGAGTTGCAGAAGTCCTTAATGTGAACCATGTACATGGAAATTAACTTCATACTGCATTTTTCTGTCGTGTCCAGATGGGCTTTCTTAGCAAATTGTCAGCAGTTAACAGAATCTGTAAATTCTGTGGCAATAGGCAATGCAGACTGGAACAGGTGGATGAAATGAGCACAGCACTGGTAATTCTCTTCTTACATGATTTTTTTCAGAAACCTGAAGTGGAAAAAGGGTACAAGTGCTTGAAGGGTACAAGCAAAGAATGGTGTTTTTTGCATGGTCTCTCACTGTGGTCGCTGTGGGCAGAATCTCTTGTGTTGTAGCTCCAGCACAATTTTTGCATTGCCAGGAGTTAGGGATTTGAGGGTAGCTACAGAAGCTACTGTTGCTGTGACCTCTTAAAGGGAGACTCAGATGTCCAGCTCTGGTGTCCAGTGAATACCTTGCCCTGGGAGCAAGTTTTATCTCAGTCTTAACACTGGGCATAGGGATCTTTGGAAGTGGATTTTTCTTCTGTCCGCTTTCCTGCTGATGGCCAGAGAAGCCTTTCAACCTAGTGGGCAGTAGTAAGGCAGATTTAAAAAAAAAACAAAAAACAAAACAACAACAACAACAAAAAACAAACTATATCCATCTATCTCATATGGTTGTAGGTTGTATGAAACAGACCCATGAGCCTTGCCTAGTTCCTGGCCTTAAGTTTCTCATTCCTGGTTTCAGTTGGAAAAGTACTTCATCTGGCTTCAGTGTGGTCAGAAACTCTTCTGACAATACAGTGACTGTATTAAGGCATATCAGCAGCAGTCCAGGCATTTCCCGTCCTGCCTCCTGTAACATCATGTTTTTCTGTCTTTTGTTGTACTTTTAAATACCTAACAAAATAAGTATTTACTGTACATCTCTGTTTGGACTGTATTAACTAACACATTACTGAGAAATACTCTATGCTTTATTTTTAGAAAGGACAAACTATTCAAAAATAACACTTGGAAATGCCAGCATTTTCTGTTATTATTGGATATAAATTTATCCCCTAATGCACCAAGTTATACTATACTTAGTTTACCTTGGTTGCAGCATAAAATAATAGATGTAGCTTCAATTTGTGTCCCATTATGTTATCATGTTTAAATTGCTGATACAGTAAAAACATATGCATTGATTTTGAAGAAACCTCTTCCTCATTGCATTTGTATGTATTATTACAGTGCGTAATGGCTTTTTTCCTTTGTATGGCTACATGTGGACTTTCTCTGCTGAAAAAGCATTACATCTATGTGGTGCCGAGATACCATGGGCATGAGCACCAAAAGAAAAAGCATGGAGGAAGGGGGAGAGGTAGTGAATAGTGATCTTGCTGCACTGTACCCAGTTGCTACATTTGGCCTGTAGCTCTTGTGTGTGGATATTGTGCAAATACCAAGATTTCAATCTTGCTGAATAAACTGTGCAGTGTAGCCACTGTTAATGAGGACATGAAGGTGAAGGAAGATTTCTGACCGGTTGGGTAGGATATCTTTCAAGCTTGATGTATGATTTTGTAAACATTTCATCTCTCTCTTTGTGCTGTTTAAATTTACTAGGCTTTTCTCTGCTTTTGTAATATAAATGAGCATTTGTTTAAGTAGATAAAATAACTCTTAAGTAGTATATTGAAGTCCATGTTAATATGTGCTGTTTAATGACACCTAATGATATTCAGTGAAGGCTTATGCTAAATCCAAAAGGCTGATGCTAAACCAGAGAGAAAATGTGTTACCCAGGCAACTACCCTTGTGCAGTATAGAGAAGTGAGCATATGGCTATGTAGTACACATTATTTCAGCATCTTTAAGCATTAAGAATCACACGTGTAATTGACTGTGAAAAATTACTGCTCAGTTACTGTATTGTATGGTCATAATAGAAGTAAATGAATACGTCATTGTGGTTAGAATAGATCTGTTGGGAATCACTAGCAGGCTAGTCTACTTAAGGAGCAAAAATACAATAAGAAGAAAATAGCTGGTTTAATTAACATGTAAAAATTGGGTTAATTTGAATTCAGCTGGCACAGTCGATATTAATGTCTCTTCTTTAATAGTCTGGCTAGAACCACACAATTTGTACACTTTTAATCTTCCTAGAACTAAGAATAATTGTTTTTAAAAATGGACAAGGGTTATTTTAATCATCTCTCTCTGACTTAACTGGGGGGCTTTACTTGCAAGTAGTGACAAAGTGTTCTTTCTAGTATGCTTCTACTAGTATGAAATCTTGTAGCGGTGTTAGCGTATGGAATTCTAATCAAATCCAGGTCTAATAACACAGAATATGCTCCTAGCCTGATGTTGGGATTCTGCTAGGATAGGTGCTGAATTCTCTTCTGTATTACGATCTCCGTATGTGTTGGGATATTGTTAGTAAACATACATAATAACTGTTTCATATAAAAAGATGCTTCATAAAAACTGGCAGATAGTTTACATTTTTAGTTCCAGACAGTCCTATTCTAGAGTCTTGTTGTGTGCTGTCTATTTTGTTCTTTCTGTCTGGGCTTTGTAAACTTTGGGGCAGAAGCGTTTGGTGGTTTGTGTCTGTTTAATGTTGTGTATGTTGTCAGGCATGTAACAAATAATTATGGATAATAATGAGTTGTTATAACCTGTAAGTCATATAGTGACAATAAATGAGAGTAAATGTAAAATTAATTTTTTTGTGATGTATTGATTTAAAATTGAAGGTTTTTTTTTAATTACTTTTGACTAAGGAGAGATTGAAATTTTCTTTCGTTCAATCTCTAACAGTGAGCAGTACCTGGAGCTCCCAAGGAATTTGTAATAAACTGCGTAATAGCCTGCCCGTGTGATAACGTGTGCTTATGTAGCAAGCCACTGGCGTTTTTGCCAGTAAAGCTAAAGTGATGCTTATGTTTACTGGCATCATCAATTGTGAGTTTAATATTAAAAATACTTTGGGAGTTTTCTTTTTATTTATTTCTCTCAATACCTTATATCCTATGGTGGTAAGTTCACAAAACTAATTATTTTTAGAATATTTTAAACTCTAAATGTGTTTCCTTTCACTTTTACTTAGTATGTATATCTCGATGGAGGTAAAGTAGGACAACTTTTTTGGTCTTCTCTACACAATGCTTATCCTTTGATATTTTCCTTTTGTTGTTCTTATATTTTCATTTTCTTAGAAAGCAGCTTATGTTACCTTCTGGATGTTTGACTGCTGACTTCTAGTACATTTTTGGGTGACTTAAAACTCTCTTAAGATAGGGTGACTAGAAATTACTATATTACTCTAGGCAAAAGGCCGTCATAAGTCGATAGAATTGTCTTTTCTAGCCTATTCAAACCCTTCCTTCTTCACCATTATTGCATACTGGGTGGAAGTGTTCGTTGAGCTGGCCACAGTGTCATTTTGAGTAGAAGTCCTAGAGGTACAGGTAGTTTCTAATAAAAAATTTTTTCTTTTGTGTGTGTTTCTTGGCGCTTGTTACACTGAATTTCGTGTGTGTCAAAATCAAATCTTTGTTCCCCAGTTACTGCCATGTGAAACCATTAAAGCTATATGTGGGCTTCTTTGACATAGAACAGCTTAGGGAGAGGACAATCTTAAACCTCCCAGACTGACAGCAGCCCTGCAGCCACACATTTGAAGACAATTTTAAACTGTACAACCTAGTCATTTAAGAAGAAGTACAGAAAAGAAGAATGGTTAGCCCACAACTCTTCTCTTCCTGAAGAAAGAGAGTCTGATCTCCATTTAAACTCGTGTGTGACCTGGAGAAAGTAGAACCGCTCAAGGTCTTTGCTATATCAAATCTGCTGCTGCAAATAATGCTGCGTTGTCTAATTATGTGTTTCTGCTTACTAACTAACTTAAGGAGAGGCACCTCTGCTTTTATCTGTGTTCTGCTAATGCACGTGCATTTTGGGTACCTGGCTAAAATGATGTGTTTGAATAAAGTGCTCTTGGGCTGAGGAAGAAGATGCAGACTACTGCCTGAAAAATTGTGACTCAACATGCAGTACTGGAGGGCTGCAACAGATGACTAATAAGTTCCTAACAAACAGATACTGTATTCTGATCGGTTCCTTCTGAAATGAGTGGCAGCATGTAGGTCTTAAATGGATATGCTTTCCAAAAGCGTTAAAGTACTGAGTCTCAAGGGAAGTTATTCGTGTCTTTATTGACCCTCTCTCTTGCCAGTGGAGGGAGGTAGGCTCCGCCAGAGGGCAGTTCAGTGAGACAACGTAGCTGAGATGAGTAGCCACACTGAGCGCTTTGCTTATTTTGTTATGTTGTGACTTGCCAAGCAGAGCAGTTCCTTGTTCTGCAAAGTCATTTCCATGTAGGAGTGTAAAGGCCTACTGACAATGCTGGGGCACTGTCAATGATAAGGCGTTTTAGGGAAAATTTTAATCCCTGTTGATAACACTTCACACACAATTTGGTTGAGGTCTTTTTTCTTTTGCGTAAGCTATGTTATACGCTATTTATTTCCGCAAGCGAGTGGTTTCATAGGTTTTACTTTTTCCTTCCTCCTTTAGGCTGATATCCTTTCAAGAGTTTGTGGCATTTGAATCAGTCCTGTGCGCTCCAGATGCGTTGTTCATAGTGGCCTTTCAGCTGTTTGACAAGACTGGCAAAGGAGAAGTTACTTTTGGTAAGACTGAGTTTTTAAATGTACGCTGTTAATTCAAAAATTCATACTTGTGCCAAACGTGATTTTACCCTCTGTTACTGTAGGAAACAGTGATTTGTAATGGAATTACACTAGTGCCAAGGAACTTTCTCGTTTAATTCTTTTTAATCGTTTGTGTACAATATGAAGTCAAGCTCACAGTCATTTCCATGGTTTTCTCTAGAGAACTCGTCACTTCTTTCCTTTCCTTTTCCCCAATGTGCTTGTGCAGGTCTTCAGAACAGCGGTGAGAGGTGGCTATAGGAAATGATTGTAAAACCACAAAAAAATTGCCAGAGGACTTGGGCAAATGTGGAGTCTGAAATTACCTTCAATTATTTTTTGTTTAAATTGGCTAGATTTCAAGCTAGTTTCCTTTTAAGGCTTAGAACTTTCTTCTATGAGATTTTTTTTTCCATAATAAATCCATTACTGACCTGCTGAAAATTTTTTCTGTGCTTCGGAGGTGTGGCAATTGTGTTGACAACATCAAGAGAAATACTCGGACCAGTTTAAAACGTGGTTGTGGGGACCATTTATTTCTAGACACCACAGAGACAGCTTTTGATATGTGTAGGCTATTTGCCACCTTCTTAGGGACCCGGACCGTTCTGTCTGGAAGAACATTTCACGAATTAGTAGTTTTGAATAACTTCTGCCTGCATTTCAAAAAATGTGTGTGTTGGGGCGGGGGGATTAATCCTAAGTACCGATCCTGCATAAAATTGCTATTTCTACTATGTTGTATTTGAACGTGGTTATCTGTTTGTCCCTGGTTTTATTAATTGGCTGTTAAACTTTTTTAAATAAAAGGAAAGTTGGATGACTGATTCTTTGTCTTTTCTGAATGTATGGTTCGCATGTTCTTTGTCTGTGCTAGTATTCCCTACACATACTTTATGCTTAGTTAAAAAGCCCTTCCCTTCCCATTTAAACTGAAAAGATTGCCTGTTATTATTGCTTGAAGCATTTAATTCCTTCCTCCAGCTCTAAAAATCTGCATTTGAAGTTGTGGCTGGTGAGAAGACTTACTGTCTCCTCTTGTGTGTGTTTTTGGTTTTTCTGTATTTTGGTTGCCTGAGTTTGTAAAAGATGTGTTTTTGTGCACAATATTACTTCTTAGAGCAGCTTTTAAAAAATGACTACGGATGCTAAAAGATTTGAGAATGGAAAAAGTTCTGTTGCTCGTAACTTTGATGAAGGAAGTATTTTGTGCCTAACAGCCTCGTGCATGTGTATGGACAGAGAGACAACGAGAGACGGCATGCTTTTACATCAGGAGGGCGCCCGTATTTTGCAATGGGTTTGTTCCAGCGTAGGCAAAGCAGGGTCCCTGGAATGCTTGTGATGTGCAGGCTCTTGCCTGCCTCAGAGCCCCTTAATAGTCTAGGAAGAATTCTGGCTGTTTGATCTGAATGCTGAATCAGTGCGACTTAACTTTTTAACTCTTGGCATTCTCGTTAAGAATTTTGCTGCTGGCAAATGCTTCCCTCGGGGTTTGACATAGCGCGTGAGTCAAGGGATTGGTGTGGTATTTGAAGCCCATTGATGTCCTTTTGGTGATGAGAGAAACTCTATGCCAGGCTGTATTTAAGGTATTTGAAAGAGGAAGCATGCCGAGGTTGGCAGAACCTCTAATTTTTTTAATTATTATTAATTTTTCCTCTCCTTCTTTGAAATCCTAAAGGCATTTGTAACTTCTGCATAATAGTTTGTGTCTACCACCTGAGAAAAAGCCTGGAGTGGGAAGAGCTGTCTGGATGCTGTGCATTCGCAGCGAAAATGGCTGACCTTTAGATAAGGCTAGTTTCTATTCTCTATCATAAGGAAGAAGCATTTTTTTCTATTATGAGAAAATAACTGTTATTTTTATAAATTAATTATTATGGTACTGTCCTGTAACTTTGCCACTCAGTGCCTCAGTCATGCATCTTTAAAGTTAATTAGGAGATCTTTTTCCATTGACTTGAATGAGAGTGGGATCAAGTCTTTATCAAGGTTAGGAGGCTTAAACAGGGGTTTTGTATACTCTGAAATTACAGTGTGAAAGGAACAGAAGAAAAGGGAAAGGATCATTTTTCAGTATACTGCTGCTAAGTGCAGTATCTCAAGGATCCCCTTATAAGTCTGTATCTCATTTTATTGTTGTAAAGGAACAGGATGGTTTATCTTTGGAGTCATTGGTTTTTGTACACTGAGATAATGGTGTAAATGTTGTAGTTTATACTGAGTGGAGAGTACGCTGGCAGAGCTAGCATCTATTTAAAAGCCAAAGAGCTGATCTGCGAGCAGCGTGTGTGTCTTTGGGGAGTGGGAGGGGAGGAAGGTAGTTGTAGTTTACCGCTTCTAGAGATGAATGAAACGGTCAGTAGTAAATGAGTGGCCAGCGGCTGACTGAGACTACACCTGGCCAGTGCCTCATGTTGTAGATTTATCTGCTGCTGAAGTGTCAAGGCTTTGACAGTTTGCAAGGAGTTAAAGCTCTCAGCAGGAAAGTGGGAGGAAGTTTAGCTGGCTTTTAAATTCAAGGCAAAGAGCAAACCATTGCTTCTTACTGTTGAGTGTTGACAGGCACATAAAAGCTGATAATGTAAGTCCAGGGGTTTAAGAGACTTAGTAGAGTTGCTTTTTTTGTCGTATGACTGTATTTTAATGCCTCATTAAAGAAGCAGAGCCCTTTGAAATTCTTTACTAGATGGCATTTTAAAAAAAATTGAGATGCTTGCGTAAAAATACCGATGTTTAAAAATTAAGTCATCTTAACCTCCATCTTTAATTTCAGGTGGGTGAATGAAACGACGAAAGCTCACAGTTCTGAGCCCCGAATGGTGCAGTAGTGGTATCTAAGGGCTGCCACTGTCCTTCTCAAATACGGGTTCTCACAGTACCACTGAAAGGCAGATAGGTGTTACCCACATTGGTTTTGCGCATAGGAAAGGAAAAGGCACAAAAAGATGTGATTTGCCTGAGTCTGTGCTGCCAGACAGCAGAGCACAGCTGTTGAACCTGGCTTTGAAGATTTTTCTTTCTGATTTTTTTTTTTTTAAAGTAGAATGTCCCACTGAACAGAAATTTTTGCTCTCTTGTGCTTATTGAAACATAGCTGTGGAGTGTATTTGCGATTTAAAAAAAAAATCATTCAACTTGAAGCTATTTCAAAATGGATGCTGTGCTGCTCTGAGAAATCAGAGTATGCTGTAAAACAAGTCTGTGCTTAAAAAACAAAAAAAACAACCAAAGGGAATGGGGAACCTAACCCCCAAATTGTTGCTTGTTTGGCATAACAGCTGCAGAATTGGGCTGTGTATCTGTTTTTGTCTTAGAACAAAACTCTGTATTTACATGTAGACTGTAGTTATTGTGGGTCTTTACTTATAGTTATTAATTATATCTGTACAGATTTCTTAGAGGAACATGTTAATGATATATCCTACTAAGCACTCCTGTTTGTTTATCTGATACTTGAATTGCTTGAATACTTGTTTGAAAACCTTCTAAAAGCGCCTAGCTCTTAATAGAGGTTTAAATACATATACAGCTATTGTGGTGGGCCTCAGAGTTTTTTCTCAGTGATAATGCTCTGATAGTTTTTCAACCTGCTAAGAATTATTACACGAGTACCACAGCTGATTCCCTGACTAAAGGATTAGGTTCAGACTTTGCGAGCTAGCTCTTGTTTTTTTTGTTGCAAAGAATTGTTTTATGCTTTGCCCTATAGTTGCTTGTTATGACTTGTTTCTTCCTATAGGATCTATAATTCTTTTCTTCTTGTACAACACCTATCTTGATACCTGCCCTAGCGCACTTAATACCGTGTAAAGCAATGAAAAGCTAAATCTGAACTATCAAAATAAATTACTGAGGCGGTAAGCTTTGATCACTTGATAAACTGAAATATTCATAATGCTCAGTGAGGTTTCCATTGCTGGTACAAATTGGTGAGAAACCATTTGTAGCTTGTGATGTGTTAGCTTAAACCTATGCAGTGTAAAGTTTGTTGTTTTACAACTGACGGTTGCCTAGATATGATGATTCCAATGGCAGCAGTGCAAGTGCAAAATTTGAATGTTAGTCTGTAATATTTTTTTGTTGTTTGTACTGGATTTTGCACAAATGATGACTAGTTTTAATTAAAAGAGAATGCAAGGAAGACTTTTTGGTATACTTATTTTCTTCAAAACAATTTTTGAACTCTGCTTGATGTTATTTTCATAGAATTTCATTTCTAGACATACTGTCAATTTGGCAAGTTTTTCTTGTTTTGTTTTTTTTCTTGTAACTAAAATGTTATGTAACTAGACACACTTTCGTGAAGACATCTTAAGTAAAACAAAGCATGCTTTAGTCGCAAAGTAAATCTGTCATTTTAAATATTAAGAGAAGCTCCATCCTTTTACACAGTTGTGTTTTATTGCATCCAGAAAATACAACTGAGCTTTCTAAATCATCCAGAACTGAAGATTTTTTATTTATTTACTTTAATTAAAGCTGCCTACTGACAATACGTCAGACTGAAGACTCAGCATATCCTTTGTTCATTACCAAAGAACAAGGAGTGGTCACAGAACCGTGAAACAGTTAAGGTTGGAAGAGACCGTGGTGTCATCTGGTCCAAGCCCTTGCTCAGAGCAGGGCCAGCAAGGTCACATTGCCCAGGGGCTGTGTCTGATCGAGGTCTGAACACTTCTGAGGATGGAGATGCCACAACCCCTCTGGGCAGCACGTTCCAGTGTCTGACCACCCTCCTGGTGAAAAACCTTTTCCTAATATCTTGTTGGGCTTGCCCATGTTCCAGCTTGCATCCATTGCCTCTTGTCCTTCCACCACGCACCTCTGTCTTCCCTACGCCCTCCCGTCAGGTACTCGTACACGGTAATGAGGTCTCCTCTTAGCATGCCCTCCTCCGGGTGGAGCAAACCCCACTGCCTCAGCCTCCTTTTGTATGTCGTGTGCTCCAGCCCCTGACCATCTCGGTGATTATGAAGTATAGGGAAAATAAAAACGCTTTTTTAGTTAGCCAGCCTATTCTGTTTACCTTTGCAGGCGGAATCTGGTTTTTATTCTTCTCCAGGGCAAAAGAGGTAAATGCATTTTTATGCCCTCACGGGGCCTAATGCTTTCCAAACCTGTGATCCTTGTGCCCTGGCAGTTTGTCACCCGCTTCTAAGGAGGCCACAAAAGGTAACAAAGAAATGTAAGGTTATTGCCAGTTAGCTTAAATTCTGGATATCCACAGCTCCAGTAGAAATATTTTTAAGGGATCGCTTCTTGGAAAAAAAGGTTGAAAACATTTTCTATAAACCAGATGTGCAATATTCTGTATATAAATTCCTGTTATTTTCCCTTGACATCCAGGGAAGACAGGAGTGGACAAGCTTGGATCCAGAATCTTAACTGCCAAGAGGGATGTTACTCTTGGAAAGAGCCGGTTTTTTGGATATTTGCTATGTTTAGTGCAGAGGTAATAGATGTGCTCAGGAATCTCAGTCAGAAATCATGGTCAAGCTGAACTGGACAGTGTATGGATGTGTCATGAAGAAGCAAGGTTTTCACTTTTAAAAATGACAGGAGCACAAACAACCAGAACAGGGGGAAGGTAAGAGGATCAGAAAGCGAGCACATTTTCAGCAGAGAAATGAAACTTGAAGCTTATTATGACAGCTCTATCCTTGTTAAAAGTTTGGATATGGCAATAAAGATATAACCACATAACTTCTGTTCAGTAGTTAGTATATCTCTCCTAAAAGGGAATGCGTGCTGAACTTTTTGTTAGGATTCGTACTAGACTTTTTGGTATTCTGGGGCTTTTGGGGGGCTTTTTGGTTGTTGTCATCTTTAAAGTCTATTTAATACGTCTGAAAGACATTTGATTAGCAATATTGTTCTTAATCTCACCTCTGTGTACAACAGGTGCTATACAGCCTTTGTTGCTTCTTCATACCACAAAATGGATGTGGTTCACATCTGAACGAAAGCAGCCACCTTTAGTGCAAGACTCCAGCCTGCTGCAGTGCTTCTCTGCCCTACTGTGACTGTCTCTAAGGGTGCTGACACTCCAGTTGTTGCTGTCGCAATACAGTCTTTTCTCCTGGAGATGTGCTGAGTCTACCAATTCATTTTATGAGGGCAGCCCACCAGCCATTGTAAGCTTTTGCTTTCCATTGATGTGCTCCAGATGTTAATGTGTTACCTGGAGGTGAAAAAACATTGTGAAGGCATCCATTTTTTGATATATGTGCAACTTTACTGCACTTTCTAAAGTGACCAGTTTGCCAAACAATTTTTTTTTAAATCACCTTGACTTTGGGAGATTTTTTAAAATCAATTGTGAGCAGTGTTTTCTGAACAACCAAATGGAGATGTCCCCCCCCCCCCCCCCGAAATCAGATTTGCATGCATGTGTTGTATAGTATCTTGTCAGGGATCACAAGAACTGCTCTGAAGCTGTTCCAGTTCAGTGGGTCAAAAATCCACTTTTTATGAAAGATTAACTGTAGATTTGCACAATTGACTGTAATGGCTCCAATTTTAAAAATAGAGGTAACGGAGAGCACTTCCAGTTGGTGGGATAATTCAAGAATACTACATGCTCAAATGGCTAAAATATTGTGCTTTCTGCTGCTACTTCATGCTATTAAAAAAAAAAAAATAAAAATATACATATATATATATATATATGGAAAAGGTGAGATAAAGCCAATCTGAGAGTAAATTTCAGCCATATAAGGTCACTCTCTGGTTAACAATAAGCTGAGGGTTAGACATCCCTTATACAACTGTCTATGCTGTTGGGGAAGAAAACCCCAACATGATTACTAGGCAGCATTTGAGGAGGAACCAGAGCCTTCTGCACCAGAATACATTTAAGCTGTGGCAGTAGCAGTATACGTTTTAAACTTGATTTTGTTCCATCTCCATTTCAAATTGCCATGGATTATGAATTAGAAGTTAAATAATTTAGCAGGCCCTGAGAGCTAGAGAAGTGTTTTGCTTTTACAAATTTTAATATGAAATTTCAGATAGCAAAATACACATACTTGCAGTGTGTGTACTTTAGTTTTCTAAACTGGAAAATCTGCTGTTACCTAGCAGTTAATGACTATTTTTTTCCAACAGTTGGAACGCAGGACCTGATTTGATAAGCTGATAAAAGAAAACAAAACTGAGAACATGTTGGAAGTGCTCAAAGTGAAAATTACAGTTTAGGTAGGTTTGGGGGTAGATAGTTAGACATTTTAATTGAACTAAAATAGTTTTATACTAATACAGTACTGTTGTGGGAGTACATTTTGTGGTGCATTTGAAATTGAAGAATTTAAGTGGGGGGAAATGTATGTTAATGCTTTGCAAGAAAGTGATTTTTTATACCATCTAGCTAAGCAAAATAGCTGTTAAAGAAATAGCGCTCTCAAGTCTGCATTGGAGAGTAAAGTGTAATAACTTTTATGTTCTTTTAGGATAATTTATCCGAGTGAAGAGTTTGTATTTTATCACTTTAGTTGGTATATTAAACTGCTATAGGAAACAGTCATGTGAATACTGAAGTAAATTTGTATTCCTGGACAACTACAGTAAAGTCAGCCCCTGCTGCTGTGAGGAAAGCTATTGAGTCAGTCTGGATTCGTAAAGTCTTGTGTTGTAAACATCTTCGTGATAAGGGTGACAGAAATGAGTCCAGATGATGATTTCTGTTATCCGCATGGAAACAAGTGCGTTGAATTTGGTGTAACAGCTTTGGTTACTCACAGGCAACACTGGCTTGTGCTAAGCATCAGAAACACCTGTTCAGCACTAGTCTACAGCTGGACTTGCTCAAAATAGCTAAATTGATTAGAATTACCATTTTTATTATTTTCATTTAATTTTGTCTTTGGGGATTTTCTCTAAATTTGGAGTAACTAGTCCTACTTTAAAAAAAAAAAAAGCTACCACTTACACATGCACATGTATACGTGCACCTGCATGTGCACACACACATACATATGCACACACAATTAACAAAAGGAGTGAATTCAAGTTTTTTTAGGTATATATGTGCAAGTGTGTATATACAACCATATTGTTCAGGTACAAGCTGAAACCAGTCTTAGCCTAAATAAATACAGGACACTAATAGAGGGTTTTGCAATCTTTTGAATGCAACTGCTTTTAAAATCATAGCAGAGCCACATGATAGAGTGCAGATAAATTACACTGACCGTAGCTGCTATCTTTTTTGCAAATCAACAACCCCCACTTCTCGAGTCATATATTACAATTCCATAATCTTCCAATTGTGTGCTCATTTTCTACTGTACAAGCTTCAGTTTGAAGTTCTACCAGATCTCTTGCTAGTCATATTTTAAGAAGGAAAGAACCTAAATTAATTTCTTTGATTCAGAATTGCGGAATGGATTGTAGTCCATGTTTTGCAAGGAATTAAGAGGCAGTAAAAATAATATAGCCGTAGAGAGCTATTCTAGTGCTTGTAACCTGTGGCAGTGGGTGGCTGTGACAGCTGTCCTTGCTATCCTTGTTTTGCTGAGGGAAGCTGGAGGAAAGCGTGCCTGTTCTTTGCAAGCCTTAGTAATCAAGCTATGGCAGTGCGTTATTTAGTTCATAGTGTGCCCCGTATAAAACTATTTCAACCCATTTTCCTTGGCAAAGCAGTAGGGAGATCAAGGTGATTGTAACACTTACACTTCTGGAGTGTTGCCCCTTTTCTGGGTAAATGGGCAACCCGGTCAAGTACTTGGACTACCAATAAGAAAAACATCATTTTACATCTTAACCAAGCAGATGTGATGTGGACATATATTTTCCAAAATAAAAAGACATCATTATAGAACAGTTTGTGTCAGACTAGAAGGATGGATTTAACCTAGCTGCATTTTTAAGATTCATAACACTAAATAAGAAAAAAACCCTCAAACCTTGGATAAAACCTAATGATTTCAGTACAACAAAATAACATGAAATATTTTTACTTGAGTGTTTTGACTTATGTGTACATATTTCTGTACACATGTGCTTTTACACAAGTCTGCTGTACTACTTTGTGGCCCTTACTGTCCAGGAGCAGCAAAGGCCGGATGCTCTGCAAGGAAGGTGAGCCTGGAGCTGACAGTGACAAGACAGGCAGGTGTGGGCAGAGATCTCAGTGATGAGGGGCACAGTCCCACAGTGCCCGAACAAATAGAGCAGAGCAGGTGACAGTAACCAGGGTCTGGCAATCGCCAGACAAATCTGTAATGATGAGGCAGGTCTGAGGTGGGAAGTCAAGGTGGCTGATGGGGGGGGGGGTCATTGAGGTACTGGGGCAGGCAGGGGCATCCCTGCAGCATCATCTCAGGACCTTGGTCCTTGCCTGAGCGAACCTTCTCCCAGCTCTTCCTCCCACAGCTCTTTGCCCAGGCCCTGATCCAAGTGCTCAGGGCTGCAGCACCTCACGCTGGCCTTGAGCACAGGGAGCCAAACCCTGGGTGTGGAGAGAAGAGGTTGCAGAGCCTGCTGGTGTGCTCAGGACCGTGAAGCTTATAGAAAAATGTAGAGCAGTTTCAAATGGTCAGTGAGGACCTGATGTAAAGCCTGTGGAAATCAGTATCAATCCTGTTCTCAACTCCACTGGGCTTTAGGTCAGGTCTTGGTTGCTGGCAAGGTGGTTGGGCTCTCTAGTCATGAGTGTGGACCAACCACCTTCATGAATAGTTTAATTGGCCCAATTGGAGTTACTTTTTCTTGTTGTTGTCTGTTGGCCATTTTATTCTAAATGATTTTTAATTAAAAAGTGTACTTTTTCAAGTGCCATTTAAGGGAAACTGCTTCCAAATGTGTAATTAGAAATGCTTAGCATTAACAAAACATCATTTTGTAAAAGTATTATCTTTTGTCTGAGCAGAATGAAGGCGATTTGCATATTCAGTTTTAAAATCCCTATTTCTTCATACTAAAATATCTGTTCCACATAAAATATCTATTCCATGCTCTTTGCATTAATTTTGCTTCACTGATTCCAAGTTGTAGCTCTGGTGCTCATACATTCCTCTTTAGGCCCTTAAGTGTGATGAATATAGAAACAATTACTTCCAGAAGGGCTTGAAAAGGTTAATATTAGTGCCTGTGGAACTCTGGTAACGTATAAGAGTTCATTTCTTTTTCTTTTGTTTTCCCCTTTGCCGAAGGTGGCCTATGTTCTTTCTGGAAGTTGCTCGTACCAATATCATCAGAGTAATCTCATTTTTTGTAAAGGCCCGGGTTTTTGTTACAGATTTTCTGTACCATGCTCAAAATTCTTTAACTGCATAAAGGTATAGCATACAGCTATATAAAATAAGGTCCATTGTGACAGCTTTTCTGAAAAAATGTTGCAGCTATTCTATAAGAGGAGTGGGATTTTAGCTGATCATGAAACTTCTTGTAGCTCTGCATTGGGATGGTATTAATTTTATTGGACTTATACTGCATGAAACATTTACGTACTTGTGCAAATAATTAGTTTGAAAGAATTTCAGATTTAATACGTTAGGTATTTATGAACTGTAGCCCAATAAAGGTTTTAGTAGCTTGTTCTGTCAAGTAGCTTAATGGCACATGCAAGTAATTCTCCTAATAACTTTGATTAATGCCTAGAAGGTCTTCCTAGCTAGAAGCTAAAATTTCTGATTTCTTTACTTAAATGCAAAATATAGTAAAACAGTGAGATTCAGTTAATTCCTTTTAAATGTTAAAATTTCAAACTTCCAAATAGGTAATTTTCACATGGGGAATATTGCTGGTCTTTAGTGCATCATGAGTGTTTGTGGTTATTCCAAAGCAGTAGTTATAATTCTTAATCACAGTAAGGAAATGTGCAGACAGTGTGCTAATTTGTACATTATGCATTTAAGCATAACAATCAAAGAGTACAGCGTAGATGAGAAAAACCTTAGTGCCCAAAGATCAAAAATACCTTTCCCAGACCAACAGGCCATTCAGCTGGAGACAAAACAGAAGATCCTTCTTGTAACGTGATCAGAAACCAATATGATAAGATTTCAATTTTTTTTATTAGAGTCAGTGCGGAAACAAATAAACAAACTTATTTTAGAACTTTGAAATTTACTTTATAATTGAATGTCAAAGCTTAATTTTTAAAAAGCTTATCACAAATGACAGTGTGGATTTTTAAAACTGTATATTTAAAATCTCCTCTTCAATCTGTTGTTCATTTTACTTTCCAACAACTCTGTGTTTAGGCAATGCGAACATGGAAGTGATCATATCTTTTGCTAAACTTAGATCTTGTGCTCTTGCAGCTCCAGACACTGAAGCATTCACATGTTGCCTTTTTAAAACTAAAACAAGTAAATAGTGTTTTGACATGGATTTAAAAGCTTCAGTGCAGCAGATATCTTGATAAATATTGGTTTAGCATCAAGTATGACCGTGGTTGCCCAGAGAGGATGTGGAATCTCCATCCCTGTAGATGTTTAAACTGCAGCTGGACATGGCCTGAGCAACCTGAAGTAGTTGGACCCGCTTTTGACCAGATGTCATCTGTGCATCCCTTCCAACCTAAATTATTCTGTGACTTTTGTGAAACGGTTTCTCTTTTAAAAAAAAAAAAAAAGTATAAGCAAATAAAATAACTGCTGGCTACTGAAAGACATTGCTGCTCCTCTCTGTTTTTTCTGTTCAGTTCAGCTCCTTGGGGGTAGCTGTGGAACTCTGACTCCAGACTTGAGGCGAGATTACATTTTAAAATTGTTTGTTTTTTATTTTAATACTGGACTTGGATGATTCAGAGATGATATTGCTAGAACCCAATACCTTGAAGTGAGTTCTAGTACGCAATTTGATTTTTGACAGTTAAATCACAGGCTAAAACACTGTAGATTTCTTCATGGAGCATGAACGATCTTTAGTATCTGAATCGGGCAATTTGACTACAGACAATGCTCGCGTCAGTGAAATTGTTGTGGATGAACAGGTGATGAAACTAGTGAGGAAAGAAGGAAAAATTTAAGATGCAGTCCACTGAACTTTTGAGTTTGTGAACCATGAATAGTTGTGAGAAGGAAGTGCAGGGTATGTGTAAGAAGTCTGGGGCAAGCGGAAGACCGTGTCTTGTACCATCAAGCAGTCAACAGAAGCACAGTAGGCAATCTTCCAGTCAGCTAGCTGCACTATATAGTCCAATATACACACTGTCAGAAAAGCACCTGGTACTGGTTTCAAAGACATATTGACATCAATTTACAATATTATTTTGAAAAGCTCAAGTAATGTAATGTAGGTAGTGCATTGTACTATTGTACAAAATGCCTAAATTTCCAAGTGTATATTCTCCAAGTCGTGGCACAAATCATATGTACCATCTTCTGCTTGGAATGTTTGAAGGGATACTTGTACTTTTCTGAACTTCTGAGGCATGTGTGTTGCCTTTAATCTCTAAAATAGACAAGAGGATGCAAATGCCCTGGATATAATCTTAATATATTCTTAGCAAACTTGATAAGGTTTTAAGCTCCTTTGCTGTGAGTTACTTTGTCATTTGTAATGTCAATAAAAGTTGTTTTTATTCTGAAATTACCATTCTTTCATTACTTTTACTGTGATTTACTGAGGTGGATTTTTTTTTTGTAAGCCACACCTAAGGACTATTTACAAAGTATGTGCGGGGCAAGATGCATTGTTCCTTGAAGATATCTAATGGGTGATAACCAATCAGAATAAAATCAATGGCATAATCACAGGACAGTCTGTAACTTTCAAATGTTAACAAGTTGAAATAAAGACTGCAAGGAGCCTGTTTGCATCAAAGGGAATTTGAGGCTGCCTTTATAACTAAGATTTTCTTATCTCTTATTTCACATTGAGTAAGAATGCGCTTTTTTTCTCTGGCAAAGAGAAGTCTGGGGACCAACACAACATAGCTTTTTTAGAATGAAAACTTGTTTCTCATCTTATCCAAACAGTATCAGTGTGTTGCTGTGGAAGAATGCAGGAAGCGAGATGGGAGGGAAAGAGGAAGATGAGTGCTGTGCAAGAGACTAGAACTGAATCAGATACTTGAGAGAGAGACAACTTTCGTTTCTTCTTGCTTGCAGGCAAGACTGAGGCTATCTTCTTGTCACTGGTTCCCTTCTTTAAGGTGTGGGGGAGAAGTCTATGAGAAAACAGTAGCTTTCTAAAAGTAATCTCCGCTGACATGTGGCAAGGTGCATCAGTTGTGTCAGTAGGAAGCATCCTAAATAACAGGCATTCAATCATGGGATGAGACCTCTCTCTGAACCAATCCACTTTCCCTCCAGTTGCCCTGAGAGCAGGATTTTGCTCCTGGAGAGTGCTGGCTGGCAAAATCCAAGCTGGTTGTGATGGAGTTTGAAGACATGAATGCTGTCCTGGGGGCACTGTCTGAAGTTGCTTGGAGAAAACTCTCATAGGACGTGAGCTGGGAGATTTGAATTTTAAGAATATGAGGTTAACTAGGGCCAGGCTTCTTGTTTGCAAGTTAAATGTGGTTCTTCCACAACTGATTTCCTGGGATCAGTGGGTAGTATGTTTTAAAGATGAAACTCTTGACTGTTGAGGAATGGGAAGAGGTCTGCAATACTGTTTCTGCTCTCTCGGTAAAACACCGAGTATGAGTATCCTCCGTGATTTAGAACAAGCTATCCTTGCAGGTAATACTAACAGCGGTACTTGTGGGTCTGTGTGGGACAGGAGGCATGTGCAGCAGGACGCCTGTCTCTTTCACCTTCTCAGGACTTTTTTCCTATGCCTTTATCTTTCATTCACTTAGGTGCTTCCTGGTATCTTCCTGGCTCTCCACCCTCCCATCCTGCTTTGAGCTTTCTCCTGCTTCCTTGGCTAAAGCGTGGATTTTGCCCTGGCTGAGTTTCCCCAGGACTTCAGAGCAGCTGTGTCTGCCTGCCTCTGCCTGCTACCTGGACTGAACCAGAAGCCAGAGCTCATGCCGGTGCAGGAGGAGAAACCTCACAGCCCCAAGGAGCTGGCTCCCACCTTTTCTTGCCCAGTGGCAGTGGGATGAGCTGGCAGCCAGCTCCCAGGCTTACCTGCAGGCAGAGGCTGGCTCCAAGGAGGTGGCTTCCAGCTCTTTCTGCCAACAGGCAGGCACAGAGCTGTGCTGATTTCCTTGCCCCCAGGCACTGGCTGCGCTTGGGAACTGGCTTCCAACTCTGCGCCAGCAGAGACAGACAGGAGCAGAGTTTTGGTTCCTGGTCTTTCTTCTCACAAAGAGTGAAGGGAGAAGGAAAGCAGCTCCTGGCTCCACCTGTGGGTAGGGAGTGACTCCTGGGAACAACCTCCCTGTGCGCACAAGAGCTAACACATGAGAACTAGCTCCTGGCTGGCGTTGCTAGAGGGGTCGTTCAAGAATTAGAAGCATGTATAGCAATTTGGGAACCTCTGGCTTTGAGTTTGTATTTGGAAGATATCTTTGCCCCATATTTTTGGCTGAGACGGACTTTTTCTGTTGCATTGAAGTGGGCTCTGTCATGTGAGAGGCCTGTCTGAAAGTCAAGTACGTCTTCAGATCTTGTTGCTTCAGATCTTGTGCTGTTGCTATACAGTCTAGTTCCAACAATTTACAGTCCTTATTATTGATAATACAATTTGACATGTTTCAAATAGTATTTCTTCTCCCAAAATGGCATATACTACCAAAAAGTCTGCCAAGCCCATAATAAACTAATGCCCAGTTAAGATGACTAAACTAAACTAAACTATGAACCTTGCGTTTAGGTGTGCTCAGACTTCCTTCCACCCCCAGCAAGCCAGAGACTATTAAAGTTTACTTTGTGTTCGTGATATGTTTGTGCCCCTACCTGCCTGCATGTGACTGCTTCTGTAAAGTAACTACAGAAAATGGAACTTGAAATACTGATGTTTTTGTAGTTGATTTGTTTGAATGTGGAGGACTCTTGGAATAATACAAAAGCCTGAATTATAGTGGCACAGAACTTTCATTGTTAGCAGTTTGAAAAGATTACGTTGAAAATTGGTTAGCTTTAGTCATCTGTTTTATAAATCATTTTTTATTTTTAATCTTTTCTTGCTTGACTTAGAAGCTCGAAATAGCTAGTCGAGTCTCTTCTAATCAAATGTTGTTAGTATGTAACATCACAAATAAAAAGGATATTAAGGGATGAAGATGTTAAAAACATCTTATTTATGAAGATGTTAAAAATTTTTCATTTATTATGATTTTGTCAAAAGAAGTAGATTTTGCTTTACATATATTACTAATTCATATGAACGATGTTGTTTTCCTATTAGAAAACATACTTTTTGCTTGTATAAATATGTGCTTCTCTCTATTTCATTTTTAAATGAATGTTTTTCTTTTCTTCCCAGAGGATGCTAAGCAAGTTTTTGGCCAGACCACAATTCATCAGCACATTCCATTTAACTGGAATTCAGAGTTCGTACAGCTGCATTTTGGAAAGGATCGAAAAAGACACCTAACATATGCGGAGTTCACTCAGTTTTTACTGGTGGGTCTAATACAATACCGGTTGTCAAGAGTAAAAAGAAGGGTACAAGAATCAAAGTATTTGCAAACTTGCCAAATACCACACTGGCGGGGAAGCTGCAAGATAGACTGTGTGTAGGCTTTTGCAGTTGGGGGGCTGGACTTTGTTGGTTTGTTGATAGGTAGGATCTGCTTGTGGTAAAATTGCTAATTCTAGCTGTTGCGGGAGAGGTCTTTTGGTTTTTTGCACCTGTATGCAGAAGGAGTACTGTTTTTAGCTGGCCTTTTCTATGTTTTCATGAAGATGGAGACGTGAAATCAAAACCCCAGACGTCGAACTTGAAAATCTCCTATATATTTAAATTGGCTGAGTGAATGAATATTGAATAGCAATACTGAGTATTTTGGACTCAGTTGCCAGACTGCTATTAAGAAGTACTTCTATCTGTAAAAAATGTTTGCCAAATTTGTATTTAATTCAGTGCTGATATACAGTAAAGATGTTATTTTGCTGCAAGCCCTTTCCACACGCTGTTTTTTGATGATCTTTGAATTAAGAGTGTTTCAGATAGGCAAAGGCTAATTAATTGTGCTTGTGGCATATAGACAATAAAATAAGGTCCTTCTTTTACAAAGAATTCTTACCTGATCACACTTTGGGGTACTCTGTCAGAGAAAGCAAAATATTATGCTAATAAAAAAATAACATGATCTATATTTCAAGAATACTGAAAAAAACAGTCTTCACTAGGGAAAGTGCTCCTTGAAGTGGTAAAATATGTGGATTTCTTATTTGTATTCCTTCTGAATACTTAATGCTTGTGTTAGTATTTAGACTAGAGAGTTTTAAAACGGGAACCTTCTTCAAGACTGCAAGATTTCTTTTTTCTTCTTTTTTGTTTACACAAATATGTTAGTTCACAGTAGGAGGTGGTTTCATTTTGATGAGGAATAATTAAGATAATGCTATTGAGACAAATGTTTCAAATTGACTTTGTAGAACAGAGCCTAATTAACTTTGTGTAAAGAGGACGTCAGATACCACATGATTAAATCATTTTCCCTTAGGTTTTATATTGGTGATTGTAACTCCTAAATAGCAGAGAAAGAGAGATACAGAGCAATTTTGTGACAGAGTACTGAACTAGAACTTCTTTCATACAAATAAAGCAAGTCTGTTTCTTGATCAGAAAAAATGATTATGGCCACATGTTTTGATGTTCCAGTGCCTTCTTCCGTAGAGAATAAACCTTGGATGTGTATCCTGATTTTAGCGGATTAAAATTGCAATTTTACAGACTACTAGTCCTGTTTGCCTCATGCATCTGTTTGTTTAGAGGTCTGAGGAAAACCTGAAGAAAAACATAGAATGAAAAGAAGACATTTTTTCACCAAAAAAAAAAAAATATTCAGAGCCACAGACCTAAAATAGCTTGTAACCTCATGCCTGGGTATTTGGAAGAATTGGGTTCTTTCTTTGTTTCTTTGAGTACTTTCACGTTGTTTCTTTGAATTAGGAAGAACAGGAGCCGACGAGTGAGTAGTCTAACTTTGTAGATGAGTCCTAACTATTAGGCTTTTTACTCCTTTTACTCCCGTTCTTCTTTCCTTGCCTGAAAGTGTTGTCTTGGATCTGATCATTTTCTGGGGAGAATTGTGTTTGCTTTTGGTGTGTCTTTCTTTTTTTTATTTTAATCCCTAACTCTAATATAAAAATGTATTTTAGCCATGTAGCAGTGCAGAGTGAGAGATTGTACTGGAACATGGCAGTGGTTCTCATGGGCCAGAACACCCCTTTAGGGGGTAGGATGGGAAGAAGGAGGAAGAGCATAAGCATGGAGAATAAAAATGACAATTTTTGGTGTCCTCTAGAGAGATGAGATGCATCCAGGCAAGGTTCTGAGGCTGTGAATAAAAATGCACTTGTCATTGGTGCAGGCAGCAGAAACTTTAATGCAAATTAATTGTGCTAAGACTCTACTGAAATAAACAGTTGGCCAGTGTCATTACAGTCTGTTAGGATGCTCCATCAGTGATGATAAGTGGGTACATCTATTTACCCACTTTCTAGAACTGTAAATCTTTGAAGCACATGGATTTCCTAACCAGCCTTTATCTTGCAGCATTATAATATAAATACTGAAGTTTTGGCACAGAAATGACTCTCAGCCCAAATTGGAGAGTTAATATTCACAGGTATAGAAATCTTCCTTTGAGTTCTGTAACCTCTGGTACTCAGCCTTTCCTTCTGACAGTCTCCCTATGCATGAGTCGGTCTCCTTATTCTAATGTCTAGACCTTGGACCTTAGACAGCAGGAGACCACAGTGGCTACCAAATTACCTCTCTGCATTCCTGATGTGTGAGTGTTCTGTATATTGCCTGTAACGTGGACCAGATGGTTCTGTAAGGCACTTCAGGTCCTGCTTTCTGAGTACAATGCCATTTGCAACTTTTAATGAAATAATCCCGCTAGATTAAAATTCTTTCATGTTGGGTCCTGTTATTATGCCGCATGAAGCTGTTATATATTCATAATCTGTTGCAGCATTTGGGCTAATCATCACTTTTGACAAAGCTGAAGCTACATGGAAAATAAAATGAGTATATTTTATCCATTCATAAGACAAATCTCTTCTTGCTTTAAATAAGAAGAATTTATAGAATTCGGAATATTTCTGTTCTGCCATCACTTTTTTTGTCTACAGTAGAACAGGGAGATGCCCGTACGTATAGACTGCAAACTGCTTAGCTCAACTACAGATAACAATCTCTCTGTGTCAGCACAGAGCTCAAGGTGTGTTGTTTTACTCTGCTTCTCATTTTGCTAGCTTAAAATTAGCTCAGATCTCCCCACTACGTTTCAGTCATGTCTGTATCTGCTTGGATATAGTCATGCTCCATTCTCACTTAAATGGTGGGTCTGCTTCATAAACAGCAATATTGGCCCCTTGCTCAGCATATAAAATCTATTCTGCAGAACTGGATTTTAACATATGCTTGTATGTGGGCCTTGTAAATCAGTTTGCACATTATCTGGGAATTTATTCATGCCTAGCATATTTGTGGATGAAGTAGTACTACTTATAATTGACATCTCGGGATCTGCTCCAGTGGAAAGGATTGTGCTGCATATAATGACTTGTAGATCCATTGGAATGGAACCTGAACATAAATTTCCATCCAACTGGAAAGTAATGATGTCTTTAATGAGCTGTAAGTGAAAGCTGAGGTAAAATCTCTAAATGGGAAATCTTTTCCTGAAAATTCTGGTGCCAGCATGCCTGCCATGATGTACAAATTAATTTTCCATAAAGACTTACTCTAGCTGGGGGAATTTTAGACTCACAGTATCAAGGGAGAAGCTTGTTTTCTAAGTATATCTGGGTTGACAGAAAGTCTAGTCAGGGAAGATTCTTTAGGAAGTGTAATTTGTATTGCGAAGCAACGAGGATTGTATTCCTTTTAACCATAATCTGTCTGGCTAAGCAGTCTTGGCCTGAAACAGTGAAACAATAACAATTATTGCAAATCAGATAGCATCTCTGAACCCTCATGAAATGCTACAGTTTTGCTTAATTTCTTCAGTTTATTTTTAAGATGATATTTTCTGTACTAACTGCATATACAGCATAGGCAGTGTTACAAACATCTCATAATATTTTCCTGATAATTGCTGGTAGCTACTGAGCCTCATCTTGAAACACAGTTAGTCACACTGTGAGATATCTTAGCTTTCAGACTTGGAGCCTGATGGAATAGATAGATAGCCTTGCTTTTAAGATAAACACTTAGGATTTTATTGCATTGTTATGCAGTGTACAGTGATTACAGCAGTGGCATCTATATGTTGACTTTTTGTGACAGATTTTTATTTGAGAAATTAGTTTTGAGACTGTGTTACCATGTAAAGGTCTGAATGTACCTGTATGCCTTATCCTTGCTTTGCTCCTATTTTGGGAATGTCAAGTGACAAAGTCCCTGTGCTTTCTCTTCGATGAAGCTGTGAACAGTGTTTAGCGCAGCTCAAAATAACCATACCTTAAAAAGATGCTACCTTTTTGAGAAGATAGAATGAGTCTTCTGCAACTATTTGCAGGACGCTTAAACCACTTCATGCCCGTACTATGGAAGAAGTGCAGAAGGGGAGCCCCTAAGACTGAGATCACCCTACTCAGAGCTTTGTCTCGCTGCCATTTTACAGCGACGCTGCTCTTTCCTAACTGACAGGAGCACGGGGCAAATGGCGGCACTGAATTCTTTGACCGTGTACTTAAGCAAGGAGAGAATGGGGGCCTTTGGTTTGTACTTGATGGTAGTACTAACAGCCTTTTGGTAATCAACCGGATAATGACAAGAAGTGTGCCGTTAGCAGTGGAACGTGAGCCCTGCTTTGGTTCTGTGGCCAAGAGGTCGCTCTGACCTGAGGGCCCACCAGCTGGTGTACATACCACCGAACTCACAGACTGCTGCATGCGGATGGTTGCAAACTGGACTTCTGTTCTGCAAGTGATCTTCCAGGGTTTTCTACTGCGTTCTGGTGCTGTATTCTGCCACGGTAGCATTCCAGGAATTTCAGTGATAAAAGCAAATTGAATAAGAGAAGAAATCAACATTCAGGTTCCCATGTACTCCTTCTGCCAAATTCGGTTCCTTTTTCCTTGATGATGCTGCCACTTAATGACAAACATTTTGTTCATTTGTTTATATGTTTCCACGTGCCAGGTGGTGAGTATTAGGGATACAAGAGTTCTTATACTCAACTCCTCTTCAGAGCTGTGTGCCTCCTGAGTAGCTGCCTGCCTCAAGCTGACAAGGTTTTTTTTGTGTTCTTGTGCTCCTCCCACTGTAAACCTCCCAAAATTGCTTGCTTCCAAATTCTGTTGAAATTATAGTCACAATTGAAATGAAGCAAGAGCTTACATGGCTACATCCAGCCAGGGTGAATATTATTGCTGAATTGTAACACCTCCACATAGGGGGCTGTAATGCAAAGGAAACATGACAGAACTGGGATGGTAACACTTCAAATTGTAACCCCCACAAGCATTTCTCATTAAAAGCAGAAAATTTTGAATAATTCTGTGAGTGAAACATAGTGCTGAAATGTTATCTGTACTTTTTTTCCCCTCCTCCTTATTCTGCTTAAAACATTAGGTGGTTTTCATCATGCCTTTAAGGTCAGGATATAGTATTGTAGTTGGAAGTTAGGGTTAAAATTAGAGGGGTTGAGAGGCTGAAATGAAGACAGAAATGATTTGGATGGTAGCATGGATCAGTGGCCACAGTATGAACTGAGTGGGTGGAAGGAAGGTTGGTGGCTGCTACAGGCCTTTTGTGAATCTGATTCACAAAATCAGAACCTTTCACCCTTCGCTCTCTGTTGTATTGAATGCTGCTGTGAAGTAAATATCAACTTACAGGAGACCATATTCACCGTGAACACATCATGCTTGTGATTCTTGATTATTGCAAGTCTTTGTTTAATGACTTTTAAGATTTTTCTTTGCAAATGTAATAGAAATAATAGCGTAATGCCATTGACCACTGCAAAACTTGCTTTAGTATTACTGACATACTTCTGCTCTGATTCCATTTATTATTTGTTATGAATGTCTATTCAAAATAGGCATTGTATTTCCAATGAAAAGTATATTTTTATGAGCCTTAAAACTGGAAGGGATGACATGGCAAAGATTTGTTTTCTCCCGTTCAGTAAAGAAACACAGGTTTGTAAGTTTAAGCTACATCAACAAAAATGTAATTGTGGTGTGAGCAAAGTTGTAGAACTGGGCAAAAGCTGAGATGTGTTTTCAAGTTACCATCTGTGCAGTACTATTCCCTTTAGGGGAAAACTAATAGTAAGAAAGTAGTCTAACAGTGATTTATTAGGAAAGGGTGTAGGTCACAGTAGGAAAAGATGCAATTTTTGGAGTGATTAAATGTCTTTCTCCCCTCTCTTCTCTCAGGGATACATTTGAATCTCAAACTGAAATTATCAGGTGGTTCCATCAGATAATGCATGTGATTGAATTTCTGCCTGTTACTACTGCTGAAATACTAAGAGGTGATCCTTAATCAGTTGTGGTACAAGGAGTTCTAAATTAGGCTGCTGATGTGTTTTTTAATAACTTCATATTTTAAAAGAGGATGCTTTTTGGAGGAATGCTCTCAAGATTAGTGGGTATTTACATGGAAATCTCTGAGATGATCACATTCAAGGAGTAGTGAATGTTTTTACGGAAAGTATTTTGACCTGCTGGGACACATGCAATAAAGTGGATAATGCACATCATGGAACACTCTATTGTTCATGAGTAGGAGCTTACCTGCACTGGTCTGTTGATAGACACCCTCCATTTCTCAGTTAAATGAGTTGCGTGACCTAATGTTAAGAGGGTAGAGGTGTTGTCTTAGGTATTGAGCTAAATGATAGAGACCTTATACACCATAGACAGAAAAGGCTGAAAGGTTATACGTACAATATCCTATTAAAAGGGGATGACATGTAATCTTCTTTGTCAAATGTGAGATATGCTGTAGGATTGCATTATATCAAATATAACATGAGCAGAATTGAAAGGTGATGCTTTTATGACTAACTTAATTTTTTTTCTTTTTTTCTACCATACATTTTCAGGAGATACAGTTAGAACATGCAAAACAAGCTTTTGTGCAGCGAGACAATGCTCAGGCTGGAAGAGTCACAGCTATGGACTTCAGGGACATTATGGTCACTATCCGGCCACACATGCTGACACCATTTGTAGAAGAATGTCTAGTAGCTGTGAGTAGCTTTTTTAGCCCCAGTGGGAAAGACGTGAGATACATGCGTGGGATTCCTTTTTTACGTACCTCGACCGCTGTACCTGGCACATGGAATCCAGGTTATGAATACAGGTTTTTAAGTTTAGCAGTAATTATCTGTATGTATGAAATCTGACCCTCCTTACTGAGTAGGTATCCTCAAAGTTCCTGGTCTCCTGAGGCAAAAGACCAAGTAGGTAGATCGACCTTAGTAATGCCCTACGACCTTGAAGTTTGCCTTTTTCCAGTCATTCCTTTATAGTAGACTGCGCTATATGTCAAAAAGCCATTGCATCCCGCTTGAGAAGGCATTCTCAAAGGACTTGCTGTGTAATGTCCATTCAGAGCTCCTGAATGTAATTTCCAAACACCTGGGACAGTGTATGAATTGGAAATACTCTTGTCAGAGACAGATGATTAATATATTGAACATATACAATTATATGGAAATTAGATTAGACTTTAATTGTGGTGGATACAGGATACATTTTGTCCTAGTATAGGTTTCTTGACAAAAGAATACCTTTTACACAAAATTGTGTTTGGTTCAGTTTTCAGTGTAGCCAACTATGTATTTTTTCCCTCACTAATTTTGGGAGATGTGGAGATTCTTGGGAAACTTCAGACACAGTATTACACAGAAATGGTATTTTCTCTGGCAATGCCTCTGCAGATGTTTCTGAACCTTGTTTCTATGCCTTTCCCCCCCCTTTTCCCTCTTCCCCCCCTTTCCCCCTTTCTTCCCCCCCTTCCCCCTTTCTTCCCCCCTTCCCCCTTTCTTCCCCCCTTCCCCCTTTTTCCCCCCTTTCCCCCTTTCTTTCCCCCCCTTTCCCCCTTTCTTCCCCCCCTTTCCCCTTCTTTCCCCTTCCCCCCTTTCCCCCCCTTTCCCCCCTTCTTTCCCCTTCCCCCCCTTCTTTCCCCTTCCCCCCTTCTTTCCCCTTTCCCCCCCTTTTCCCCCCTTCCCCCCTTTCCCCTTTTCCCCCTTTCCCCTTTTCCCCCTTCCCCCTTTTCCCCCTTCCCCCTTTTCCCCCTTCCCCCTTTTCCTCCCTTCCCCTTTTCCTCCCTTCCCCTTTTCCTCCCTTCCCCTTTTCTTC
The DNA here is from genome assembly GCF_040807025.1 of Struthio camelus. Taxonomy (NCBI): domain Eukaryota; kingdom Metazoa; phylum Chordata; class Aves; order Struthioniformes; family Struthionidae; genus Struthio; species Struthio camelus. Next base: position 29,097,302 of record NC_090943.1, on the reverse strand, counting down.
CCTTCCCCTTTTCCTCCCTTCCCCTTTTCCTCCCTTCCCTTTTCCCCCCCTTCCCTTTTTCCCCCTTTCCCCTTTTCCCCCTTTCCCCCTTTTCCCCCCTTCCCCCTTTCCCCCCTTTCCCCTTTCCCCCCTTTCCCCTTTTTCCCTCCCTTTCCCCTTCCCCCCCTTTTCCCTTTTACAATGTATTTATTATGATGTAGTTATTGTGATGTATTGATCTGTGGTGTTCTAAGGGCTTCCTCTCAAGTGACTTTTTCTGCTACGCTTCTTGTATTAAATACTTTGAATTTATATAAATACATTAATACATTAAATGCTTTGAATTAATTTACCTAGGGTGTTCTCTATATATTAGCTTACAGTTGTTTTACTTTGGTTGTATTTTTTCAGCTTGAAATGCATTTTATTATTTTGTGGCTGTCTTTCTGATTTCTAGACCCATTTGTGCTATTTTTGTTGTCCGTTTAGTTGAATCTCTGTTTTTTTATTATCAGGTGAAACTGTCTGCCTCATACCACAGAGAAAGTCTCTGTAGTTTTGACCTTTTAAAATATGTGAGATTTGTCTTTCATGAGCTGTGTTTCTGACAGAGCACTAATTTCTACCCCTGTGTAATAAGCCAAATTAAATATTACAATTCTGCAATGTGACTGAGGAAAAAAGATTGGTACATTTAGTCTTGACCACAGTTTCTTAACTTGGGAATTCTACTGTAGCAGCTCCTTCCAAGTAATCCAAAACCCGGCCATACTGAGGCTTAAGGAAGTCTTTTCTGCTTTGATTTGTAAGGGAGGATTCCAGGCAGATGTGTGAAGTGATGAGAGCTGCAACCTCTGGGCAGAATACTGCAAGCTCCTTCCAGTAAAAAGCACAGCCAGAACAGTCATAGGCTGATGATGATTTCTGATATCTTGTTCCTCTGTTCTCTCCCCAGTCTTGTTATCACCTTCCTTGGATCATATACTCTCTCATAAAACATAGATAAGATTTTTTATTCTCTCTCGAGGTCAATTACGTTTTGGCATGCTTATACATTGTTTTCAGAAGCTTGCTAGATCACCAGTCTTATACTTCAAATTAGAAAGTTGAACCAGTAGTTCTTCTGTGTTCAGACCCAACGCAACTTCAAAATAAAGGTTTAGGTTCAGTTCTTCCCTGAGAGTGAGTTAGTGTTCAAACCTTATTGTACCCATTTGGTTCAGCTGCCTGATATAAGCCTGAGAGCTTACTGCTGGCTCTCCACAACTTGAAATGCCTCTGAATTTAAATGTTTCAGCTGACCTTTTTCCGAATATGTTTTGATTTTTGTTGCAATTTTTTGTGTAGTAATATACTTTACATGTAGAAGTAGATTTCCTCATTATTAGAAGTAAGCCAACTTATAAAACATTTCCAACTGAAACAGTACTGAAACTTGAACTTTGTAAATTACTACTGGTTATGCTGTTATAATCCTGCATATGTATTTGTTTAGGTTTGTAGGGTGGGGAGAGTTTTACATTCTGGTCATGATTAGTTTCAGTAACATAAGAATCTTTCATAAAGAGTCTTTATTTTGTATTTTTTTTGAAAAAGCAATCCTGTGCTACTGTCAGTCTTATAAAATAATATTGTTTCAAAACCTTTATTTCAAGATTTTCTTAATCTTGTAATAGTCTCCTTTCTCTTTTCTTCTTTTACTGTCTCTACTCTAGGCTGCTGGAGGTACCACTTCCCATCAGGTCAGCTTTTCCTATTTTAATGGATTTAATTCTCTCCTTAACAACATGGAGCTCATTAGAAAGATCTACAGTACTCTGGCTGGAAATAGAAAAGATGTGGAAGTGACTAAGGGTTAGTAGACATGTCTGCAGTCTGGAAGTTTTCTTGGGCATTTTGTTGGGGGGGGGGGGGTGGAAGGGAAGAACTCATCTCTATGCTTTTAAATCGATGGTTGTGGGGGCAGAGTGGGGAAAGCCTGCCTTGTTAGCACTGCTTGGTGCACCTTTCAGTTTTGTACACTCCTGTTGGAGTCCACCCTCCAGGTTTTTCATTTTGTTTTGATCAGAAAGAAGGTCCTAGTAAACTGGCAATGGGGGCTGGGTGAGGAAAGTATGTAAAGATATTTAAAGGTTTAAAAAACTTCCTAGGACTCCTGCCAAATTGGCAGCCTATTAAAGTGACCTTCAAGGGTAGTTGAAGAATTCCATAAACTTGTATTGGCGGCAAAGTAAGCTGATCTACAAGCTTGGAACAAGATGTTATCTGCTCTATCTAACCGCTTTTATAGAGAATTCCCTGTGCAACGCCGAAGTTTCATTAACGTGGCCTATTGGGAGTAGGCATGCAAAGTTCCACATCTCTGACTCCTACTTTTTTTTTTCTATTTGCCTTTTATTTTTATTTTTTTTCCCTCTGACCCGCAACTGATTGATACCGTATGTCAAATATACTAAATCCTGCTGATAGCACTAAGCTTTAAGACCAGAGAGTTGCTCATATTTGTATGATGGATATACCATTTAAAACATCCATTTATATAGTGGCAGGAACATTTTTGTGGTGGGTCACTTTTATTTCTCTTCCCACCCAACCCTGCCAGCATCTTATTTTTAAAACTAAAATATAAAGCAACTTGGGGGGGGGGGTGCTCTGGATTACTTGTTTTGGTTTGATTAGTTTTTCTCTCTCTTCTGTGCTTTTATTCTGTTGCAGAGGAGTTTGTTCTGGCAGCTCAGAAATTTGGTCAGGTTACGCCCATGGAGGTTGACATCTTGTTTCAATTAGCAGATTTATATGAGCCACGGGGGTAAGTAGAGAATTATCTATTTTCCCTCTTTCCTTTCCTCCTCCCTCCTTCCCTGAAGGAGTGGGAGGTGGAGGTGGGGAGCAGGAGAGTGTGGTGTATTGATCAAACATACAGGTAACTTCTTGTGATCTGAAACTTCATCTCTCTAAGCAAACACTAAGCTGAACTTTACATGAATTTTCTTAGACGCATGACATTAGCTGACATTGAAAGAATTGCTCCTTTGGAGGAAGGAACGTTGCCCTACAATCTGGCTGAGGCTCAGAGGCAGGTAAGAAAAGGAGCTGATGTGCTTTTATGTATTGTGTTTCTTGTATTTCCAGTGCCAGATAAAGAGCCTGCCTCTCTGTGCTGTTGTCAGTTAGCTGAGTTGCCTTTCTCTTGAGGAATCTCTCCCTGTTAGAATTTTCCTTTTAACCTGCATCGTGTCTTCTCCACCTCTTCCGTATGCCCCTTTCTCTTGGATTGCATTTTGAAAGGTTAAATGCAGTTTACTTTGGGAGGATAAAACAAAATATATATGAACGTCATCCAGCCATTCAGTAAATATTAAGTGTATACTTAATTAAGTTGTTTGTTTGGCGATTCTGCACTCACTGTTCTTTTTAATGAGGAAAGAAGGCTTCCTGCTTTGAGTATGGATGTTAAATTCAGCATCCAGCCTATTAAATGGCAGACCTCGTTCTGGAAAGACATTCATGTTCAGGGCTTCAAAGTATTCTCTCCTTTGCCTTATGTTCTGGTGAATATGAAAACTGGAGAGATTATGTCTAGTCTGCCGTCAGTTTCAGTAAAAGCATTAAGATTGTCTGTACGTGGAAGAAGTAAAGGATATTGACTTTCTGTGGTTTAAAAGAGAATGAACTTTTGTGTTTGAGACAAAAAGAGCATTCTTTAAATGTTAAACCTTTTTTTTTATTTTAATATTATGTTAACAAATCTTATATTTTTAAATGACATGACTTTCTATATAGATAGATTTAAAACTAATCCTCTCTCCGTCTCTCTCTGTGCCTCTCTCTCTCTTTCTCTATTTTAAGGCAGTCTTAACTTTGTGTCTTGTGAGACTAACTTTTTTTTTTTCCGCTCTGGGTCTGTGCGGAGACGCCAGTTTGACCACAATGGGTTGATGCAGGCTACATTTTTAGGACTAACAGGCCATGAGCCAGGCCTCTGTGTATGTACACGCGCCTCTTTTACTTCTCTTTCTTCTTCTCGCTCCCCTACATTTGAACAGCCCCACCACCACTGCAAGACAGTATCTAGGATGGTGGTTTTCTGTTTGTTTGAGTAGTGACTAAATGTTGACTGTGCTGGGATGAATTTAAATGAGTTGGCTCCCAAAAGCTGACCATCTATTCCTAGAAGACTCCTAAAGGAGTTAAAAGCATTAGAATTGGACTGAATATCAAGTAATGTAAGTTACAATAGGTGGCAGTAAAATGTAGCCAAAAATGCAGTGGTGAAAGTAGCAGCTTCTTGAATTTTCTGCTTTGGGGCCGCTGTCTTTGTCAGTATTATTTATGCAACGTCAAGAGACTAGGAAATGTGAACCTGATTTAAATCTTACCATATATTCTCCTTATCTGTTCTGTGTTTTCGTTCCACTATGAAGTTCCTTTGTAGTAGCATCTGCATGGTATTGAGACTGAAAAGATTTTCAGCTACGTTGATTCCTTCGATTAATTTTTTGGCCAGCTCCTGCTGCATTGTGCATTAGCACTAGCCCAAACCTAAACATGTTTTCAGGAAATTTTGTCCCTTTTCTTGTTATACTCCTAAGCAGTATTACAAAAAGCATTCTTGAGTATAGAAGTTTGAAGACCCCCACAGAACTTCCATCATCTTAATATTTTCTGTCATTAGCTAATAATTTAAAATCTGGAATACTTTGAAATTTATTTTTCACTAGGCTGAATATAACACTCATAGATTGCGAGAAAAATGAAATTTTAAGGGTCCTTTATGAAACCTCACTGTCCTTCAGTTGGTACATGTGAAAAATGCTTGCATACTTGTTTTGATAGCCTGAGAAGTAATAGGTCTACCTGTTTTTTGTCCATGGGAGAAAGAAGTTCCAAACTGGAGTTGCTTTCAGCTGTAGAAAATAATGACCTACTTCCTTAGACATGTAATGTGTGTGCCTTCATACTCGCATATTCAGGCCATTATTTGATTTTGAATATGTGTAATTGTGCTGTAGCTTCAATTTTTCTTGTCGGTTCTATTCCAGTCCTAAGAGGTTACATTTTATGGCATTCAGAAATTGGTGGAAAAGAAATAATATTTAAAAACAAAATCCTTGGTGTTTCTATGATTTTCTACAGGTATCTGACGGTATTTTCTTCTTACTTATATCCACATATCTGTCTGATCATGGGATGTGCTCCAGTTAAATATGATGTTCTGATTATTTTTCTTGTCCCCCTTTTGTTTTAAACACTGCCTTGACAGAAAGCTCCAGGCGATGTGTCTCGACCTATTCTCATCCAGGTTGCAGAATCAGCATACAGGTTTGCCCTTGGTTCAGTTGCTGGAGGTTAGTCATAGCTAAGCAAAAGATTATTCACCTTCACTGTTGTTGTTGTTTTCTTCTTTTATTCCCCCCTTCTCTCCCTCCTGCCTTTCATTTAAGTGTGGAAGCTTTCTCAGTCTTTCCCTTGGAGTCATATCTAAGGGACGGGATGACTGTAAGATGGAATGGGAAGAGGTCATCTAGTCTACAGTGGTTTTGGTATTTACGAGAATTGGAGTTTGCAGGTGGTGTTTCTACCTGATTTGTCACCAAATCAGTTTCAGAAGAGAAAAGATTAATGAGGTAGGGCCAGGAAGTAGTTCTTTTGATTAAAATTATGGGAGATCTTTAATGGATCCAGAATATGTTGCAGAGAAAAAAGATACAAATGATCATTGAGGTATAAATGTATAAGATGACAGTTGCAGTTTAAGACCACTGAATGCAAAATTATATTTTTTTATGTCTCAATTTTTATTTGCAGCTGTTGGAGCCACTGCAGTCTACCCAATTGATCTGGTAAAAACTCGAATGCAAAACCAGAGATCAACAGGCTCCTTTGTGGGAGAACTTATGTACAAAAATAGCTTTGATTGCTTCAAGAAAGTGCTACGTTTTGAAGGTTTCTTTGGGCTTTATAGAGGTAAGTTTGGAAAAATGTCATATACAAATGGCAAGATACTAAGAAGAGTTCAGGGCCAATCTGGATTCCTAAGCCGAGTTTGTTAGGCCTTCCATTTTGTCTGGTTTTCGCTTGTGCCTCTTCATTTGAACTCTCTCACATAGATTTGCATTCCTGTTCTAGGTCAGGGATTTGCACACTCACTGATAATGCAAACCTCATCGTAATGAGAACGTTTTTGTGAGACCTTTTTGTCCTTACCCTCCTGATCTGCAGTAGGGAAGCAATAGCAATTTCCTACAGGATAAATACACTGTTAGTCAAGTTTTATTCTCCTTAACAGACTTTATTACTGATAAAGTTTTGTCCTATTTGGTCAGAAATTAGACAAATCATCTGTTTTTGATCTTTGTTTCAATGTTCTTTCTCATCTGTTGTCTTTCTAGTCAAAAGCAAAGAGAAAGAGAGTATCTGGGTATCAACTGGATCTCCTTTGGTGGTGTCTTTTGTGGCAAAGTAGTTCGCTCTGAACCAATTCTATGTGCTTCACTGATCATTGGGAATTGTCATCTTTATCAAGTTTTATGTGTACTTTTTCTTATCTTACTATTGATTCAGCCAGAGATTAGCTGGGATTCAGCTCACTTAGCTTTATATGCTTAACCGAGACACCCAACTTAGGAAGTTAATTGTTCCAAGTTCCCTTTTTAGTTAATGAAGAGAGGCACCTTCCAGAAATTCATTTGCTCTGCCCAGGATCTATATTATTCTTACTTCATGCATCTTAAGTAAGTGTCTGCAGTTGGTGGCTTTTTTTTTATTTTTTCATTGCCCCAGATATCAATGGCATCAGTGGTACAAGTTCAGATCATGCAGAAGTAGTTACAAAGAATCATGAACTACTGCATAAGACACTCCTCCTTCTCTGGCACAGAGATGAATTATTTTTCCAGTATCTTGATTGTTGGGTATGCTCCTTGAGATCTCTTTTCCTCATCTAGCATGTTCATTGTGGAGGATTTGAACTTACTTACTTCATTTTTTACCAGGCTTGCTTAGAAACTTTTTTTAACTCTTTAAAATAAGAATACTGTAAGGACTGAACTTAATTTCTAAGAACAGTTTTATAGTAGTTTACTGGGTATTACGGGAGAAGGTTAAACCTGAGTCAGGAACAAATTATGGAGGATTTCAGTAAAACATGTTATGATGTGACAAAGCTATGTACACTTGGAAATCACTAAACAATTTTATAAGACAGTGTTAAACAACCTTAACAGTAAGCGTTGGGATATGCATGCACTCTGTAACATGCTATCTGACTTACCAGAAGTCGATTAAGTAGCTTCTCCACAATATACAAATTTTGTAATTATTTCAGCACTGTTAGAGGTGGGAAAACGCTGTTGTTAAATTCACTGAGTTTGGGATAATTTTCTGAGTAGACCTGATAATTTAATAGAGAGTATTGACATGATTTCTATCTTGTAGGGATTTGTAGCAATCAGTCTCAGTTACTGGCTAGAGAACAAAAGGTATTCCTTGCAAATGTATGCCTGTCTCTTCCATGATCCTGAAAGAATAAAAATGGAGAATTCCACAATTATCAGTTCCGATCTTCTTTAAACCTTGAAACACAGTGATTTTCCCACTGGAAAAAACTTCGTAACTGTCAGAAAAGTGGATTAGCTCCATTTGCTTGTCATATTTTTAGAGAGAATGATTTGTCATTGCCACATTTTAGGAGCTTTTTGAGCCATCACCATCATAGCTTATCTTTCCATTCCCTATCCCCTTTACTACTGCTCAAGCTTCCAAAGAGCACTGAAGAGTGAAATCTCAGATAGTTTTGTAGAGCTGAACTTCTAAATCCAAGGCAACAATCTCATTTTTGGATTATATAGAAGAAATTGTGTGGTGGCAAACACCACCATCATTTCGGAGCCAAACTGAGATCTGCATCTGAACAGACTCTCTATTTGAAGAGCACCCTGATTCAACTTCTCTTTTTAAAGATTCAAATGGTGAAAACTCCTTAAAAACACGGAGCTGCTTTTGTGCAGTTCTGTAAATTCAGACTGTTGCCAGATTTCTAGTGAGATCACATGTGGATAAAGTTGAACCATTGAGTGAAAGATCCCAGTTAAGCTCTAGAGGACGAGAAGATTTGAAAGGAACACATGCAGCCTATGTAATGCGGAAATGTTATAGTGAGAGTCATCTCATTCTAATATTAAAAACTAAGTTAGGTAAGACGAACCATAGAGTATATTGCTTTTTGTTGCTAACTGGTGACTGATACTCCTTTTTATACCACAGTGTGTTCAGAGTTAATGTTTTTTGTCACTGGAGAAAGGAGCAGTAATTGGTAGAGTTCTCCCAGTTAACTGTACGGTGATGCAAAATCACTTAAAAAATTAGAGTAGAAACATTTGGAGCAGCAATCTCTTGTCTTGCTACACTCTAAGAAAGCAAGCAGGAATTCTAAACCCTACTCTGAACTCAACCATTTTGGAGGATATTTTTAATACGAGCCACATACTTCCATCCAGTGAAGTGAGCTGATTTTTTTTTTTATCATTATTTTGTTCCAAATTTGAAAAGGGCAAAACCACCATGTTCTAAACCACCAATCTCAGATAAGGATAAATTACACCATCTTGTGGATATAAGGAGAGCACTAAATTTTGTTTAATGCAAACTTAGTCCTAAGGATAATCAGTGTTTCCGCTATGAAGGCACTTTGATTTAAAAAATATGAACATAATATAAACCTCTGTAGAATCTTTATAATATACATTATTTGAATGTTTTGGCTAGATTCTTTTTTTTAAGACTGTACATCTTAAATAAATTTTTCATCTGTATCTTTTTAAGCATAGTTTAACGGAATATTCATCTTATATATCTATAACTTACTGTTGTGGCTACATTTATACCTGAAATGTATAATCATTTGAATCACATAAGCGTATTTTTATACATGCAAGTCTAAGAAAATTTTGGAGGCTGTAATCTGTCAACATCTCTTCCAGCTGATGGAGTCACTTATATTTCTTAATGTTATTTTAGTATTAAGGCTACCTATTGAATCACAGAATACCTCACAGTAGAAGCAGTGCATCTAGTAGAGATCATTTCACCTATACTTGAAGAAAACTCCATGGGAAATCAAATCTCAGAGACAGAATATAGCTCATTAAAATGTTCACTAGCCATACATTTGAGTACACTTCACCTAGAGAATAAAAAAGACAGAGGAGCTGCTGTGGAAGACTGTTATTTTTGATCATTAGCTTTTAAGTATCTTGTTAGTTTTAATTTATTAGGTGGTGCTTGTAGCACTACAGTTCCTCCAGATGCCTTCTAATCTTAGTTTTCTTTTTTTTTTTTTTTTAATCTTTCATTTATCATCCAACTTCATTATTACTGATGGACTCCCATGCTAATGATACGAGACCATGGTAGAAACTTTCCTTCAGAAGTATGCAGTGAACTACCATTTTATGGAATGGAAGTGTTATCCTACTCTTGTCTTAAAATTCTGTCAACGCACAAAACCTTCAAAAAAGAAATACTCCCATGTGGAGTGTGAGGGAGCTGCACTTGAATGGAAGCTGGTGATTTCTAGTCCAATTTCTTGTGTGAATCCTGTAATAGAAAATTTGGCAGTAATTTTGTTACCACCTTTCTGTCATATGCCCTGAGGTTTCAAATGTTTTACCTAGACTGAGCAATAACTCCTTCAGGCTTTTTGAATGTTAAAGGAAAAGCATTTCCGTAACGTGGTGTGAAACCAAAGTTTGATCGCTTTTAGAAGTCTGAAAAAATACTTTTGCCAAAGAAGAGTTTTTACATAATGCCATCACCGCAGCTGGACTGGATGAGCTATCGCCTGTGTATTCAAAGCAGTAGTAGGCTTCTTTTAGAAGGTCTCAAACTCTGAATGCAGTTTTCAGTGCTCTCTCTCACATATACCTTCACCTTTTCATAGAGTCTTAATATATATGTGTCAGATATGCATTGAAAACTTTAAGATGCCTATGAGTAGTATATGGTAATTGCCACTAAAGCACCTTGGAAATATTGGGTTTTATACTGTATACTATACTAGCAGGCCACCTGTGTGCAAAATGTTATTCTATAACGTTATAAGAGACATACATTTTTAAAACACCGTCCAACTTTTCTAAGCCTGTCCCGCTGCTGTGAAAGGGTCATGTTGCTGAGCTGCTGATGCACACTAATACTGAAATATTCCTAGTATGTCAGGGAAAATGGCATTGCTGTGCGTGTCCCATGATGTGTTTCCTCTCTTCCAAAACTTACCCTCTTTATAAAGCTCAGAAATCTTTCCACAGCTTTTCAGTGCTCCCTTCTACGGGAAAAGGAAAAGGGAATATAGCTTTAATAATCATAACATGTAGAATACCCAGGAACCACTTACAAAGGGCTTTAGTACATGGGTAAGAGTACAAAAGAAGAGTCCATCTACCTTCCTGAGCAGCTGGCTGCGAGACAGGAGGTCTAACAGGTATCTGGCAAGGCTAGAAAATGTAGAATTAAGATTAATACTGCCTTTTAAAAAGCTATGTATATGTTATACTTACAAGTGTGAAGGGTAGAGGGGGAAGGGATTTTTGTTTGTTTGCTTTTAAGCTTGTACCTATTCCATTTAAACTTTCTCTTCCACATTGAAGTTATGTGGAAAGTTTTGAGTCAAAACAGTCCCATTCAGATTTGAGTGAAAAAGGAAAGGAGCAGATGGGAAGGAATAACTTGTGCCAAGATAAACATATTTTTCTTAAGATTTTACAAGCACCTTTACAAATGCAGAGTCTTAGCAATCAAAACATGAAAAATGATAAAAAGGACATCTTCAAATCAATTTGATTTGTCCTGCCTATGATCGTTCCAAAACTGGAGATTTATATATGTCTCCATTTTGGGGTATTTGTATAACTTTATATTTTAATATTTCAGAATGTATGTTTTTCTATAATTTATTTGGTGTGATGCAACTTAACAGTCATGTTACATATAGCTTAGATATAGTAATAGACGTATATATTATTTAAAAATTAATGGTCTCCCAGTCCACTTGGGATTACACATCTGTTTACAGACTTGCTCTAAATCTGCTCGAGTCAGTGGGAAATTTTCCACTGAGAACAGTAGGCTTGGGATCAGGTACTGTATTTGTAAAATAAATGGAATTTCTTTTTTAGCTCTGAAGAAATAAAAAAAGAGTAGCCATAATGTCTCCCCAAGGCCATATATGTTCTTTAGAAAGATATAAATTTAGACTGGCAGAACGTTTACATTATAGCAATTACAAAGAGAATCTGGTCTGTATAAGGCTAAAATTGTAAAAATTCTATGCAGCGCAAACCTTGTCTTTTCTTCGTAGTGCTGTGGAAGATGTAGTATTTAATAATACAATTCTAATTGTCTTGATGCTTTTGCATTGAAGTCTGAATGCAAGTTGCCTATACAACTAAAACTGATTTAGAAATTCAAATTTTGAATTTTAACTTGCTCTGCAAAATCTTTCTTTTTTTAAGCACCTTAGCATGTGAACTTAGCGTTATTGTATTCTTTTGTTGGAATGTTCGGCCATGCCACCATAATAGCTGTCTTCTGTAAATAAAAGTTAGGTGTATGTGTTCATCAGCTGTATATGCAACAAATTACCCTTTTTCACATTTGAAAAATAAAAATGCTAAGGCAAGTGCAAAATGTTAAAAGGATGTAAATAAATATGGCTAGCTCTTCTGAAACCACAAGCCAAATGGTGCTATCCTCTGCTGCCTTTTCCTTACTATGAACGTGAGCAGTAACCAAAAAAGCTGATGGATGGTAGCAGAACGAAGGAATACACCGATCCAGTGCACGTACATTTTTCTCTTTGCTAGGCTGACATTTAAATCTCCTGGAAAATGCGTTTCAGTAAGTGAGCTCTTAGATGTGGAGCTGTAGTTGTCACCTCTTTCCCCAAGAATAAAAACATGGAGAACTGCAAACATAATTTTTTGTAGAAAGTACCCAGAGGTGCTGTTTGAGTTACTGAAACAAAGGGGGCTGGCTCCAGGAACTCTTGCTCATGTGATTGTTTCTCACCTATCTGAATGGTACCCTTATTTTATTCATCTGATGAACACTTGCAAGACCATTTTAGCTCCAGGCCCCTTCAGTAAGTTCTGCATACCTTTAGGTTGTGTCATCCAAAAATTTACAAAATATAGACTGTTCAACTCTAAGCAAACAAAGCCAGTAGTCAGAAATTCCCACTTCCAGCTTTATAGTGCATCCCTTCTAACAAAATAAAATACGAAATTACATGCATGGGAAGATAACAGCATAACTTCCTTTGTTTTAAGAACTGGTGAGCTAGCGAGCACTCAAGAGTGCAGTCATATATAGTTGGATGTTTTGCATTTTTATTTGCATTATGATTACCCCTATCCCCTTGGGTCCTGCCATATACTGCTGTGGTTTTTGCCAGAAAAACGCGCTATTGTCCTGATTTTTAGAATGGATACATCTTATTTTTCACAAGATTAATCAATAAATTTTAATTCTTGTGCGAAGACGCACATGAAATGTGCGAGGTGTTAGTAGAACAGGATACTGAAGCATAGTTGGTAAATCTGTATTGGTGTTTAAGTGTAAAGTGATCTAATATCACTGATTTCAAAAAAGCTAAAATAACTAAAATATGTATAGGAAGTTACTCAGACTTGAAGTGGCAGCACAAAGTTTGTTCTGAAAATGGAATGTTTAAGTACTCTCATTAAATATAATAACACAAAATTGCCGTAAAAATTGCCCCTGTTTCTAGGTGGTGATCTCCACGTATAGTTGTTGATTTGTTTAGTTAATACTAAGTTACCTGATGCATTGAACTCTCTCTTTCCGTGTTATAGGTCTGTTACCACAGCTATTAGGAGTAGCACCAGAGAAGGCCATAAAACTTACTGTAAGTTTGAGAAAGGATTGCTTTTACTTTTCACATTTATATATCTGTCTAATTCCAATTAGAATATTTAGGATTTTTATCCTTAATGCGTCAGAGACACAGTAGAGTGCATGCCACGGTTTTTGTTTGATACAAACTTAATTACAAAAGCACAAAGCAACTGTTTGTATCTCATTTTTTGGACATTACAAGTGGCATACCAGTCACATGCTTACATTTTTTTTTAAAAAGAATCGTATTGAAAACTCTTACTTCTGGACTTGCTCCAAAATGTAACAAGTCTTAGTCTACTTGTTCAGCTCATCTACTTGTTTGTAAGTAGCACAGGGCTTCAGTTTTACTTCTTGGCAAAAAGTAGTAAGTATTTGTCGGGTTTGGAGGGGCTCTGTTTTTGTATCTGCACGTAGTTAGTTCCTGTATTTTCACTTCTAACACTACAAGATATAATATGATCATATAGTGAAGGGGTGATAAGGAAGGAACTTGTTTGCATGCATTTTTTTCCTAAACATTTTGCTTGTGTGTTTTTATATTTCTTGAATGATTTGAAGACACTTAAGAATTTCTTGTTATAACTGAATCATAATACGTTGCTTAATCACGAAAGCTAGTATTAAGCATTTTAAAAAAAGAAAGATACTTGATGTTGTGAATTGGATTACTACTGAAAGTTTTAATATTTATTTGGAGCTGTATTTAAATTTGCAAATCTAATATTAGAGCATTTCCAAAATCTTAAATGATTTAATCATATTAAATGTCAGATGGTGATTTTATTGTTATTTAAATCAGTAATTGTTATCTATATTTTTTTTTCAAAAATTCCAAATTGCATTCTCTGAAGCTCCAAATCTGATGAAAAGAAAAACATAATTAGCTTTACAATATTTCATGTGCAATCTAAGATTTATTTAGTATCTGTTATCTTGGTAGGTTCATGTCAGGCCCATCATCTGGATATATTCCAGCTACACAAAAGGTGCAGCTAATTAGTCTTTTTTCCATCCTTGTAATTTACCTTTTTTTTTTTTTTTTAGGTTAATGATTTTGTGAGAGATAAGTTTAGGACTAAAGATGGCTCTGTCCCGTTGGCTGCAGAAATTCTTGCTGGAGGCTGCGTAAGTATCGTTAATTTCCTTCACATGAGATATATGAAAGTACAGTGTGTAAGATTAATTATGTGGACTAAGGCTTCTGTTTAACCACAGATCCGGTTCAAGAGCAGACTCTACTAGAGCATCTCAGTTCTTTCCTAGATAGGCCAACCGTTCTTGATGAAAGGGTAAATCTTTCTGTGCATCATGGCTTTTAACTGCTTTATGTAATTGTCACAGCTTAGAGTTTGTTTCCTTAATAAAGAATGTATCTTTATTAATGTTGGCTGTAGTTTATGGCCTAAACAGGATTCATGCTAACCTTTCCTGAAGTTAATAATTAGTTACTACATTGTGACACCCACTCTGCCACGTCACTTCTTTCCTGATGTGTTATTGCACCCACTAATTTTCACTTTTTGCAGTGATACTGGCTTTTTGAAATGGCAAAAACTACTCATGCTTCCTTGAGTTCACAGCAGACGTAGGCTGTGTAACGTTAGCTCGATACAAAATGCATTCCTGAATGTAGGCTGTATTTAAAACCCACTAAGTTTTTAAGGTTGTTTTCCGTGCACAAGGTATTATCTAATGAGCCACTGGTACATTACTGGGTAAATGATAATATTTCGCATTTTGGTCTGGTTCTGTCTGCTTATATTACAGCTTGCTTTATCTGGTGTATTGATTTTGTTCAAGCAAATGTTAAATACTTTAAGTAAAATGAATAGTTGTTCAAAGACTAGTGCACTTTATAGATAAAGAACACTGTTTATTTAAACGGGCTTTGATCACTGGGGCAGAGCAATGTTGATATATTTTCAATCTATCTTTGTTTCTGCTGTCATAAGACAGATGAGGTCACATTTTCAAGCAACTTCTACCTGTGTGGAAAACTACGTTGAACAACAACTTAAAACCAAATAATTGTATCTTAGCCTCAGTAGGTGCAGAGATTTGTGCTGTATGTGCTTGCAAAGAGCATACTACGATTATCTAAGCCTCAGGGTGCAGTGGCTTGATTGCATTGCAGGCTGAGAAGCCCTGGCTTTCTGTAATTCTCAGGAGATGGGGCAGGATTTGGCTGCTGTCTGACTGCTCCTTCTGTTTGATCACTGACCTGTTGTAGACTGCCAGGTAGGATCCCCTTGTTCTGTAACTTTAGGAGCAGTCAGCGGAGGAAAGAAAGAAGGGGGGAGGTGGGAGAGAAGAATGTGGGTCTCTAAAGTCCTAAGTAAAAAGCATGCTGTAAATGAAGGAAAAATGCAATAAAGTACTCGCAGAGTAAAAAGTATTTGCTAATAAAATGTCTTATGAACATAGCAGACACAGAGAATTCAGCAAAATTTTCGTTTAAAATGTCATTTGATCTAGATTTTTAATTATACTGACTGCTGTGATTTTTTTAATGCACTGTTTACAGAGAGCTGTCATTCATGAGAATGCTGCAGCAAGTTCATTGTAAAGTAAGGATCTGCTTTAAGAGATAGGCGGCTTGAGACATATTTTAAACATGCTGTAAATGTTGGCTTGTCCCATTTGGTATTTGAAATATAATATTAACAATGAGATGCTGCATAAAGTTCTAGCAGTTGACGTGCGGTGGCAGAATGCCCTGAGTTTCCTTTCAAAGGGAGTGCTCCACTTAAGGGCATAGTCTAGTGCCAGGTAGATAGGTTGCAACTTGTCTTTTCTGCAGGTGGTCTTTGTTTTTTGTAATTTTAAACCCAATTCAGACTAGCAACAGAGACCATCATTACAAGTGGTGCCTAGTTTTTTGGGGAAAGGAGATTATTTTTTCTGTGTTGGTGTAAATATACGCTTAAAATGTGAGATGCCAAAGCTATGATTTTTCGTAAAGCTTTCAGCATTGTATTGGCCTAACTCTTTTGTTCCAGTTTAAGTCAAAATGAAACTTCTGATTCCGGTAGAAACAGTAATGACACTGTTGAATCGTTTTGAAAATTTTCAGTCTTGGATTTTACCTCATTTGAAAATGTAGTAATCACTTATGTGGGAGGCAAAGAGCATAATGTGTTAGAGTCTAAAAAAGGGGCAGCCAAGTAAGATGAATTTTATTAAAGAAACCTGCCCTACCACGGTTCCACTCTCCACATCTAGATCTCAGTTGCGATTGTATTACAAAGAAAGATGTAAAATTGCCCCTTTTCTATGCTTACCTTTCTTTGGAGTGGATTATGCAAGGGCTTTGTGCTGGGATGCATGCTAGATTTTCATGTTTTTAACACCATCCTTAGGAGTACATTACAGCATTAATGTCTAAGAAAGGGAGGACCAAGCAGATGCTTGGATATATTTGGTTGTTTAGTAACACAAAGGGCTTTGAAGAGGTCAGTATCACCTGAGCAGCTCTACTCTGCTGTTTGCCCAACCATTGCCAGGCATTGACTTTTAAGTCCCTAAGGAGCTCGCTTTGCATCATAATTACTGAGAATTAGTACACATGGCTGACTTTTGCACTTGCAACTAAAGCTGATTGTTTCATTGAACAAGTCTTTTTCTGTTTTGTAAACTGTTTTCTCTCCTGCAAAAAAGGAAGAAAAACTAGGAAGATTTTTTTACTTCATGACCTCGCAGCACTTAGTTCAGCTAACAGCCAGTCTCATAGCTTTTTATGATGTGAAGATGAAAGTGATAGATTGCCTGAGATTCTTTTTGAGATTCCCCCTCCCCATGCAATTAAAAATATAACCTGTATATATTATACAGAATCTTAAGGACAGTTGATACATAAATTACTATACTGGCTCAAAATTTCCATCTTCTCCTCCCTTGTTTGCCACAAATTTTCCTGGTGACTGTGGTATTTGTTACCTATGAAAATATATGTAACTGCAAGATTGCACAGTGCCCAACAGCCACTATGAAATACGGTCTCAGCCTTGTATTTAATCATCGGAATATGCAATTCCTGTATGGTTCTTATCGTTACGAGGCTAGTAAGTCTTCACTTCCGAGACTCTCTGTAGCGATACCGTAGAGCTGTGATTTGCTAAGCATCTATACCACAGATCTGACCTAACCTCCTCGAATGAAAAAGTGCAAAAATATGTTAAGAATGATTTCTACTCATCCTGTACCTTACCTTCAGGGATTCTTGGATAAAAAATGAATTTGGGTAAGCTATAAGTACAATTGGGAAGCTTTTTTTACAATGGTAATATTCTTGAAGCAATGGTTATTTTTCTGGTCTTTCAATGTATTTCAAGTTTTAAAGAAAAAAAATCAGTACTTAAACTGAGATTAGCTGCATGCTTCTCTTAAAGTTCATCCATTTAAAAGTTTTTGAAAAAATCATGTGTTTTTTAGATACAATATTAGTGATTATTCTCTTCTTTGGAGTTATATTAACCAATTAAAAACTCTATCTGTAAAAGTGGCATAAATATTATTTTGGGATTTTGAGATGCTGTCTTTACAGCTATGCTCTTAGGTGAGATGATCATTATGCTTATTTCCATCAATGGAACAGTTCCAGTTTAATTGGAGAATTTACATTGTGCCTAGAAGTAACTGTGCAAAGATTCAAAATAAGGAGAGATCATGAAATACAAACAAAGTGTTAAGAAAAAAGGAAGAAGTATTGTAGTATGACTGAAAAGAAATGTCTATAAGATATACATGGACTTGTCTGAATTTACTAAAACAATTATCTAGGTAAATCAGAGGCCTAATGTTCTGCAAGAAAGGGGGAAAACGTTCTGCTTTGTAACCTTTCCATTTGCTCTCCCTGCTCCTTCTGAGCACACACAGTCTGTTCCTTCCCAGCTGCTCAGTGTGTGCTCACTATTAGCCAGTTTAAATCATGTAGCACAGTACAATTACAGACCCTGTACAGATCTGCTTTTATTTAACTTGTCAAGACAATTTTAGGCATATTTCTAGAGGCTTTATAGGAATCGTAATAAAGTTGAAACACATTGGACCTACTTGGACAACCTCAGCTCTGCCATGGAACATAAAAATTAGGTATGGTTAAGATGGAGTTCATCTCAAAAGTGTGCAAAATCCCTATCCAGAATTAATTTTTATAAAGAAATATGATATGAAATTCCAGATTAAATTTGCCAAACAACCAATCCAGTGCAGATAGTTTAATGTTAAGTAAGCTACTTACAAAATTTGTTTTATGTTTCAGAGAGTAATAAAGATAAATCCACATCTGAGCTGCATTTTCTCTGTAACGTTGTAGTAGAGGTAGAGAGTGGATGGACTACAGCTTCTTAGATATCTTACTTGCAAAAATCCAGAAACTTTTAAGTTGCAAGCTAAAGGAAACTGAAAGTGTCATTCTTGTTTTCATTATTCAGAAACTGAAATCTGATAAAATTTTATTTTATTTGGCAGGGAAGTCTAAGTTATGGGTAAAATGAAACTCAGCATTCTGTATGCCGGGGAAAAAATCATCTCTGCGTGATATCTGAAAAAAATGAACAACCACTATCATACATAAAAGTTTTGATATAGCTTATTGAGATAGTTAAGAAATAATGGTGTTCTTTATGATTACTCATATTAGCTTTGAAGGAAAGTGGTATACATTTCTTGAACTCATAACAGATTTACTTTAAGAGGTCTATTCTCCCTGCAGTCAGTGAATGTAACTTCCATTACTGTCAAGGGGAGTTCTACATGCATGTTTAAAAGCCCCAAATTCACGTTACTTGCTTAAAGAAAGGTTCGAAAGGCGCCTAATTTTTTTTCTCCATGATTAAAATTAAAGGTGCCTATTTCCTCTTTGTATAAAATGTATTTAATTAAATAGATTAATTATTTGAATTTTAAAGTATTTTTAATATAATTGATATAGCATAATAGTATAATATAGCATAATTAATTAAAGATTTAAAAGTGGAGTTTTCTCCTCTGAAACACTGTGCATCCTTGAACTGTAGTTATTTTCAACACAGTGGTTCAAACGATTCTTAAACTTTTACTACAAAAAAGACCAGATAGATTTGAACTTAAATTTGACTTTCCATTTGCAAAGCAGTTGTGTTCCAGCAGTGCTCTATTTTAATCGTCTTCAACTAATTTGCAGCTAATCTTAGTTTTAAGCCTTATACCAAAGTGTAGGAAGGGAGCATACAGTAACGTGATAGCCCTTACAAGAGGTTATACCAAAGGGTGGGGAAGTTCCTGGTGCCGAGTGCTTGCTTTTCTTTGACCTCACCCCACATTTCCTTGTAGGTTTGGATGTTTTAAAAAATAGTTCACTAAATCTTTCACCTAGTCATACCTGTTTAAACTGGCCTTTCCTGAAAGCACTAAGAACTTGGACAGAATGTGATTTCACTCTGTTTTGAATTTTCCTTTTGGGTAAGTTCATTTATTTTAATGTTTTCCAAGAATATTTTCCCATAACAAGTTAGAGGTGCTTTCCCTTTTTCCTTCCCCTCGCCTCTTCCTCTTCACTTCTTCCGTCAAAAAAAAAAAAAAAAAAGTATTTTTTACATATTGAAAATGAGTAATGAAAAGGAGAGAGGGGACAGGTTTAGGCTGCTTTGTTTCTGATTGTATAACAGAAAAATTTTGAACTATTAAAAAGCCCATTTTTTCCAACAAACATGCTTAATATTCTTCCCATTTGAAATACATCAATCTTTTTCTTTAAACTGAAAATTATTGTATGATGATATTTTATAGCTTAAAACATATAATCGGTTTGACAATTACATTTTATTACACATCCAGTTCTCCTATTACTGATTACGGCTTATGCTTATTTTAAAGGCAGTAAGATATTTTAGTGTTTAGCAGTATAGGTTCAAAAAAAACCAAAACCTCAAACTAAAATCAGGACTTAAAATCTAGTTTTCTTTGAGAAAAAGGAAGATATTTATGATGTCACAGTAATTTATGATGTGACTAAGAAATAATGGGTCATAGTTTTAATGCAGCTACCATACCTTAAGACTTGGAAGGTCTGTAAATCATTAAGTGATTCCACAACTAGTCAAAATAGACAAGTAGAGCAGACAGAGCCAAATGTTAGCATATTTGACAGGTCTGTAACTTAATTGCTTTTATAATGCCAATCAAGTAGGCTCCACTTTGATTTTTTGGCTAGGCTTCTGAAGAACTGTATTACCTATAAAGTGGAAAATATCAAATCCACAATTCTAATTTTTTTCCTGTTGCAGACTTGGTCAGTGCTTGTAAACAAAGCACACTCTTGTTTGTTTCTGTTTAGCCATGTCATTAAACAACTAGGGTGAAGGAATGGTCACAACTTGTATCTGTCTTGGAAATCTGTATGAAGCAGTAGCAGGAAGGTACTTCTGTTCAGACTAATTGCAATTCCGTTTATGAGCACTTTAAGGTGAATGTTTGAAGGAGCTCGCTTTGCAATTTATGTACATGTGGACATTAACAAGGCTTTTTGATGACTGCAGTGTTGGCTGTTTGAGCTATCCAAACGAAAGCCTTAGCCAGACCGAGAGAAGTCTGTCCTCAGAAGACAAGACAGATTAGCTGGGGGAAAACACAGTTTTGCCTGAGCAGCATGAGAGCTGTTTCTATGCTAGCCTGGTCAGGGGAGCGAAAAGCAGATGACTGAGGGCTCAGGAAATCTCCTCGTGATCTGCAGTGAAGGTATTTACTATATGAACTCCCATTGCTAAAGAGCATTATCAGAATCCTGTATAGATAGGACCGCAGACAAGAGAGGACACAAAATAGCACAAGATGGCTCGTCTGGGTTTTTGAAGCCTGGCTTTATCTGAAAAACACGTGACATCGAACCAACCTTTTGAGAACCCAGTCAGACTTGCCCTTGACATACAGTGCTACATAATTAAGGTTGCCACCTTTGAAATATATAAGAAAAACAGTCACTTTGGACAGATGTCTGTTATTCAGTAGCTCTTCTGGTAAGAGGCAAGTCCATCACGACATCACCTTTGCAGCAGCTCAACAAAATTCATCTTGATGAATCTTGAGATCTTTTGCCATATAAACTCTTAAGACTTTTAAAGGTAGTTTGAAGCATTGCAGTGACACTTCGTAAATCTTGCGTCTAAGCCTTGGTCTGTCATAGACTTAGTATGTGATTTTGTGGTAAATCATTTAATAGTTCTGTGCATTAGTTGCCCGTTGCTGTACATTGAGAGTGGTAATTCTTGCATCCTTTGAGTGCCTTTTTAATTTAGATTTTTTTTTTTATGATAGGGAACAATCTTTATTTTTTTGTCTGTACAACGCTCAGTACATTAGGAATACTAACTTTAATTAAGATGCTAGCAGATACAGAGGAAAACAAGCTATATCTGGCAACTGGCAAGGAGTAAGGGCCTGGGACTGAGGAATGTAAAAAAGAGTTGACTAAAAAGTTTAGAACTTGCACCTATTTGTGTGTTTGTAAATTGAATGAGTAAGCATGACTTCGTAGATTATTTCTTTTGCAGATTGATTTTGGATAATTATGTAACATACCGCATATGCATTTTAAGGGTTGCCATTAATTGCCATAATTACTATCCTTGGATGATATTGTTGGGAAATATTAACACTTTAATAGCAGTAGTAACCCTTTTTCCTTCAGCCATGAACACTTAAAAGATCCTAAATGATGAGTTAAATGGGAGGCAGAAGAAAGATCTAGGCTGCTTCTAAATGCTCTTAGCCGAGAACAGGCGAAAGACTATGGTTCATAGGAGTTGATAAAGGTGGAGGTTAGAAATACTAGGACAGCTGATGATTAATTGTCATGAAAGGAAAAGAATCTAGTATTTTCACCTGGAACAGGCTGGTCTGAGGCTGTAAAAATGCACAGAGTTTTCTTCCTGAATAGCAAGCTATATTCTCTTCAGAAACTCCAGTGAAGCTTTCAAGCGAAGACGGTAGCAGTCCTGCTTAGGAGAGTTGGCTCTGATGTACTCATTTCTTATCTAATCATATAGGTGCCCAAAATGCAGCTACATTAAAAAGAATGGGAATTTCTTTAGAAAAGAATGCAAATTTCTTGTCTTAGTATAATGATGGGGATGAACATCTGCTTATTTTCCAGTAATATTTATTACAAGGTGATTTGAACATGTGAAGAAGTAGAAAACATTCTGACTTCTTAAACTGGAATGTTATTAAGTGGTTGTTATTAAACCATTCTTTTCTTCCTCGCTAGAGAGTGGCTTGTATTTCCCCATGGACAAAAAAACACCTGAACTTTTCCTATGTCTTATTCCATTCAGGAAAGTAGTAAAGTAGAAGGACTGTGATAGACAGTACTGTATTACTGTGCAAGGTTATACTGCCATCGAGAGGTGTTGGATGATATCATACCAAGTGTAGAGTTGAAGAACTGCAAAGATGAATAAAACAGATAATTTTTAAAATTCCACATGTATGTATATGCGTATCTAGCTGTCCATATGTTAAAGCACATTAAACAATTTTTAATAATTCAGATTTCTATGGTGATGTGTGTGTGAAGAGTTCTTGTAAGATGGAGGTATTGCTCTTTTTCTCTTGCTGTACATCAAACAAGAGCATAAATGCTTGTGGTATTTCAGAAAGAGATTAAGTTGCTATTAGGTCAAATGTTAAATTCCTGCAGAATAGTATAGTTTGTGGGGCTCATCAATAATTGTCTGTGCAGTATCTGTACGTATATATTCCTATCAATAAGTCAAAATTACAGTTTTTATTTTAACCACATTATAATAACTGAAAAGTAATTTGGGGTTTTTGTTTGGTTGGTTTTTGTTTTTGATTTTGTTTTTTTCCAGTCAGATCATTAGTTACTTTAAACAATAGATTGAAAAGAGGTGAAAAGAAATTCAGAGTTGAGAGTAATCAAGTTTTTAACTTCAGTATAGAAAAATTGGCATTACTGGGAAGAATCAATTGGTAGAACAGTTGGTAAAATTATCCCGGAATGATTTTTGTGACACTTAGTGGAGAAATATTTAAGCTTGAGCAAGCTAAGCTTAAACCGTGTTTATTCTGGCCAAAAAGTAGTTTAAAAATACTAACCTTTGGAAGCATATTTTAAAATGAGATGCACTTCTAACTGCAAAAGTTACCGAACTGGGAGAAGTTAACCGTGTTAAACTTTTTTGCCAAGCAAAATGAGCAGAGTGATGTGCTGAGGAGATTTCTGTCTATTTTTTTTTCCCATAACAGTTTATACAAGCATCTTGAAGAGATGCGGGGAAGGGGAGGAGGGAAGATTAATGAGATTTCTTTCGTTGCATTTCATTCAGTATGTAAAAACTTGGGAAGAAGACAGAAACAATGGGACTGTGATGCAAGCTGCGGATTTAGAGATTAGGATATGTGCAGACTGTTACTAGTTGTGCGTGTGTGAGTTAGGGACACACATACACTGGGCATACAATTAACCTCTTTACCTCAAATCCCCCTCTTGTAAAACTAGAGTGATCATACTTCCCTCACAGGAGTGCTGGGAGGAAATAACCATTAATATTTATGAGACACTTGCATAATATGATGATGAATAACACAGGAGGAGTTACCAGTGCTAGGCAAGCAAGAAATCATTTCATTAGAAGGTGTAGGAGCTGTCTCTGGGTTTGCTTCCCTTCCATTTGAGGAGTTACGAGGTGCAGTTACCCATGCAGGTATTTAAATAAGAGGGTGATAAGTGCTCCCCACCAGGCTACTACTGTCTGTGTTACCATCAGAGCAGCCCCTGTGCTGGCTGATGCCAAACCAGCCTCAGGTTCCCGAGCGGAGCAGGCAGGTGGCAGAAAGCCTTCTCCCAAGACCTTGTGGCACGTGTTGTCTACTTCGTCCCTTTCTGTTCTTCAGTCTTTGATCAAATTCAGAGCATGCCTAAGGTTGTTCGGGGAGTTCTGGCCTGGTACCCAGGCAGTTTTGTAGACAGACTTCACTGGAAATTTCCAGTGGCTTTCCTAAGGCTTCCTTTGTGGGCAGCAAAACCAGTAGTCTTCACGTTAGTTGTTTTCGTCTTTTTAGTAATGCCTGGTGAATACAGGTCTTGGCGTTTTAAGACATTGCATGCAGCGACCCTGATTGTGTGAGGTGGGTAGATAATAGCATCCCCATTTTTCAAACAGCAAACTGAAGCGGAAGTCTTGTGTGATTTTCCCTGGGCCACAGACACGTAATGCTGCGAGTATCACATGCAGCCAGGTTGGACACACAAACATAGACGTTTAAATGTGCTAGCGTTTTAAGCATTTCCCGTTTGATTGAATTCAGAAATTATTGGCCTTTATTCTCCTTTAAAATCAGATACACCTCTCTAGATCCTTTCTCTAAATATGGCATTCGTATTTACACTTATAAATGTTTTCATAGATTTGTAAATTACTCAGTCTTTTGGTGCATTAATAATCATAAACTGAACTTCAATTTTGTTGTCATCTTTTGAAGTCGGATGTAGTTTTCTCCCATAGTGAAAATTAAAGGAACAGTTCCCATGGAGTCGTGGCACAATGAACTGCGAGATGATCATACTGAGAGAAAATAGTTTATTTGTGCTAATGTAGATCAGTTGATATGAATTTTTAAACAGTGTGTTTTAGAGGAGAGCTGTGGTATAGCAAACTCACAAATGAATATTATCACCTTGCATTGGGATTTTATCCTTTTAAGAAGAAAAAAATGTATAGTGGCATGTGGGAACACTTAATATTTGTAATACATAGACCAAAATGTTTATTACATAGGAATTTATAATTCACCATAAAGAACTTTCCAAGATTTTTTCATTTTGAAACTTTGCAAGATGAGTAGACAAGTAAAAGAAACCATCTCAATTCTTTGTTTTGAAGACTTATTTACTTAATATGTTTCTTTTTAAGTGCAAAACTGAAGTCAACAAATGTGCCAAATAATTTATCATTCTAATTTCTGGTGGCAAGAAGAATAGCAGTTTTAAATGTACCAGGATTCTGGTTTGGTAAATGCAGTTAAATTAAATTACACCAATTTGAAAGTCAAAACCAGTTGAGTTACACAAGAGCATGCTTTTTCTGGTCAAAATAGGAAACATTTGGGATATTTTGGGGGTTATGTAAAGACTTTAATTTGTAACCACACTGTGTGCGCTCAGTCTAAGTGGTAGGCAAGAACAGTTGGTTATGCGATTTGCTGTTTCTTCAGCACATTATTTAAACCATATTACTGTGCATATCTTTTATTTTGAGCGATAGTTAATCTGAGCTGTGATTAATTCTTTTAACATTTTGATAATTTGAAAAAGACATGCAAATAGCATTTACATGCTAGAGATGGCTAAATGCAAATGCTTTTAAATACAGTTTATTCTATTTCAGTCATTACCTTCTAGGAAAAAAAAAGTTCTTGTTTTGTTGGGGCGGTGGGGGAGGCTGCCCTTTACGTGGTGTGTGATGTCAGAGCCTGGAAAAGAGCATAGCTCTTGGGCCATATAATTAAGAAATTAACACAAGTTGGAGTGACAGTCTGTTGAATTTTGGTCAGCTGGAGTTTGAATGAGTATTGTTTGTATACGCTTAAGTTATGTCATGCAATTTCTTTTTCGTTTTAAATTTTTAATGCAGGATCTGTCAATGGAGCAAAGAGGTTATGCCCTGCATTACATACTGCAAATGATACGTACTTTACTATAAGTAGTGGAGAGCATAATGTACTTGCCACCATTGTGATTTATATCTAACTAACTTTTGAGATCAATTGAGTGACATCTTACAAACAACTGAAATTTTTAAATCATTTAGAGTTTTTGATTTAATGGAGTCCTTCAGTTTGTAGACCTTCATTTTCTTTGTTACCTTCACATAATGATGTGAAGCTCAGACTGTTAAATCAGGGAGCATTTAATGACACTGAAACTTGTAGTGCAGCGGGGCTTTGAAAAAGCAAAAGATATCTGCAGTTCTGGTGTTTGGAATCCATGTGTTCTTGTTTTATGAACTTGTGCCAATATTAAAAAAGTTCCTGCCAGACTATTACTCTTCAGTAGTATGTTTTTGCTTTCTAAGTACTGGCATGCAGATCTCAGTTTCTTTACTTAGTTACTAATTCTTCCTTTCATTTTAGTACTTGCTTTACAATATTCTTGGCTTGGCAGTATTGCAAAAATTGGTGTTGGTGAATGTAGTCTTGCAGCAAGATTTGAGCTAGTGTCTCTTTGATGAACTGCAGTGTTACTGGCTGACCTGCTTCCTCTCCGTTTCCTGACCATGCATCTCTTGTTGGGTAGGTTTCTACCTTTATGAGCTGCAGTTTGTTGACTACTACTAAAACTCATGTCTGCTAGCAGCTTAACAGAGTGGAGCAGGATTAAAAATGTCTTCCTTGAATGTAACAGGAGGTACGTTGCACATAATTTAATGGGTTAACACGTTGTCTTCCACTTTTAATTTCAGGCTGGAGGGTCTCAAGTGATCTTTACCAACCCACTAGAAATTGTCAAGATTCGATTACAGGTGGCTGGAGAAATTACCACTGGTCCACGAGTTAGTGCCCTCACTGTCTTACGGGACCTGGGCTTCTTTGGTCTCTACAAGGTGACTTTTTCTATGTATACATGAATTGAAAGCCAATTGTGAATACTTCAAAAGATTTCGTTTTGAGTAGAGTCATTTCATTGTTCTCACAAACCTTCATAATGCGGACATAACTACGTAACTTTTGGGGGGTTCTTTGTTGTTATGAGATATTTTATCTTCATTTTTCCTTGCTAATTAAAGGAAGATACAGTTGTTTGTCTTCTGGTTGTGTTTTTAAGTATGTGGTTCTTGTGAATCTCGTTAGAATGTCTTTATCACTTCAGCAGATCTGGATGTAAGTATTGTTCATTGAAGATTAGTCTGTGATTCCTGACATTCTACCTGCTGTAAAAATACTTATTTTCATGACATAGAGCCTGCAGTTTTGGAACTGTGCTCTCATTCTTCTGTGTTTCATATAGCAGCTTTTCCAGATGTCATTGTTAATCTGGTGATGGGAATTAATTGAAACACAATTAACTAGTGAAAACATATAGACAGTGGGAGCCCAGTATAAAAATAAACCTCCAAAGCAAGTTTGCCTGTGGTGGCTTAGAAGAGCATTGCCACAAATACTATTGAGAGAAGCTGCTTTTATGAGTGCCCACTACAAACTCCACACTTCTGCTTTCTCTGTTATTATTGCCTTCACATACATTCATAAATGCATACATATACATAAAATGATGTTAGACTAAACTAGATATGGAGTAGTATGAAACATCTAGAATACTTTGAGATAGCCATCACATACAGTATTGAAACAAGAACCGTAACAAATGCCACATACTGCAGAGCATCATGTGGTATTTCTTCAGATTCTCCAACCCACTCTCCAGGAGAAAGCTTTCATACTGTCCATTTGTCTCAGTATTTCCAGTGCAGCAGGCAGTATTCCTCTGTTTTGCTCATTTACAGCAGTGCAACTGTAAACTGAAAAAAAAGATGCCGTACAAATACCGAAGGAAGGAGCCGCATCCCCCTGCCCCACAATGTTTAAATTTCAACTCCATTTTTAAACATACAATCCTTTTAAATTGTTCAATTAACATCACAAAGAGGAAACCTGCCCATGAGTAGATGTATGTATGTTTTGGCCTGGAGAGAAGTAGCAGGTCTGAATAGGATTTAATAGGGAGTTGTTTTTCCCTTTAAATTGACTTGCTAATTTTTTAGGTGTTTTACTGAAGGTGATGCTATTGTATAAACTCCTAGTAAATGACATTATGGTGTTGGTCAGGGCAGGCATTTACAACTGAAAACGTGAATACGGTAAACATACTGCATCCCTGAGGCTGCACAGGAATGGAGGGCAGCTACTGACTTTTACTTGAACTAGTAAAAATAAAACATAGAATGAAAAAGAATGACAGACTAGTTGACTAAAGTAGCATTTATTAGATACTTTTTTCGTGAATATGCTGTATTAGTTGATGAGCAGAGCTTGCTCTATTCTTACATTTTTAAATGGCACTAGTGTCTCAGGTCATAATAGTAACTTATTTCTGTTTTTTAGAGGAGGTACTTGGGAATATTTGCTAGTTACAGCACTGCTTTGCAATGAAACGCACTGTTATTAATCACAAGCTGCACAGTTTAATTGGTTCATTCATTAAGTTCATTTACTTCCACGGAACAAGAGCCTCACTTTTGCTGTCTCCGTTCCGCAGTTTCTCCCCGCTCCTTGTGTTCATGCCATTTTGTACATCCAGTTTGTATTCGTTGCCTGTGAAAGCTTGACTAATCTGACAAAACTAGAGAACTTGAACTGACAATCACAGTCGTCCACCAAACAGAGCTCGTGCACATCACAGAACTTGTGTCCGAGCGTACTCTTAGTCTGTGCTAGCTCTGTCCTTGGACAGGTTTGCCCTGTTGTTCCTCCAATGTTTTGGCGCTGGAGCCAAAAAAAAGTGATCTTGTCTGACACTCTCCCTTGTGCCACCATGAGCAGCCACGTAATGATCCAGAACAGGAAACTAATTAAAACTAAAGCTCCACCTTACAGCTTAGGTTGATTTTAACCTAGATCAGCTCACTCTGTAGCTTCTCAAAATGTTTGTGCCCATGCGAAAGGAGGAGTGGCATCATGGCATGCGCATCATTCTGTGTCAGTGAGGTTTTATACTTCGTGTGTTTGTGGAACAACAGTGTTAGTGGCAGAAATAGTCCTCTTCTGAACGTCTTCCATGGAGCTGGCAGCACTGGCGAGGCTGGACAGGGATTAATAGCTTGTTGCGTGCAAGTCACCAGCCTCAGACACCACTTCCCAGAGGAATCAATGGTCTAAATGGAATTTCAGCCTGAAGCTAGATTTGGAAGGGCCTGCTGCCTTTGCTAGTGCTTCTAGCAAGTGAGGTTAGTGAATATATTGACCAATTGAACATCAAATAGTAATAAATATTCTAATAATGAGAATTAAAGTATCTGGATAAATTTGGAATGCCTGCACTCTTAACTAGTCAAATTATCTTTAAATCTGTAAAACAGAAATGAGAATTTTTAGCTATCTCAGTACTTTTCATGCTGTTCACTCTAACATGAGCAGAACTTTCATTTGTATCTTAAAGTCTTTGTTTTAGCTTTGTAATTTATATCCTTGTAAAGATATATCTCAAGCCCTGAATGTATTTTAGTAGATCTAAGTAACTCTCCGTAACACTGCAAAAGAACAAGAACAGGTAGTTGTTTCAGAAAATAGATTTATTGGTGACCCTGGAAGTATTTTAATGGTTTACCATAGCTTCCTGGGCCTTCATGTAAATATTCCACCTGTTTAAGCACTGCTTTGTCATCGTGATGATTTAGAAATAGTTAATTCATTGTCGTTTGCACGTGTTGAAAGCAAAATTCTAGACTTTTCGGGGTTTTTCATTTGATTTTTTTTCTTTAAAATTTTTAAAGTCTGTTAAGCCATCCAAACTTCAAATGTAATGTTTTGTTTCGTAGTTGATAGCAAATTTCTTTATTGTCTTTTTTTTCTCTTTGATATGGCCTGAATTATTTTTGGTGCTTTCATCTCTTTTTTTTCTTTTTCTTTCTGCTAAGACAAGTTGATTGCAGTTTTCTACAGCAATTTTCTACAGCAGTTTCCACCACAGCTCAGTATCTGAGCATCAGACAGTGACCACCCAAATAATTCACTTCCGGTGAATTAGAGGAGAGCAAGTGCCTGTAGTGCCGTGTCCCTGATCAAAGTTGTCGATGACCGCTATCGAGATGAGGCTGGAGAGGACGGGATAGTATGAGAAGCTGGGGCAAGAAAAGTGCAGTTGTCCACTGCGCGAAGAGACAGGTTCTTTCTCTGTTGCTTGCAAAATTTCCTTAAAGGTCTTGCTTTGAGGTAGGAGGGGATTCCCTAACCCTGGTGAAATCCACAGACAGCAAAGATCTTTGCTTTCTCTCTGCTGCCAACAGTGGAGGAAACAAACTTGTCATAAAGATGGAATAAATGGAGGGATATCCCATACTTAATAGGAAGATGGACCTCAAACTGTGGCGTTCAGTTGAAACTAATATTACTATAATGTTACTTCCTCAAAATAGAAGAATGGATATTTTTAAGCGGTTGTTTTTTGTGATGAAAGAGAACGTGCATCGAACTTCCCAGTCAACTTGCCAGTCAGTCTGCAAGTTTGTAATAGAGCTGAAGTGTTTGCATGGCTTGTCAATGTGAGTTACTTCTACGTTGATAAGTTACAAACCTCTTAAGTCAGGAGCGGCCATCCAGTGTGCTGCACACTGGCTTTTCTGTTTCACTCACTCTGCTGTGGTGCTGTTTTGTTTAGCACACTGCAAGGTCGGCAGTGAAAATTCCACTTTCCTTATTCAGAAATCAGTCTTCTTGAAAGCTACTCTGACCACAGGAGATCAATCCTGCATGCACTGCTTAGTCTCTATGAATCTTTTATGCTGGGTTTCAGCAGAAAATCTGTTAGAGTCCTATATAGTAATCACTGTGGAAGAATGTACTTTCATTACTTGTAGCTGCAGCCAGAAGATGCAAAGAATTATGTATGTCAAACCTAGCTTCATAAGGCAAATTCCTGCATGTCTTGACAAGATCTACCGCTTGTTGTTTAAATTTATATATTTTGTATTAATTTCTAACTGTGAAACACTTGTGGTTTTTAAAATAAAACAGCTGCACACCCCTGATACAGATAATTTCAATGTTCCTCTCTTGCATTAACAGAAAAAAACAACGCACAAATAAATTTTATGTCTCACATCAACCAATTAACACAGGAAATTTACATAAACCCTTTCTGCATCAGCTGGGTGATTCTTACATTGTTTTTGATTGTAATTATCCCAGGATTCTACTATCCAAATGAAAAACCTTTGCTGATCACTGAGAAGCTGGGTTACATGGTTTTTGGTGCCCCTCTATATTTAAGAATTTAATATTCTTTCAGGCCATTCATTGGCATGTTAACGTGACATTCTACTATGATAGTGACCCAAAATAATTCACATTAGTACACTGTGGAGATCTGTCCGTTGCCTCTTACCCTTCCACGGTGCAACTCCAAGAATTGTCTTTCCTACACCCTCATGTGCCATGTGCTCCCCTAACCATCTTGGTGGCCCTGCAGTGGACTCCCTCCAGTGTGGCAATGTCTTTCTTCTACTGGGGAGCCCAGACATGGATACAGTGCTCCAGATGTGGTCTCACCAGGGCTGAATGGAAATAATCAGTTCTCTAACAGTCTTGCTAAGACAGCCCAGGATGTGGCTGACCTTCCTCACTGTAGAGACATACTGCTGACCCATGCTCTGCTTGTCTACTAGCACCGCCAGGACTTTTTCTGCAAAGCTACTTTCTGGCCACTCAGCCCCAGCCTATCCTGCTGCATGGGGTTATTCCAACCTAGATGCAGGGCTTGCATTTGCTGTTCTGAACTTTGTGATGTCCTATCAGCCCATTTCTCCATCCTGCTGAGGTCCAGCTGAATAGCAGCCTTGCTCTCCAGCACATTAACTACTTCTGCACTTCTCTTATCATCCACTAATCTGCTGAAAGTGCAGCCCCTATTCCACCAACTTAACTACAAAGATCCTATGGGACACAGTCTCAAAGGCCTTGCTAAAGTTAAGATGTACAACATCCACTGCTTTCCTTTATCCACAAGCCTGGCAATCAGCTTGGTCAGGGACTATTTGGTAAATCTACGCTGGTTGTTCCCAGTTTCCCTCTTGGCATTCACGTGTTTGGAAATGGCATCCAGGAGCGTTTAATCCATAAACCTGCTATGGACTGAGGTGTGTTTGACGAGCTTTTAGTCTCCCAAATCTTGCTTCTTGTTCTGCTTCAAGATGGGTGTGATGTTTGTCTTTTTCCAGTCATCAGAAACCCCCTGATTGACTTGACCTTTTGAAGATAATAGCAGCTTCACAGCAACATCAGCCAGCTCTCTCAGCACCCTTGGAGGTATCTCGCCTGGTCCCATGGATTGTATACGTCCAGATGGATTCAGTGCTCTGTCTTCCTCTACTGTAGGTAATGCTGCACTCCTGCAGACTTTTCTGGTAGGCTCATGAAACTGAAAGGCTCGAGGGCAGAGGCAAAGAAGTAATTTCTCTGTCTTTTCCATGTTCTTTGTTGCTGGGTCCCCTGCCTCATTTTACTGCTGATGTACTTACAGAAGCCCCTTCTTACTTACCCTCACACCCCTCCCTAAATCCAATTCCAGCTGAGCTTTGGCTTTCCTGACTCCATCCTTGCGTGCTCAGGCAATGCTTCTGTATTTCTCCTGGGTAGCCCATCTCCATCTCTGCCTCCTTGGTACTTTTTGCATTTGAGCTCAGACATGAGTTCCCCATTTTTCCATGCTGGCTTTCTGCCCCGTTTGCGCAGAGTTCTGCATAATGGAATGGCCTGTCCTTGTTCTTTGAGGAGGTTGTCACTGCAAGATCAGTATTCGCATACCTTTGTAACTCTCAGCATTTTACCTGGGAGAGGAAATGCTATCATGGCGTGTAGAAGTTCTGATCAGATGATTTAGAGATCCCTTCTCTTCTCCTCCTCTCCCTTTGCTACTAGAGAATTTTCCGGACCACAGGAAAATTTTTCTCCCTTCAACTAAATGTCTATCATGGTAAATAAAACAGTTTAAAGCCCAAATTGCCTTCCAGACTCACTCTGCCCTCACTGGGTGTTAGATACTATCAATTTGTAATGAAAAGTGAGTTAGACATAAAAGAAGATGCAAGTTAACCTCAGCAATAAGAAGTTTTAGCAAAAAGGTTATTAGGGTAACTGCTGGGTTGAACCTCTGTTCTTTAAAGCTAGAAAACAGATATATTTTTTTCTGCCCTTGTCTAAACTTCTGGAATATTTGTGTAAATAAGTATTTTAGGACATTGTCCTCCTCAAAACCCTCCTTTGGGGAGGTGCATTGCACCACTTCTGCTGAGGGAATTTGTTTCTTCTGTTTGTCTTCTTTCTGCCAGTAATTGTTACTGTGAAAGCACCATGGCTTGGAAGCTTACAACTAGTAAATTCTTCTTTAACTACAGATATTCTGTAGATGTAGCTGTAGATGGCAGCTATTCTTAAAAATATAAAGAGCCAGTATATCCCAGTCAGGGAGAGTATCACTTAATCTAAGTAAAAATGTCATTTATGTTGGCAGAAGTGAGAAAGATACATTCCGGGTTCTCAGTATTTGCAATAGTTTTTATTTAATTTCTGGTCACAACAGAATACGGAAATGATTGTGCAAAATCAGCTAATATACTTCCTATCTTCTGCCTATCTTATACGGTAATATGCATAAAGTCCTCTTAAAGTCAGTTGAATTTATATTCTGTTGGTTTCCAAAGACATCTTTAAAATATACATTTAAATACACATTATAAGTGTACCCACTTATTTTGTACATCATAGAAACTCATATGCATGCATATAATATTTAACATGAAATGCTTAATAAAATATTCCTTTTACAAATAATCATTCTGGACAGTGTTTTACAGCATAACAGGCAATGCCACTTGGTAATTTTGCACATCTCATCCAGAGAAGATGGTAAATAATACGGTGGTAAAAGATTCTTGGAGGAAATGATACATTGGTTGTGGTCATGTTTATGATCACAATTACTAGAAGGTATTTAGCTCAGATTCGTGCTTTGGCTGATAGCACGAACACAGTTTGCATTTCCAAAGCTAGCCAGAAAAGTTTCCAAAAATCTATTCTTTTTTTTTTTTTTTTTTGACCACTTCATAGACTGGCTTCTGATGTGCTGACATGGAAATTGTAATCTCAGTTGACAGGATGTGTACCAAGCTCCCACCTGATAGCTTTTGGTAACAGGGAAGGAATTTCATGTCTTCGAGTTGTGGGTTTGCAACAGAGTAATAAACATACTAAACTGAAAGTTTTGAGTTATGTTAATATGCATCCGTCACGCTTATTTGTGACTGTATTCTCATATGCAAATACATGCAATTCAAAAAGTTGCTTTGAAAATAAGCAGAAAAACCCTTTCATCTAAGAAGTGCAATAATTTGTGTATGTAAATTCAATCTGAATTACTGGCCCAGCATTTGAAAAGTGTTTTATTTCTGTAACTTGATGTGCTAAATCAGTTTCATGTATTGATTGGTATAAATATGTGTGAGCAAGAACCTATAGCAGCTTTTAAGGCCGTGTCATTTTACAGTAGAAAAAATGACAGCCCCTGAAAGCAAATGTCAGTAGTATTTGACTGTCTGTTTCCAAAACTATCAGGTGCTGTTAGAGCTCTGATTGCAAAGGGTTAAGTCTGTAGTAAAAACCAAGAAGAATGCAAAATGATCAAGAAATGACATGCTGCCTATTGTTTGTAGCTATAGGATCAAAATAACAATTATACATGCCAAATAAATTCTAAACCTGTAAAGGAGAAAAAGAGGGGGTGGCTGTAAGTACAGGTGCCAGAAGCATTAAATAACCCTCTCAGACAAGGTGCACCACTGTTGTCTTGAATACTGCTAGGTCCCCCCAGTCTGGCATTTTTCCCCCTACGCTAGACAATGTGCATTCACGGCAGGAGACTAGGTTAAGCCTGCGTCTCCCAGACCTGCCGGCTCCTTGTGCCCAACCCGACACAGAGGTGCCTTTGTCAGTATAATTACCCTCCCCTTGTAGTAGAAATAGTTTGTTTAGAGCCTTATTTGCAGGTAGAGCTGGTATAAGCAGGAATTAGCATGCTAAAGAACCTGCCCCTGCACTGACTTGGGCTTATTTATCAGAATCTTTCGACAATCTGGGATTTTTTTTTCCTCCATTGGTTTATTCAGTGAGATACTATCCAAGATTAAGAGCTTTAAGGTTATTAAAGAGATTGAAGATGGGAGCCAACTGGCTGTTACATTAGGGAGGCGCATGTCATGGTGTGTAGGATCTCCCAGCAATTTCATGCCTGGCAGGTCTGCACCTCGGCTGCCAGAATAAACTCGGGCGGATGATCCTTACCGCTTTCTGGGGACTGATTAAAACTCCTTTTGGCTTTCAGCACGTTGTCCACATCAAAAAGGTGCGAGAAGTAAAATAAATGTTTCTTTTGCTTTTCAAGATACTGTGGCCAATCTCCCTAAGCCTTCCTAATTGGCCTAGGCTGGTTGCGGATGATTAACTTGAAGTTAAATGAGGCCTGCTTTTAAACATGCTTTCCCAGACTTTAAACAGAATGATGAGGGGAAACTTTAGACTGTTGTGATATTGGAAAAGAGCCAAACTGGGTTATTATTAAAGTGGATCCAAGTCTGGATCCAAGTTTTGTTTACTCTTAGCCAACTTAGTTCATGGGCATCCTCTCTCTCTGTGTGTACCCGACTGTACGTTGTAAGTGATATTAACAACACGCTGTTCCTGTCTTGTGAAAAAAGTCCTGTAACGAAGGAAAGGGGAGGAACATTAGCAGCTCAGGTTGAGTTGAAAGTTGCTTGCAATTTGGAGTTTATTGATTTCCATAAGTTACTTCAACTATGTAGAGATATTTCAGAGTATGAAGAGAAATGCAGAGGAAAATCGTGCACAGTGTTTTAATGACACCATTGCAAAGAAAGTAAAAGTAATGCGCCCTGAGGGCAAAGGCGGTGTAGGGATTTGCTCTGAGGAGAAGTATGCTCTAAAAATAAATTTTTACAGAAACTATGTTGGTGTGTGAATGTTTCATAAGTAAATTTCAAATTTTTTCTGTGAAGTAAATATAGCGCTGACGTCTGATCATTCAAAAGTTGTTTTTTTCAAACAGAACTTGGTAACCCCCCCCCCCAGACTTTTTTTTTTATGTGCAGATTGCAGGCATACGGTAAACCAGGCTTCTCTTGCAGCATGAGAGGCCAGAATTCTTGTGTATATGTTGAATACAAAAGATTCACCTTCTTTATACCTTAAAGGTAAAGCGTATGGCCGTTGCAGATAATTTTGAGAGGAGAATCCAGCCCAGTGTTCATTTTGTTCAGTGGCTGATAATTCCAGTCAGCACAGCTGAACAGTGGAGCGGTTGCACGATTGCCATGTTTTGAGTACCTTCCTGGCATTTTCTTTAAGAACTAAAAGCTTTTTAGTATATCTAAGAAAAGCGTAACGAGAACCAGTGACTGCGAGCGTAAATCAGACAGCTTCAATTGAGAAATAAGGCAAACTTCCTCAACAGCAAAAGTAATTAACCACTGGGAGGAACTGTCAGGGGAAATGGTGAATTCTCAATTTGTGAATGTCAAGAAATAAGTTGAGAAAGTCCCTCTGGAAAGAGAGTGGGATTTGAGCAGAGCACATCGAAGGCGCTGCCCTAGGTAACAAAGTAAAACGTAATGGTCCCTGGCATATGGAAGGTCTGACTAGAAGATCTAATGGCTTTTTTTAAACATAAATTTTATTTTCTCAGAGGCATTCTCTGACTGCAAATTACACTTATTAGCATCTTCTGTGGACTAGCATGCAGGAATTGATCTTACCATAATACATCCCGCTCACCAGCCTGTGCCTTGCCTCACTGAAATGTGCTTTTTCAGTTCTTCAGCCACCTTAGAACTTTTGCATGTTTGCTTGAGAAACAGCATCCAGCTTGCATAAGCACTGTATTTGCACTACTATTACCAGACAACCTAACTTACAGATATGTTCAGGCATATCATTAGATTCAGCTAAATTCAGTGAATATTAGTGCATTATCGGTGGCATATCTGGCACTGAGCCACTCCGTGGTAGAACAGTATACAAGAGAAGTACAGTAATGAAGGCACCTCCAGGAGAGCTCGTGGGTGAACCTCAAGCAGGTTCACTGTGACTCCATTCCCTGCTTCACAGAGAGGAGGATTAGCCTTGCCCCCAAACCATTTCTTTCCGAAGCTCAAAAAACTTCACCCTTGCTGTGTCTTCCTGCCAATCTCAGTCACGGTGTATTCAGGCTCTGGTGTTTGCTGGATCTCCACATTGAGAAAAGGTGGATTGCAAGTCCCTTTTGCTGTTGGAACCTGGCTATTATTTGGTATTTCAATTTTGCTGACCTCCTGTAGTGGCATTTCGTTTTTCATTGTGCTTGAAAAAGTTAACTGCTTACTACTACCCCAAAACTTTTCTTGCCTGTTTGCCACCACCCTCTTAGATTTGAAATCAGCTGTATCATCTATAACTTCATTGGCTGTTTATACCACTTAAGGAAACTGATAGCAAGGTGGATTTAACAGTAAGAGCTGAAATTTATTTGAAAACAAACTGTATTCCACATAATTTGTACTTTAAAAACAAATAAATCATTCTGTTACCGTTCTGCTAATGCAAAAGAATTGGTATTGTGGGCATCATCTCTTTCCCTCAGTACATGTGGGATTATCAGTTACATACTCTGCATAGATGTATGGACTGGGCACTGTTTTTTTCCACAAAGCATTTATTATAAGTAGGAATAAGAAGGGACAGACGTCTCCTGTGACTCAATCTTCTTCAGACTTATCCTAAACTTCTTGCACTGCCACATGGCTAAAATGTCAGCTATTTACAATTCGGCAAAAGTGTTATCAGAGCTTACGCCAACACATGACATTTTCTCTATTACCGGCAAATAACTGCAGTGTTAGGGATTGAGGGAGAACAAGTAGACAAGATAAATACAGTGATAGAACTTATTGAACCAAGAAACGATACGCACACTCCTCAGCAGACTGAAATACCTGTATCTCAAAATTCTGAAAAGAGAAATTGCTTTTTCTCTAAATCCTTTGCAACAAAAGAAAAAATTATGATGTTGCCTTGTTCTCTGATGTTCATAGTTCACGATGTTAAATCTGTTCAGTCTCAAGACTTGTTCTCTTTGCTTAACACAGGGTGCTAAGGCGTGTTTTCTGCGTGACATCCCCTTCTCTGCCATTTACTTCCCCTGTTATGCTCATTTGAAATCTTCTTTTGCAAATGAAGATGGGAGGATTAGCCCTGGATATTTGCTGTTGGCTGGATCAATAGCTGGTAAGTGCCTAAATTTCTTCTGGCATTGTACGTTACATTGCACCTGCAGCACAGTAGCTACGGCTGTGAGAACTCTGAAAAGCTTGGAAGAATCATACGTGTTTTACAGCCTTGTGCCCAAATAACAGAAAAGTCCATGCCTGTGCCGTAGAAATGAGCTGATGCTAAAAAGAAAGAGACTGTAAGTTCCTGGTGTCTTCATAATGTTCAAGAGGAAAAGAGAAGGGAAAGGTTTAAGTTCTGATGTTTTGTCATCACATATCATCTTTCCTTATGAAGTTACTGTGCTGTTCTCAGCTTTGGTTGGCTGCCTGGCAAAGTTTTGTTGAAATGGCTTATAAATAAAATCACTGCATTCTTGAAATTCTTTATGATCAAAGGAATCTTGAATTTTGGTATATGGCACCCAAAAGCCATGCTAGCAATACAGCTCTCTGAACACATGGTGAGCAGACTGTGACAAAATAACGAAAACTGCTTACTACTGACAGTATCCCATGCAGTTACTTAGCTTCATGAGGTTTTCTCTTGGATTTTACTTTTACCAATTTTTTTGTATTAAACAAAACAGAAACAGATGCAGGCTTTTACTGAATATTTTTAAGGTACAAGAAACAATGTAAAAATAAAGCTGAACCCCTGATTATGACAAATGGTAGAAATGTAAAGGGCTTGGGAAAGGTTTGCTCTGCTCTGTGCAGAAGGAAAAGCTGCATATGCCGTGTTTTGCTGGAAGTCAGTTTTGGAAGAAATCATCAACTTGGATTGTAGTGTTTTGCCTACAGCGACAAGGACTTGGCAGAGAAGAAAGCAAATGATGTGGCTAGTTGTCGCCTGTACTGGAAGTTGTTGATGCCTGGCATATGCAGATGTGAAAGAGGTGCTGAATGGAGCACTTGTTTGTTTTAGTCAGCTACATAGCGGATACCATAGCCAGATAGATAGTGCTTAAATTTTCATGGATACATTGGAGCGTGTCAGAACCAAAGGGAGAAGATGGAGATAAACTTTGTGGCCTAAATTTGCCTTTGTGCCTGCTGTTTAATCCATCCCTGGTATGGAGCACCAGCTGGTAGCTGTCTTGCAGAGAGGGCACCTCAAGAGTCCTTCTCCTTCTATGGCCAGAGTTCACAAGTTCCCTTCAGGGAACAAATGGATTCAAAAGTTTCTGCAGCAGGACTATTAGGGGAGTGTGCAATAGGCAGGAGGGCTCCCGTCAATGCTCACAAAGCAAGTGTTTTCATCAGGTTAATTAGGAGCTAGCTATTCAGCCTCTTTGAGCTTCACCAACCTTCTTCCTCCAATGTGGCTGGTATGTTATGTGAGCTGCTGTGACCTGCTGAGGTAGAAAAATGATGGAGAGGCATGAATCCAGTATAGACAGGTAGTTTAGCTGTGTTTTCCTATTTGATTTTAAGTGTTCTTCTCCCAGAGGAAACTCTCCTCAGTCAGAATTATATATGGGGCTGTGTCTCCTGAAGAGCATGGACCTTTCTTACCAAGCACGTGGTATCCACATTTTGGATATAGCTAAAGCTTGAGTGTGTAGATCAGTTAGTCTGTCTTGTTGAAGCACGTAGCTTTAGGTCTTCGTGTTTGCTCTGTATGCACTAGCTCATAGTCCAGAGGACTAGAGCAGGAACTAGGCAAATCAGCCTTAAAAAACCCTTGTCATCTCCCCCACCCCCCATCCCAAAACAGAGCCAACTCCTAAGCACCTTAGCAGGAGCTTAAATCCAGCTTGTTTCTCACCCGTTTTAATGGGACAAAATCATTTTTGAACTTTAGATCATATTTACAGACTTGAAACATAAGCTGGCATTTTTAAGCCAAGTCATTTCTTAGATTTTCCTATTTTTCTCTTTCTAGCCATTGTCAGGTGATTGCAGACTGAGATAACTGTCTCTTTGAAGTTCAGGCACAGAAGCAGTCTTTATTATTGCTGATATGGCTTACCAAACTAGCTATAATGTGAATTTTATTCAGTGTTTCCTGTGAATTCCAGTCTAAGTTAACTCTCATGAGCAAATTACAGTATTACAGATACAATACCCATCATAGTTTTTACAAAAACAAGAAATTGCTTTTGTTAAATACATGCCCTCACCAAATTCACTTGTATGTCAGCTCTGTGATTTGCCACAAGAAAGTCAAGGGCAAGATGCAGAAAAACTTCCTACGAAACACTGGCTGAGACTGTAAATGGTGCCTGCTGGTCTCTGGGGTGGTGTGTGGGCCTCTGCACTTTGGGGCTCTCGCCTGCTCTTCTGACGCTGCAGCCCGTTTTCAGAAATGCCTGTGAGCTCCAGGCAGTGGTGGAAAACTCCGGGGACTTGGCTGTTCAAGCTGGCCGGGCTTACAGGCACACCTGCACCTTTTCCAGTGGATGTTGCCTGTGCTGTGCATATTTTTTGCCTTTTTGTTCTTGTTGGGATCACATGCAACAAAAATTTGCATGTCTTCTATTTTGATCTGCATCTGTTTTTCACTGTTTACCAGATGTCTCAACCTGTTGTGCCACAGCATTTTCTGAAGAGATGATTCTAATATCAACTGCAGGATCTCTCCTTAATTTGCTCCATCTGCTTATTGGTTCTGTGAACTTCCTTCTCCTCTGCTCAGTCCTCTTTTTTATTGTCAGCGCCTGCTGTGTTATTTGTCTTATTTCGATTGTAAGATCCTCAGGGCAGTGACCTGTAAATTTTTATTTGTCTGTAAAGTCTTTTGTGCTGTATAAATAGCTCTTAAAAGCAGGAATAAAAAAATCTTTAAATACAAAATATTCCCAGTAATAAGGAATGAGGAATAAGGAGGTGGAAGTCAATGTGTAGCAAGCAGAATTGTTTCTAAGTATGTCCTTCAGTTTTCCTTGAAAACTCTGGTTGTCTCTCGAAGGACAAAAGTCCAGCTTTAAATTGAATACTCAACCAGTATCCTGGATTGGGTAAGTGTAAGCAAAGAGGAATTTCAACATTTCTAGAGCTGAGAAACCTATACCAGGTTTTAGCACTTGCCTGCCAGACTGACTAGAAAGTTCAGTGTGTGTGTGTGTTGTTTTCTGGGGTCCAGGAGAGGAGGAAGAGTCCTTATTTTAATAATATGCATACGCTTACCTCTGAGAGTAGTCGGCAAGAAGGGTGTGTTGGTGCTTGAAGCCAGACCATGCTGGCTTGGACAAAAGTTGTTACAGAATTATTAAGCCTAAAAAATAGCAAAGGAGATTTATGCATCTGCATCTGACCAAATTGGTTTGGAACAGATGCTGAATGGAAAAGTAATAAAACCATAAGAGACGGTGTCTTCTGGGTACAGTCTCGCTGCTTTTTTTTTTTTTTTTTTTTTCCTGAACATGGGCAGCCCCAGTTTGGATAGGAATGATTTTAGAAGTACTGCCAACTGGTAATTTGGTATTTGATGCTTTCAGTTGATTATCTGCCAGGGTAAATTTAAATCTTCCTCCAAGTGCTCTGCTGAGGATGTCAGCTGTGGCTTTGCAGCTGAGCAATCTGCCATTCCTAATGAGAAAAATGAACCTTTTTCTGAACCTTAGCTCTCACGCCTTGCTGAGTGCACACAGCATTATCTCACTCTTGGTAACATTGCTGCATGAGGTGAAAGTGTGCGTGTGTGCGCATGTGTGTGCGGACAGGCTACTCTAGTGCAGCGAGCAACCAGGATGCCAGGAACCACAGAGAGGCGTGAAAAGGAAAGATCGACCTCACCTCCAAAAACTTTATGCCTATTAACGAGGCAAGTTTCTGGTTAGTGCTAAAAAATGCAGGCTGTGCCTCCCAACTTGACAGGAAGCATGCGAGAGGGTCATTCCCCCAGGAGAAGCTTTCGGTGGGTGAAGCCACGTCCGCAATGGCTGCCTCCTGCTGCTTGTTCTCCTTTCCAGCTCCTGCTGAAATCAAATGTGGCTGGATTCTTCTGATGTGCAAACGAAAGGTGCAGTTACCCCTGCTTATCGAGGCAGGTAGCACATGTGACAAATCAGCGGTACCCACCTGATGGTTTCTCTGTTGTGTGTAGGTATGCCTGCAGCCTCTCTGGTGACCCCTGCGGATGTCATCAAAACAAGGCTGCAGGTGGCAGCCCGGGCAGGGCAGACCACCTACAGTGGTGTCGTAGATTGTTTTGCAAAGATCCTTCGCGAGGAAGGTCCAAAGGCTCTGTGGAAAGGAGCAGGAGGTGGGTGAAACAACTGTGATTACTAAGCGATTTTAATTGTGTTTTTTCTGTCTCTTATGAGCTGTTTTCTTTTCTTTCAAGCTCGTGTATTTCGATCTTCTCCTCAGTTTGGTGTTACTTTGGTGACTTATGAGCTGCTGCAGAGATGGTTTTACGTGGACTTTGGGGGAGTGTAAGTATGTGATGTCTGAACCTGCGGTGGGACCCCGAAGCTGCACTCTGTTCTGTGCAGGTCTTTTGTGCTCCTGGATGTGTCCGTGCGGAATCAGGGGTTTGCCATTATGTAGGACATGCTGAAAAGGCTTTGTAAATATTATTTATGCCACACTACACTTCTAGAGGTTAGGAGGATATCCCAGTACCTGTCTCACAGCAAGATATTGTCACATGTTATATCACTGTTCTAAGCTGAGGTCCTGCGTTAGTATAAACAGAGAGACAGTGAGATGTTCAGTAATGAGGTGGGGATATAACTGCAGGGGAAATTTCATGCCCATCAGTCAGGATGCGTACTGCATTCGTCCTCAGGTATTTAGCAGAGGAGCTGTGTCCCTGATTAGGCAGGGCTTTTGACATCCAAAGCCTCTAGAGGTGTCACTAAGTCAGAACAGTATTTGTTGGAGCCTCAGCTTTGCCTCCTTTCTTTGTTGCAAACCAAGAGATCTGAAATGGCCGTTGCTGACTT
The DNA here is from genome assembly GCF_040807025.1 of Struthio camelus. Lineage (NCBI taxonomy): Eukaryota > Metazoa > Chordata > Aves > Struthioniformes > Struthionidae > Struthio > Struthio camelus. Next base: position 29,054,488 of record NC_090943.1, on the reverse strand, counting down.
TGTACCCACTGCACAAGAGCCAAGTGTGTCTGGGCAACCTCAGCAACATTAGGTTAAAATACAGACTAGCTCCATAGAGATCACAAGGAAGCAATGAATGCTTTGGTGCTGCTGCTGGCCTCAGTCATCTGACAAGCTTAGAGTTGAATTTGCCTTCTTTTCGGGTTGGTACTGAGATGGTAGCAAAAAAAAAAAAAAAAAAAATAAGAGAGAGAGAAAATTTTGTTTTAAAATGTACCTGTTCGTGTGGGTAGGAAGGGGGAGAACAGGGAGAAATACTGCCTTAAAAAATCTGAGGTAAAAACATTAAAAAAATGTGATTGCAATAATTTTGGACCCATGAACTATTAACTTGAACTATTAACTTGAAGAATAGTTCACTGTGATCACTATGAACTGATCAGCAATAATCACTATGTGTCCTGGTTGCTATGCTGATGATTGATGATACAGGTGGATGTGAATCATACTGTTCTAAACATGTTCTCAGGAGCAGCTGCAGACCACCACGTATGAAGCTGTGGGGACAGCAGTTTGAAAGCCACCACAGAAGATATTTAAATTCTACCACATTCCTGGATTGGTCGTACATTGTAGCAGAAACTTCTGAACCTCAGCTCCCCCACACTGCAGTTTTGATTAATGCACTCAAAATTTTATCTTGATTTAGCCATCCTTTATCTTAATCAGCATGAAGGCAGCTAACTGCTCTGGAACATTTTAAACCAGGATATTTCTCATTACATTGTAGCACTGAATTTAGTTACTTACTGTGAGATGCCCTCAGATGTCTCATTCAGTTTGTTTTATGGAGGGGATTTTTGTGAATACTAGTTTTATGCTATGGAAATTAATTTATTATTGTTATTATTATTTTGCAGAAAACCAGTTGGATCAGAGCCAGTTCCTAAATCTAGGATCACACTCCCTGCTCCTAACCCTGACCATGTTGGTGGTTATAAATTGGCAGTTGCCACTTTTGCAGGGATTGAAAACAAGTTTGGACTTTACCTACCTCGGTTTAAGCCATCGCCACCTACCTCAAAGGCTGCTGCAGCAGTAGGACCCTAAGATTATTGCTGTAGGTTTTTTGTTATTAGTTGGGAAAGAGCCACTTTTCTAATTGGTTAATACTTTGTTCCTTTAGCTTCTCATCATATAGCAGTTTAGCCTCATTTGAGTTGTAAGGCAATTTTCATCTTAAATGTAATCATTTGTCTTTGTGCTTCCTTAACCAGATCACTGTGAAATTCTTACCAGTTGTTTTAAGTTTGGGACCATGAATGTATTTGTCCACATCTGACATTTGCTTGCGTTGGGAAGACACTAATTTTAGGTTCCGTTTATTGGGGAGGGTTGGGTGAGAGCTGTGAACCAGATCATCTTACAGGCGATGGTTGGTTGCAGATTACCAGAGCGGATGTCACACATCGTCACTCAAATGGAAAAAAGCAGTGGAAATCACGGTGCTCAGAGCGGAATGATTTTGACTGTACATGTAAATTGGTTATAAATTTAGTGCGTGTCTGTAGAGGTCAGCAAATCTATACCCGGTACCTAAGTCTGCCAGTACAGCTTCAACTTTTTAAATGCGTACACGCACAAGTTCTGTTTCTGGATTGTATTATGAAGCTTTTATGTGGAACATGTTTTTGTAATGGAAACCACATTTATAAATGTTTAGCTGTTGTATTATGTTACTGGTATCAAAATGCTCAAAAGAAAGTGTTATTGTCCATAGTCTTTGCACTTTATGGCAGAACTTTTGGCATTCTATTACACATACGAGGAAATTTCATAACTAGGTGCCTATCTTGGGTTGCTGGTATTTGGAATTCTGTTTGTATATGCACTTCTAGTGAAACGCTGCTTGTTTAAATAACTGCAATAGAAAATTCATGCACTGTATGAATGGTACCTGCCTTAACTGCTGGCTTGTAATTGGCAAATAGATGGTTTCAGATTCTTATTTACTTCATTGAGTCAAAAGAGATTAAAATACTTTAAAACAAAAGATTTTACTTAATTTTTGGTGCCTTGCACAGTGTTTAGAAAACTATGTATTTATGAAGATAGAAATAAACCTTTCAAACAGAGATGCACACATGGTATTCTGTTACGGAAATGGCATAGTACGTCAGATGTTTTGTTCAGCTTAATTCATACAGTTAGGTTTAAGATTAAGTAAATATTTGGATACATAGGCTATTAAAACACCTGCAGCTTGAGAACAAAGTTATCTGTGTCCCCCTCTGTAGAAAAAGAGATGCTTTGACATAGATGTCACTCAAAAAATTTCTTTTTCGGTCAAAAACCAGGATTGGCATAAGCTTTTGGCATTTTGGCCTTTTCCTTTTGTTGGTTAACATGTTATAAACAGTCTAACTACCTAGTCAGTTTAAACCGCCGTTGGGTGGCTGATGTGGTGGTACTTAAGACCAGGATGAATTACGTCTTTATAGAAGAAGAACGCTTATTTGCTGTTTTTATTTGCCTTCAATGCTGACTGTAAACTGAGGAAATACACAGATGTTGTATTTTTGCATAGGAGTTAGTTAGGTATCTGATAGCACATTGTTGTATTCTAACTTGTCGAAATACTAAAATGGAAATTGCTGTATTGCATTCATGTTTGGGTCACTATGACAATTATTTTCTTGGACTGATTCACATTTCAAAGTCACCAGTGAAGTGGAATCTTGACAGGAGTAGCAGCTGCAAAATTCCCATGCTTGGAAGTGAGGGGAGAAGATTATATCTATTTGCAGTTCCATGTCAGAGGCCGGACCAAGCCAGCAAGCTTCGTGCAGAGCCTCCCTATTGGGCTCTTAGAAGCACAGGCTGGTACTTCCCAGTGCTGCATATCTGAGTCTCCCAAAATGACACCTTCTTGGTTTAAAAAATGGGGAAGGAACCCTGCTCCTGGTATTTCTGTCAGGAAATAACTGTCAAGATGGTTGTTTAGGTATTATCATAAAAACAAAACTTTCTTGTTGGGAACTGCCTGCGCTTGACACTCAGATTTTTGGCCATTCAGGAACTATTTTTAAACTTTGTCCCTCACACATTTATCTTGTCAAAAAGAGACGTGGAAAATCAGCAGCTCCGGGAAGACTTCTGAATGCTCGGCTGCCCGTGTTCCCCGGTGCTTTAGAGCGAGCGTGTTCGTGGCGCAGATTCAGTCAGCGACTGCTCACATCTCGCGCAACGGGAGAGGTTTGAATGTGCGTCCTAGGCGGAACGCGCTCCTCTGCTGTCCAGCGCTATACCCGAACGCCAGTGTGGGACTCACAGCCAGTAGAGGACTGGGAATTATAACCAGCTTATTACAAAACTTGCTCAACTTTTTATTTCTAGCTCATGTGGTTAAGACTGTTGCTTGCATTGTAAAAGAGCAAATCATGAACCAGCTTCCCTGCTTAGTGTTACTTTCTGTTTCCCAGGCCTGGCAGGGCAATACTTCACTGCCTGCCATGTGTCCTGCCCAAGGGCAAGACTTGGGCCACGATACCTGGCGGGTCCGTCTCAGCAGGGCCCAGCCCTCGCGTGCTCGCTGGCAGCCCGATGAGCAAGCCCGATGAGTGGCCCTTCCCCTCCGAAGCAGCTGCTCAGGGAGAGTCTGCTGCCCTTGAGTTCAGGGCCAACCCAGAGGAGCCTGGTGCGAGGGTGGGGGCAGGGGCAGAAAGGTTTAAGAAAAAGCCAGTAACTGCTTCATTAACGTGTGACCCTGTTAAAAATATTTCAAAGCATTTAACAGCTCTGCCCAGAGATGCTGGGAAGATCTGTGCACAGTTGGCTTTCTCCAGACACAAAAGGATGCATTCCTGCTCTGGAAGGTTTGCAGGCCAAGAAATTGTCAGATTGCCTTACAAATAAACAAAAGGCCCCGAGGACAATGTTTGCCCTTCTGGGTTTCTGGGTGAGTTATGCAAAGTGTGGGAGGAACTGGATGAAATGTAACCTCACTTGCTTCCTGCAGTCCAGTTAAGTAGCCGTGGCCTTAACCAGGAAAAAGAAATGATCCAGTATTGGCCATCTTACCTATTGGCATGAGATGGTGGGGAATGCCAGTCCTAGCCCCGTATTTCTGATTCTCAGCCCACCAGAAGCTGAGATGCTTTTTTGCCTGGTCCCTGGGGAATGGGTTGGGTTTAAGCTGGTTTAATATTGACAGTTTACAGGGACGCTTTTGTGAGCAAACATACCGCAAACTTCAAAAATAACTTGGGCAGGTTTTTCTAAACCTGCTAAAAATATGAAACCCAACAAACCACTCTGCATCTTTCTTAGGAGGGAACGGTTTGCTCAGGAATGTCCCGTCTGTAGGCTCCATGACGTATACGTACGTGGTGCACTGCTTTCCTGCGCGGCTCCTTGCTCCCCGACAAACAGCAAGGAAATGGAAGGAACTGGAGTTGGCCAACCTTGGCCAATTGTAATAGCTGATGTGAAATTCGGACCCTGGATGTTCTTCAGTTAAAATACTTGCTGTTTTTGCATAAGCAAGAAGACAATTTCTAGAGACAGAGATAATTCGTAAGTTATGTAATAGCTGAGAATAGAGAAATCTCAATACACTGCTATTTTACGTGTCTCCAGAGAGCTTCAAACACAGCAAAAACACCGAAGCAGCTCTGGAAGAAATACTTGCTTTAATGCCATGTGCTGCAGTACGGTTCTGCTTTCTGCCCAGTGGGCAGGAGAGAGCTCTCGCTGGGAGTCTGGGCTGCCTCTCGCAAGGCATCCAGCCAGTGCTTCAACATGAGGATGCAATCAGCGTGTTCATTACCCTTCAGACAGAGAAGGGCATTTTTAAGTCACATGTTAATGGTTTTAACTGCTCCTTGCACTACTCTTCATGGTTTTAGGAAGCAGTACCATCGCTTGTAAAATTTATTCCAACTCCTCCAGTTATTTCACAAAGAACTGTCTGGCCTCTCTCACTCTCTGCTTGCTCACGTGCCAGGATGTGAAACCAGTGTATACTGGACATATTAGTGTTACTGCAGAATTAGCTCTACTTATGAATTTGAGGGAGAACCACTCTAACACTAGTCTTATTCTGGGCAGACTGCTACTCCTAGAAAAGGTGCCATGCATCCGCCAGTTGAACTGATGCAGCCATTGCGATAGGAGAGTCTCCTCTATCGCTGGTCAGTGGGGATTATCCTGCTCTGTGTGGGATGTCAGCTTGCTCTGAGGGGTTTCCAGTCTTCTGCTGTGTTGGCTTTGTATCTAAGGTCGCTAAAACCCAGACACAGATAGAGGTTTTCCCATACGTCCTATGGGAAAGAACGTCTTTCCAATTTATTGTTTCCATAGCAGTGAAGAGATGCAGGTTGTAAGTTGCAGTAAGAATTCATGATGTTCCGGGATGGGGCAGGGGTTCTTGCATTTTCAGAAGTAGCCAGTACTTGGGGAGTTGGGGATTGAAAGCCAGGAAGGCAGTACTTTTCACTTTGGCACAGTCACCTGAAGCATTGCTGAATAACCTGCAGCAATTTCTGCAGCTACTGAATCATCATGACCCATTTGCTCCTCTTGCCTTATTATCTCTCGGAAGTAATAATCTTGACACCAATTTGCTGAGCCTAATTGCAAGCAGCAGATACTTATTCTGATGGTCTTTCCTTGGCGATGTCAATGCTTTCAGACCCAGGAGCAGGGCCGTTTCACCTTTCAAATAGCTCTGTTTGTCTCAGTGGCATTATTTACATGCTAGTCTTCAAGCAGTAGGCCTGGTGTTTCACTGCTGTGCTGTTTTTGGGGTTTTTTTTTTTTTAGGATAGGAGTATAGGATGTTGTGTCTTGGCCAAATTCCATGTTGGCAGATGCACATGCTTTCAGTGGGCCTTGACCATCATCATCTTCATTTGTTATCATGTGGCCACTGGAACAGAGCATTTGTCACTGGGTAAAGTAACCCTGCTTCCCCTTTTTAGCTAGTGCCTGGTGTTCCTATCCTCCAGTGCCACCTGCCAAGTCTCCCCGCCTCCTCCTTTCACACGAAGGCCATCCTTCTGCCTCGCACTTGTGTGGGTAGCACTTTGATCTTGGACCCTGATGTTGAAGACTATGCTTCCCTTCATCAAGCACAGACCAGTCGTCGCCGACTCCCACAACCACCTTACCCTTCTCTCCCCTGTTCTAAATCTCATTTACAATTCAGCCCTTCTCTTCTTAGCCCATACCCACATCACTAACGAAATTAAAAAAAAAAAAAAAAAAAAAAAGACTGCTAGAGATCCTGACAGGAGAGCAACAAGGGATGACCAGAAAGTCTACCATATTGCAGCCACAGCCAACTGAAGGGGAGTCAGTGCCTAGCTAACAGTTGCTTCTTGTAGAAAGTAAGTGTCTCTTCTATTTGCTTTGATTGCACTGTAATGGTCCTCCCACGCTTTTGCTCTGTATGTACAACCTTGGTCTTTTGTGGCAAGCTGAATCTTTTCCTTGCCCCCTCTGTATACTGCTGAACCCCACACAAATAGAAAGGAGAAGAAAAAAAAAGAAGCCTTTGAGGGAAATGCTCTCACCTCATCTTTGTGAGCCCCCACTGTTGCACTGGAGAGGAAGGAGGGCTTTGGTAATTTTCATTTGCACACAGCAGCAAATCCTGAAGGTCTTCTGAGGAGGCTCTTAAAACTGTTTTACAAGCTATTCATTCCATGGAGTTGGGGGGGGAGGGGGGCTTGGAAGTGAAACATGCAGTTTCCCCCTTAGGTTCCAAAACTGAAAGGTAATATGGAAAAAGTGGAAGCAAATTTGCCAACAGTTTACAGTGCATGGGAAACAATACAACATAGTGAGGTGGTCTTGCTCTTCCCTTTCTCCCTCCCTCTGAATATTTCTAACCACCAAGATTGGAGGGTAAAGGAGAGCCTGCACCTCCAAATGATTGTATGTGGCCATAACATGTTCTGAGCCTACCCTGGCTTTTACCAGTGCAGAGACTTCCCACCAGTTCTTGGTTTCACTGCAGCTCTGAAGACTACTAGCTGATCCAGTCCTAACTATGACTGCACTAAGCTGAAGCTCAGTTCCCTACAAACTTACTTACAAAATCCTTTGTTGCTGTTTGACCTTCAGTGCTGCCTGCTGAAATGGTTCATCAGCCTACCTGTGTTACAGTGTGAGCCACTCTGTTCAACCTAGGCTTCACTGGGATGTTCTGGCTCAATATTATTTGTGATGCAAAGTTAACTAGCAGCCTCACCACCAAGGGCAGCATTCAGCAACGTTCCTCTGAGCTGCAGCAAGAATGAGCTCAGTCTACACCCCAGTGCCTTGCTCAGCCGACAAAGACGGTTTGTTTCAAAGGAGAATATTCCCTTGTCCCCTACCCAAACTTCTCTCTCAAGAGAGATAGCTTGCAGAGGCCTTGTCTCTCCTACTCCTTTTCTTTCAGTACATAGAGCGGCATGGTGCTCTGTGTGTACGTGTAAGTAACGATGCACAGCTAGGGATGGGGGAAAAAAAACAGGGCTTAGATGCTGACAGGGATTTGTCTCTACTCACGTAAAATTTGTAGCAGGGCCTGAGGCATTAAGTCCATTACTGACCAGTCCCAGTACCCAAAGGTAGCTATTTACATAGCAGCTGCATGACCATTCTGCAAATCAGGGAAGTCACATTTTCCCTGGGCCTTGCCAGTGACTGGTAACGAACATGCTGAGTGTTGCTGGCAAGCAAAGATTAACCACATCACTGCAGAATGGGCTTGATACATTTTATTGGCAATACTAGTGTCATACTCAGGAACCACAACCCTTTGTCAGACTGTTAGTGTTAACTTGCATGACAAGTATCAGCAACCAACTGTATTTGAAATATTGTTTAGGTGCCTAGAAATAATAGGCATTTAAAAAAAAGAAAGGAAAGGAAAGTCATTTCATCCATTCAAGCCAACCTTTACAGATCTTACGTCTTTAGCACAACTGATGTACTGTAATTGTTATGTGGACTTTAATGTAACCTCTACAGCAGCACACAGACAATGCAGTTCTCTCATTATGCACATGCTTTAGGATCGTTTATTTTAATGCTTTCAAATAAATATGTTCCATGCAGCACACCGCAATAAATAAGGAGCAGCAACTTTCGTATAGTACATCCATTCATAATGTAAGTCACCATGTGAAACACCACATCTAAAGTCTTTGGCCCAGTCCCATACAGTGAAGCACACCACATCTGCACATAATCATATCTGGCTTCATATGGATTTAATAGGACTATGCCAGAAGGGCAATGTGAGCACAAGTTTAACCAGGGGTTCCTAGCTATTAAATACAGCTACTAAGTAGTTAAAAGGCAACAACTAAACCCATAAAGGTTTGATTTGTCTTTTCTTTCTTACTTTTCAGACAGAAATATAAAGTATGAAAATGCTCTGGATGTTTTCAGCCTTGTGTAAAGCAGTGTGATTAATACGGAATGCTTTGAGCAGTACTGGCATGTAAACTGGCATCGAAAGCCACAGCAAGACTGACTTTGACACTGAACATCGGCATACTCAACAGGGAAAACTGCTGTTCTGACCACGGTGGCCGCTGCTCAATTTCTTCCTCTAGGCTGATAGCTCCACTGCCCCTTCCTCCTCGCTGTCTGCCCGGTTGGCGCGGATTTCCACCAGGGTCCGAGCAAAACGGGTCCATTCGTCGTTGTGCGGAACAGCCAACTAGGGGAGAAACGTAATACGGAATGAGAAGACTGTGTGTGGGGAGGCTGGTCAGATCTTTGGCCCCAAATCCAGGCACCTCCTTTGAGAAGAGCTCCTGCTGCAATCAGTGCAGTTGTGCAAGACGCAGGACTGTGGCATGGGCCTCACACAAAGAACCCCGTGGCCTGGTTACTTCTACAGCTGTAAAGTACAGCCACGTTCCCAGGACAAATCTGGCAGCTTCCTATTCAGGACGGGCTGGAAAGAGTTTTTACAGCCAGTGGCAGAGAGAAAAGCTTTATCTGCTTGACTTTAAGGAAAAGTTTTTTGCTGGAGCATTGTTGCAAAATCTACCCCTCTGTTAACATATTTCAGATTTTCCAAACTAATGAGAGGCCTTGATCTCTACAAATATATACACGTATGTTTAACTTTACACATGTGAGCTGTCCATTTGAAGTCAGTAAGGCTGTGCCTAAGTATAATTGTTTGCAGGACCAAGGTCAATGTGTGTAAGGTAACAGAGACTTCAGAACACTGTATTGAAACTATTTTCTGAAGTTCATTAAAGCTCTTAATAGTAAAATAAATATATTGTGTTATTTTAGTTGCCCTCCTCTACGTTCAGGAATTTACAATTACAAGAAATGCATTATAATGGAAATGTTATACCAAGTGGATACTGCATTACTGGTCTGATTTTTGAAATCATCAGTGCAAGATCCATTTCCATTTAATACCATTGATGTTTCTAATGCAGACCTGTTGAACATTAGGGTTCAAGAGCAATATGTAATCTAAATAGCTAAACTTCCAGAAAAACGCTTTAGTGATATGACAAAATAATACTGCACTCATTTCCAGCTGGATACAACATTGCAATTTCTGGAAGATAATGCAAACTGGGATTGAGACAATTACGAAAAAAATGCAAGCAGTTTTCTCAAAGTACATTTTCATCAGCTGAAATTCCAGAAAATGGCAACAAGCATCCGGATTAACCATGCACATTCTTACTGCCATCTTACAGGCCTGTGATCGTGTCCTGGATATAATATGAAAAAAGAACTGTTGAAATACATCATGCAGTGCTTGGTACTGTAGAAGGCAACTATTTGGAAATAGGAAGCAGTATGATATAGCAAAGGGTATATTGCTGTACACCTTAGAGAAAGGAATACCTTTAGATTAAAGAATGAGTATGACCATAGCTAATCCAGTTTGTGGTACCTAATATGCAGATTATATTGGCTCACTTCTTTTAAAAAAATACCAAAAATAGTATGCTGATTACGTTCGTTTGGAACTAGCAGACTACAGGAGGACAAGAAGCAGGATGGTACACTGCGCTGGAGCGCAATGAAATCCCTCTCCTCTCCTTCCCGCCCAGCAGCCATCGATGTAACTGGAGACTGAGAAAAGGGAGTATTGCAGGAACTAGCAAGCGCCCCTTGGGCAAGAACTTGCATATAAGCCTCATGTTAACCGTGTGGTAAAGCGTTCACGTGCTCTGTTGCAAGTTTAATGTTAATCATGTAGATAGGTATATTTGCAATACTGAACCTAAATATCTCCTCTCTATCTCAATGGAGCCAGTGAGTTTTCTCAGCTATTTCACGTCTGGCTTTGGCCCTACGTCCAATATTTTGGAGAAAAATATAGTATGTGTTTAAAAGTTTCTCATGTATTGTGCATACTCCAGTAACTCAGTTACATAAGGAAAAGCTGCTTTACAGTAAGTTTGCTTTTTGCCTGTTGAAATACTGAGTATTAAAATCTGTCTCTATTTACTGAGGTTACGGGCTGAGAAGTACAATCTGTGTGAAAGCTATCTCAGCCCTCGGTAATACACGTCCCTGTACTCTGTTGTCTCTGGGTTTTTCCCTCTCCATCTTCCACTTTTTACATTTTTCTCCTTGACTTTTCTCAGGAATATTTACAGGAGTAAATCGTCTGAGACAGCTTGCACTCTCTTTCTCTCTCTCTCATGCACATACATACAGAGCGGTGGACCTGTTATGCTCTGTATTTGAAAGAAAGCTCTGTTATTTGGAAAAATCTGTAACCAAAATGCAGGTCAGTGAGCTGATGTACAGGCCAGCAGGGCACCTTTGGACCCAATCACCCACCTACCCAAGCTACTGCTCAGTAAGTCAAGGGACCATGCAAAGATCCTTCTGTCACAGATGCTGTCAAAACCATCTGAGTAGCAAATTCACTGCTACTGCTGCTGCTGTCCTAAAAGATTTTATTTCTTGTGATATGTATGGCACTGTCATTTATCAAACTCCTGAATGAAAATGACATGAGCCTGACTTATTTAAAGTAGTAAAATCATGAAAGTGAAACAATATCCAAGGCAAAGGACTTATGAATTTCATAAAGCCACATTACTCCTCGTCTGTGAAAGTCCTAAATGGCATTACGTTGTATTAAATGGCTCAAGAAGACAATATGTCATTCTAAAGAAAAAAAGGAAATACATTTATTACATTGAGATAATTTAATTTCCTTTTCTCCCCAGCACGGCCACAGACAAATAAATACAAAGGCCAGACTGTTAAAACAACTTTAGATCTCAAGCTTGAAAATTTTCCCTACAAATGGAAGTATGCATTACGCTTAACTGACAGTGTTTGCAGGAGCCGAGCCTTTTTAATGACTTAATACACAAAACAATTAATGACTGAAATGAATACATTTAGCACAGAGATGAAAACACTCAGTGTCCACATGCAATCTAATTATTTTAAACTTTGTCTTATTTTACCCCATTAAATCTCATTTACTGCTTGTTGTTTTCAATGAGAGGCCAATCCTGCTAACAGACTCTCAGTAGAACAAGCCCCTCTAACGTAAACTCCTTAGGGACAAGGAGGGGAATCTTGGCCATAGTGAAGTCAAGGGCAAAATTGACTTTTATTCCCCCACTTTATTCTGTGAAGGGTCTAATACTCAACCACATTGCTTGCCACAAAGCAAAAGACCACAAATAAAAACAAAAGCATCCACAAACTGCCATTCAAATTCTCATATGATTTGTGTGTGTGTGTGTGTGTGTGTGTGTGTGTGAGTGAGTGAGTGTGTGAGTGAGAACGCTCCCCTTCCAGTCATTTTCCATTAAAGTTCCCCCAACTGGGTACACTTCCACACACAAATGTTGGAGGCCTGTGTCTATCTACGACTCTCCATTTCAGCTTTTCTGCACTCACTCATACTGCAAATAGCAGGACAGGGCCAGGGCGTTAGAGCTAGTTAGGGGTTCCTCACTCACTTGGCATTCTTGCCATTTTTCTGTCCGCTTCGAGTACTACGAAGTAACACTTGTAGAGTTCCAGCAGTCACAATCATTACAGGGAGTAGAAACGTTCACTGAGAGATACGAACTTAATACATTTGGGCCATAAAGTTCTTTGAATAAACGGACACCAAGGTATGGAGCAGAACAAGAAAATAAATGTTATTAAATGTTCTCCTTTGATCCCATCACAATGGAACATAAGCACTACCTGCAACTGATAAACTGACTGAATTACTCTGCTTTGCTTTAAATACCATCAGGCTATATTTAGATTGGGTCAGACAGTAATTCTAACGAAGAAAAATAGTATTATCAAAGCAACATGGTGGATTTTGTCTGTTAAGTTATTGTAAGATGGGTAGTTTTCCCTTCTTTCCGGTTTTAAAATATCAAATGAGTTTGAGTAGCAGGCCTACAGACCTGCAAGCGTGGCTACAAGTTTACACATCCAAATAAGCCTGCTCCTCCTTGGGAAGTTGCACGTGCTCTACTGGTTACAACACAAAGAATTTAGGACAGACAATGTGCTCTCAAGAGGTTAAAACGGTAACTACATTTTTACTTGGGTGAAGATATTTAATTCAGGGCAACTGGGATCTTTTTTCATTTCTCACATCAAAGCTTTGTTCGGATCACTATCACTTTTTTAGAATCCCTCCCCCACAAATCACTTCCATAAAAATATTCTTGCAAAAGCACTCGATATCTATAAAATGAGTATTTGTAACTGCTTGCTACATGACCAATAAGGAAATTTCAAGACACATAACATATTCAATACTATGCACATTTACGGTTTTATCATTTCACATAGTTCACAAACTGTTTCTCGCCAATATTCAAAAACTGAGTGATATGATACAAACTCTGAGAATTAACTTTTCCACCAGCTCCATTACTCTGGTTTTAGATAAGCAGATTTCAGGTAAGAAGAGGTGAGTCTCGAATGCTCCTCCTGGATGACAGGCGCAGCGCATGGGCTCCACACCAGCGGGGCGGCCGGAGATGGGAGCCTCCTGGGCAGCACCTCAGGGCAGCTGCCGGCAGCCCCCTGTGCCAAGCGAGCTCTGTTCAGACCCCAGCTGAGGCCCCGGCACAGATGTGCAGCCGCCACAATTCATACCACATCCGAGAGCTGCACTGTTAACTTCAGCAAGCCAAGAGGCTGCATTCAGACAGGAACGCTAACTGGATTTCTGCCCAGGCTTTGGGATGTCTTACAGTTACCAGTTTCTGCCCTTAGAGGTAAATAACATTATACCTATGTGAGTCTTCCCCAGCTTACGCCTCCCCCAGCCCACCACACTGGCACGTACCACGGGAAGGCAATTATCAACTGCACAGATGGGATACGAAGCGCCTAGGAAGTGAGGTGCCGGGATGCAGCAACACATGGATTACAAATTAGGAACGTAGATCTCCCTGTCCTCTTGTTCTCCTGCTTCCCCTCAGCCGGAGGTAGCCAGCTCCTGCCCACTCAGTAGTCCTGGCCACATGACCAAAACTGTATCTCGAGGTGCCATCACCGAGTCTTTGGATGTTTTGAAACTGAGGTGCTTCTCTGGGTTTCCTGGGTGATCATTCTAGCAAGCATTTCAAGCATAGTCTTGAAGCATATATAAGTGCTCCACTTAATGCTAATTCTGACCAAGGAGATGGTCTATGTGGTTGTGGCAAGAAAGCATCAGAGCAGCTCGCCCCACGGCTCACTGTGCGAGTCAGACACAGATAGCAGGGCAAAGACTGGGTTTCACCAGGAACAGCCTCCTTCATCGTCTCATCAACACAGAGATTTCCTCACTTTGCAAAGCTTCCTATCCACATACCAGAAGGTTGCCCAAGATCTTACACAAGCAAACACTATTTCCTATGTTTTCAAAGAAATCAAACTATTAGAAACTTCACTGAACATTACAGCTCTTAAACTTGTAATACAGAACTCAGGAAAAGGATATGCTCAAAATTACAGATGACTGTCAACACTGTCATATGTGCCAGCTAGTGCTAGACTGGCCAAGCAAGCAAAAAAACAACAGAAAAACTGTGCCTGAAAGCACAAATCAGCATAAATTTCTTCTCATTTTCAGATCAGTTAACCCCTTCTGGTAACCTTTTTAAAAATAAGAATGCTTTCTTTTTTTTTTTGAGACAACAAAAAAGTTTTGTATATGCCTTTTAAAGGAATCCAGCCAGAACGTTGAAACAAGATATATTTCAAGTTTATCAGTATATTCTCCACCCATCCATCTTTTTTTGTGGCCAAAATTGTTTCAGCTCAAGCTGTCCAAATAGCTTGTTTCCCTGAAAAAAAAAAACTTTCCATCAAATTAACTATTCACTGAGGATATTTCACTTTATTCCTGGCTCGTCTTCTTCCCTGGAGCTTCTAGATCTTTGGGATGGGAGGTGACAACTCCTCCGCCTCTGTCTGTCCATGCGCTGTCCCAGCACAGCTCTCCTCCGAGGGCTAGGGCTCCCCTGAGAAGGGGGAAAAGCGCAGCAGCACTTTCCACACCAGCAGCCTCCTCTTCGGAGCAGCCAATCTGCCCCACTCTCAAGAGCTTGGTGGTCTGTATTTAACCCACTGCGTTTACTTTTAATGGCTGTACCGGATGGGTAAATTTATGTGTCACTGCAATATCAGTTAATAAACTGCAGCACTGGTTATTGGAGAAAGTATTTTGGAATTCCAATCACCAGGTTAATAATTATAGTTTGCGTCTTCCCCAAAAGCTCAGATGCCTTAGAGCAGAAAGAGGTGTGGGATAGCCTTTCCCAACATTGTCTCCGGCTGAGCAGAATTCTTAAGGAATGAATTTTTCCAGCCAGAACAATTTAATCACTTCAAATCTTGACGTCCCGTGAACACAGGTGTAAAAGGAGAATCTGAAAATGATCCGTTATACCACGACTTGGAACCATCTGCTAGGCCAAAGTATGTGGTCTGCAGCTGGTCCAGGGAACCGTTTTGCCACACAGTGTTTTCAATTAACAGTTTACAGACGAGCCTGCATGGTGGTCTGAGATCCGCTTTAAGGGTGACAGTGGTCCCTGGTTCAAAAATCTGAGAACCACTCAAACACGCTTTATAGAAATACCTTGTGCTTTCTTATTTTTTGTCTACAGAAACCCTTACTCTGATCTCAGTTACATGGTGGGGCTCTACAGCTAGCCATCAGGTTCCTGAGACCAGAAACTTTCGGATTAATATGCATCTTTTATTAACTGCATTTGGCTTTCTTGCTGTTGGGGTGGGGTGGGGAAGAAGGATGAAGCTTTGCCTTATTTTAAGCAATCTATTTGCTTGTCTCCATTTCCATACATCTGCCTTTGCAAAAAAATCTCGTATCCAACAAGGGAAAACAAAAATTTTATGAAAAGCAGTGTTTTTCTCATTTTTAAAATACTTTCTTGCTATTCTAATTTTTGAGAAAAGCAGGTAAACACTCTTTGATGAACTAGCTAATTAAATGACAAAACATTCAGATTGAGTTTGTGAAAAACATAGCAAGTATGGTAAATTAGCTTTAATGACTAAACTCTCAGACTTCACAGTAAGTTCGTTGTGCGTGTGGTTTATCACCATCTTTATATTCCTTCAGTTTAATAGCATCATTAAATAAATGTAGCTCCAGGAGAATATTATCTAAGTAGTTTTATCTAAGCAAATTTTTCTCAACCTGTATTGTCCAGATCACACTCCAAAACTGTGTTGTATTGAAAAGAAATCTGCTACAAACACTTGTGCAATGGATTATCAATATCTGAGCGCATTTATGACACGGTTGGGAAAAATATTTCTATGATAAAATATAACTATTTCTGCATGATCTTTTCTAAGAAGTAGAACAGACAATGGGCCCAATTCTCTGGGTAAGCGAGAGCACTTGCAGGATGAATATCATAATGCCTACAAATAAAAAAAATTATAATTCTCCTTTAAGCAACTGATCCTATCCTCTGGAGTTCAACAGATGTTTTATCACTGATTTTTAGGGCTGATTTGAGGGTGAAAATAGACATGCACATACAAATATTACATGTCTTGATACACACACACATACAGTAGGCAGGCATGCACCTATTCTGGCCCTGATCTTGCCCCGCAGAATCAATTACAAAATGCCTTTGATATTCTCCTCAACATATATGGATTTTTTTTGTGTGTGAAAAAGCCTGTATTTTTCCAGGCAACACCCCATGCCACACACATAGATGGAAACAAAGTGGGAGGTAATATGCAACGAAATGGCCACCAAAGTAACCAAGAGCACCCTTTTCGCATAACTGCAGTCCCACTGTATTTAACTCTTGGGAGAGCCTAGCATCACTGTTAACAATGGATGAAACCACTGGCAGGAACTCAAACCCCACATACTCCATGCAGATGATTTTAATAAGATACAGTGTTTAGACCACAAAGGATACACTCCAGAGTAGCTCTATATATATTTGTTTACTTAATTGAAGGGTGGAATACCATAGGCAGCCTAAATACTGCATTTATTCTATGCACAGCAGTCAGTCTAGTGTCACAGACACAGTATACACCACCCTTCTATGAAGTTAATTACTTAGCCCTCATCTAGATTAATGTCTGTTGTGATTTACTTCTTTGCAATTCACCAGCAGGGTCTGATTTAACTAGTGCTGCCATAGTAAAAAGAAGACAAAATATTAGCTTATATGACAAAAAAAGCTTAATTTCAAACAGAAACAGAATACATTTTCAGGAAACTGACTTTGTCTCCTTAGGAGAACAGTAGCTGCTAAATTGTTAAGTATTTGATGGTAAATTGTTTTTTGAATACAAAACCAACAATGGTGTTGTTTGTTTTAATAATTTATATGTAATATGCAAAGATATCCTGCATAAAGGGCCTCCATAGGAATTCACACATTTGAATACTTTACCGATTCTTTCCTGTACTTAAACCTCTTTGTCTACAGCGGTCCTCTTGGTACCAGGCTAACAGCAGAGCAGTCTAAAATGTAGTCTGTGAACTATACATATGTCACACGCAAAGGCACGCTAGGAAAACATTAAGACTACAGATTCTGACACTCCAAAGTTAGAAAATACCACAGTTTAGGTTAATTCCTTTAATTTGACTGCTATTCGTTTTGCTTTATGACACAGTCTTCAATCTTTCTCCAAAAAAAAAAAAAAAAGACGAAAGAAAAAAAAAAACTTGTGCTGGATGCAAATATCAATTACGGAAAGTTTTAACCCGAAGGACTACAACTTGATAGGGCATATGGAAAAGAAAACAAGGAAGTGGAAAGCATCTTTAATTACAGACAATGCTACAGATCCACCTATAATATCAGAGTTGGTGCAGGCTTTCCTAAACTAACTAAGAAGAATGATGTCCAAGCAATCAAACAGATTTTTTTTTCTTAATTAATGCATAAAAAAGCTGCACTGACATTCCACTATGGAGAATAAAATATTGCGTAATCCTAAGACTCTTGAAAGAGATGACTGAAACTCGAAATTTAGATTACTTCTGGTTCCTTAGATCATCTCTTACTTTTAAAATATGAACTTCAAGCTATAAGAATTTCCATTGCTGGCTTCAGTTTCTGCAGAAAAGGTGTGCGGCTGACAGCACCAAATGGCAGCTGTTTTACCTACTGCGGCAACCAACAGCCTAAGTCAAGAGAGCTCTGATTTGCAGAGACTGTAGGCTAACCCACGTAAGGTCAGACTGCTTCCACCACTCATTTTGTGGTGATTCTCTTCTATGCATCTCCTCATGCCTCTTTCAATGGCAGTGACTATCGGCCTGTTTAGGTCCCTAGCAACAGAAGATAATTGATATAATTGAACTTTATGTCTAGTCTTTAGATGCATGAGCAAACAGACCATTATCACATGTCTGCCATGCTTCAGAGAAGTTTCAAAAGAGGTGGTGCCCTAAGCAGCAAAGGTCTCACAATTCCTACATATTCATCACATCCGCAGTACCATCAATTTACAGGTAAGAGTAAGAAAAACAGTGAAGTACACTGCCTGTCATTCAGCTCCCATAAGCATTTTACTCCTGCTTTGATGCCAATTTCTCAGACAAAATAATTGAAAACCTGTAATTTTTTGCATGAATTTCAGGACATTTAATGCTTTAGGTGATTACGTAAGAATGCCTCCACTGCAGGAGAAAGCCTAAAAACGCCAAATGGATTGAAACTAGAAGGTAAGTGAAAGGAGCCTTCCGTCTGTTATTTTTTCAAGTCCTTTGCTTTGTATTGTCAACTACATTGACTTGGGAGAATTGCCCCATCATTTTTACCTGAAATACTACAGCTTCAGCCCTGTGGGGTGATGCACTGGTAAAGATGTTTCCCTGAAAGTTCAGCGAAATGAAGGGCTACTGCCTCAGGGAGGAAATAAATCACTGTGTCTTTGCTTAGCTTGCTTCCTTTCTAAACCAAATCCGCCACTAGTGAGTCATGGAACAGCCTGGCCGATTTGGTTTAGAATTACCAGGAAATCTACAGGAGCAGGAATTGTAAAGGACTTCTGCCACTGCTTTCTGGCTCCCTGTCGGCAAATGGTCACTCTCACCAAAACAAGCGTATGGACTACTGCTCAGTGTTCTCGGTTTGCAGTGCCATCCCTGAGATTCCGGACGCGTTCTATTAATTGCAAAAGCTTATCCACGAAAAAGCTGGGGTTTCTGCATTTCAGGCATAGACTTTTCAATCACTTTTCCATCACATCACATACTAGGCACTCAAGGATATATTTCACGTTTAAATTAAATACTGAATATGGAATTTTAACTGCTGAATAGGAGGATGTATTATGGGCTAGAGTTTTCCTTATCTCTCATTTTAGGTCAAAATGCTACTCTCTAAGTCATGAATTAAATAGTTTTTCATGTTATGCTGTTTTCCAAATCATAAAAAAATTAAAAACATAATTAAGGATTCTCAAAATGAAAACTGCTATTGGATGTGACAAGTTGAAACCACAGAAGCATCATAAGACTGCTAATTATACAAAACAGCTCTTTTCTCAGAAGTGTTTAACACCACAATGATAGTATATGAATTTCAATGAAATCTGCAAATTGCTACACACCAACTGAGTTTAAACTAAATTTTGCATTTGCTACCTCTCCCCTTCCATACTCTGCATTACTTACGGCTATAAGCATTTTCCAGTTGCACTTCTTTTTAAATCAGAAGAAAAAAGGATGATAAAAATCTTTCAGAGAAAATATTTTATTATCTCACAGACTAATTAGATATTTAAAATACATATTCCACCAAACTATCAGCATACATTTACTTCAGTTCCTTTCCCCACTAATTTTCGAGGTTGGTGGGTCAGAACAGGGGAGACTAGCTGAAGCGTTCACTCAGTCTCCACTCCCTAACGTACAACCACCATCAAATCCTTATCTTTTCCACTGAGCATCTTTGAAGGTTTTCAGGAGAAGCAGAAACTGAGAAGCTACTAGTGAAGCCACTGCTAGTGCAGATGTACTAAGCATTCGAAAGATGCACTAGTATGTCAGATCCGCGGCCTGCCTTTTGTTCTCCCTTGTCCTCCACACTGTTTCCCTTTTCAGCAGGAAAACACGGGAGAGTTACCCACAGGAAGACTCTTACATGCTGATATCTCTTCTCCCCCTCCTGCAGACCTTACTGCGTGGAAAGCGAATGATCTCTTACGGTCTCTCTTCTGTCACTCTCATCACTTCGTTATCTGAGCGCCTTCTAATAGTGCATTAAGCTACATGATTAACTCCTGTCACATGTGGCTTGTTCCCTCTGATCCTCTCTGCAGGGGGAGAATCTGGGCCTTGGCAAAGGAAAAGGAAACATACACTGTGCAAATTAATAAAAAGGACTGGAGCCAGATATTTTTTGGTGCATTGGTTGGTTTTCTTAAGCTTTTTCTTTCATATGATGAGGACTGGAGGAATTCTTATAAAATATGTTTCTATTGTATTGGAAATTCATGTCTTTTTACCCTGTGGAACTCTCTGGGGAGCTAGTCAGATAGTATCTCTGGAGAACTACCGAGACATTTTATTGTAAGTAACTGAAAGGTAAGGATGAAGAGTCAAGGGAACCTTTAGGACGACTATTCAAATCCCTTCTCTGTCTGTTTTCACTAATGTCCATTTAACTTCAAAATGTCGTACTCTCACCTTTAGTTTTAACAAGTAATCTTCCAGTAGTAAAATGAAAGTGGAACTTCATATTCATTTATCATCAAATAGAAGAAAATCTATCTTTACTAAGAATGAACGTACTTCAGGGCATCAGACAGGAAAGTGACCCTGTGGTCAACCAAGTTCCATCTACTGCTGTATCACACACAAGCATGTTACAAAATCCTGCTCATACGCTCCACCTTGACTGGAGAGAGGCTGTTTTTTCCCACTGCTGTTTTCCCACTGCTGTTTTGCTGTTTTACCTGTTTTGCAACTTTTTAACTTTTAACAGTTAAAAATATTTTTCTAATTTTTGACTTAAGCTAATAATACACAGTCAGCTTGAAGCTACATGCTTTTGTGACTACCCTGTCTTCAACTTCATTAGTCCTCTCTCTCTGGCCCTAAGTACTCCTGTGTTTATAATATATGAATCATATTTATTCCTCTCAGGCTCAGCCTTCCACACCAAGTTCTTTAGTTTCTTTCCCTTTTCTTGTTTCCCAGAAGAATATGCTTCAAGTATTCTTTTAAAATACACGTATTTTTAAGTGAGGGGAGAGGAAACAATTTTGAAGTCATCTTTTAAATACGGACAGTTTTCTGAAGCTAATTTGTAAGTAAGGCAGGAGATCATGAGATTATGACGAACGTGATATAGTAGGGCAGAGTGCCTGTGGCAGGGCATGAATTTCAAAAGGTGCAAGGAAAGGAAATCGCAAGGTAGCAGACAAGGCCTGGACTGGCACTGCAGATACATAGCTTCAACCCTCAGCAACAGGTCTTGGATAAGTCACTTCCGTTTAGATCATGGCTTGGTTTTCCCACTTGCAAAAGTCTTCCTGAACAATGGCCTGTCATTAGGAATGTAAGACCAAAGTCTATAAGGTTCTATAAGGTTCTTCTGCCTGCTGTGATGAAAGTTAAATTTAAGTACCAAAACATACTGCAAGAACAAGATAACTCGCACCCTTTTCCACTTCTTACCGGACCAGTACTGACATGCATACAGTCATGAATATGGGTGTATATGTGCACTCACAGGCATAAGTGTATGTATTTATAGTCTCAATATAGCCAAGCCTTGTTTTAAACTGTAGAAGTATTTAAATGATTCATTTTAACTTATCAACATAACAGCGCTGTTTTACCATAGGAGAATAAACCAGTGCTTACATAAAGACCTCAAAGCATTCACAGTAACCTAAAGTAATGAATATTGTAATGAGAAACACAAGTATTTAGGGTGATAATGACTGGACTTTGCTCTACTTAGATCGGCTCACCCCCTACGGAGGCTACCAAAGCTTAAAGATTTTATCACCCTAGTAATCAGCAATGGGTAATGGCCTTCATAAAACACAGTAATTAAATTGACTGATTTCAAACTAGTGCATTTTTTTCATTAGGGAGTTCTTATTTAACCTACTTCAAAAATCCCTTTGTGAATAGTGGCTATATCAGTCAAAATTCAAACAACGAGGGATGACAAGTGTGTTCTGTGCAGTACTTCAGTTATTATTTAAGTAAAAAGTCAGAGTTCCTAGTATGCTGTCATTCTTTTTTCCTTTGGTCATCCAAGAGCTTCCGTTTTTAAAAGTCTCTCAAGACTGAACATTATAAAACTGGGGGCAGAAGGGAAACAAATCAAAATCCTAGCTCTTTACATTTTCCAGTAACTAGTAAGAGATCCTGCTTTGTTAAAACAAGCTTTTAAAATCCTCTACGGCCAACATTCAAATCTCCATAGCAAAAATATCAACGGTGAAATTCAGACTCTGCCTCACAATCCATTTAATTATGCTTTATGCCTGCACTGTTATAACTACTGTATCTTATTTGCTATTTGTACACTTTTGAATAAAACGTGGTGCAACTATAACCCCCTATTATTGCTGAAATCTACTTTCACAGCGTGTGTGTAGGCCATTCACCTGTGTTCCAAGAAATTTCACAACTCATGTCAGATTTTAAAAATAAAATACTTTATAGCAAGTCTCAGTTTCACTTTTGTGGAAAAAATATCCCTTTCCTAACCCAGTACCTGCTGTGCAAGGGCTTTATGATGGTAGAAGAAAATCTACAAGAAAATCTACTCAGATAACTACACAACACAAAACCTAGCTTCGTATTTCTGTCCTCTGGACTACAGTGTTTTTTAATTGCATTAAAGAGAGACTGGATACGTGCAGAGACAAAATCTATAGTGAAATACAGGGATCTCAGGATAGGTGTACAAAATACCAACCCTTCCCCACTGTACCCAGAAAAATAAGTGAATTAATAGTCATGCTGAAATGTGAGCACTGGTCACGAACATGCATTTTTCTCTGCCTCAAACCTTAAGAATCTCAGAGCAACAGGTAAAGGCTCCCTTTCAAATCAAAGGGAATTATTTTATAGACGCTAATTATTTTATAGCCAATTCCTGTTGTAACACTTTGTCCACACATTCAAGGCAGTTGCCAGCTCCTCCCTCACTGGTCATATATTTCAAAATGAGATACAGGACTAACATCCATCATGGAGTAAATGTTTAAGAAAGACTCTCTTGGGCTTTTTCTTCTTCTGTAAATTTAGCAGCCAGACAAGACTAGTAACTCATCTTATGTTTTCACCCCATGTTGTCGTGTTGAAGTCATACCAACACCAACCCAAGAGTAAATTGGTTCACTCATGATTGCTGTCCTGGAAGTTGTCATTCTATCCATCAGAATCAGTGCTTTTCACTTCACTTTGAAGTGCTGCAATTAAGATTTTTGCCATTTTGATGCAACAGCCCCATTTTAAATGTGAGTCAATCTGAACGTATTTTTCAACGTACACTGCAAACAGCCCAGTGCAGCAGCCCTGAAGGGGCTTAAGGAGACATTACTGTTTAAACTTAGCAAGTCATGTAAATATAAATATGATGGGGATTTCATTGCAAGGAAGAGACGATGGAGATGATAACCATGCAAAGATTTCCCATGGCATTGCTTTCTTTGGCAAAGCCCAGGGGGCAGAGCTTTCCTGGATGGTCTAGGGAAATACCTTTTCTTACTTTTCTCCAGTTTCATCCAGCACGCAGGTCACCCTTTAAAAGCATGACTAGAATCAGTCATCTGAAACGCTGCCAAACAGATGCAAGTTTGTCCTGTTACTAGTTTAACAAAACAAACAACATATAGTAAAAAGCTCCTTGTGATTACAGTTTCAAACTCTCTTCTGCAATCCGGTGCTGAAAACTTATTTTAACTTTAGATTTTACCACAATCAAATAATAAATCATTGTTTTACAGTTTCTATCTATTTATCCACACTGCAAACAAATTATGCCCTAGAAGAGATTAATGGAAAAAAGAAATAATGGAAGGTGGAAGAGAAGCTGCTTCTTTCACAACTGAAGGCACAAACAGCATTCTAAATGAGCCAGGTAAGCAACAAATGTGGTTGTTAGAGAATATTTATGAGAGCGGCAACTGTGTAACATCACTGAAGCATGCACAATGGCAGCAAGCTTTTTATAAAATTTATCTACAAAAGAGACATGTAGTTAGGTCTAACTATCAATCATCCGGACATGTGAATAAATCTATAGTCAGTGGTCCATGCTCTGTTAAAATCACCTCTTACCATAGAGAAAACATGCTGCCCAGTAAATAAACCGTAAGACCACAGAAGCTAAAATGACATATTTTACATATCATCACAATAATAATATCTCAACTATTAGACCAGCAAAGGTTTGTATATTTAGATCTCACAGAGAGCAAAGCATATTATAATGACTGGTTAAATGCTCTGAATAAGTGATTTAGGTTTAACATGACATCACACTGAAACAACCAGATTTGTTTTCTTTTTAAATTCACATTCTTTAAACCAGTGGTTACTGATCTACAAGAGCACATCTATACGGACTACTTAAGTCTCTTCTCCCCTGGAAGTGTGTGTATAACTCCCATTAATGCTAATGGGCATAAAGCACAAGCATTGAGAAGAAAATAGACCCCTCACTGTGAAAATAAATGTGTTCAGTTATTTTCAGACACGATGCTGAAATCAAACAAGTAAAAGTACATACTCTAAGGAGATAACATTATACAGCCTAACTGAAAATGTCACCATTATTTTTAACTCCCTGGTCATGGACTCTGTCATATTCTTCATGTTGCTGCTATTTGTCATAAAGATCATGACTGGATGACTTGTCAGAAGGAAAAGGGCCAAATCCAAAATTCTTACACAAGAAAAACAGCCCTGATCTTAAACTCCTTGCCTTTGCAAACAACGTAAGGTTAGGCCTTATGTCTTAGGCTTTCATTTAGGCCATGTAATATTTTCTCTTTACACCATAACCAAGGGTTAATTGCAGCAATACACTTTACTGTTCTCTAGAAGAGGTCTTTAAAACTGTGATGAATATAATAAGGTAAAAATCTAATCACCTACATTATTTGACATCTTCCTTAATGATTTGATATCTTAACATGTTTGCTGCTCTGACCAAAATTCATTGAATCAGTTCTGCTGGTTCAAATAGGCAAGAAAATTTGCTTATACACCAATGTGAGGTTCAAAGTCGCTGTGCTTTATTATAGTACAACAACATATATCCAGTTCTTTTCATGATGGAACCAACTTTTTGCAACTTTATAGCTAACCTAATGAGATGTTTAGAACAATCATGAGAAAAGGAAGGTTTAAAAAAGGGTGCAATAATAAGTTGAGTATTAATGTTTTCGGTGAACGTACATAGGTTCTTTGGAAAGGCCTGCTGACTCTCTGATGGGAGCAATCACACCCATCGTCCCAAATCAGAGAGGTGCACCTTCAAACAAACAAATGCTATTAGGTTATACATCAATCAGGGACGAGCTTTAAAGAGACTGTAGCCTAATGGCATGCCAGCTCTTCCGGCAATGACACCCTTTCAGAAGTCAGTGCCAGAGGAGAAGGGTAGTGGTCTAGAGTTGAAAGATCAACTACCATGGCTGAGTCTAAGGTTTTATGATACGGACGAGGCAAATGTGAGAGCTAGGTGTTGCTAGGTGCTGGGCAGTCCAGCTCCCTGCCCCTTGCCCCCAGCCACATGTTCACATCACTTCCCTTGAACTGTTGCTGGTGCTCATCTGCTCTCCCAGAGTCAGTTAGTTCACAGAGAAAAATAGCCCTAGGAAAACAAAAGGTCAAGGCTATTCCTCCGATTTAGCTCCTTGCACCACAGCGCGGGGTCAGACAGGCACTACTTCTGGCACGAAACGGGGACAGCAAAGTATGTGGCTAGGGCTGACAGAGGCAGTAGGGCTGACCCTTTCAAACTGAACCCTGAGCCCAGCCCAGCCATATCTCAGAACCAAACCCACATGAAAAGGATACTCAAGGCAGATCCCAGATGAGCCAAGGGCCTCACTGATCAGTGTCTACATACTGAAGGGAAGAAGGAGCCTCAAAGACTGCCGTATTTCTGCCAGACACTTCCAGAGATGCACGTACGTGCTGCGGAGCCACTGCGCACCATGCCTGGGGACAGCTATGCATCAAGTAACTCATCAGAGGGCTCTTTATGAACTGGCACAGAGGGTTAGTGAGTAAAGAAGCTGTTATTCACTGTACAAGCCCTCAGCTGCAAGCACTAGAACTGCAAAGTATTTCTGCATCTCCCTTAAGGGAGTTCTTTGTAGTGACAAGAGTTGCGCTGGAGAATAGCTGAGCGCCCTTCTTCTTTTATAAACCAGGAAAAGCTCCTAACAACACAGCAACCCTGGCAATATTTGAGGCCACAGTCCAGACCACCTCTCCTAAATTTGGCACAGGAATTACTGCAGAGACCGATACAGCCAAAATGAGCAGTAACTGCAAAAAAGAACAGTAAATAAACCAGGTAACAAATCAGAAAGTTCCCTAACTTATTTTGAAAAGGGGGGGAAGGGCGGCAATGGCCCATGACATGTCAGCTGCTGTACGGACAGACACTTATCTATTTGCCTAAGTACGTATGGCGCTGAGCTGGAGACGCTGGGGCTCCGCACAGGCCGAGCATGTAACACCCGTAAAGCAGAACACGTTATGTAACACTGATTTGGACTCACACAAATAACTGCTTTTGAATGGCTCTCTTTTCTTTTTCTTTTCAAGTAAGAGAAGCCTGCCTTTCTTTTTGATCTGAGTGTATCACTGTGACTCATTTTGCAAGTTCAATTCTGATTATGCAGTGAAAAGGCCAAAAACTTAAATATTACTTCTTCTGCAGAGAACACTAAATCTATTTTCTCCTGGGTGAGCTTGCAGGGATAAACAATCCTGTGAATGGTTTGGTGTATGATATGCAAAAAGAGACATTTCTACAGCCTGTCTAGACTCCCAGACAAGATCAAACTGTGTTGTCATCAGAGACATTTCCATAGCTTGTCATATCACTTGGAAGACAGAAACCCCACCATTTCAAAGCAATCACGCAAAAATAAAAAATAAATAAAAACAGCCTGACCTGCCAGTACTGTCGTGGAAATCTGAATATAACAACCTTACACAATTTACAAATTATGCTAACAATACAGCAAGAAGTTTCAGCAAACATTTGTGAAGAAAGGCAACTCCTGCACAAGTGAATGCAATCCAAAAATATGAGTCATGCACAAGCAATTTTGCTATGGGCCATAAAATCACTTTATATGAGTTACAGATAATTCTGTATGTATCTATAATGTTTCCCTACTGTGTAGAGATGGATATCTCAGTATCCTATCACAGATAATGATGGAAAACAAATTCTCTACATAAAAGCTGATTGCTCAGAGATTCACCCTTGACTGTTCCAAGGAATTGTAACGCCGACAGAACACTTTACACTGTATTCATCAACAAAGAGGCAGATTCCATCAGTGCCAAACATACTGCAGTTTAGATGGTTTTTATAGTATGCAGTAGGGTGAATTGGCTGCAGCCTTAGACACAGAATACACATCTTGCTATTTCTCAGCACCTACATATTGTCTTTATCACACACACATCTACAGTGCTTCAGAATGACTTCTCTCATTTCCTCCTGTTAGCACCTTTGCACATTTTCAGACAGTAGTATTAAAAGAACAGATTTGTTCTTTACATGCCATGCTGAGGAAATCTGCAACGTCAAGCTAGTCATGAAATCAGAGACATGAGAATATAAAAGGTGAATCCTACAAGACCAACTTCAGAACAACACATCTTCCTTTTACAACTACATTGTCCTTTTTATATTCCTTTGTAACTTTTTCCAACTGTACTCAAGGAATCACTAACAATTAAAAATTGCTAAGAAACACTGAAGACTGTTTTCATGAGGGAAAACAGACTTCCCTCATGAGACTTTAACACTCGTTACCCCTTTGCAAGGTACCTTTACAACCACCATACTGTTGGCAACCCAAAACCAATGGGGATTCCACTGAAAGTCATCTGGCACCTTCTCTGGATGTGTCCTACTCATATGTAACACTATATGATTTTCTCTCAAACTTGGAGGTTGTACCCTCCAGGAGCTGGGTCTTAAAAAGAAAAAAAAAAAAAAAAAAAAAGGTAAGGTACCTCTCCAACATCATAGATCCATATGCGGCCTTCTGAATCACCAACTGCTACCTCCTTCCCAGCCTGGGCCCAGCGGACACGGTTGAGGGCAGAAGCTCCTTCAATTGTCACGCTGGCTGTGGGAACCTGTTAAAACAATAGCAATAGAAATGACAATAAAATCATGCTACCTGTGACTCTACGGGTCAGTTTAGAACGTTCTGTTTAGCTCAATGAGTCACAAGTCCCTTGGCATTGCTGAAAGTAACCTACAATCCTCGTTAGAGGGAAAGAAAAAAAAGGGTTCATTGTTTCTTCAATCACATGTGCTAAAAAGAGGGAAGACTAAGAGATTGCTTGGAATGGGTAGGGAAGACTTTTCCACAATAAAGGGCAACAGACAAACCAATTTTTCTTCACTTTGGAGACACGCAAACCATATCAGCTTCCTCAGAAGACACGGATTTATGACCAAGAATCAGCTGACCAAGAATCATTTCAGTCTTATCCCGGGTTTTTACCTGACTAATCACAGAAAAATCCTAATATTCATGCTGACATATCCTTTCAATTCATACCCAAATCTACAGCTAGACAAAGAGGTCAAAGCTCAGGTATTACTTAAGAAGAGCCCTGAGAATGACTTAAGAGTGAGGATGCAGCAGAAATGAGAATAGCTGAACTCATGTTCAGAAACTTCAATACTCCCACAATTCTCTTTTATACTTCTCCCATATTCCCAGGAGCCACCTTCTGGTTTAAGTACATCTAGATGCTGTTTAATCCCCCCACAGTCAACCAACAAATCAACAGATGATCCACAAGAATGCATGAAGATTCTGGTTAGTATGTAGGATGAATAGAGCAATGAACATTATCTTTGAAGAAGTATTTGTAATCTCTACTGGAATGAAGTCATCACAGAGAGGCTGGAGGAAGAAGGATTTGTGCGGTGTCTGTCCCATATAGGCAAATCATTCAGGTGATTTAGGTCACTTCATAAGACAAATGATGGATAACCTGTAAGTCTGCTAACGGTCCACCAAGCCACCTTTAATAGGAGAACCTGTCTGAGCAAGGAGTCTGCAGTTTGGCATGACAGACCTCTGAACAAAGCTTTTTTGCTTTTATGTGTCTAGGTCAGAGCAAATGGGACAGAATGGCAGTTGCAAAAGCAGCTCCTTCATCAGACCAATCTGCAGGAACAGATCTTAGTCACACAGAAGAATGCGGACAAGGCAATGTCCCAGGATCTATAACTGGACATGGAATTGGGGAACATTCTAGGCAGGAAGAGGCATCTGGACAGGAACCAGAGTGTGGTCTACTTCTGGAGGAGTGACAGCTACTCCTGCCCTTGCTGGGGGGCACGCTGTGCAGAAGCGGGAAGAAGGAAGCTTAAAAGTGGTATTAAAACTGGATCTGTAAATACAGAAACTGACAAATTAACAAAAGCAATGCTTAACTAACTTCATCTCAGCTTTTAGGCTGTAGTTTTATATTATAGGTGCAAAGATCCACATGAAAAATAATTTTAAGACAATCGTTTTATACTTCCACTGCAATCTCCTCTTCTCAGCTCTAAATCCTTCAACATGTCACACGGTGATGGTAGGAAGCAAAAACTTTGCAGACTTCCGGAGAGACTCTAGCCCTGGCCACAGCACGTGCGCAGCCCCTCTAGCCGCAGAGCAATGACACGAAAGTGAGACTGCTGCCTTGCACCTCTCCATCTGAAAACTCCCCACTTCTCTTTGTCACTGATTCTGACTAAAGGCTGTAAAACCAAATTGGTATCTCCGAGCGTAACAGGCTTGGCAAGCTAACTCATCATGTCGGTAAACGGCTGCACAGTGGTGTCCTGAGTCCCACATAGGAAATGAAAAAAGATATTGTTTGTAGAATGATTTAGAAATAATGCTGGAGAGCAATCAGAAAGCAGATACCATCCTCCCCCTTTAAGAAGTTATTCAGAGGCACATAAGCCACTGAACTCATCCCTCCATTGTTTCAGGCCTAGGTCCTGTCCAACGCAGCATTACCAATAAAAGCTGGCATCCACTCCAACTCCTCATCCTGGCTACGTTACTGCTCAGTGCATTCGAGTCAGGGGCTTAAATCTGACACTGGGTCATTGACCCTTGACAAAATCACATTACAAAACTGGTAAGTTTTACTCCTGTGACCGCTGTTTTCTAGAAAAACCTATTTTAATTTCAGCCAAAATTAATTGCATAACATTTGGAAATGGGTTTCTTCAAACAGCAACTAAGTGCCATTTTTTAGAGCACTAATCCACTAACTAGCTACATTTCTCAGAAAATTGTAGATCAAAGATATTTGTTTCAAATGAACTACACAGCGCACATTTAAGACACTGAATTTTTAGAAGATCTTTCAGAAGGCGGAAATATACAATGCTGGAACTGTTTATGTTGCTGTTGTTGTTAATACAGCACTCTTTCAGCGCTCCACATAAAAACAAACAGCATGCATGCTGCAGATACAAAACACAACCTATGCTTTTTTAAAAATCCAATGGTTTTGTAAAATCCTATTACTACTCCACAAAGCTGTCTAACAAGACAAAAGGTAATCATGAAATAGTATTTTAAAATCCAAATAAAAAGCCTCTCTAGTGGCACAGAGAGAAATATAGTCAAACCCTATTATCTTAAAATAGTTCCCTGCTTTGAATAGTGATAGGTTAAATTACACACACCTATTTTAGATTTCAAAGATCTGAGTTTATTTTATAATGGTGGTATGTTAGCATCGTGTTTCAAAAATTATATTTAAAATACTTTATAAATCGCTAAAGTTGGTGCTTGTCAGATTTTTAACCATTTCAAAATGAGATTTTACAGGTAACAGATTGAGAAAGATGTACTCGGAAAAACCTGAACAGTAAGGATATATCTTTTTGCTTCTCTTGCTTAGGTAGTGTCAAAACTTGCTTGTAAATATATCTTTTATCTGTTTCTAGAAACTGACACCATCTTTACACTTTCAAAGCGAGGGTATGATATGCAAAAGAAAAGTATGCTTGAACAGAATATAATACAGCAGAAATATGCAAATTTATATATTAGTGTAATATCAGTTTATAGATAAATAAGACTCATCGATAAGCCAGAGACCTTCTTTAACACTGATGCAAAAAGAAAGGTTACAGATACATAGGTAAGAAATCAGCAACTGCTATCCTGAAACTATCTGCAAATCTCACATACTTATCTACAGAAATATTAAGTCAGCTTGTAAAAGAATGAACAAGTGGGGCAGGTTTTTAGAGCTTTTTTAATATTCATTTACGAAATATAAATCAAACATGATAACTTGTATTGCTATTACAAAAATCATTTCTGGTATCCACCGATCAAAATGCAGCACACAAATACTCCTGTCATTTTAAACTGAGTAATTAGAGTGATTAAATCTGTGGTATGGTCAAATGATTTTAGTTATTTTGATCAGAAAGCATCTAGAACTGGGGCAAAATGTTTTAATAAATAGGTAGAACAACACTAGCGGCAACCGTGTTATAGTTCAAAAATGTGAAGGTAACTTATTGTAACTAAAGCCCAGTATTACTGGTTACAAAATAATACCTAAATAATAATGTGGCTTATTTCCCAAATTAAACAAAACCAGGTCTCATTAAGAACAATCGTATCTAGTTCTTACACAGAGATTTTTATGAATATCTAGCAGTTAAAACATTAATATACTTGTCATTTTCTACTGTCTCCGTAAATACTTTGTCACAGATCTGACATCTAAAACTAATAACGTGCATAGCTGTTTCAAGATTTTTTATTACAAACATTAAGTACTGACAAAGACTTTTTCTTAGTAAATAGTAGAGCGCATTTTGGTTGCATAATCAATTATGGCAATCTTGAAAATTATAAACTAATTATGACCTACCAGATAGAGGGTCAAAGCTAACAATGATCGTTTTGAGTTACGAGCTTTAAAAGAACTGTTTAAAGTTCTCCTTTTCAGGGTACTTGTATGTCTGATACTGCTTCTCTTGCATAACAAAATCTCACATATATTCAGATTCTGCCAGTTGATCATTTCTAGAGATTTTTAATTTGTTTCATCAGTGCTCAGTAAGGAAACCAAATGATACTTCTTCCTTCACAGATCCAAATTTAATTCTCATTAAAAATACAAAGCTATAATACTACCATGGAGATAATTCCAGTCCGATCCTTACATGAGAGCTGATTTTGACCTCTCAGAATGGAAATCATTTGTGAAATCCGGGGTGGCCTTACATGCAAAAGAAATGCAGGATTGAGCTTGAAATTAATTTCTTTTTGTTGATGTTCCTAAGTATTTGTATGTAAACACACTGAAAATACATCAGCAGTTTCCTACATACAGGCTTATTATTGATGGGAATGGGATCAAGCGGTCCATACTAATTTTTTGGAAAGAAATTATGGTCTTATTGAATTAAATGGCAAAACATCAGTTGATTTCAGGCAGAGCAGGATTTCAGCCCTGCTATTTGGGGGGAAAGGGTGTTTTTTTTTTTTTTTCCTTCTTCTTAAATGGGTTTTATGCTCTGTGTTTAAGCCTGCATTAATGAGAACACCTGAAGGATATGTCCCTCCCTTCCCAAAATAAATTCTGCGGAGACTCCTCCTGCATATCCTCCAGCTGTATGTGTCCTAATTAAAAAGGCTGCGCTGCTTCCTGCTCAGAGCACTTCAAAAGGCCTTACTGCTCCACTTGACAATACAGTGAGCCGTGTTGGTTCCTCTTACCTGTCCGTACTTATTTATGGCAAGCACCATTCACTGGAAACCATAAACTGTGCCTGTATTTTACTTTGCCTGAAATGTGTATCATGTTTACATGAAAGGCATATTAATGAACAAACTAATCTTAAAGAAAAACATTGTAGGAAACCGGGTGTGTGGAGGGAACTACTACTGTTTGTGCTCTGGATTTTTTCTTCCTTGAAAATGAAAAGAACCTGTCAGTTAATAGATGGCCCTGTTGTTAAGCTCTGCTTTTGTTTGGTTCTTAATTTTACACAGAATTGAGCAAAAAATATGTAGGACTTCAGTGACGGAAAAATATTTCAATTCCCGTTCTGAATACTGACTGCTGGTCAAATAAGACTTTAGATAAAATGACAGTTTTTCTCAAAATCGTCTTCAAAGAAAATTCAAATCCAGCAAAAATAACGTCAATACAAATCTCTGGTGTTTTTTTGATCTGAAACAATAGGAGGAAACAAAAAGGGGGCATTCATCATATTTAGGAAGCAACTTCTAAAAAAACCCCAGTATTTTCCATTCTTTTTGCAAAAAGCTCTGATTAATCCTTTCTGCATCAGTGGAATGTAAAGCTGTGACATTTTACCCCAGTGGTCCCTTCTATTGAGTTAATACAACAGTGTAAAAATCTTGTTCTGTTTTTCTTTTGCATTTGCGCTTTTAAATTTCACGGCAGGCTTTGCAAATTTTAAAGAGAAAAAAAGGTTGGAAGAGTAGAAAAATCACAAATAACACGTGAGAAAGATTCCCTTTAAAAAAAAAAAAAAAGAAAAGCAGAATAACTAGTTATTCGGAAAGGTAAGAGGTGAAAGAAGGAACATGGGCGCAGTGGATTTCTATCAGGATGGAGGCACTACTACGGGGCCGGGGCTTGCAAGCTGTTATATTCTCACGAGCGTTTGGGGAGGGGGGGATAATTATGAAGGAGAATTAAATCTCTCACTGGAACACGGAATAACCACAAACAAACCGTCCTGCGAGCAGGAGGCTTGACAAAAGCTGCCCGGAAACGGCCTCCGCGCCGCGGGATCGCGCCGGCCGCCGGGGCGCGGCTGGGCAGGTCGGTGCAGTCGTCGCCGGGCTGTCAAGTGGTGACAGTCGGAACGGGAGGAGGCTTCGAAACAGCGGTATTTCAAATGCCTCCCTGAAGTGCGGTGTGCCAGGAGAAAGAATAATAATAAAAAAACCAACACACACACACACACACGAGATGGGAGAGGCTTTAAAAGTGTACCTTAAAATAACACTGAGGGGAGGGAGAGGGGGAGGGAGGGAGACTCCTTCCCCGGGCCGGCAACCGCGCGTCTTTACTCGTCTTCGCTGCCCGGCGGCGCCTGTGGCGGCCGCCCCTCCCCCAGCCCCGGCAGGTACCCGGCGGCGGCCTCGCCGCGGGGGCGGGCAGGCGCCCCCGGCAGCCGGGCCTGCCCTGCGCGCCGTGCCGCCGCGGCCCCCGCCCGGCTCAGCGCGGCGCGGACCGCTGCCCGCTGCCCGCCGGCGGCCGGTGGCGGTTGCCGCCCGCCCGCCCTCCCGCCCGCCGCCGGCCCGCGCGCGGCCGCCGCACCTCGGTGTCGTTGTTGAGGTTCCAGAGGTCCAGGCGCCCCATCCCGTCCACGCAGGCGAAGAGCGCGGGGTGCACGGGCGACCACATGACGTCGTAGACATAGTCGGCATTGTCTTCAAAGGAGTAGAGCGGCTTGTTGTGCTGTAAAGCAGGGAGAAGCATGAAGACTTCGTGGCGCTAGTGCTGCCTCGGGCTGTCTGGCGAGTCTAATTAAAAACTTTGCACATTTACAAAGTGTCATAAAACTTCCCCAGATGAAAGGTCCTCGCGAAGGGTGGGACGGAGCTTTAATGGGGCAACGACCGTCCGGCGGGAGAGATGAAATGCCCGGCGCGAGGGGTGTGGGACACGCGGGGGACGGCGCGGGGGGAGCGCTGCTCGAGCCTGGCACAGCGGCGGCCGCGCCGTGCCCGCCCCGGCCAGCCGGCCCTGCGCCCGGCCCGGCCCGGCCCGGCCCGGCCCGACCCGGCCCGACCCGGCCGGGGAGCCCGCCGGGGAGCCGCACCGCGGGCGACGGCTGCCACCTAGCGGCGGGCGGGTCCGCGGCCTGCCGCGGCCGCGGCTTGCGCGCCATGGCGCCTCAGGGGGCCGGCTCGCGCCGCCCGCCCCGCCGCCGCCGCAGGTCGCCGCCGCCAGCGCGGGCCGAAGCGCCGCCAGCGACATGACAAACGTGCGGGTGAGGGGGCCGGGCGGCGCGGCCGTTGGGGCGCGACGCGGGGCGCCGCTGGGCTGGGAGCAAACGCTGTCATGTCAAACGCCCGGGAAGTCAGAGGCAAGTTCGAAAGTACACCAGGAATCAAAATGTAATTGCCCGCCATGAATTATTCATCGCATCTGGCTTGTCTAATTTCTGCATAATGGCTGCACTAATCCCTGATCAATTAATGGGAAATGAAATTTAAATGATAATGAAAACTCCAGAGATAAAGGAAATTAAGTATTCTCATAGCTTGTGACAGAAATCTAAACAATGGGATTTTTTTAACTGTCTTCCTCGCCCCGTCAGCTGTCTGTACCAGCTCTGCCGCTTGGTTCAGCGTCCGCACGAGCGGGGCACGGAAGAGATCAAAGAAAGGCCAGATGACCACTCAAAGTCCTGATCCTGTATTTTATGGAGGCTTCGGTGAGACATGAAGTATCACACAGGAAACCTGTGTAAAATTCTAAAACATTTTCATAGGATCTCCCACTATCTCAGAAGGGTTATTTTAGAGTACACCTCTCTTCATTTTACAAAGGAAACAATATTAGGAATGCTTGCAATGCAGTCTGTGGCTGTAAATCATTTTTCCTAAAACTGAAGTGACCGATTGTAATTATTATATTCTTTTTCTTTTGTATATTATTAATTCTGAACAATAAAGCAATCAGTTTAATCTCTATTCACCACTGTGTCCTTGCCAGTTCTATTTGCGGTCCTCCTGCACTACATAATGCTTCGCTGGCTGTTTGGGTTGCAAACACTACAGCTCTTCACATGGGACAATGTGTGTACACCCATGCATCTCTGTAGACACGTATCTGCAGTATTTGTTAGTATGCACATGATGCATTTTTATGGCGGTACTGCACTGCAAATAGTTTTAAAATATTTCTGTTCATCGTAGCTATTACGAAACTATAAAAAAAATTCAGAGGTTGAATTGCCTGACATCATTATCTTTTGACAAAGTACTGAAAATACAACAGCACTGAATTCTATATGCCAGTTTTTACTTGAATTAATGAAAGACACTTTGTATGGCTGCAGGATCAGGTCCCAGATTTGCATAACTGGCTGAATATTTGTGTGTATTTCCCAAGAATATCAAACATTTTGTATTATGTGACAATAAAAGGATATTGGAGCTTGAATTTATTACCTCAAATTCATATAGCATTTCTTTTCCAAAGCTGGAGTTTTGCAAAAGAAAAAAAAACACTACAAGAATATTTTCTTACCTAAACAAGACCTGATTCTGCGAACATATGTATCTGCTTAGTGTATGATCAGTACCAGTGGAGTTACTTGCATGCCTGTGCTAAAGCGTTTGCAGGATTGAGGGCCAAATGAATATCAAGCCTCTCAAGAGGCAGAGGTACTTCATAGGAAATATGAGAGTGAATCTCTTCAGCTATGAGTCAGGAAACAGAATTTAGAGTGGGCCATACAGATCCACAATGCCTATCTGCCATACTGTATATTTTCACCAAAAATATCTAATTTAGGTTCAAATATATCATTCATCTAAATGCTGAAACACTGTTCTTTGAACACAATAGTATATTTAAGGTAAAGGAAATCTGGCCAGCTGGTAGGTGGCCAGGATTTTTCTTACACATGGGAAAAGTGCTGCGCGTATAGCACTTTAACATTAAACGTCATGGGAGTAGTAAAAAAGTTCCACACAAGTAAGGGGACCATTAAGATATCAGTCAAACCAGAGCAGATTTCAATCAACATTTCCTTTTTGTCAACATATCAAAACTTGCTTTGATCTTATTTTGAGTGTGACACTTTCTATGCTCTTTCAGTTCTGCTAGTCTGTTTTCCAGTTCATGACTAAGGAACAAAGCATTGGGAGGACAGGCCAGGAGACGTGGTTCCAGTCTGAATCCTGCTGTTGATTTGCTGTGCAATCTCAGGCAAAAAGCTTTAGCTGATGTGCCTCAGATTCCTTGTTTGCAAACTGAAAACACTTTCGAGGTGCTGGGGTCTGAGTTGAAAAGCACTGCAGATATGCACTGTGTATTACACTTACTGTAACAGTGGAAATACTCGCAGCCAGATATGAAGTCAGGGGAAAATCAGTACAACTAGAATAACATGGCCTTTTAGAAGGATCGCAGGCATGCAAGGAGTGAGACACGAATGAAGGTGAACAGGGTGAGGAGCATTATAGGGAGGCAAGAACTTTCCACCACACGAGCAGCCCAAGTAAAAGGTGAAATGCCACTGCAGTGTGGTTGGGAAAATGGGGAAGGAAAACCTATCACATGGCACTACCGAGCAGTGGTAGTGCGGCTGGGCTACAGCCTTCATAGTTTCTCCAGTATATCTGTCCTCCCAGCAAAACTAGCCTGCTACTAGGAAAGAAATGTTATTTCCCATGTAATTTCTTTATGTATTGCACCCTTTAACTAGAGGAGACTATAAGAAGAGCTACACAGGCTCAGCCTAAAGATCCAGCCTTGCTTAGTGTCCTGTCTACCATAAGTGAAGAAAGTGCCCTTTCTCAAAAGCTAACATTACATCCTGGTCTGACTTTACCCACTGAGAGCAGTTACGTTGATTTCAATGCGAAGACTCGATTTGAAAGTTTAAGTGTGTATATAAATGTTTGCAGGAATTGCTTACTATAAGCCTGTTAACTAAGGGCCTAGGCCTGCAGATTCTTTTAATGTAAGGATTTACGCGCAAGGACCAATACCAACCACTTCTAGAAAATGTTAAAATGTGGAACCATGTAAAGGTCACTTTAAAGCAGTTTTAAATTACCAAAAATTCAGACTTACACAATCTATGACAAACATATGGCTATTATTATAGAACAACTGAAATTTAAACTTGATGAGCTTTCATTCTTAAATATCAATCCACTCTGTTATTCAGTAGAACAGAAGAAACAGTTGAAAGCAGTATCTTGAGACAAACTTGGGCCAAATTTATGTATTACTGAAAAAGAGTTTGGGGTAAAAACTTGGCCCTACTGAAGTCAATGAAGTTTTGCCATTGATTTCAATAGGATAAGAATTTCAGTATTTAGTGAAAAAATTGAAAAAGCCAGTTCCAAGACATGTGTTTTTGTCTCATTTATTTAAGCCTGCGTCTACAAAATTCATTGTTCATCCTCAGTGTTTGTATACAGGCATTCTTTAACAGAACAATGCTGAGTGAACAACAGATTTTAAATGCATGGGAGCTGTCTAGGAGTTAGCACTGTCTATGAAATAA
This sequence comes from Struthio camelus, assembly GCF_040807025.1. NCBI lineage: Eukaryota > Metazoa > Chordata > Aves > Struthioniformes > Struthionidae > Struthio > Struthio camelus. The sequence goes on along the minus strand of NC_090943.1, from coordinate 29,016,530 downwards.
AAAACTCACCTAGCTAAATGCTACATGTTTATATAAAAGAGGTGGTTTTTTCCACATAGACATTTGACCAGTCTATTCCACTTCTTATTTGCATAGAAAAATTTTCTTTAATCCAGGAGGCGCCACACATAAAGCAGCTAATTATCCATATAAAGGAATGTATACATATTCACAGGTTTTAACTAGCATCTGACTTCTTGAAAGCCATGGAAAAAGCTATTGGCTTTGCCTGTTTCTGAAAAAAGCGTTTTGCACATTGGCACAATTTCGATGGGTATCAGCTCCACCTAAAGGTACTTTACTAGAGTGTACATTCAGCAGCACAGATGTGACACCATGTATTCTATTTACTGAGCACTGCCACCCCTTTTTAGTTTTTACTCCATCATCTTTCATTCTAAAGACAATGGAACAGATCTTTAGTTCTGGCTTACAGTGATTAACAACAGCCAGTGGTGCAGTATTATAAATTGATTTAAGCCAATTTAGTTTTTTTAGGTGAGCAGCAAATATGACAGATTCATTAGTCCTTGGCATAGAGACTTTCCAAACTGGCTGATGTGTTTATTTAGCGCAAACTCTTACTCTCGGGCACTTGGAAAGAGCAGTCTCACAGCGCTCCTGAGTAGAGTGGCTGCTGTTGCGTCTGGTCCTTGAACAAACTGGGGAATTTGGCCTCTACAGGAGGCAACTCATATAAATAGCCTTTATTCATTATAAAAACAAACAAACTCCAAATGGTCTCAAAAAATGACATCGCTTCTGCCGTAGATAACATATTGGGAAGCCACTCTCTGTTCTCTGTACTTAAACAAGTGTAAAGCTGTCAAACTGACCAGAAGGGAAGGCAAAAGAAATCAGGATAAGGCATAGCTTGTGCGGCTGACCTTCAGGTTAGGATCTGGGCTCTTTCACTGTTCCACAGACCAAGGCTGCTGAGCCCAGTCCTCTCCATCTCGAGACAGATATCTTACTACTCTGCTGAATCCAGGCTCATCTTTCCCTTTCTGCTGCTGCCAGTTAGCAGCTGTTTGGGGTTAAAATACCTGTTTGGGGTTATTTTGCATACAACTTGTAGCAGAGGAATAAGTCCACAGACTGAGTTCTGCTGCGTATAGTTTAAAAAGATGCAGTATTCTCAGGAACTATGAAATTGTCTGGGCAGAGCTAGCACTAGAATCGGAGGTGCTAGTTACAGGTATGTCCACAGTGGCTCAGCAAAGCCTGACTGCATTATCCCACAGGGCATCATTATCCCATGGACCCCAGTACTACTCAATTAACAACCTGCAGTCTGCTCCATCTTCTCCAAGGCTAGCCAGACCTTCCAGGATAACGGCGGGAAAGCAAAAGGGGGATGCTTATGCTCTTCAGCTTTAGCCATCCCATTTCATTGGCTAAGGTGCCCTAAACTGAGCAGTATCAATAATCCCTCCTTCCCCTTCCTTTAAGTTCTTTTCGACTGTCAGATTCACTCCTGAATCACAGATGAGCCCATGGGCTCACTGGACATTTGACTAGGCTGTGGCCCATGTAGATGTAAGTACCCAAAGGTATGGTCCATGGCCTACAGTGTCATCCAGTGTGTACGGACAATGATTAGTGCGTTACGCTAGTGGGGCACTGCCAGTATTTTTAAATATCATGATTCAGTACTTTTTAAGCAGACTGTTGAACAATAAAGCCCCCTCGGCTTTGAATATGACTCTTCAGGATGTGATTGGCTTCCTGGCCCTATTGAAATAAATGGAAACACTGCCATTCACTGGACTATTGCTCCTCAAGTCTGTAAATGTTCGCTGTTAGATGCCTGTTAGATGCACTGCACTTATTTTGTTTGCAGTGTATGGAGCAAAATTCTCCAAAACCCAGAGCTCCCAAAGAAGGCATTGGGAATGACTGAAATGATAGAAAAGGAGCATATATTGGGAAGCACAACAGCTTGTGAGGCACTGAATTTCTAAGACGATGGTGCATGCATCCATTTACAAAAAGTCTTATACAGCCTGTCAGGTGATTAGGTCACTAAATCAACTCTAAATTTTTGGACAAGGGAACAGGCTTTGTTTTTAGATTCAGTAGGAACAGGGGGAAGAAACCAGTGTGGAAATGATCCCTATACTTTTCAAGGCACTGTTTTATTTAAGTACTGTGGTCTTACTAAACTGATTGTTTTTTTGGCATCCTAAAGGTTGCTGACAGTCAAGGCAGAAAGCTTTTCACATTTATAAATCACTGTTGTTGCAGAGATGCTGAAACTGTTGCCTCTCTTAATTGCCAGTAATTTTAAAAAGTCCAATATTTTTTCATAAACATGTGGGAATTATTATAGATGGAGGAGGGGGATAAGGGTGGGACTGAAAGGGAGGGGGGTATGAGAGCAGACCAAGTCTGGAGATAACATGATGATTACATTTTTGTGGTTTCCTTCAAAGTCAAAGCGTCATGGGTGAGCTTACAAGAAGGAAGCGAAGGAAAAAAGGTTTGATGATTGGCACAGGCGGTTTTAATGAGAACCGATATTAATGTCTAATACTGTGGCACAGAGAAAAAGAATGAAAGAACCTGCGAAGTCAGACATCACCTGACTGTTAGGAGCATTGGAAAGTCAGACAGCAAAGCTTTCAGCGTATGTGGAGATAGCCTGTAAGTTATACTGACAGGTAAACTGCTGATTTGGTTAATCATCTTTAACTGTTTTAAGCCCTCTGCAGAGATGTAACACGTTCAGGCTGGGCTGCTAGACTTAAGTTGTTCACTTTGGTCTTCTTGCGTTCTTCTGCCCTGCCCTCCCACTTAGTCAACAGAGAAAGACCTTTTTACTTTCTCAAGAAAAAAAGTAGGATGTATGGCATGCCTCTTTACTACTGCACATTAGCTGAGGAACTATTTTCGGTGAGTTTGATATAAATGTGTAGTAGTTGATCATTAATTCCTAAATGTAGATGAATTAATGAGAAGACATTTGCTTGCCGTGGATGAACTTTCTAATATATCAGGAGTTATTCAAGGCCTTCAACCTCTACAAAACAGGCTTAGGAAAGATTGCATGTAGAGACTGATACACAGGCTGGGTTACCGTGAGGCATCATGTAGGGGTAGTGCTCCAGTGTTCCCCAGCTCACTTTCTCCCCAGTTCCTACTGGGCAAGCTGGTCTATGCTTGTTTCTGTGTTTTACATCACCTATTTTTATTCCCAGCTCCTCTTACTCCACACTTGCTACAGTTGTGCCTACAGGCTCCTACTGCTTGAGGTTAGTACCTTTTCATCCACTTGCCCAACCTATTTCACATCAAGGTGAGTGCTGTGTGGATGGCAATGGTGGAGAAACCTGGGCAGGTATTTGCCATTTGCTCTGTATTTCTTCAGACTTCTGATTTCATTGCTAAATGTTGAGCAAATTTTCCACCTTTTATTTAAAACATGCTTTAAGCATGCCAGCACTTCTTTCTATGCTACGCATTTCAGTTACCAGATTTTTAAAAAAATATTATCATTTTATTCTGTAATTTCTACCTACTTCTAAAGATAGGTCTTTTTTTTTTTTTTAAAAAGAAGTTCAAAACACTGTAGAAGGTCTTATTGTTCCAGACTAGGTACTGATTCACAGTTTATATAGCTCACACTCCTACCTTTGCATTAATATTTTTCTGGATTTTTTTCACAAAAGGGCTTGAGGATCGTGCTGAGAAGTATGAGTCAGGTGTGCTTTTGCTAGACTGGCAGAAGGAAGCATCGCCAAGTCCTGTTTAGATGTGAAACACTGAAGAAGAGCTGATCTGGTATTCTCCCTTCACCGGTCGCTCCCCGTTTATATCCCGCATAGCTGAACTGGAGACCGAGGCAGGTGTTTCGGGGGAAGCCAGATCACTGTTTAAGCGCTCCGCTGTCAGGCAGGAGAGGAAGCGGCACTCACTCACGTCCTGAGCCTACTTCTGCTTGAGGCAATGGGACTGTCCCACTGCGGCAGGCCTCAGGTTGTTAAAGAGAGGCAGTTAGCTCAAACTGCTTGCTTACTTTTCTGTTTACGGAAAAACCCTATGACATGTGTGTTCCAGACCCCAGGGACAAAGCTCTAGAAACAAAAATCTTGTGGTAATATTTTACTGCTGCTGTTGCATTAGGTGGCTCACTCCCCCGGTGGTTAGAAACACAGAAGTCTTGAGATCTTTATCTTTCCTCTCCATCCTCTTCTCTGCCTCCGCTGTCTTTCATGGTTAAACTACGGGGCCCGGGAGGCTCTTCCCTGTGATTCTGATTGGAACATTCAGGCCCTTGAAAATTCTGCTTTTTAAATGGAAAATACTGCCTCCTCGTAGAGCGCCTGGCCCCGCATTGCACGTGGACTCAGAATTATTCGGCCTCCAGGCAACCCTGTTGTTTCAGTTTCACCGTTCCCACTGCTGGGAAGTACAGGCTGGTGTGCGGGGAATATCGCAGAGCCCCTAACACAGCCTGATGCTACAGCACCGTCTGCTGAACAGTCAGGACTAGTATTTGTAGCTGCTAGCACCAGGATGCCTGCCGAGCTTTCATGGGTCAGCAAGCAATGATTGTGAGGCTAATTGTTATTGAAGAGAACTCCATCTTGTAGGATTTTGAGCACAGTTCTTTTTTTTACTGATAACAAAAGTCTCTCACATAGCACAGAGAAGACTGCTGCATGAAGCAGGTGGGAGAAAATGGGAGAAAGTTCCCATTAGTGTATAAATCCTGTGCTTTATATATTGATAATTTTCCTGAACTGTTTCACTATTACATGTGAGCCTCGTCGTTCAGCATAATTCTGCAACAGAACAGTCAGTGGGAGGTTTGCAGTTTGATCTGAGGGAAAAAGGGATCACAACTTTCTTTTGTACAGATTGTATGAACTCCTGAAATCAAATTTTGCTTTCCATATGCAAATAAAACTTTCCCTGGCTACAGCTGGATTCGTTAGGGTTCTCGAAATGGAGTTTAGCCCAGTGAATTGTTCACAACAGCCTCACTATTTTAGGTGTCTGTTTTATTTTGTGTGTGTGCAGTTCTTCACAAAATGTTTCACAAAGAAGAAATATGGTTCACATGAGTAAACGAAATATGTCGGCCAGCTGAAGCATATTTTCCTATCGCTTTTCAAATACGGCTACACTGAAAACCAAAATCATGAGAAACATTTCATGTGAAGAACTTGGGGCTGATTTCAAGCCACCTGACCTCACTTTGGTTTTGCTCTTTAAAATTACCTAGAAAATACCATAATCTTCTTTTTTGTACAGCTGGATGAGAGCCAGACCTCTGGCTCCAGAGGTAAAGGGCAAAACTAAAAAAATCCTGTCTGAACAGGCAACTCCACCCTCCTCCCTAAGTCAGCTTGGCCTTTTGACAGAAAGTGAGTTCTGAAGCAAATTCATTCATTGCCTTGCTTTTGGACAAAACTCAAAATTCTGAACTCACACCGCAGAGAGACCATTTCCATGAAATTCAGCATGCTATTTTATCACCTTTTGTCTTTCTCTATAATCAGATAAAATTAGCATTTGGGCAGTGATTAATCAGATGAATCATTTTAGTTACTTTTATCAAAGTCCGCACTGGAAATGAGTGCTGTCAGAGGAAAGGGATCGCCTTATGAGCAGGTTCGAGAGGAAGCCCCACATTCTAATCCAGCAGTGGGGAGGACTGTTCTAGCCACGTGTCCAAAATAATAGGAGTTAAACTGTCCACTGAGCTAGAAGCTTCAGCCCCACCAAAATCAGCGGGAGGGAGGGAGCAGTAACAGATTCCATAGAAGAAAATAGGGATAACAGTCTGTATTCAGTCCATCTACTCCCAAAACAGGCTAAAGCTGCGGTCTCCCTCACAGAACATTATTTTTTTCTTCTTGGTCCTCTTGATGTTATTTCTTATGCCTCCCTAAACTCTTAGGACCCTCTTCAGATTACCCACCATGGGACCAGAGATGGATGTAGATTGCATCCAGATTCAGTGGGGTGTTAATTGCAGAAAGCCAGAGGTCTTGACACCCCTATCATTTGGGGTTAGCATCTGGTCAGAGCACACCCTGGCTCTCTTCTGCTAGTGGATACACGGATAGCTTTTCTGCCTGCAGAACCAAGGCTACGTAGCTGTGTGTTATGTGTGTGTGTGGCATAGCATAAGGAAGCACATGTGACAATTCTGTCCTGATAGCAGTTTGGAAGACGATCAGAAAAAGAGACAGACCCAAGAGCTCAGAAGTGGTGCCCCATCCGCCAGTTTAGATATGACCTGAGGCTGTCCAAATGCAAAAAAGCCATGAAAAGCTCCAACAACTGATTATCTAAAGCTGCCAGAACCTGGCTCGTGTATAGCTGTGGAGGGAAATCGTGGTCGTACCTCCAAGAGTCATCTACTGTATGCACTGTATAGGTATTGCTTCTATATTGATATGTACTGCTGCCAGTGGCTGCATAGAGAAGCAAAGTATGGAAACCCTAAATAGTAAAGGATCTAAGGGCATCCAACTTCAAATGCAATAGGAGACATCTAAAGTGCCTCATGTACTAAGGTGAGGAGACTCAATATGGCCCAAAAGATTTAGGAAAGCATAGAAAATAACATCAAGAATGAACAGGTCCAAGACTGAAAGTAGTAATACTTTGTAAATTTTACTGAATCCAGCTCTCACTTACACTTATTGTGTGTAAGACAAGGTATGTGAATAATATCTGAAATAATGCCAAGAAATGATTTTTGTGTTAGTTTAAGCAAAAATTGTGAATTAAGGATCTGGTCAGGTAAGTTCTATTCACCCACACACTTCCACCTACCCCCCCCACCCCGACCGCCCCAAATTTCATGTACAAGCACTAACTTTAAGGCCACCAGCAGGTCCTTTATGAAACCTCTACATTTCACCAGTCCATTTCACTGTCAGATACCACTTCAGTCCTGTCACAAACTGGAGAAGCAGGACTGGCCCCAACTGGACAAAACTGGTTTTCATCAGGAAGTGTCAGCACATTCAAAATCAAACCTTTATTCCAAGAAGATTCTACTGTCAGTGAAACCAAAGGAGTTCGTAGGCACAAGACAGAGCTCTGAGCAAAATGGCAAGATCTTCACAGCACTTCCTCCCCTTAGGGGAGATACATGTTCAAGTCCTATTCAGGCCTGTGCAGCATGGCTTGGTGCCCAAACCACTGGCTTACAGAATACTCCCATGGAGCTCCTATAGTCTTCACAAGTAATTAGACATTCACTAGAATGGGAATGTCTTCTATAAGGCAGGGGAATGCTATATACCATTAACCACTAGTGTCAGTGTCTCTAATCTACAGTCCACTGTAATCACCTGCCTGGGACTTCACTAAATCAAGTAATTAACTCTAGCATTTCCAACTAGTGTTAAAACACTTTTATGAGAGAGAATTCACCAGGCTGTCACAGTGGTTCTGCTAAGTTCACTATCCTTTTATCATGGATAGTATTTGACAGTATCTTTACTTAGGTCTTTAACTTCAGGCAACGCTACCTGTAACACAAGAGGTTGTCGCTCACTCACTTAATTTTGACTAAAATTATACTAGAACAAATCAGAGCCAGTAACCAGGTATCTTCACACATGTTATTTGTAATCTAAAAAAATAACAACTTGTTAATGTAAAAAAAAGTGGCAACCTCACCTTGTTATTTTAGTAAACTTTAAACATTGCCATTTTATGAGTGCATTGCTTTTTTGGTGATTAATCCACGCAATCATATAATGCTCTGATTCATTTTGCTACACCAATTTCCATCACAGTAAGTTTGTTCCAACAAGTTGATCATATTAAATCCCATCAGCCAGGCTTTGGGGAGGGGGAGGTACCTATCTTTGGCAACAGCACCATCACATTGCTCTAGTGATAGGCACCAACTTGACCTCTGAGGATAATGCTCATCTCTAGACCAAATTAAAGCCAGTGGAGACCGAAGTTATATGCCGGTAGGAAGGTACAAAAGTGCAAGGTAAAATCATTTATTCAGAGAGTCAGGAGGATTAGGTCATACCAAGGTAATCAACCAACAGATGGGCAAAAGAAACTGAAGGTACAGACATGGATATGAAGGTACCTAGCCCAGAAATGTCAGGTTTGCTGTTTAAAATGTGGTTTATCAATAAGCACAACAGACTGCAGACTGGAACAAGACAGGACACCAAAAGAGAAGAGCAAGACGTGAAGAGCATTAGAAAGAAAAAGCAAAAGGAGAGAGACTGAGAAGAAGCAGTTACCGTTAACGCATATACTAGCAAGGCAAGAATGAGCAGGGAAACAAAAGGAGGGGTCAGTCCCTGAAGGCACACATGCCCTCTGGCTTGATTAGTCCTTGCTAATGGTTACAAGGTGGTCCCACTACCAGTCTGCCCATCTCCATCCCTCCCTCTGATTATAGCACTCACCACCATTACTTCAACATTAGGCAAAGATGGAGATAAGAACAGATAGGGGACTACAGCAATGATGTTATTGCACTATTATTCCAATCTCTCTTCTCCTTAGCTGCACATCTGAGCATGGCTTAGGCATAGACCCAAGAGGAGAAAAACAAAGTCAGTCGTTAGCAGTTCCCCTCAGCTGAAGGGTAAGAGATAAAGGAGACATGGGAGGGATGAACGAACTAACAAAATCCAGCTCTCTATCCAGACCTTTCTCAACTTCCTCAGCAGCAAACAAAACAGTTCTCTGAGCTTTGACTGAAACTAGCTTATGTCCTGCTACACTTTAACAATATCAGGTTAGCTGCTGTCCCTTGACACCGTATCTAAAAATTTCCACTCCACACAGCAATTGCTGTAATAATAACAATACTTACATTTCATTATTTAACCTCATGCTACTCCCTCATGAGGATTAGCGCTTAATTAATTAACAACACTTAGCATTTCCACTTAGCACTTTACCTCTTCAAAGCATTGTACAGACAATACCTAATTAAGGGCTGAGCTCCACAGATACTTCGCATCAGGACTTTCCTTTGACAGCTCTGCATCCAAGACTTGCTCATATGGTATAGCATGAATTCAAGGGGAAAGTCCTGTTGACTTCATCAGAACCCAGGTAATGCTCTGGATATCAAATGACTATTCTCGCAAATTATTTTTCCTTTCCTACTTGTTCTGGCTGCTTACTATACACCCAAGGATCTAATTATTGGCTAATATGATGAGTGATAATGTGAACCTTTTATTAGTGTTATCTGCAAAACCTTTATTCTTCTGTTAGTGAAAAATCTTGTTCTCAGTCACCTGGTTGAACTGCCTTTAGATGGAAAACGTGTTAACCACAAGAACAGATTATAAAATGTCAAGCCAGAGTTTTTAAAGGAGACAGTGCTTTCAATCCATCAGTCAAACGCCTGCTATGAAAGTTCCCTTCTCGTAAGCACCCCAGGGTGCTACACAACATCAATAGACAATATAAATACAGAGCTTTTATGGTTCACTTTACAATTGGACATTGACTCTGAATCCGTGAAACAGAAAGGAATTGAATTTCATGACCAAAGAGGATAATGTGCACAGGATTAAATAGACAATGCTAGTAGAAGCAGGAAAGCAATACAGCTTTGGATGTGGATAGAGAGATTAAGTTTACAAATAAGAAACCAAAGAAATAAAACAATTTTCAGTAAACTCTCATAAACCAGCAGTAGCTCTCAATACTTCAGACTAATCCACTATTTTTTCAGGCGATCAAACATGCTGATAGGCTTCTTCAAAGCCCATTGACAGACCAAGCCCTGAATACGACAGCCCGAAATATGTACTCAGTGCAGCCAGGAGTATTAGCTAGACAGTATGGAAAGAAACAGCTGTAGGACTCAAATGGGAAGATAAAGCATTCATCGCATTTCAACATGTTGTCTAGCGTGTAAGAGTATGTCCTCATCTTCATAGGGCAGTGACTAGCAGTGCAGGAGCCTGGAGCAATCCTGTTCTAGAAGCAAGCGATGCATCTAGTACAGCAGCACTGCTGCCAGCTTGGAGAGCTGCTGTGGGGTGCCACATGCACGCTCCAGCTCACATCAGTGCTAGTTCACACAGCTTTCTCAGGAAGCCCCTCTGGCCAGACAAGCCACAGCCTGATGGATTTCAGAAATTTAAATGGGTTTAGTTCTTTGAAAACTGACAGGATTCAACAGCATCTGACCAAACCATTTGGGGCCTGAACTGTTATACAAGGATAGCAGTGTGCAGAATGCTAACTGCAGTGTCTTTGTGCCCATAATATGCTGTGATAGTGTTTTGGCAACCTTCTAAAATCCCAAGAGTTTAAAATAAAAATGAGGCCTTATTATTCCTTAATATAATTTCACTTAAACTGCAGATGGATCAGACCTTTATGGACAGACTCAGCCCCAAGGTGAAGGTCTAATACTTGCCCTGGACTTTTCTGAATGTCCCTATTTGGACTGTACATACGCCAGTACCTACTTTCCATCTTTCACCCAGTCCCCACTACTTCTTTTCCTCTTTATACAGCTTCAACTTCCACTATCCAATATTCCCTTGCCACCAGTTATCACTGTCCAGTACTCCCTTATCTCAGACACCAAATAGTCTAGACAGCCCCAACTAGCTCTATCACTTGGTTACCCTGACGCCTTTTCTAACATTTACCATTGAAGACCCATTCCAGCCTGCCTACAACCACTATCCAGTTCCATTTGTGCACTGGTTAAGTTTTGCTCCACTGACTATTGCTGATGCATATGGTTATATGCAAATTATGTAAATCATGCAAATTACTTCCTAACAAGTTTGCTAAAATTTAACACTGAAGACAAAACTGACAGCTGTGGTCACTGAAGTTCAGGAAAAGATGGCTTTGAGTTAGCACACGCATTGGATCAGGCCATTAACAAATATATTACGAAGCCACTATGGAGGTTGATTCAAGTTGGTTGATTCAAGTTATTATCTAGGTAACTGTGCTTCTGTTTACAGCACAAGGCTGTCACACAGGCCCTTGGGAACACTTCTGTATTCATGGTGCATCTGTCCCAGCATCTCCGAGCCCTGGTGTCTCTGAGGAACTCACACTGAGATATTTCCTGACAGGGGTCAGGACTCTGTTAGATGCAGCTTAGGATGGGAACCAAACACGGACACAATCAAGACAAAGGCCTGGCATTTAAAAGGCAGATCTCTACTCCAGTGTATGACAAAAATAACTGTTTAGATGACTTAGACAATTAGAATATTAACCTAATTTTCTTTTTACCCCTCACTCTCTTGTTTTACTCAGCTTGCACAATGAAACAGGTTGGTCTGTTTAATCTGTCCCACATTTTTCATTCACCCTGTTATTATCCTATATTCAAATAGTTCTACCGGGCGTTGTGTTTTCAGTGTTTCATAGGATGGTATATTCATTTCCATTGCTCACAGTGCTCTCCCTGTAAGAGGTCACATGGACGCATCCATAGAGTAGTTAACAACAGATTCATGGGGATCTTTGGGGATGCTCAGGGAAGAGCATGTGAAGTCCCAGTATGTATTTCCTTGTTCCAGCCATCAGTCGCTAATGAATGCCATTGGGACTATTTATACTTCTGGCTATCATAGCCTCCTTGCAGCAATGAATTCCACAGTTGAGATTGTCTGCATTAAGCTCCACATGAGCTTCTTTTGTTCCTTCATCAGAAGGAAGGGTTCCTGCTGCTGCACTATCATGGTGCACAGAATTAGTCTTGAAATTCATCCTGCACAAGGAGTGCTGGATGGATTGCTTGATGAATGGCAGGATGAGACACCCTATCTCCTCCCTAGTGAAATGCCTCATCATTAGGGTCAATACCGAAATGCAGGCTACCTTTATAGGATACACTCCAGCATGAATATGGGTGACACAGCTACCCTAGGTATACACTTAACTTATAATTTTATCAATAAACCTATTCTAAGCACAGCCTTTCAATGAATCAGTTTATGGGAACTGATGCAGACAACGACAGTTTAAACCTTGAAATATTTCTGACAACAGCATTTTCACATGTAGGTAATTTTTCTAAAATGAGAAGTGATATAAGGCCATGGCTAAATGAACTGACTTGTTGTAGAACAGAATCTTACAGCAAAGGTTTGTGGCCTTGATTTAACTGTGTGCAAACGAACCTCTTGTCCTGGAAAGACACTCATGTGCCCAGAGAAGATTGCCCTGTGTATAACAAGATACAGTTTCCTGTGTTCAAGAAGATGTAAGTCTGTTCAAAGGGCTTTGTCATATGATCTCAGCCTTTTTTCTTTTTTTCTCCCCACAGGGCATCAGGAGTTTGCCAGGAACAGCCTGGTCTCAGGGTCATGGTCTAAAAGGTACTAAGATGGGTCTATCCCATCCCAGCTTAGATTTCTCACCTTTGTGGTCCACAACTTGACTGTCCAGTCAAATGATGATGTGACAAAGAGATGAGAAAAGTCAATTGGACCCACTGCCATGTGACAATTGATTCCTGTGACAGGTCCTTGGTGGCCTTCAAAAATTTCACCAATGCCAGCTTTACTGCAGGAAGAAACAGATATTTGCATTCAGAGACTGCGATTTAACACCAAACTTCTTTCTTTACTCTTAGAGTCCTGTTTCCTTTTAAAGTTCCATTTAATCTGTAATGCTCTCTTCTTCACTAAGGTTTTTGACTGCAAAGGCTTTCTGCTGTGTGCAATTAATATTCAGGATTCAACACGCAGAGACATTCTCTTACTTCTGAAGACGTGCATTACTGGCTCTTACGTAAGGATGTCTACTTCTATGGCTTGAAATAACACTTATGAATAATTATAAAATAATTATAAATTATAATTATATTATAGCTTATAGATCTGAGTAAGACCTTATCACAAGGAACCGCCATTAAAATAAAAAAGTGAATATGTTAATGACTTATCATTAACAACTTCTTTTCCTCTCAAATATCTAAAATAACTTTCCATAGCAGTCAGCCAAGATACCAGGAAACAAAACCGTTTTCACCAAACGTGAAGGAACTAGTCACATGATCGGGTATCATACAGTCATTAATTTGAACGTGAGAAGAAGTGTATTTCATCAGCATAAAGCTAGAATAGGTATTAGGAAGGGAAAATGCAACTCTGTGTAAAAGAGACTGCATGCAGAGTTTTGTTCCTCCTATAAGCAAATGTTGTCAAATCACTTACCGGTGCTGCCCCACACTGTATACAGAAAGGGGAATGATGAAATTACCCTTTCAGTTACATGACTATATAAAAATCACCAGAGGAAAGAAATGCATTCAAAATAGCCACAGCTGTGACCAGGCTGCCAGCCTGGTGCCACAGTGAAGACAAAGTACCCAAAGAGGTAAGGAACTGCGCAGTAGGAAACTGGTCCCTTACACCACACAGCAATACTGAGAGCATGCTGTCCGCTCATATCTCCTGCTGACCGTGGCAGGGTGGCCTTCTGCCACTCCCTATCAGCCCTAGCCGTGTGTCCTCCTCTCGAGCTCTGCTGCAGCGGCTGGACCAGGGCCTGAATTCAGCAGCACTTCTGCTGCCACGTTTTGTGCATTTTGGTCAGCAGCTCTTGGTACAAAACACACCTCTTCCTTCATCCTCATCTTTTTGCCATGCAGTCAGCAAGGTACGTGGAGTTCCAGCACATGAGGAGGAACACCTTGTGGATCTGTTATGTTGTGACACAGCTTTTCCCGGAATAACATCTGGCTTTCCACCATGCTGTGCTGAAGAACAGAGGCGCCTCTCAATGCAAAATGGGATGATATCAAAAAGCTCTGGAGGAGAAAGGTAGGAGCAGGAAAGCAGTGTATTCCTCAAGGAGAGGGCTTGCGAAAAAGGTGGGAGAACAAGAGGATCTGACACCCTCCTCCTCTTGCGAGGGACAAACCAGGCATGTTTGAAAGATTAGATGTGAGAAAAGCCCCTGGGCATGTTTCACTTACCCCAGGAGCCTAAGACTAATTCAAACCATCAGTCACCATACAGGCTATCAGTATAATGCCTAAACAGACACAATATTGAAATGATGCCAGCAATCAATCTAAAAAAAATATTTTAAATAAAAATTATTCAAAAAATATAGGTAAACCTGTTCTTGCACAGTATTAGGAATGTGTAACAGAAGCCTTACAATCTTAAACCAGTATAGCAATGTCTACTTGTTCATTACAAACAAGAAATATAATAAAACATGCATTCAGAGAATATTGAAAACTAGTGAAGTGTAGGGGTGAACTTTAAATCTACCAACAGAAAGTGAAAGAGCCTGTTCTTTACCAAAGGCAGTTGAGCTTCCTGGAGGATGAAACTACTAACAGAAGCTCATAGAGCACACAAGCATACTGTAGCTCATTTTAATGAACAGGAGGAACTAATCTTCAAAGTGGCCTGTGGTGAGAGTCCCCTTTTTCCTAACTGAATCCTGAAAGAGTTTACCGGGTGCAAAATAAAGAACTGGTTTAAATTATGGAAGTGGATTTGCACCTTCCTCACCTTCGAAGCAGAAGGAAGATCAGTGCTGGAATACAGCACTCAGACCCTACTCATTAAGATACGTATTTTATACTTGGGAAAATCAGTAATTTGGCTATCATTCCAAATGGTATTAGAAATTACTTTAATAGAATAAACTTTTCCCAGGTCACTTTATCAAGTCTTACATTTAAAGGCCTGTCCAAACTACTCAGACACAGCATCTGCGGAAATCTAGGGCAGAAGGGCACAATATTGCAGAGCTGACTCTGGCTGAACAACACTGGGACAAAACTTGGATCTGAGTTGCAGAGATACCCTGAGAAAAATGATCCTAGCAGCCTAATGAGAAAGAGAAAGAAAAAAAAAGATAAAAGTGCATTCAAATTTAAGGGCCTGAGGAAGAGCCATTCAGTTGGGCAGGACTGTAGCCAGACCCCAACATGTTACAGTCAGCAGCACACCTGAAGTGCGAGGCATGCACAGGAAAATTTAGGGTGATAGTCTTTGCTCCATCCTCACTGCTGGCTTCGGCGGTGGCCTCTGCAGACAGAATATCTCAGTTTTTGCCTGGCTTGTCTCCATCAGGGAGAGGTTTTGAGGGGCAAGGGCAAAATTTTGACCTTTTTTGTAGTATTAAACTACAGTCTGGGCATACAAATCAGCAAGGAAGGGAAGTGACTATACTGTGCAAGAGAATACAGGGCACAGTCCTGGGAGAGGGTCAACCCAAGCCAACACACCCTCTTGGCACAATGCGGCTATGTCTGCATTAGTAAATAAAACAGGAGGCAGCCCAGACTCAGGCCTTGAGGCCAAACGGTATGATATGTTTTTTTCTGTACAACAAAATCCTCTTGCCCTCCAAAAGAGGGGGGACAGATCCAAACCGCCCACTGAGAAAGGATCCCAGCACTGTTAGCCTGCTAGTGTAGCTGTATAGCCCACAGTAGCCCATAGTAGCCCATAGTACTGGGTGGAAATGCTAGTCAAGTCCAAAGTATGTAACTGCATGAGGATGGCCTTTTGACTGGACTCACGTGCTCTGTTTCTCACAAGTAGACGTGCCCATGGCTGCTTTTCTCTACTATATGCCTGTGGAGACTGAAGATGAAGCTGAGGATGGTAAAAAATAAGAAAGTGGATTACCATCTCTTACAAGTGGTTTAGGCCTGATCACCCTACAACACCACCGTCTCCTATGACCTGCTTCAGCCCGCCCAGACATAGACATCTGCATCTGAGCTAGCTGTCTAGACTTCCGTTATAATCACTCGTGAGAAAGAGGCATTTCTCAGGTGCCAGTCATCTCATCTTCAAGTAGACATCCAAAAAAAGTTAGAGAAATCAAACCCTAAAAGCAGTTATTGCTCCCCACTGACTACACAGAGAGCCTAGGGCAACTAGCCCAGTGTAAATGGCTATAACACAAATGCCCAAAGTTAGGCAACTCTCATCCTTGCCATGTGAAACAGAACAGCACGGATACTGTTGGTGCAAGAGAAAAGAATTAAACACTCTCCACACACACTTGGCTACCTCACACCAACACAGATACACAATGTTATTTAAGGACAAAATACTGAACATCACCTGCCATGACGACAAGCTGTGTAGACTGTCCCCTCTTCACTGCCAACAACAAAGTTATTGACATCTCCAGTTGGGAAAGCCATTCCTGTAACCGCCACTGGTTTGGACTTATTGTACACCAGCTCCATGCTCTCCTACCAAAACAGGTCTTAGTTATTATTCTGCGGTTGTTCTTTTGTCGTGTTCTTTTTTTACTAATTTATTTCTAAATGTTATACAGGGTAGCAGTTAGGGGAGGAAGAAGAAATCATTTGACCCAGTCACAGGATTTTAGTTTTTATATGGGATAGTGCAAGAAGACGCCATGTCACAAATGAGGATGCACAGCTCCTGCCACCCCTGCCGCTGTCTGTCACACGTTTCAGAGCGGCTGGAATGCACTGGTCTGTGCTACGTAATCTCAAATCAGGCAGAGATGACAGGTGAGAATTTAAAAACTAATGGTGCAGAAACTAAAGATAATACCTTAATGGCTACACTTGCCAGCCGAAGGCTCTAATAAAATACACAATACCCATCTATTTACAAACATTTTTGAAGTCAATTGTTTGCCAGGAAACACATGTAATATCATATGCACCTGAAGCATTTTTCTAACAGTGCCATTTGCCCCTCTGCAAACTTAGTAGTAGTGTCACTACTGTCACTCTAAGCACTGTTTTTCAGGGTATTTCTGAAGCCCTAAACATTCTCTCTGGACTCCGCTATCTAGCTACAAGACAGCAAACATATTTTCTTTTTTATGCTGTAGATATATTTCAAAGCAAATCAGCAAGCCCATTTTTGCTATTGCAAGTACAACCAGCATGAACAGTTTGTGACTGTTACATGATGCTTATGCTTTGAGCAGATCTTCCCCATCTCTAAACTTTTTGATTGTGCAGCTTAAATGGTATAACCCAAGAATCCACAAAGGGGCTGAACGATTTAGCAATTTTCCTTTCTAGCTATTTAAGTGGGTATGTTTTGTATGTTTAAAATACCTAAACCGCTAGTTTTCTAGGGCCAAAGCCTACAGCACTGACTTTCAGAAGGCTTTTTTTGCTGTAGCTAAAGAAAGTGGGAGGCCCTAGGGGAGGAGAAGGCTGCAAATCCATAGGGAAATACTCTTGCTTGATTTATACTTTTCTTTGAAATACACTTAGCTCTATTAAAAAGGCAAAAGAAGGCCTGGAAAATGCATTGGCAGAGCACCTGTGGACCATATATTTCTGTGAAAATGTTCTGGGATGAGATCATCGTTGAGTGTCTCTGTGGAAGCACAGCCAGATATTGCCGTGGACGCTCTCCTCCTGGTGCCTACGCTGTGGCCATACATGAGCACTGTGTCTATGGAAAGTTTCAGACTGACACAAACCAGCAACGCTACTCCTCTCAATTCAAAGCTATGGCATGCAGCTTGACTTCAAATCCTATGCCTTTCTTTGCAAGAGTGTCACCAGCCATGCACTGACTCTTCAGTGTAATGCAGGATGTGTTCATTTGTTGAAAGCCAGTTTTGGAGCTGGGAAATTCCATCTGAGTGGTAAAGTCCTGGAACTGAGATGTTCACAAATCTCTGCTTCAAAATGTAGTATTCCAGTAAGCATATATGTAAGGGTGGCATTTATCTAATCTGTATTTAGGTGAGAAACTGGGGAAGGAATTCAGGTGCCTAAACACAGATGCCTGGGACATTTTAGATGCCTCCACTTCTATTCCAGAAGAATACTGATTTCCCATACTCCCATGACACAACTACCAGACTCATGCTGTTGTTTCAGGTGAGCAAGAACAACACGATCTAACTTTGAAGTTGACCTCACTCTGAGCAGGGCTTAGTTTGGATGATTTCTGGAGGTCCCTTCCATTTTGACTTGACAATTCTATATCCCATGGTATCTGAAATTGTATTTCACATTTGGATGGGATGAATTGTCCTTGAGAAGTGCCCAGTCTCTCTCCAGAGTAACTATAAAGAGAACTCTAATGACTAACTTAGACTTGACACAGACCTAACTTTTAGATGGCAAAGGTTAGAGTTCCACCTCTCATGTCAACATTGAAAAACAAATAACTTGATAGTAATTGCACATTAATGCATGGCTAATGGATGGTTAATAGAATTAAGAATTAAATCTATTAAGAATTAGTAGGATTAAGATGAGTTTCTACTAACCCCATTTTGAAACAAGATCAGATCTTACAATGTTTAATGAACATGATAATAAAACATAGCTGCATTGTAAGAAATGACGAATGAAAAATGAGCGATGCATTGGAATAGAAAACATACTACTCCAAAAGATAACACTTAAAAAGGCACTTTCCATAGATCCCTTTCAGCATCAGATTCTTTATTTAGTTTCCATTATTATAATCATTAGTGGTTTGGACACTTTTCCTGGATTTCCTTTCATTTCTAATACAAAGGAGAAGAGTGGGAAAAAAGACAATAGTAACAAACATTCCACAGGGAGGGAAATATTCTAAAACTTTTGATTTGCATTGTTCGTTCCTTCAGCTACTGAAGGCAGGCAACAAAGTAAGCTTTCTGCCTTTGTGCCTTGGAAACCCATAGTGCCTAGGGTGTGTTCAGCAGCAGTGCAATCTAGTCCATATTTGTTAAACAATGCTGTAGAGTAAGTACAATTTATACCACAGGCGACTTGTGTAATTACTGTGCTTTAAAATGGATTATTTCATTTTCACTTGAAATTGACCTATGTATTAACGTATTACAATAATTACATGATTTGTGGTAAAGGAAATGGGTCTTGGCTCTTAGCAGAGACTGCTGGAAGCAAGCTGTACTCTTTCAAGCGCATCCATTGGTTTTAGTTTGTATAGGATGTGAGGTTTTGGCTTTTAGGAACTATGTTCCATTAAGCAGGTATCCAGCTTTAACCAAGGTGTTTTTTTCCTCTATAGGTGAAAACAAACCCACCTGTGGAGTTGAGAGCATATCCAGGCTCCAGGAGCACATTTTGCCATCCGTAGAGACTGTAATGAGATTGTGCGCGTTCTGTGTTCCAACTACGTTGACACAATACACAGGATGCTGAAAACACATTAACATTGGAAATCAGAGACCCATTCGCATATCTTCAAAAACAAATTTCTAATGTCTCATACGTTATTTTAAAGAATGATTAAATAGTCACATAATGCCAGGAAAATACAGGACTCAGCTTTTGCCAGATAGGAATTAAATTTGTTTTTTTATTTAAAGTTTAAAAAGCGTGTTACGGAGGTTGAAATGTTTTCAAAGTTTCATTTTTCTCATCATAAAACAACTCAGCTGAGTAATGCTGTGAAAATGCTGAATTACGTGGATGAGATTTCACCCACAGGGACATGTATCATTCTGTTGATGGATTCTGACACTGAAAATAATTGGCAGAAAGAAATAAATTGTCCAAATGGAATCAAAATGAAAACTTTATTCAAGAAAACAGCTGTGTAAAACTTGAACTTTGCCAGAATCTGGCTTTCACGCCAAATACTTGCAAATGTACTCCAACAGAAAAATGTGAACAAGTCCCCCAGCCTTCTCCACTGACCCAAATACTTTTTTAGATCTGTTTCTATAAACGTGGACTAAATTTGCTCATGGTGTTACCTCAGTTTCACAATAGCAGGTAGCATTGGTCCATGAAGGCTGAATTCCTTTTGGTATACAATAATGAAACTTGATCTTTTCATTTTTCAAGGACCTGGTAATATTTTAAGACTAAAGTGTCAACTGACATCTGATGATGACGTAGAAGGGAAGAGATGCTGCTTCAAGTTCAGCAATGTCGTGAGAGAAAAATCAGTCAGACTGAACAATGAGATTTAACTTCCTTTGACTGTTACAAGTGATCCCCCTGAATGAAGGATAAGATGTACAGACAAGGCAGCCAAAACAAAATTGTAAGTCTCTGCCTCTTCTGCAGAGGAATAGAAGACTTGTGACTCCAGGAAGAAAAAACGCTTATCACTAACATTTTAAAGAAAATTAGGATCAAATTTACAAGAGATCCCTGTACAGCTTCTAGGCCAACCGCATGTAGGGTTAGACACCTAGCATTTGATCCCAACAAAACGCAGGAAATGGCAGAGCTACCACTTATTTTAGACTGCCCAAAGATCCTACTTCACATTGCCTATCTAGTCAGTAGTGAAAGGCAGAGCTTCAGGGCACTGGTTAGCTCTCTGGGTAGATACCTAAGTGGACCCAGCAAATGCCTCCATCTCTAAACGGGAAACATGCAGCAACTAAATGCAGAGGGAGCACACACCAAAGAAGGACTAATTGCTGCTAAAAAATTACCTTGCACTTGGAGACCACCTGCATGCATCAGAGTATTAAGTCACAAGGTCTATTCTGATGCTGATTTCTCAAGATTGTCAAGCACCTGATATCCCCTGGATCATCAAACGGATGTCAGACAATACGCTGGATCCAAATCTGTGTCCCAGATGTGGCTCACGGTATTAGTGCTAGGACGGACCTCTCCTTGCTCCCTTGTGGTGAGCTAATTACCACAGGTGTTAAATATGATTAGCTCAAAGTGATGTGTGAAACAAATACAGTCCTAATTTTTAATGGGTGTTTGTCCTCCAGTAGGCCAAACTGACCAGGATAGAGAGAATGGGAGGAAGCTAAAGCAAGCAGTGGAGTAGCTAGGATATTTAGGGGGAAGGGAGGAGAGAGCCATGTCATTCCAGCAGCACCTCCCTGTGCCAGGTCTGGCTTTAATCAGGGTTGCCAGCCATCAATTTTACGCACAATAAAACTCATGGCAGAAATGAAAAGACATAAGGCAAATGGATGAAAAAGTCAACCAACTGTATGCAGCAGAAAGTCTAAACAGGCCCCTTCCTTTCAAAGGGTCGCTGCCAGCTTGCTTTTATTTGTTTTGGAAATGAAATCATCATGCAAAAGGGTTTTGTCTTAATTAAAATTTCCTGTTGTCCCAAGTGCAGATGTGTGGTGGGTGTGAAAGGAAATTAGTGAGTAAGCTGCGGGTAGAATTCTCTTTCCTGGTGAATCCAGGCGGCAATCAGTGAGACTAAACTTAAGGCCTGTTTAAATCAGTGATAACAACACACTCTATGTGTTTCAGATAACTAAAATGACAGAAGGAAAAGAGAAAAATGTTTTTTTCACATATGGCATAGGTTCAAATTAAAAAATCACTATTCAGCCCGTTTGTCTAGCAGTACACAAAGTAGTAACTGCCTCACTAGAGTTGTCTTAATCTTTTTTTTCTTGGCAGCTAGGGTTTAAGTCAGCCTTTTGCAACCAACACTTCATTTAAAGTTTATGTGATTCCTATATGTGAACAGAAAGCAAACATTCTTTTATTGCAAAAAGTGATCACTCCTTAAAAACATCATACTTCTTCATCATACTGTTAGGGTAAGTAAATACTTATTTAAACCAACCCATGACAGCACACAATGTACATAGTCATTTATTTATATCTGTCAAAAGCAAAACATCACATATTTTTCTACTGCGATAATAAAACTAGTTTAATAAATAATTCCAGGAGGTCCAGTTTTGTCTTAAACATTTTTTGGAGTGTAAACAAGTTTCTGCCCATTAATCTTTTCTTATCCACTAGATTTTGGGTCCCAGTCGTTCAATTTTCAATGACAGTCAGTTTCTTGCCACTAGTTTTCTGGTCTACTACATCTCTAAATTGCACTTCCAGGAGAGACTGTTTCCTTTCATGCAGACTGAACAACATTAGCTCAGATACTGGCAACAAAACGAGCAAAAACATTAGGGAAATGAAAAGCAACGCTGAAGTTGCCACCCATGGCACACATCATTAGATTATTATATCAACATGCATGATAGTGGAAATTTAGGGAACAATATTTGTACTGCCTGGCCCACTAAGTGTGTCTGTGCACACCTGTCATTTTTTAATATAAGAGGCATGCCATCATAACCCTGGCCCCACACCGAATCTTTTGCATTAATTCATGTGACACGGCTTTTAGACGTTGTCTCTTAACTCCAGGGATTATGCTGTCACAGTCAACTAAAAGCTGAACCTTGATCTGCAAATTCCAAAGATAAGAATCACAGAATTGTAAAAGCTGGAGGTGCAAAAGACCTATTACTTTGTCTAATCCTTCTCTCTGCTAGAACAAGATTATTTTCTTATCTCTCAGAGCGCTTTGTGTAGCTCCATTTCTTATGTTTCAGGAAATATTCTACAATTTTCTGCATTCTTATATCACATCATTACATTTTCCTCCTCCTTTCAGCCTATATTTTCTTTTCCACTTCCCACTCCAGTATTCCAAGCAGGACTTCTGCGTACATCTCCAAGAACAAGTTAGGATGGTCCCAAGATCAGATAAGCTCACCATCCACAGAATAAACCTGCCAGCTCACATGAAGAGGCTGCCTGAGCCCAAACTCTGGAAGAGGAGAGCTCAAGGATGTTCAGCATCTTAGTGAAGGATGGGTTGGAGGTCAGTACTATAGCAGGTTGAGGATACAATAGCAGGTAATCCAGACTTGTCTTCAACTCCTGCACAATATGGGTACTTTGCAATGTAAGAACATCTTCTAGCACAGACATGATCTTTGTATCACTGAGGAACTCCCTTGCTTCTCAGGCATTTTGTGCTACTGCTCTGCCTAGATATCCCCAGATATCACCACAGACTTATGCCACCATCACTGTATCTGCAAATGTCTTTGTGTGGGGGCAAAACGTGCTCCCACATGATTCTGTGGAAACAAACCCCTCCTCGCTGTGCTAGCTCTGCCCTGTGGCCCAGCCCAGAATGGGAAAGATCGTTAACAGTGATTTATTTGTTCCTCTATTAGAAAACAGAAGCAAACTGCCCCACTCCCTTCAAGGGCAACAGTGTTTACTTAAGGGATTCCATTTTGACCACTCTAGGTGCCTAATGTGCTTCAAAAGACACACTCTGTTGTACTGTACTGTAAGACAACAGTAAGTGATTCAAATTGCCCGCCACACAGGAGTGCCAGACATATGGTCCCTATACAGTGACCTGGCTCCCTTATACAGGCAGCAGAGAGGAAGAAGCACAGTGCCACTGAGGTGGTACATAGGTGCTAAGTTTTGTAACTGCTCCTGTCCTCTTCAAGAGGATGATTTTGTCCTCATCTGAGGTACCATACCAAGTGTGACGGTCAAACACTTATCATAGCTGGTTGTACATCTCCTTTATCTACTTCTCCCTCAAGGACCACACTTACATTGGCAGGTATGTGAGAACTGGCATTGGAGGCACAGCAGACAGCTCCACTTCCCTGCTGACCATTTCCTCCCAAGAAAGGATAAGGTGACTTTTATCCTTACCGTGTGAGCAGCTGCAGATAAGGGCGTTCGCTGAACTGGAGTCCGCCTGTGACTGCGATTATCCCACAGGACAATCTGGCCAGAGTATGTCCCACCAACAACCAGGTTTGGGTGAAAGCGGGCAAAACAGACGGACATCACAGAGGACTAGAGGGTAGAGAAGAAGAGAGAGGTCACATGGTGAGTCACCTTGAATTCTCCTCCTTAAGGAAATGTGTTGTAATTAGCATTTTAATATTTTAGAAATCAGTGCAAGACGTCTGTTCACATTCCTTGCGCAACAGTAACTTTATGAAAGCCAAACAGACACGTGCAAAGAGTTAATTTGAGACTAAAATGTGCAGCGTCATCGGGGCTGGAGAAAATATGAACCGCAGGATGAGTGTTACCATGATGCTAAAACACTGAGATACTCTTTCCATAGCAGCTATGGGAAAGTGCTTCCTTTCCTTTCCAGAAGAACTTGAAGTAACTGGACACCAATGTGACAGAGAGGCTCCTGCCCCAAGCTTTCTTCCCAGGGAGAGCTCTTCCTGATTGCTCCCTCTCGCTTCTAACTCTCAAACAGTTTGGGATGAGTCTGCGAGAGATCCTCCAAAGTGCTCCTCAAGGCGGACTGCCTTGAGAGCACTGGCTGAAGAGCAGTATCTTGTTGGATCAATGACTGATTTCTCTGCTACAGAAAGGTCCTTTTCTAATAGCAGAGGCAATCACATTTTTCCTTACGCTGTTTCAGCAGAAATGAGTTTCCTCATCTTAGCGATAGCTAGATTGCCTCTGTACGTTTTCTTTCACTGGGGATGCTGAGGAGCCAGACTGGCGTAACCGTTGCCCTGGCCATCCGGTAAAGTGCCCCACAAGCCAGTATGGAAATGGATATCTATCTCAACTGCCTCCTTCCAGTCTCTTTAAAATAACGCACAACCTCTGAAATCCTCAAGGGAACGATCCCCAGAACCTTCATGTGCCAAAAAGCTACAGCCAGGAGCAACAAGCTGTAACTCCTTCATGATCTCCATTCTCTTTTTAAGGAATTATTTCCCAGTTCTATATAATTGGTCCTGGATGTTTCGTCTCTGTTTTATGCAGATTGGAAAGTAAAAGTTACAGCATTCATATAATTTCCTGAGAATTCACACGGTAATAAAGACAAAGTTTGCCACCAGAAGCAAATGTCATTTCTCCATGGGGAGCTTTAGCCGTCCTTACGAGCCACAGAGCAAGACTTTAACTGCTGTGTCAACTACAGTCAGAATGTTAAATTCACAGTTTATGGCTATATTCTTAAAATTTCATCTTCTGACTCTTTCCAACCAGTTTTGGTAACAAATCTTCATTACAGTTTAATGAGTGGATATTTTGAAGGGGTGATAGGAAATGGTGATATTCCTGAAATGAGAGCCCATTTTATTCAATGACAAAAGGTTAGCCAAATCATCACGTTTCAGTTGCATAAATAGCATTGCGTATATTTAAGTCATTTTCTTGAACTGGAAACAGAGGAGCTGCCAAACTGAACTAGACCCAATGTCCAACCAGCTGAGGATCCGGTCTCTGGAAGGGGCAGATGGAGTTGTAGGAACTTCACAGTGGATAAATGTATAGTCTTCTTCTCTCATCAGTTTCCATCATCCTGATCTGTAGTGACTAGAGACCGATTTGAACTCTTAAACCAGAGATTTAGTAACTTTTCCAATAGGGGTAGAAATTAATTATGATAACTCCTGATCTCTATAATTGGGATTAATAAGAATAAATTAAAATGTTCAGCCTCTACTGAATTCATGTGGCTGTCTGATATCTATTGCTGAAAGTCAGACTATATTCTAAAATAACCTAGTAGAAATACTTCTAGCATATAGCAATATATTTGGTCATGTATTTATGACCTAGTAAGATCACTAAGACAATGAAATAACTTGCCATTACCTTTTACTTCCCCATTCTCTCTGAGTTCTCATGGGTATTCACTTGACATCTTTGTTTCCTTCTCTACTAAAGCTTTTTAAATGTTCCTGTGATGTTACATGGTCTAGTATCTAGCGTCTAGACCATTAGTACATCTAATTGCCTCCTTTAATCTGTATCTATCTTTGCTTCTGAGCATAACAATTGTACTATATCAGTTGTAGCAACAAAATGTAGGTTCCAAACACCATTTCCAAAGGACTTATTAGCATTATACATAAGAAAAATTCACCTCTGAGTAACAGTACCTCAGTACTGCTAAAACGCATTTAAAATTCAGCTTCAATGCAGCTGCCATACGGTTTCCACGGATCCCTCATATGTTATAATTAAAACGACCCTACAGCACATGTTCTACATTTTATCTCTTTGTTTAATGGCTTCATGAGTTGTTTTAATCAACCCCTCTCATTCCTTATAACTAAGATGACAGATATTCTTACATGAAGTGAAATAGCCAGATGATTTTAAAATAGTACAGCTACACCGCTATGCACACCCCACAGCAGCTACAAGGCTCCACATATATTTTAAGAAACCCAAATTCAAACAGTCATTCCACAACAAAGTTCTCAGTTTGTCTGAAACAAACTTGGGAGACGCTGAAGCAGGGCAAAGAAGCCAACTGGACAGTATATTTTTAAATGTTGTGTTTTCATGGTTAGAATGTTTTTGAATTCAGAATCCCAGAATACAGTTGAATGGTCAAGATACAAACTGCTAAAGTGTGTTTTTCATAAAGTTCAAAAATAACCCGCAGACATGACACATGGACTTATGCCCCCTGCACTACTTCTAATTCTACATTTCATTCCAAAGTAACTCACATTTTTCAGCTGATGAAATGTTCACATCCTTTTAATTATGTCAATATTATTTTTCTACTGAAGGAAAACTTAGTTAAATATTAGAATTCAACAATTTAAGGACTCCACTCCATAGCACTTAATAAAGTGATTATTTTCTTAAAGTTAATGGCGGTACTCAGATGAGTAAGGACTGTAAGATCCAGCCCATTCATTTAACAACTTTTAAAAGCATTCATTTCTTAGCCTTAATGGGAGAGAGCAGGAGACAGGTCTCCAGTCTGTCTGAACAGCTCTATGCTCAAGGAGAACAGCAGAAGCCATTCCCTGTAAGCCTCTCCTGCCTCCAGGCTGCATCTTGTTTACAGAGTCAGGCAATCTAGCTCCCCGAAAACTGAGTTTTGACACAGATTTCAAAGCGGGAGGAACCAGCATATGGTCAGCCTTTAAAATAACAAAGTATCCAGTTACTTTGCACTTCTACCACACCTTTCTAGAGCAATCCCACAGCACTTTCTAACAATGAAGCAGTAAAGCATCCCAGTTTTTCAATTAGGTAAATTTTACCTGCTGTAGCTGCTTAGTTACTTCCTGCACAGAAAAGAAGAACACAGGTTCATAGCGTCTGTCAACAGTGCACAAAGCAACTACAGAAGGATAATGTCAAAAGGAAATCCCAGAAGGAGTTTGAGTGTCCACTGTACAGACAGCAGCATTTAGAATATGGGGTGAACGAAATTCTCTGTTCACGAGTGCAACAGAACATCCCCATCTGTATTAGGATTAGTTATTAGGACCCTCAAGAGCCAAGGAACCTCCAGCAGCTCGTCACTTCCCTTCTTCTGAGTTGTTCAGGGCAGTGACTAATTTCATGGCTTGTCTTAATGCTCCGGTGTTTTCCCTGTAAGCAGATATACAGTCTACAGATTTAGCTTTCTCTGGCTCGCTTTGGCTTTCTCAGCATCCCCACAAAAGCACTTCTGGCCTTTGTGATCTTCTACCCAGTTTTCTGCTCCCTTATCTTTGTGACGACTTTCTGGAGGGCACCGCCATGCTGACACTGCTGCCACATCTCTTGGGCATGTCCCTTCACTCCACGGGTGTGAGCAGCTCTCCAGTGACCAGATGAGCAAGGCCAAATTGGCTCCGGGTCAGAGTACAGCCCAGGCGAATGGCAGAGTCAGCC
The DNA here is from genome assembly GCF_040807025.1 of Struthio camelus. NCBI lineage: Eukaryota > Metazoa > Chordata > Aves > Struthioniformes > Struthionidae > Struthio > Struthio camelus. The sequence goes on along the minus strand of NC_090943.1, from coordinate 28,989,202 downwards.
CAGGCTCGTAAACCTGAGATTTTTGCCTGGCAAATTGGTGCTCGTGCTCCCCACATGCCAAAACTTCTGCTCCTAGCTAAAACACAAAATGGCTGTGCTATTCTCATAGCACAGAGAGGACTGGTCTCAGAAAAACAGGTGCTGCCCTCCCCTTTAGAGGCCTGCAAGCCAAGGCAAAAAGGCACCACACCCTGGCAACCTATTTTGATAGTTGTCAGCTTGTTTTACCCTGTACATAAACTGCTACAGGGACAAGAGTGGTGGGGACTTCATTCAACTGCCTTTGCCTCCTCCCTCTGCACTGATGCACTCGATTCAAACAGGCCCCAAACTCTCTTCAAGTGGCTGGCAGAGCTGTTTTTTATTTTAGAAGCTTAATCCAGCCCAGATTTGGATTAATGATGGCATATCCCTTTAACCACAGATACACATGCTGAGGACAGACAGCCATTTAGATTTTCCTTACTGCAAAGCCTGCCTCAGTACCCACATCTGATGTGCGTACGGCCCCAGAGACTCAGCTGCCTGCGCTCCTGCCCGTAGATCTGGATGGCACTCTGCCCAGCCACCAGCTGAACAAGTTCACAAAGACCTGGGTGCTAAGCAGTAATGATTTTAAGTAGGCAATGACTACTGCACTCAGTGAGATCTCTTGTGCAGGAAACCACCCCCGTAGGCAGTGTTGCCATACTGGTGCCACATGCCTACACTTGACACCAGATGGATCTCCAAACAATACTTCATCAGTGGGAAGCAGGGATCTGAGGAGTTCACAGGCATTTCTAGGCTCCAGAATACCAGGTTATATTGCAGCAGGTGCTCAGGAAACTCCTGGTTAGATTTTCTAGCTGAGCAAATACATGTGAAAAAGTGCTGTGATCTCTGTCACGCTACTATAGGTCAGTCTACCACAGACAATAGCAGGCAATATAATTAACTGCAGCCTAAAGGTGCTAAGCCTGAGATGAAGAGGTAAATCCTGTTCCTTGCATGAGGGAATCGGCTTACAGAGACTGAGCGCACAGGGACAAAGCTGTGGTACCACCACTTCACTAGAACCATGAATAGGTGCCAAATCGACAGGCATTGATCCACAGGAGCTGTAGAATATGGACTGAACCTCTGACTACTCACGTCTGTCCTGCTGAGGAATAAATAACTGAAGACAAAACCCCAAAATACAGGCATAATATGCTCCTAACCTTTTGCTCTCACTACTGCTCATCAAGAGCAGCATTTGAAGAGTCTCAGCACTTGCAGTCCCTGTAAGAGCTGCCATACCTTCTTCTGCCCAGGAAATCTGGAGGCCGTCTCCTCATACTTGCAGTGCTATACACACTCGCATGTGGCCCCAGAATGGGTACCGATGATATACTGCAAAGATGGGTTAAAATCGTCATCTAGAAACAAAATAGCAGCTGAGACACTAAACAAATTTATTTCTTCTAATCACACCAAGGACTGGACTCAGCATAGCAAAATAGTGATATCAGATCAGAACAGTGGTTCATCTTGTTTAATACCCTATTACTTCCTTTTTGCACCACAAAAGAAGGTGTGAGACAGCTTGAAAGAGGCAATTCTAGTATGACTTTGCCCTGGCTTCTAAGATATGTGGACTGGCATACCAAAATAGAGACTATGTTCCTTCCAAGAGTCTAGCTTTTTTTTAGTGCCAGCTACTATGATTCTGGATATTTCTGTGGTTCACATAAACGCCTAAGTATAATTAACAGTATGAGATAATAAGCAAAGGGCAGAGAGGATAGCAACAGAATTACAATTGTTTTTCCCAATGAAGTTTAAAAAGATACCAAAAACATGATTTCTGTGTTTGGAAACTTTTATCAAAGAGGTTAACTCTTAAGTTCTAAAAGTCTTAAATGGCAGACTTTCTGTGTTACTCCCTTCCCCCATCTCTCTCCCTATTGAACTACAAAATAGCATCTGAAAGATTTTGTACTAGAGATTATTGGTGGTACCATACAAAATTTGGCTTATATTAAAAATAAAATAAAAGCAATCGACATCCTTCACATATTTAAGAAAAGAAATAAAACCAAACAAACACTTCTTCAAACCAAACGTCAAAATTCTGTTTAATTAAAAAAAGGAAGTTTATACTTGGTTATGGCATATGTTGACATCTATCCCTTTGATTTACAATAGTATGGACTGCAAAGAACAGATTGCTTTATTCAAGGGAAAAAAAGGAGGGAGGGGGGCCCAGTGTGACAGGAAAGAGTGTAGGCTGTATTAACTTCAGTGCTTGTTAAAACATGAAGGATTAATGGTAAAAAGGGAGGGAAGAATTGTGCATGTCTCCAGTTTAGGATCTTCAAAAATGTTTGGGGATTCTAAGAATGTCTCACTCGACCACATGAAAGCTGCACAGAGAGACTCAGCCACACGACTGCTCTAAGTCCAAGGCTGGTATTGCTCCACTTATACCATCAAACCCAGTGGAGCTGAAATGTAGCCACAAATTGAATTTATTTTTATTGAAAAAGTACTAAGTCCTTAAAAAGAAGGAAAAGTGTATGTCAGGAAACACAGCTCCTTCTTAGCAGACTTTACAGGGTAGGTAACTCTGACTTCTAACCTCAGTGCTGACATCTGAGCATTGCAGCAGAATCAGAGCACTCTCGCCAGCTTTGCAGAAAGGCAATATCCAGTCTCATATCTACATTTAAGCAGGGTAGAAAGCTGAAGCTTTGTACTTTCACCTCCGTAACTGCAGGTTCAGCTTGTGTAGGTACAAGAATAAATAATCAGAAGAAAGTCCACAAACTACCTTGCCAAAAGCGAATATGCACTTCAGCCTTTTTGGAAAGTGCATTTGCAAACGTTATTCATTCAGTGGTATTGTGATGACTCAGAAAAACAACTACACTGTTTGTTGTATTGCAGAAGTGAATAAACATGAAACTTCTCAGTTGAGATATGGGGAGATCCTGCCTGCATTTATCCGTGACTGCAACAACAATTCAATTTGGTAACCCTGAATTACTAGACATAGGCACAAGTCTAAGTGAGCAGTCTTTCCTAAATATCATATTTGCTTTGTTAGACTCAGGATGAAGGAATTAAAGCCTGGAAAAATAATGAGCAATTTGATCCACAGAGCACATCAATATCAAGTTTTCTTTCCACCCAGCTGCTCAAATGTTCAGTACGCAAATGTTAAGTATTTGTTGGTTTTCTCTGATTAGGACTTGGCTGCTTATCAAGTTGTAGGATCAAATCCTTATTGTCCTAGTGCCTGCGTGTTACATGGAGAAGAAAGCACTTCCTTGGTCTGCCTGTTTTATTTAGGTCATGATATTCCAACGTGATAGCACTCCATAGCACTTATACCGTAGCACTCTTAATTATTTGATGAAATTACTCATTTGATGAAATTACTTACCAAAGGAAAGTGTCTGCACCATACTTGCAGACCTGGAGCATTACGGCATATGTCTGTGGATGGAGTGTAAAGAGCTTCTCTCTCCACTTCTCACCTCACAAGCAGGCCAGAATTTGGACCAGATGCTAAGTACCTGCTTCAGCATGGCACTCTGCTCATATACAGCAGGTCTCAGAATTTTCAGCGTAGCACTGGCCAAAGTCTTCTGGCCTGGAGCTGATACACATGTGGCCAGCTCAGAGTATAGGTAATGGCGTAACTGCCTGCACCCATCCTGCCCACATAGCTGTTAGTTCTTTGGGACAGAGACTACTTGTTATGATGGGTTTACAACAAATTTCAAAGGCATCTCAGTTTTGGTTAATGCCTCTAGGATCTACCAATAATAATAAACCATAAGAAAAATTTACTCAGCACACAAAAAAACCATTAGGTAAGAGGCAGTTACTACACTGAAGACTGTTCAGTGGCTTTCCAAAAATAGGGGGCTGGTGGCAGAATTTTCCTCTCAACTACCAGATTTCCTTTAGAAATAAGTTATCGCATACATGAGACATGACAAAACAGAAGTTGTCCAATGTGTTTAAGATTCTACTGACACTTCTGATTCTGCTACTAGCAGCCACTGTTCTCATGCAGTGAGAAACTCCAACAATTATAAGTTAAAAATTTTGGTGAACTGCAGCTTGAATACTCTTCTAGCGATGAAACCTCCTTAATGTTCTTCACGCATTTACATTTACTTACTTTGACTTATGTTTTAAAAAGTATCTCAAACACGGAAGATGTCTATCCACTCACCAGCTGGTTGGTGAGAGAAAGGCAGTTAGGTGCTGTAAAGTGCATTGGCAAATCCCATTGCCTGCCTTTCTCTTCATCTTTAGACACCTTCGAATATCTGGAAATCATTGGAAATTAAATTGAATGTCTTAATAGTTTTTGGCTGTCAGCAGCCAAAATTCAGATTCAGTAATATAAGAAACTATATTCCAATTTGCAGATGTATTTCATTGCTAATTCAGGGAAAGATGTGAATCTTACCTTTTCTGCTTGCTCACTGTTTGCTATGGAGGGTGTAGATCTTCATATCAGCAGTAAGTAACGTCAAGTTGCAACTGTCACCCCTTATTTTTGTCTGAAAGAGTGTATTGGGTTGGATTTCTAATATTAAAAGGCTAAGTACAACACAGCTACCCCAGAAGAAGCACCTCACCAAACCATGAACTCCACTTTGCTCTAGTGAGATCACCCTCCTTTGGAAGTAGTAATACAATCCGCATATTAGCTTAGTTGTGTTTGCGTTTCATCTGAGCTCAGAAAATCAGTATGATAAATTACAGTAAATTGGCTGCAATAATTCATGAAAGGACAATTACTTCATTGAAATGCTTTTTTCTCCATCCGTTCAGACCCTAAAGAAGTATGCTTAAATACATGGTCTTTGCAGAATTTTAAGGATAGCTTAATTAAGACAAAAGTAGCAAACATCTCTAACGCTATCCAACAACTCTTGAATACAACATCGTGTGCACAGTCTGCAATGTATATAGTAAATTTACTCCAAGTACATGCTGATAATACAATGAAGAATGAAAACTGATGCTTCCTTGATTCCCTTTCATTATCTTTAGCACTTTCCTGGCTTACCAAAAGGTAAGCAGGGCAGAGATTGCAGTGTTAAGCGCCAGAAGATTTTAAAATAAGTACTTTATTTAGCATAAGACAAGTTTTCAAACGTGACCTCCACCTGTGTAGCCTTAAAGCACTGTTTATATTTCCACACATTATTATCCAAGTGTGGATGGCAGAGCAGAGATAACAAGGTTAGAGTTCAACGTGAAAAACCAGGAAGAGTTCAGTTTGGGCTTCTTTGGTCAATATATTCATCATCATATTTCTTTGCATGCCTAGAGGTTTTGTGGGGGGAATATTTTACGCACTGCAAAATGATATGGCTTGAGAAACACATACCCAAAACAGTACACAAACCAAAGCCTAACTAAGGGTTACAGTTAGGCAACTGCAGGGAAAAGCCTCTAAGAAGCTTGAAGCTACTTCTTGTATCTAGAAAATGCCTGGGGAACTTGACTGGGAGGGACAAATCCTGGAGTTCTGCTAACTTTTCCTGAATTATTTCTGCATTTTCTCCAGCAACTATCTAATATACAATACAAACAGAGTCTTGGCAGCTCAGCCCCCTTCTCACTAAGTGCCTCAGCCACCAGGCTAAAGACATCAGCTTCTGTTGCACTTCTCCTCCCTGGTGATAGCCACCAGCCTGTGGCTGAATAGTGACCCAGCCTCAGGAGCAAAAGTCCCTGTCCAGAGTGCTCCTCACCTTGCTGCCAAGGCATGTGCTGGAGCAGATAACCATTGGTTTGAACTTCTTTCGACTTGAGGAAAGCTTAAACCCATCTTGCTCATTCTATGGGCTATTATACAAAAGGTGGGCTACTATGCAAAAGTGGAAGAGATCCCCCAGTGAAGGCTCACTGAATGAGCAAAGTGAAACGCTTTGAAGGCAACGGAAAGGGTATATAGGCAGCACGTTGCATCTCAAGTTACTGACTTCATGTACAACTGTAGCAAAGAAAATAAACTGCTCTTGGTCTCTGTCAGCTAATAACTTAACATATTCTGGACTTTCCTAACAGAGAAAGCAAAACAGATGATCGCTTGATGGTAAGTTCTGGAAAGTATCAGAACTGGGCTTTACAGAGGACACAGAGATAGCAAATTCCAAGCTCACAGAACAGGAACAGAAACACCAGTTGTTCCTGAGTTGTGATGGTCACTTGGTTTCTATAGCAGCAGTTCCCCAAACCACACAGTGCATTATAGATCAGTCAAACCATGTGAGGCCAGAGATGAATTAGAAGCCAGTACAGACGCTGTGAGAACAGAGACTGAGAAGTTGGGCGTACTAGTCACAACTGCTTATAAGGGAGGGGGCTGCAAATAAATCTCAAGCACAGCACTCCGTCCAAACCCCTACAATGAACGTACAAGCCATAGATATCTAAGCACAGTCAGAAGGCTGAGACTACTAGATAAAGAATGCTTCAAGGCCCCAGCTAAGGAAACAACTTAACTATGCGCTTAAGTCCATCTCATCTCAAAAAGACATTTAGCCACAAACTTAATTGTAGGCAATTCTTTAAGTCCCCCATGACTTCAGTGACTCAAGATCCCACTCACAGCCAAGCAAATTGATAAGTGCTTTCCTGAACAGAGCTTTCTTGATTCGAGACTTTTGAGAGCCTGTGACCTTCCTTCAGGGAGGGAGGAAGGAAGCCATCACATTCAGCTGATCCCTGGAAGATTCTGTAGAATTAGAGACTATTTTAACCAACAATTAAAACCCAGCTGACTTCTGCATAACCTTGGAATTACAGGGAAGGCAAAAGGAGCCAGAAACACAGAGACAGAATCACAGAATCACAGAACAGCTGAGATTGGAGGGACCTCTGGAGAGCGCCTTGTCCAACCCCACTTCTTAAAGCAGGGTCAACTACAGCACGTTGCCCAGGGCTGTGTCCAGATGGCTTCTGAATATCTCCAGGGATGGAGACTCCACAACTTCTCTGGGCAACCTGTTCCAGTGTTCAATCACCCTCACAGTAAAAAAGTTTTCTCTTATGTTTTAACAAAATTTCCTGTATTTCAATTTGTGCCAGTTGCCTCTTGTCCGATCACTGGGCATCACCGAGAAGAGTCTGGCTCTGCTTCCTTTACCCACTTTGTCCCATCAGGTATTTATGCACATGTAAAAGATCCCCTTAAGCCTTCTCTTCTCCAGTCTAACAGTCCCAGTTCTCTCAGCCTCTCCTCATATGAGAGATGCTGCAGTCCCTTAATCATCTTAGTGACCCTTTGCTGAACTCACTTTAGCATGTCCATGTCTTTCTTGTACTGGGGAGCCCAGGCCTGAACAAATCTGTATTTACTAGACCCATTCCTACTTATCAAGGACCCTACAGGTCTTTGGTTGAGTGGAACTTGGTCTGACCCTGGAGATAGGTCACTTGTTTTTTCTTCAGGTTAAGGCTACGAGGTGACCTCAGCAGGCAATCCCAAGAGAGCCAAGGGGTAACAGTATATGTTATTCTACTTGCTTCTAAGCAATTGGCACTTCGTACTCTGTAGTCTGTGTCACTTGGGCAAACTCCTATCAGTTCGCTGTCAAAATAATTACAGTAATCTTTTCTTATCTTTTTGATTTAATTGTAGCTTCTAGTGAAGACTGTCAGGCTATTATATTTGCCCAAATCCATCACTTCCAATTATGTATCATTTATAAGTAATGTCACTAAATAATTGGAAATAATTGAAAATTAATTAAACATTGCATGTAGACACGAGGCCTGAGAGACTGGGAAGCATAGATAAACAGCTATCTAGTGGAAATGCAGAAGATACCACAGGCAAGTCTGTGTTTAAGATGAGGGAGAGAACACATGAGTTGCCGTCACACCGTTCATGTCTGCTACAGTAAGTTACTGCACCTGCTCTGATAGGAGTAGCCTGGCTCTGCACCCGTCGAGCATTAAGGAGCAGCTACGGCTGCTCAGGAAAAGACAACTGCTTCCCATTACAAGCCCAATTTTTAATCTCACTTTCTCCAAACAAACCTTAGCTTCCTGAAATTTCGCATGACTCCCACGTTCTCACCTGCAAGGTGCTGCTATTTGCTTTCTGCTGTTTTCTTCCATGAATAGTTTTGGACAGGAGGAAGGAATGGGATAAGCAGTTTTCAAATCTCAGGGTCAAAGCCCCAGTTACTCTAAACCAGTGTAGTTATGCCAGCTTACATTAGCTGACTCCTGCAGTAACACAGGAGCACATCTTGCTCAACAAACAGCTTGCACGGGTCATCCACTCTCACCAGTGACAGGACATTTAATAACTCATCACTATCCTTCCAGGATGAACGGATTTAGCCCAGGCAATTCACTGCAAACAGCAATTCTGCACAACTCCTATGCACTGTTAACCTACTCCAAACTGCACTTAGTCTATTTATTTACAGATGTAAACATGAGATAGCAAATGTTAAGCTTGTTCTCCACATGAAATGATTGGTGATTCACTGTATGTCCAAGAACAATATGGAATTGAAGTGGAATAGATATATATTTAGCTACCAAAATACTAAACACTGTTAAAAGAGCAATCAATCAAAATGAATTAATCATAGATCTTAATGCACCCTAGCCCATTTTATTTTACAGAAAATGAAAATACCACCTCTCCAGCATGACAAGTTTTTAAAAGCATATCTCTTCTTGCACAGAAGACATTTGCTTTTCATCTCAGCCTGAAAAAAATGTACTTTAAGTTCACTGATATTTTTCATGACAAAGACAATCTTGTTTTAATAAAATTCATCAGACGTATCTGCTTTGTGAAAGTTAAATTTGTGGTATTTGTCATCATTTGTATTCTGTTATTATGGTTATAAAATGGATCATGAAATTATTGTAAAACACGATGAATGACTTCATAAGCGTGCTTATTATTAATAAAGTCTCCCTTTTTATTATCATCCTCATAGTGACAAAAAATATGGTGCCATTAAGCAGAGCCATGCCCATACAATAACAATTACCGGCCAGTCTCTAAGTGGGCTGATAGAGATTTCCCATTTTGCTGATTTCAAGAGGATTCTCTGCCCCGCAGGAGAAGCCTTCCCAGGCTAATATCAGTATCTCAGCCAGCAAGCACATGCTTCTCCTTTCACTTTGTGGAAGGCCTGGAGTGTTAAACATCGTTAAGTCAATGCTGTCCTTACACAAAAGGTCTTTTCAGGGAGCTACTTGTCAGTCCTCCAGCCGTGGGAGCAGAGGGCGGGAAACTGTTGATTTTAGACATACGGTAGAGGGGTAGAGGACAGTCATATCCAGGGCTCTAATGATGGACTCCTTGGGGACTTCCACAGCACTTTAAAAGAGTAACTGTTTTATATTTTGTGCCAGGTAACACCGAATGAGGCTTCAATCCTCACATAGAGCTCCCACAGAGACAAAAATCATGAGGTGAAATAATTTTCTTGAACTCGGATCAAATGTACTCTCTGCTGCAAGTAGCTTGCACAGAGAACAGTTACATAACCTAAACAAAAAAATCATGCCTATGGCTGTTTACCTATCATTTGCAGTGCAACTAGGGAATTGCATGGTATTTTATACCCTTTATGGAAAGAAATTCTGTGGAAGAATCTGTCTTACTTATTGATTTCACATCTGATCCGGCATTTCTTGCTCACCCAAAACCCTTTTAGCACTGGGAGTTTCAGATATACAAGAAAAACTTTAAAATGTTAATGTTTGCATCCACAAAGGAAAGCTATGGGGTTTTTTCCTTCCTTCTTCCCTTTTTCTTAAAATATTTTACGCTAGATCATGGTAAAATGTAACCAAATCGACAACTACCAACCTATAAAACACCCTCAGGAACAATTGTAGGATTTGGTGATTTTTTTTTCCTGCGACTTTGGGATAGTATGACAAATTTGCATTTTTTATCAACAGAGTTTTTCAAAATTCTAAACCAAACGAATAATGTCATGTGTTTATAAGCATCAATAATCTAAGCCATCTGCAAATGAATGGTTTTGCAAAGGCATCTCTTTCAGGACACTCTGTGGATTTTGTCACTGCTTGAGGTTTTGGCAAACCATCAATATCACTATAATTTTCTCTTATGAAACACAGTTTTTGTCTGAGACCTTTTTTCTTTCCTTAGCTAGCTAAAGCTTTAAAAATACTGCATGTCTAACTCTGCAAATTCAAAGCTTAGGTTTTCTCCATACTGCATCATTTGCATGTTACTTATTAGATGTCAATAATTCAAAAAGGTACAATGCAAGTTTTCAGTGAAACAAAACAAGAAACTCTTAAAAACAGAACGCCTGCCATATTAAATAAGAGTGTTATTTTCTTTAAATTTGGCCTGAAAGGAAGAATATGTGAGCTTTAAGAAGAGAAATAGCATCTGTAAGTAAAGATTCATTACAAATCACTATTTTAACACACATAAAATGCACAACACTGTTACCAGTGGTGACAGCATATCATTTAAGCATATAATACTCTACCCTCTCCAAAAAGGCTTAGAAGCTGGGACTGCCTAAAATTTTCTATCCAAGAAAGGCAAATCTTGTCACTTCCTAATTCTTTGATTCATAATTGAAATCTTAGTTTCAAATGAGCAAGACATACGCTGAGCATTGCTGTAAGCAAAGGAGCATTCTGTTGCTAGCAGACTTGGTATGTATAAACACGGTCCTCAAGTAATTCAGAGTGTTAATTACTAATATGGAAACTTCACCCATCTTTTCTATTAGCAGTCATTTCACAGACTGATGAGATATGGCATACAATTATGCTATAATGTACACGTTGGCTTTGATGGCTTGCTGCTTTTCAGGGTTCTGCACAAGATAACAGTAGACCACAGTCATCATGGAAAAAGCAGCTTTGCTAAGGGTTAGGAAAGCCAAAGGTAAACCCAAGGGAAGGCATACAACTTGACGCGTCCAATTCACTTCCATTCAGAACCAAACCAAATACTGGTGCTTCGTTTCTCTCAAAGCTTGCCTGAAAGAAGCTTCCCTTCTCCCACTCCAGTTATGAAAAGTATTACGGTCTCATTTTGTCTGGAAATAAAGTCAGTGTTAAGAGGGGCTAGGACTGAAAGGCTCTGTGGAAAAACAGGACATACTTTTCCTTGAACTGCACATGCTAACAAACGCCACATTAATAGTGGTGGCATTTTAGCCACAAAGCCGGACTTGGGGCTCACCTGGGGCATTTCACACAGGTGATCTCAGGTGTGGACAAGACACTGTAACACTCAGGACTGAACATGCGTTTACAATCCAATTTCTGTCCTCCTCCATCAGTGCCTCTGAGCTCGCTAGTATCTGGGAGACAGGACGCTCTCTCTTGCATGCTTGCTTCTCTTTGGCCCCCGGCATATCTGCCAAAGGCAGCCCTCTCCTCTCACCCAAGACAGAGAGCGAAAACCATTTTCCGACGACTACATGCATGCAGCCTTTGGATGCATGGGTGTAACTCCTACTGACTCACACACAATCTCCCCTCCAGTACTGAAGCACTAATCTTAGGCCAGATGATAGTTACTTTTAACTGCCAAAGACTGGAGGTGGTGTAAACTCCACTCAGAGGAGCAAAAAAGACAGCTGTTCACAGCTGAGAACAGGAGGAGCAATTTAAACCAAAAGTCTAAGAGAAAAGCCATGAATTTTTGTTTATTGAAACCCCCACAGTAGAAGGTATGATTTGCATTGCTATGTTCCAATCTCGACTAACACAACAGGACAGAAAAAAATAGTGTTTTAAGATAAGAACAAAACAAATATGTCCTTCTATCACAAGCCATAGTTGAAACTGCTCCCCTCCCCTAGCAGTACAGCTACAAATTTCCCAAAATTTGAATGCAAAATAGTGTATCCATGCATTTTCATGAATTATTACAGTGTGCAAATGAGCATACAGTCACATATGAATAGCAGCAAAGTTTCATGGTGAGCAGGCACAGAAGAGCTCTTCACAGCTCTACAAAGATCATTTACCAATAGCACATAGCAGGAGGAAAAAGCAGAAATGAAAACAAAACAACCTCTGTATCTATGATGGAGCCCTACCTAATTGGTTCCATTTTATATCAGTTTGGTATGCATTACAGAAATTCTCCACAGATTTGGTCTCTGGGCCCCTGAGCATTCCCAGTATGGGAGCTGCCCCAGTATCCTCACAGCCAGACATCTGGAGGTCCATAGCAGTTCACTAGGAGAACTGGTAAGAAAATGAGCAGAATCTGATTTAGGATCATAGAATAATTCAGGTTGGAAGGGACCTCAGGAGCACTCCAGTCCGATCGCCTGCTCCAAGCAGGGTTAGCTGTCAGTTTAGAGAAGGCTGCTCAGGGCTTTATCCAGTCTGGTTTTGACTCTGAAAAGACCACAGGTGCCCTCTTCCACTAGAAAGTCGGGAATTAGAAAACTTATTTCTGGGACTGGAAATGCTGCTGGTTCTTCAGCTTGCTTCTGCTTAAGGAGCTCTGGGAAGCTTGGGGGGAGCTTAGGGGCTATCACTTCTTTCATGGCTCTGAAGAGCCAAAGTGACACACACAGAGACATAGAAATCATTTCCTTGTGAAAATCATGATGACTAAAACACGGAGGTGTAATGTGTGGGTATTACGGGACACCCTTCCCTGAAACTTAGACAGCAGCAACAAAGTGAGGAAGTCTGTGTAGAAAAGCACCAGTATAATTATCAGAGAAATGTATTTCAAGCATGCTTTCTTGACAATTAAATTTGATGTAATACTTTTTTTCTTTTTAAGTCCTGGAGGGACTGAACTCTGGTCTGGCTTCCACAGAGAAGGAAACTGGAGGACAAGAGAAAAAGCAGGATATTAGTCATACATGCTGTTACACCAGGCTGCTCCACACATGAGGTCTCATGGATTTGGGTGCTCAGCACCTTTAGAAGGCAGGCTGCTGGAGCAAAAAGCACATCTGAAGGAATTTATGTTGATTTTGAAACAGCAGACAACAACAAAGGAACCAAATCAGGAAGAAAAAAAGGCAACTCTGGCCAATATCAGCCACTAAATATAGCTCTTCACTTACCTCAGTGCATCTAATTCTAAGATATGCATTTCTGACTCCATCCACTCAGTTGAAAAGGCAAAGACCACACCAGGATAAGCAATGAAGAGTGGTCAAACACATAACTTAATGACAGTGTATAGAAGCCACTACAAAAAAGCTAGGGGAGAATGAAACATTTTGTGGTGTGGCTGAGTGGCTGATTTCTATACCCAATCCACCAATATTTTCCAAGCATGGACAGCTTTTATTGAAATTAAAATAGAAAACACAAGTCCCGTATCCCACAAAAAACCTGACAGTTTAGTAAAGACATGGAACCAACCAAGTAAATCTGACTGCATGGCATTTTAGGAAATGGATAGAAATAGCTGCAGCTATTAAAACTGATATACTGCTGAAATCTCTTTATGATTATGATAAAAGTCTATCTGACTCCTTGAAAGAACTCTCAAATGGTTACTGCTTCCTGAAATAAAAGCTACTTCACATGTGCTCTCCTTACTTGCACTGAATGGAGTTGCTTCTAAGTGTCAGATCTGTACATCTCACTGCCCTTTTGAGATATTTTGAAAAGACATAGCTGAGAAAGAGGAAATTAATAGATCAGGAAATAAAATAAATCAAAATGCAGTCAATATATTCGTTTCTTGTTCCTCTTGCCATCTTTAGACTGGTTGTAGAAAAGCAGAACTCATGAAACTTTCTAAATACAATGCAAAGTCCTCCAGATCAGAAAATAAGATTCAATTTGTTTTATTTGTAAGAAGCTATTATCTTTAGCTGTCTTTCCCCCGTCACAGCTCTTCGCATGACATGACGGATGTTGTTTAGAGCTGAGATCCAGGTTCCTTAACCAACTTTAATAACCCCCTTATTTCCAGAAGACGAGAAAAGGTTTGCAATATCCTAAAGTCCCCCAAACTCACTGATTATTTCTGTCCCTTGTGTCCTCGGAGTCTGCAGATCAGCTCCAACACAAAAGCTGTGAGATATTGTATAAGAGCAGTGCTGTACCCATGCCAATAGGCCCTACTGGGAGGGAGGGTATATTAGCTCAGATTCGGAGCTGCATGAATGCTGCAGCATGGCTCGCAGAGCAGAACTCGCAGCTGGCCAGTTTAGGGCAAAGACAGTCTGAGTTCTCATTTGTCTCACTCGACCATATATGTTGATGCAAAGCTTCAGATACTTCTTTAGGTCACTGGCTTAGAAAGCTTAGATCAGCCCACCAGGAAACAGAAGCAACACAGTAAGTAGAGGTGACCAGCTGTACCTTAAGAACTGTATTACAAATAATCTTCATAATTAATGAATAATCTAGATTTCCATTTGTTAGTTCAGGGAAAAAACACAGAAATATCATAGCAGCACTTCCTAAGAAAGAGGTAGAGAATAACACTGAGAGGTATCTTGATGCTACTTTATATATTGATTGTGTAGGAATGTTCTCTTGGCATACGAGGCCAGCTCCATGGATTGCATAAATCGATACAACATTGAACTTATGTTGAGTCACATCATTCAATAACCATGCCACATTATTTTCATTACCTCATTTTAAAAGTAGATCTGCAGTAGCCGAGAGAAGCTGTGTAAACTACTGCTTATAATTCTGCCACCAAACTGAGGGAGAGTTAATGTAATTTCCTTGTCTTTGCTGGAATTCTTTCCCTCTCTGGCTACTGCCAAACCATCCCCACCAGGAATGACTCATCTGTAGGGCCTCAGAAAGTACTTCTGAAAGGCTTGGGTTTTTGCCTTTGGAATGCACTGCATTACACCAAGAGTTTGTGATGCTCCAGTGTGGGGGAAGAGGACATCCCTGAATATTCCCTACAAGGAAATTCCTAGTCTGCACCCTGCAATATTAGCTAAACGCTCAATTTATTCTTCCTTACCTAAGTAAAGCATTGAGCATTCACTTCTTTGGCAAATGATATCACCTCCCAATTTCATTATGCTTCTCAGACATTTTTTTGCTTGTATGGGAAAACAAATGAACATATTGCCCAATCCCTCACTCTTCCTTGCCGTCCCATCTCTATCCTTGTGGTAAAGAGATGCATGATGAGCTACAGAGGAAAAAATCTGTGGGACTCCCAGCTAAAATACTGGCAGCACATCGCTGATTAACGTAGAAATATAGAAATCTAAAGAAGGGCAAAAATGAGTAAAGGAAAATAAGTATTCCTCAGGAGGACGAGAGAGAAGCCAGTAGAACTTTTTTGTTTAGAAAGGATATCATAGATCACATGATAGTTCACATAAATGATAGTTCACATAAATTAATGAGTCCAGTTGGCTGATGATCATTTTTCCCTTAATACATATTAATTTAAATCAAGCGGTAACATATTTTTAAATGATCTAGTATTTGTAGCACAACATATTATTCAGCTGTGAAATTTAGTACCACCTACACTACATTAACGAGCCAAGAGCTTAATATCACTTTAAAATGGGCAATAAGTTTATATGAATAATAACTGTAACATCACCAGTGACAACAGCTAAGATAAACATTTACAGAATGCATCATCCCTTACATTTTAGGACAGAAATCAAACATATTGCTGACTGGTGTTGGGAAAAGACATCCTCACTGGTAGTTTTTTGCATCATTGTCTGCTATGGCTGCTAGGCAACTTCAGTTGAAGCCCCTGGTTTTGGAAACTTTCAGAGAAGGTACCAGGAAAGACAGACTGTTGGTCATTTCAATGATCCTATGTAAGATTACAAAAGGCCACAGAAGGAGTTAAAAAAATAAATAAATTCCCTGGTAATCATCTCACTTAAATCTTTATTACATCCTCGGAAAGACAGATGAACAAGATTATGGTTCCTAGTTTCTAGAATTTACCAAACGTACTTAAGCAGTAAAATGATCTAACGTTCTATCTACTGAAGCTCATCCAGCTCTTTAGCTGTCCAGAGATGTTTCACATATCAATTTCTACTGATGTTATCAGAAATCCTGAGGGGGAATTTCTTAGAACCTGTTAAGAAATGGGGTCATAAACACATTTATTGATCTGGCTTCGCAGAAGGGGTTTGCATGAGTTCCTTGACAGTCATATCTGAAATGAATTTCTACTTGTTTGCATCTTGCTCTGCACCCTCGAAATTGAAGGGCAGAAGTTATTAGTCACAATCAAGTAGTATTGATTAAGATCATGGTTACTTAGAAACTCTTTAGAAAAGAACACAGACAGTCTATTGGGAAAATATGATCAGAGTAATGTGCGTTTGCTGTACCTGGGCAACTTAGCTCTACTGACAACATGTGTGTTCATCCCTACTTGCTGGATTGCTATAAGGTCATGTAGAGCTGAAGAAAAACCAGGCATGCCTCACAGAAGACCTGGAGAAATGACTGAATCAGGAGTGAGTCAGGGAATGTTTCTCTTGCAAAACGGTAATATAAATGATATGGGGCTAACTAATAATACAGTTGGTTTCCACTAACTAACAGAACAGCATGATGATCTACAGAACTTAATTCTAGACTCTGAGCTAAGATAATTTTTTTCTTATTTTCCATCTGAGTCAGTTAGCGTAAAGCCTGTGTTCAAGAGACCAAGTCAAATGCTTTCTGCTTCCCCATTTAATCTCATGTGGGTATGCCCATCCAAGCTGAGATGCAGAAGATATCCCACACGTCAGAAGCCCAAAAATGGTTCAAACATGGCTGCAAGAACTCATAATGCAAATTATCTGTGGATAGTTTGACACAAGAACTGACCTCATTTCACTGGAAGATGATTAATCCAGGATGCATATGAAAGCACAGTGCCACGTGTGTCTCAAAATCCTCAGGTATTAAGGTTCCAGTGCGAAAGAAGGGGGACATCCAATGCAATGGGAGGATTAGACAGAAGCTCAGTCAGGCCAAATCTCAGGCCGCCACTTTGTTCTATGCGTGTTTTTCTAATGGGGAATACAGCCTGTCTCAATGCTTTTATTCTAGTGAGTCATACCTCCCCTTGTTTAAGTGTACTTACATTTAAAACAAGACAGAATTTTTAATTAAGAGAGCACCACTGTTATGTCTGTAGTCAATCTTCCCTTTGTGTACTCAGTAGAGCTATGCTGCATCTGGTTATTAACTTGCAAAATCAATCTAGGTTAAGAATTATTCCCCCTAAAATACAATGGGCAATCTCTTCTCTTGAATATTTTATTTAAAACACTAATTTGAATGAACATCCTAGAAGGATCCAAGCCTGGAATCTGAGCTATGCTCTTAAGTAGTCTGAAAGAACACAACAGACTGCTGAATATGATATCCAGAAAAAGAAAAGTTCTCATTTCAAAGGTAATACACACACACACACACACACACACACACGTATATAGATCTGTATGGCATATTTGCTGTACAGGGCTGGACCTCTTGTGAAGTTGTTTTTCAGGATAGCAAATTAGAAAAACATGCGCAGAATTAAAGGTTACTTAATCGGGTTGAAGCAGTAACTTCAGTTCCAGTAACTCCCTCCCACTATTTTACATCCGATAATGTACCCAAGTCCAAACATAAACTTAATTCAAAAAGATGTTTGGTCCTTGAATGTAAAATGACACTTAGCTTACACAGCTCGCCAGGTAATACATATCCTTCCAAGAGAAGCAATTCTTACAGCAGAATAATCTGCATCTTACTAATCTCTGATTGTTACGTTTTTACTTACTGAAACTTTCCCATAAGCTTACTTTTTGAATGTAACTAACTGTCCTGGATTTAATTACTGTAGAAGGATATTAATAAAGAGGTTGGAAATTTGGCCAAACGTTCTTCCACAATTTGGACATTTTGATGGAGATAGAGCCAGTGAGCAGAACAGTTCTGTCAATATGAGGCTGTGCTGTTTCACACAGAAAAGCAGTGGCAAAAGAGGAGTAAACAGACCTACGGAAATAAAACATCTAGCTATTTTTAAATTGTCTGTAGACTTCTAAAGTAGTCATAAAGTAGCACTGAGTGAGGTGAAATACTGGCTTGCTAACTAAAGGATAGTCAAACAGGAATCGGTGGAGTAACCCCTGTAGTCGAGACAGTTTTTAATCAAGCTAAAGTAAGACGCATGCCCAGAAATGCAGTATACTTAGGAATTTTAAAAGCACAACATGACATTGAGCAGAATCAAGGCAGGAGTAGGCGCCTGGAATACAGAGGATGCGAGGAAGCTAACGTGGGTGGGAAAGCATATGTTGCTGCCTGGATGAGGAAGTGGTACACCACAGTTACTTCTTAAGTGCAAGGGCTTTATAAACTAAATCTCTTAGGGACTGTTTTAAATAGACAAAGAATGACACACATTCCCTGATAGGCTTGCAGTATTGTTTGAGAAGGCTGGATGACTTCTAAAAACACTGGACTGCTGCTTACACTTTTTCCAAAAAAGCCTATTTTTAACCTCAACCTCGTCATAAAAACAGTGGGCAGATGCACCATGTAGTAAATTCTGTTTTGTCTAGCATGAAATGAATGGCTTTCTTGGTCTTACCTGACAATGGAAAACATATTCTGGTGTGGTTTTCTTGAATTTCATGTTCCAGACCAAGGCCACCCCATCAGGCTCATGGGGAGCATCTTCATTATTGTTGTAAGAAGCAACCATCAATTCGGGGTACTAGAAAAAAAGCACATGCAACTGAAATGAGCTGCATAGCGGAGAAGATATGCAAAATCAGATGAGGCAGAAGCAATCTCACACTACATGTGGAATATCTGGTTTTAATAATAAAACACACCAGTCCCATCATACTTTTTAGCTGCATTTTTGGTTTTATGTTTGGCTTTTTATTTTACTGGTCCCTGAAGTCCTTAGAGTCCCTGGTCTTTGCTCTGTATCAGTTGTTCTCAGATACCACAGGAAACCTTATTTTCTGCAGGTAAATCCTAGAAAAGACAACTAACAGGGTATTCATAAAGGGAATGCAAAATACGAAATTCTATTAAGAAGAAAAACCTGAAATCTTGTGTAATTGTAATTTATTTTCTTAACCACTTCTGCAGGCATAAAACATTGCTTTAATTCATTTTGGTAATAAAACCACTATGAGTATAGCATTGACACACTTTTATCCTGAAGTTCACAGTTTTTCAGCACCCTAGAAACCTATTCTTTCTTATTTCATTATGTACTTTTCCTATTGACTTATACATGGAATCAACTTGAAAGCTCTTCTTGATGATTCACATAGCAAACAAAACATTTTCTTTGCAGAAGCTCAATTTTGCAAGATGCTGAGGTCATCTTGTTAAGCACTGGGTGACCTTGAATTCCACTGACTCAGGAAGATTGACGCAATGAGCACTCTAAAATGAGATCCATATTTTCTCGTATACCAAGTATCCTTTGGAGTACATAAATAAATAGGCACCACATACATATAGTTATATATTTTGTTATGTGTGTGTATATACATATATATATATATATGTATATGTATAAAGTCAGTTATGAAAAAATAGAATTTCACACTGTGGACGACATTGTGTTGTTCTGAAACACCATAAGCAAAATAGTCACAGCACAGCAAGTCAAAAGTATCACTGATACAATACCATTCACTTGGTAATAGTTACACAATTGTATAGATCGTCTATACAATACACTCTAACCTAACCTTGCTGAAACATTTGCTAAAACAAAATCTTGTTTACAATTAGCAGAAGGGGCTTAAATTATGCACATTTCACAGCCTTCTGTTTGCTGGGCGGTTTAACAGTATATTCTGGGCACTCTTCTACACTACGTTTCAACTGTCAGCTGAAAAAAAGTAACAATTCCCCCCCAAAATATCAATTACTTTCTGCCTATACAATGGTAGCCAACTCCCTACTCTCACGTCTGACATGAGGTATCTCTTGTAACCTCTACCCCTCCCTCTGAATAGTCAGAGCAAGGCCAAGGACCTTCCAGTATGTTCAGAGAAAAGCATGTGGATTCTGGCAGATCGGTGAGCTAGCAGCCCAAGGTCCACAGGATCCACACCCTTCCCTGGTCAACTAAAAATGCTTTCCCTCAAGATTTCTCTAGGATCTCTGCAAATCTTTGTCATTTGTCTTTCTCAGGTAAATTCCCGCCAAACTATTTACCACTTCAAAGGGGAGCTGCAGGGCTGGTAGACATGAAGAAAGTGGGACAAAGCAACTGCCAAGAGTGTTAGCAGGAAGTGTGAATTTGGTTGGCACCAGGCACTTAAAAAAAAAAACAAAACACTTTGCATCATTTTCAGTGGGGCTTGAACCTCTCTGCCTCTCAAAATCCATATGCACTCGGAAGAAGTGCATATAGCTATAACTTGTGTCATTAGCAGCTGTTCTTTCCTACTTTGTGCACATTTTTATGGGTACTACATCATGGAGGCGACTATTTTTCTATTCAAGCTCATCATTTCAAATAACATCCAGGTCCTGGACCCTGCCTCCATGTGTGGGAGAACCCACCAGCGACATGTGGCTGCCTTAGCTGCCTCTCTCTTTCTGAAAAAAAGGAGAAAAAGAGGCTGACTGGGTTGTACCTACATCCTGGCAGATGCTGGCTGCTGGCACAGCTTGCAAGGGCAATTTAGCATCCAAAGCATTTGTACGGGATTTAGAGCCTGCACTAGACCCACCACGCCTTCTCCTTCCCCAAGAACAGAGGGAGCTGACGGTGGCTTGACCCCGCGGCCGAGGGCTGCTGGCACAGCCTCTGCGGCAGCCTGCCCTCCGCCGCTGTCCCTCACCCCGCCAATCCTGCCCCCCTCTTCTACTTCTCCCGGGACAGAGATTACAACCACTCCTAAACAGCTGACTCAGCTAACTTCTCCTTTGAACCTTTTCATCCAGTGTTGGCCCAGGTTCAAGTAAACAGTGTGTGCAGCAGGCTTTTGCGTATCGTGCTCTGACTGCGGCGGTCGGGTACCGTGGACGTGAGCAGCTGAGCCAGCAGGCTCGCGGGGCCGTTCCTGGGGCAGGTAGGGGCGACAGCCTCTTCCACCAGCACAGCTGCGCTCAGGCAGGATGTGCGATCAGGTCTGGAGTGCCTGTTTACAGGCACTTTGGGGTTGGTTCACGCTCCCGGAGAAGTTAGTGAGCGTGTTCTGGTTGGCAGGGTGTCTGGCCATAAACAAACGCTGACTCAAATCTTGCTGGTCTATGCGTACGTTATGCAATCACAGTTGATGCATCAGACTGGAAATACAGTTTCAAGTTTACTCAGACGCCGGGGTCATACCTAGTCGGGCGACATTGTTTTGAGGCTTTTTGACTCTATAAAAACAGAGCCAGCTGCAGCACCATAAATTCATGCTGCCACTGCACAGTCACTGCTTCATTCAATCCAACTGCATTCACTGAATTTTTGGACTTCACTAGGTGTCCGGCTATCCTGTGACTGCAGCTGAAAGCAGTATGGAAATACTGCTGTGCGAAGCAGCATGCAAGGCTGCTCTCTGAGAGTCAAGAAGGACTCAGCAGTATCTTCAGCCTTGCTGGCTTTAGATGAGTAAGTAACCCTTCCGTGGACAAAGCAAGGTGATCCCACTCTCTGTGTTTACACTAAATCTATTGGGCATTTCCCTTAGATCCTTGATTAGGGATCTAAGCCTTTTTCCCTTTGCTCTGTAAAAGAATCAAGGGGCTAGCGGGTTAGCTTTAATGGCATGAGTGATCCCACATGTTTGGGACCGTATTTTACATGTGACTAGGGAACAGAATAATTCGTTTAATCAATGCATCAAGGTCCTTTTTTTGATTAAGCTTCTATTTGCCTCCAGGATGTTTTGCAGCAACAGTTTTATCACAGAAAATTGAGCAATGTGTTCTGCAGTTCCCATGAGCGTTCAAGTTATCCTTTGGCATTCTAGACGCTGCGGAGTCCCAGAGCATATGTGAGAAGCAGCGCTTCAGTTAGGCGAAATACCTCCATCCGCCTCCAGTTTCTGCTACCTTATACACCTTGAAGCAGGCAAGAGATGCCACAGTGCCTCCTCGCCAGCTGGTGTGGGGCGGCGCAGAGGAGCCTGGCTGGGATGCCAGGGAGCCGCGCGCGAGGAGTTAACGGAGGGGAAGGCAGGAGGGGCCACCCTGCAACAAAGAGGTGGGAAGCAGAGCCTGCCTGTGTGCCCCAGGGGTTGAGCAATTACGTTTGGCAGCGCTCTTCTGAGCTGGCTTTTTTTTCTTGCTGCCCTGGGAATACAGTAAGAGCTGCCTGTTAGGAAAATATCAGATAAGAATTCCATGTAATTTCCAGCCCCTGAACAAGTGAACAACCTAAGATAAGTGTTTCCTCAGGCTTATGTTTGATTTCTGTGGAAATCCATATGTGCTTAAAGGCCACCCACGTCACACCAGTGCATACCTGTTCTTAAGCTGATATTTTGTATGAAAGCAAAGGGATAAATTCTTTATTTCATAGACAGGGGCGCAAATTTTAAAAGAAGCCTCTCCACGCATGCAGAAGAGGTTGCAGCTGGCTGCTGCGCACACACCTACAGTCTTGGTGCGTCAGCCAGGCCGGCACAGCCACCAGCAACACTCGGAGTAGCCCTGCCACCGGGACAGCAGGATGACTCTCGCATGGCAGTAAGACTCACGGTGCCCCTTATCCCCTGTCTCTCCCCAGCCCACAGGCACAATTCACCTACTTAAACACACGCTGCGTCCACGCTCGCATCTAACATGGCACAGTACAGCATGCGACATAGAAAGAGCAGCTACTGCTAAGATTATCCTAAGCTAAGCTTGCTCTTACCAGTGCACTGAGCTACACCTACAGAGTCTTTGCTGCCCACACCAGGCTGCACCGGGGCTTCGGACCCACCAGGATACGTCTGAGGCTGGTGCTGGGGCAAGCTAGGTGGACTGGCTTGCCTTCCTGTTTTTCAAGTCTAGGTCCTCCTGGAGCAGACTCGCTATATCCGTGTTGTGGACTTTGGAGCAGAATCTCCTTGGTTTCCTCCCCAAGGGAATTAGCTGGTTTGCTCCAGGCTGGGACGTAGGAACAGACTGATATGGATGAGGCACAGAGGATGAGGGGGATGGAGTGAAACTGGGACTGGATGAATTTGACAGGACCTATAGTGATACGTCTGTGCTAATAATAACTAGAATAATTAATTAACCTGGTTTCTGTACCAGGTTGATGTGGCTATAATGGTTTTGGGAAGCTTAGGCAGTTCTGCAGTAAGTTTTACGTTGCAATATGACAATGCTTTGTGGTGTACAGAAACTGGACATGTTCCAGGCATGTTACTTTAGCCTGCTCCCTGGCCAGCTGCAGTCTCCTCTTTAATGGGTTTGAGGAGAGGTCCCAGCATCTTTAGAAGAATCCCTTTTCCACTCGGGCTGTTCAGATACTTCCACATTTTGAGTTCTAGTACATCATAAAATTAAATTTTATTACTCTTCGTTTTTATTTTTGTATATTATTTTGTATAATTGTTTATTAAATCAGTTGTTAACAATTTAGTTGTTTTTATTATTTGTAATTGGTTTAACTTTAAACCTTTTGTCCTAAAAAAATTTCCCGTGCTGAAGGCATTATCGGACGGGGTAGGAAAAGTGGAGGTTCCCACCTCTCGGTAGGTTTGTTAACATGTAGTTTTAATATAAAGTCCTGGCTTTGAAGATCAAGTAACACATATAAACAAGACAACGTCATTATTGCCCACTACTCTTCATTACAGAGAAACATGCATTCACTCAGTGCCCTCCTGTTAACTAAGAAATAACATCATAGTCCACATATCAAAGTGCAAATCAGCCTGTCCATATTTTTATATGCAGAAGTTGGAAACAACATAGAAACATAACTCCCAGCATCGCACCTTACCTGAAGAGACCAATCCATACAGGTGACTACACGATGCTTTGACCAATGCTCATCATAAAATTGACGATTAAAGGAAAGGTTGGCTCCTGCTTGAACATCTCTGTGTGGAGTTAAAAAACAAAGTTACACATTTTAAACAATGAGGGAGCAAACGCAGTGACAACCAATGTAAAGGTTTCTGGCTACCCTTTCTCTCAAATCCCTGCCCAGCCAGGGGAAGTCTGCCATCTTGACTGAATTGCTCTCATTGATAGTCTTGCTGGGGCAACCTGTTGCATCAAGGAACAAATTCTACAGGAGTTTCAGGAAAACAGAGTTTTTAATTTCTCACTGCCTTCCTGAATCTTTTCTGGCTGACTTTTCCAGAACGCCCTGGGACACGCCTGTCACCTTAAATCTGGCTCGGGCTTTCAGCTCCCCCTTTTCTGCATCTTCATATCCAGCCTATATCCAAATCTCTCTTATTTTTTTCTCCTGAACTGATGATAAAGTCAGAGCACCTCCAAAGCAACCACGCGGATGGCTGGTACTTTCTGGCACTGTTCATATCAGTTGAAGTTCAGTGCTGGCCCGATGCTGGCACAGTAGCGAGTTCAGCCTACCCAGGGGTGACATGCTAGCGCAAGCTCCAGCAGCCCCAGCGCCCCACAGCTACCGCTTTGCCGTGAGGCTTCGGCGCATACGCAGCTGTTGAAACCTCAGCACTTCCCCTCATACTAACAAGTTGTGCTTCCTTGCGCTCCCCTATTGCTTGCTGAACGTACAGCCTGTCACCTCTCATCTGGCGTGCTGAGATTGCAAACGCTTTGGGAGATCATCATTCTCATCCCTGTTAATATAGCGCATAGGAAAGGGGAACTGATTACGGACCGGAGGCAGTACTATAATATAAATCACAGTAATTTGAATTTGTAAAAATATCATGATATAAACACACAGACATACATTGCTGGAACATACATATGCACATATACACATGCACGCACACACACACACACACACACAAATATATATATGTATAAATTATATTTTTCTTCAGAATTTGAAATTTCATCAAAACTTTGAAACAAAATATTAAACCGCCTGCATAATAATTTAAAGGAAAAGATCCAGGGCAATAAAGCAGGAAGCCATTTTACGAAATAATTTGGTATAACAAAGTGATCCAGGCCTTCAAGAAGAGGTGTGAACTTTTTCTTTATTATAAAAAATGTTTAAGTTAGTTTTAAAATTAAGTCTTTCTAGCATGGGAATTTATTTTTAAACATTATTCTACAAAAGACCAAAAAAAAAAAAGAACTGACCCATCTTTCTCTTCTACGTCTCTGCCACTGTAGTCGAAGAATATGTCTGAATCTTCAGCCAAAGCTCGCTCAATTACACGTATTGTCCGGTCAAAAAATATCAGGAATTCTTCTGAATGGAGAACTTGCTGTTTTTCTTCTTCTGTCAATTCTCTAGGAGGAGCTTGGAAAATGAAAATATATAGTTAAAAGTACGACATTTTATCCCTTTCCAAACGAACCAACATCTTTAGCAAGAGTTTCTTTTGACATGAAAGCTTGCTGTAGCACTGACAGGACAAAAATCAAAGCCTTGCTTTTAAAATCATGACTAAGAATTTTTTAATAAATCTAAATATACTCCTGTATATTCCCACTTACATAGAGGAGATCCTATATCTTATATATTTATTATTCTGAAATGGAAAATACTTAAAACGCAGAATTAAATAAACCCAGTGTTCCTATTTCAGGAAACAGTTCTGACTGACATTTAGGCAATACCTAACTTGAAAAAGTAGAACACTTATATAACAGGGGACCTGTTTAAAAGCAGATAGCTTTAAAAAAAAAGCCTATGAAAAAATAATCTTCTTAACTTATACTACAGTTCTTTGTATGAAAGGGCTCCCAGATGCCGCCACACATAATCTCTCCCTCTGCTTCTTCCAATTTCTTGGTGTCATGCGCAAATTTTGTCTGTGTTTTAGAGCTTGTGTGAGAAAATAGAGTAAATAGCCCATGATTGCCCTCTAAGGCAGTAAAATCGAATGCCCAACAGAAAGCCAACGTTTTACTCCTTGCACGGGAACGCCACGAACCCGAGCGGCGGCGGCGGGAAGCATCTCGCGAGGGCCGGGAGCTGCCGGGCTCGTGCAGCACCCGGGGTCGCTCCCCACCCCTAACGCCTGCAGGGCACTTCCAGGATGGCCCTCATTCAAAAAGTATCGCCTCCGCAGGATGCACCAGTGTCGCTGCTCCACCAGCGTGATGAGCTGGTGGCACACTACAACTAAAATGTGAGCATCGGCGGGAAAGGAAATTGGGATGTTGTTATTGCCATACAGCAAACGTGCCTCTGCCTACATGTGATTTTAAATTATCGTTATTCTAGGTATATTTCAAAACTACTTCTATTTCAAAAAACGCCATCAGGATCTTTAAAGTTATACCACGTTGACCTTGCGACTAGGTTAAATTCCCAGCTTGAAAAGCCCTACTGACATTGCAGGAATTATGCTAACAGGGAATTTTGTTCCAAAGTTATAATTAGACATACAAACAATGTATCGTAAACAGATAGACAGATTTACTGTAAAATTGCAGAGACCTTACAGAAGTACTTACGTTTGTCAATCAAACGTCCCCATTACTGGGCCTTACACTACAGATTTGTGACTTTTACTTTTGAAAATGACCTTGCAGTCTCTCCAGGCCATATCGGGTAAAAATAGCATCTGCCAAAAAAGGTAATTCAGCGTTGTGCCTTTGAGAACACCCCAAAATATATTAAAGATTAACTCCAAACCCTGTCATATCTTAATGCTTAATGAAATGCAGAGTGACACAGTTTAAAGTTGCAGTTTAAAATTGCTTTCCAGTTGCAGCAGCTAGCTCTTTCAGAGAGCAGAAAGATGCAGCACCGCACGATTTCCCCGTGGTGAGCACTAGATTTTCGAGCAGAGGCAGGAAGGCAGGAAGGCAGTTTTGCCCTCTGGTGCCCACATCCAATTCCACCACGCACCTGGGGGCAGGACAGATTCAAAGGCTCAGCAGCAGGCATTTACCCGGCTAGCATTACCACGGTACTTGGCTCCCCCCATTTGCAGTGTCCTTACTTTCGGAGTGCTCCCTGTGGTAGGGAGAGGCTGCTATCACCTTGTGTAGATTTGCCTAAACTGGTCAAAGCTTTAGCTCTAAAAGACAAAATCTCTGCACCACACCTGGTCTAAATATAGAGAGCAGGAAAAATGCCAAGGATGGAGGACCAATTTGGCCCTCAGGATACGAAGCAGCTAAGAAGTTAGAAACTTTAGCCTTTGACAGTGTCCTATGGCCCTGGCCCTATGCCTCCTACCTCCGGGTTAGTGGTCCCTGTGGAGCTCCACACATCCAGAGCATATCTACATCCCCCTGCACGGTCCCCCTGCGTAGCAGAGCAACAATTTACCAAGGCAGGAGCACAATTTGCCACTAAGTGCTTTAGACAGAAGCAATGTATGTGAAAAAAAAGGAATGACTAGCAAAAAGTACAGGTTGACCTATTGCAGCATCCACTACTGAATAGTAATTGGCACTAAGTGAACTCATCTGGCAAGGAAGCCTGTAATGAGGCAATATCCCACTGTCACCACTAAAGCATTGCTTTCCGAGAATCAAAGACAACAAGCATGACAATGCAGCAAAGCGGCATAAAAGGGGAGAAAATAGCTGCAAAGGCAACTGGAAAACTCATTTTAAACTGCTCCAAATGGTAAAAATTATTTGCTAAATCCAATCCTCTCTGCAGCTTGGAAATATAAATTTATTACTTGGGCATTCGCCAGCTATAGCTGGCAAAGAAAATACAACCAAAAATCAATAGAGAGGGGAAAGGCAAAAAATAAACAGCTTGGGAGCTCTGGAGGGTTCACGAGCAATGGCGACGCAAATGACTGCAGTTCTGCCTCCGCAAAATCTCTCTTGCAGTTAGCGATGATCTGTGGGAGGCCAGCAGTCTATTAAACCCTCTTCGGCATCAGAAACACCTTGGCTAAAGTTTTTAGGGCATAAATCAGCTTACCTCATTCATCTGACTGACACACCAGATGCCCCCTGGCGATATTAAGCTTCATATTTTAACCTTATTTTCTTCTTTCATTCGGCTGCCTCTGAAGTTTTATTTGAGGCAATCTCTTCTTACAAGAATGTTAACATCATTACTTTTTCCAGTGTAAAACATTTCTGTAACTACTGCAAACACATGAAGTATAGGCAGAAAACCAAAACACACACGCTTGTTCTTTCAAATATGGAGATTTTCTAACCATGTATCTTTCAGAGCCACTTCCATTTTCCCCTTGCTCCTTTTCCTTGTCTGTCCATTACCTTGAATAAAATAAAAAGACTCTATGCAATTTTCTGCAATTTTTCTTCCTATCTGGAAGCTTACAGTTACTTTGATCTCAGCTTTCAACAGACACAGACTCTACAGACACTCTTCAAGGAAAACTAGGAGAAACATAAGTAGCTGATCAAAGTATTTTTGTTTTGTTGTGTTACAGAAACCTATGCGATGTGAGAGTATCTTCAGAAATTTTATTTAAGAATACAGTATTTGGCTTCAAATATATGCTTTATCCGGAGTAAAAAAAACAAACAAACCTTGTCTAACCTTCCACGTCTAACAAAGCCTAATAAGATGCTTGGCTTACCCCTGCTAAAAGCTACATGCTTATTTCCCTAAGTGCAATGAAAGCTACCAAAAGGTAAGACTTTGCTCCCGCTGATACCCCGCAGCTTTGTAACGAGCTAGCGTGTCTGCGCTCTGCTTCACGACTGCAGGAGCAAGACCTGCCGAACTGCTCCCCGGCCCCGCACAGCTCGTTGCTCACGCGTTCTCCAGGTGCCTGGTCAGGCAGCAGACGGACCCACGCCGCAGCCGCCACGGCATTGCTGAGTCCTGCCTGCTCGTAACAGGGCCACTGGGAAGCCAGTTTAACCAGGGACTCACTGTAACTTATCACGTAGTCACGAGCAGACTTGCCCTGGTGTCTCTGGAGTTACGAGGTCAACAATATATATCAAAGAAGCTTTGTACATGTTTTAATGTATATAATGTTATACAAAATAAAGTAGAACTTACATTTAAAATTAAAACATCGTATAGTTATATATGCACAGAGGACACTGCAGAGGAAGAAAATGTGACGTGTATCCATAATGAAAGATACTCTACAAAAAGGTCCAAAATATCTAACAAACACTAACCATGATATGAAGAAAACAGATTTATTCAACTCTTATTTATGAAAAAAAGGGCATTTTATTATTTCATGCGATCCTCAGAAATATCATCTTTCCCATCAGGTCCTTTGCCCACAAATTTCCTCGGACAAAATAGAAAGAAAAATTTCTGATTTAACAAAACATCCATGGACTGTTAAGAACTAAGATAAAAAATGTTCCAGTCTTGTTCTTATGTGACAGAAGTAAGAGTGTAGTAAATGTAATATAATATAAATAATTGTGATGACAGTACAGGATTAAGTCTGCAAATATTTAAATACAAGATTTGAGTCTTCTCCTGAGGGAGCCAAAAAAGATATTTAAAAAACAGAAAAAGACCCATATTTATATAAGTATAATAAGTATAATGGAATATAAAAATAGTCTCCTGGAACTTAAGCAACTGTAAAAACCTGACAAAATACGTGAAGTCCATTAAAGGAAAAAAGAAAAACCAGAAAAAAATACATGAATGAAAGAATGAATGAACTAATAAAAACAATAAAGCAGGAAGCAGCCTTGTTATGAGCACAGAGATATAACGAGAGACAGAAGGAGATTAGTATAAACCTTTTAAGAGCTATATTATTTCTTTTAGTGTGTATTTAAATTCATGTAAACTTCAGATGTGCTGACTACTGAGTACAGTAGAAATGTGCAGCATGAGAACAGCAGGGTGCTGAGCTGCCCTCAGTAGCTTTGGTCCCTGTCCCCTGACAGCCTGTGATCCTCTTGCTTTTCTCGCGCTTCTCACTTTCATGTCAGTCTTGATATATGCCATAGGCTTGCTTATCTGGGTTACGTTGGGTTTAAAATGCAAGTCCCTGCATGACACAATTACTGGCTATATACAGGGAGATTCTGAAGTGCATTTAGAAACTTTTCAGTTCTAGAATAGCTGGATCTGGTGCCTTAAATGCAAGCTCTCCAAGGCAGGGGCTGTTCTCCCCAGGTGGAGATCCCACAGCAGACACAGCTTCTCTAAGGGCTGGGCTGAAGGAACATCCCTGGAGCATGGCTAAACTGCAGTAACAGGATATATTGGCACATCTGAGCTAGCTTTGGTCCAGGCAGCTGGGGCATCAACAGCAGTGAAACTGTGGCACTATAGACTCTCCAGCAAATCCACATAAGATCGCAGGGGCAAACCCAGCAACCTGTCCTGCTGCAGCTTCACCGTTACTGATCCTTGAGCTGCCTCAAGCTCTGCCGTCTCCCCCTGCCTGCAGAGTGCACAGGTCCAGGGTGAGCGGTGGGTCCAGCTGCCCAGCTCTTTGAAGCTGTGGAGCCCAGGCGGCCCCATGATAGCCCGTTATGCAAGTTTCTGTGGCTATAGCTACAGCTTTAGATAAATGCAGGTCAGGGCCCACTTTCAAGATGCAGCCCGTCACACTGTTCATGTGGTTTGCCCTGACACAAAGAGGTGCCTTAGGTGGAGCTCCAGAGCTCTCTGGTGGTGGAAAGCCCCATCCCACTTGATGCCAAAGTGCGGGGCCAACTTCCTGTTTATGTGGTCAGCAGAGGCTGGGAAAAGGCTGGGCTGAGCCCAGTTTACCAGCAGATATCCCAGGCTTGGCTCTTCCAAGCACAGCGTGGAGATCATGAGTCCCAGACACAGGTGACAACAGGTAGCCACATGGAAGAAACAAACATGGACCCTGAGGCTTAAAACTGCTCTTCAACCAGGTCTTCACCTCCCATTCCAGAAACAGTTTTGGGGGCTAGAGCTACTGCTCTGCCCTTAGTGCCTCGTGGGTGCCAAAGCGCTGCAAGAGGTGCTGTGCCAGGCAGGCTGCAGCACTGCAGGTGCTTTTTGTGCTCTGTGGTGACTTTGAGACAAGGTTTGCATCCTGGAAAAGGCTCTGCCTGCTGAATAAGCTTACCAAACCCAGCAGTGCAACTCTGGGGTTTGTAGGGGAAAAACGAGGAAATTAAGCATGCAATAAATGTCTGTAGATTTAAATTGGAGTACCTATAAACCATGGAGAAAAAAAATCACATTTCCTCTTAAAATACCATTATAAAAATAGAGCACTCTTGTCCTGTCGGCTTTGGGGAGAGGGAGACTGAACAGGCTGGATCCAATCTTTATTTTTCATACTGACCTATTTTTGAGTTATACTCATGAAAAAATTGTCTACCTCTCTCTCCCCACACTTCTCTCTCCCATGGTGTTTTTTTTTTTTTTACACTCCTATAACTCAAAAAAGGCCAAGCTGATTTTTTTTTAATCTGTTAAAAAATGCGCTCCCTGAGCTGAAACCAAATTTCAGCCCAGAGCAAATTTTTACGGCTGGGTTATAAATCCCTGAAAAACAGGATTCATAATGGAAGTGCTGACACAGCCTTAACTACTATATAGCAGTGTGAATGGCGCCACTATAATATCTATTAGAGATTCTTTAAAAAGTTTGCAAAATATTGTCTTGCCTTGCAGAGAAAAAGAAGCCAGAGTACTTAATGCCAACATAAACATGCTTTTAACCCATTATGTGCTAATTTGCAGAAAAGCTATTAATTCTGAGTCGGCACACAGAGTGCAGTACTGACAGGAAATGTTCTTCTAGACTCCTGTTTGACTTGCAACATGGTTTTAATCACTTCCACGGAACACAAACGATGGCTTCAAACTCTGAATGCTGCTCAGAACATGAGAAGGGCGATTACAACAGAGAGACAAACAGGATTCTTGGCGAAAGAGCTAAAGCCAAGAAAGAGAGAACGACACCAAATGATAAAAATGGTATTCTGTTCTCTTGTCAACTTGGGGACAATTGCTTCATTTGATTCACAGCATTTAATGCTAGTCATCAGCATGCTGCTCTCTGTCACAACACCGACTGCAGGTCAAGTTCACTTTCTATCAGGAATAAATGCATTTTCTTCTTTCTTGAACCCTTCTTTCTTGAAGCGTCAGCACCTCACAAAGCCGGTTCTGCTAAAACAAGCTGTGCCTTGCTTTTACATTCTGCATTCTGTGTGTCAGAGAGACTAGTGCTAAACTAATCCAGTTGAGCTATCGCTCCTGTGAGGTCTGCTAGGCAAGGAAGTGAAGCACTTCCCCTAGACTAAACTACAACAAAGAAATAGGAGATGTTGGTGATGGCACTTGGTCAGCAAAGTACATAAAAGGCTCTCTTGAAAGCCCATGAAAACCTAAAAGAAACTGGTTTAGTATTGTATTTATATTTTTTCTTCTCATCACACAAGAATCTGTGCCATTTCCCCAAGTATAAACGCTAGCCTTACTTTTATGTGGAAATAAATGGGGAAAGGATCAATTGTAAGCTGAATATTACAGGAACATTCAGCAACTCAGGACAGTGCGTAAGTGTAGCGATATCAGTTTTTACGGCTTCTCTGTGTTAGGCCCAGTGACTGCTGGAGCCCATATCTAACTTGACTCTGCGGTTTTGGGAGGGGGGACCATTTTTAGGAAAAATTCAGTTTTCATTGCTGCCACGTCCCTCACTCATGTCTTCAATTCCACCATCGCTGCTTCTTCTGCGACTCCTGTTCCTGCTGGCACCGCTGGCTCCTGCGGCCTGTGCTCAGCACAGAGCAGCAGCGGTGGGGCCGCAGGAGAAACAGGAGGAGCAGTGGCTGGAGGAGTGGTGGTTGCAAAGGTCATGCCAGCGCAGCAGTAGGAGCAGCGCCAAAGGAGGCAGCGCCATGTTAGGGGCTTGCAGGGAACGAGGAGCTCACTCCCCGTTCCATGTGTCTACAAGGACCAAATGAACAACAGGCATTGCAGCATTTAAGTCACGGGTGATTTCTATGATGATCTATTTCCACAATGCGGTCAAAACTTACCAGACTCAAATTTTTCTGTCATTGACATAAATCATGCCAGGCTCCCTTAGATGAGAAAGGAGCAGCATCCACTGCTGTATCCACAGATAATGCTTTCAAGGACTTCTCTGTGAAGTGACTCCGTATTTTCCCCATAGTGAGACTATGTTGTGAAAAACAAAGCCAAGATCACAGAATATTGGGATAATGATCACCGTAGCAGGAAGCGACTGAGGCCCTACCTGAGGAGTTAAGTGACCCTTCAAGAGGGTAAACAGCACTGTTAGTAATCCTGGCAATACAGAGCTAAGAAATACTGGATAAGAAACTCATTTCCTCTCTCACTGGAGTTCCTGATGTTTCAGCTGTATTTCCCCATTCCACACAGAAGTGAACACTGACTGGTCAAGGTGATACACCAGAATAGCCAATAGCCTAGTAAGTTCCCAGAGATGAAGACGAACAACATTCATATCCCTGTTCTAATTTTGAAAATTAGAACAGCTTCAAGAGAAACAAATGAGAGGCACCCAGAATATATAGTGCTTCCAATGCTTCACATTCTCACCTGACGTGCACCAGCTTGACATAAGTCCCATATCCGCACCAGAAAGAAGTAGAAGCCTGAATCTTTGTATCTCATAACACATGAGAGTATCTCAATCCAGAAGAATGGGAAAAAGGACTAGAATTGCCTGGCTTCAGTTTTGACCTTAAATCCCCTCGGGCAGGCTCCCACAAAAGGTTTTGACTTTGACAGTCTACATTTGCCAGTGAAATGGTTTTCTGTTGGAAGATTCCTGACCACTGCTAGGTTTAAGTTTGCCCTTCTCAAACAGACAGACAGCTATGGGCTGTAAGTACCTTTGAAGATCAACCAACTTTATGGAGGTGCTGGAATGCCTGGCATTCCCATTTTAAATCTTTCACTTAACCAGGCCATTTAAGCCAGAGGACAAGTAAGCACCAGTCTTGGAATCCAAGAATCCCTACACAGGTCCCCAAATTATAAGGACATGTTGCTTCTTCTAGACAGCCAAAGTCCTGTGCCTTTCACAAGCTTCTCACACCTAGTGGCTGCGTCACTGGGATACAATTTACTGCTTTTATGCCATCCATGTAGATCTGAATCAATAGCACTTGTGACTTTTTCCATTTTTCACTATGTTCAATAATGGAATCTACTTATGAGAATAACTACTTACAGGATTGAGTCCTTTAAAACTGTAAAAATAAGAAGGATTTTGTTACCTTCCTTTACTTCCTGCTTCTGGTCTTGATTTTCCATCTCCAAGTCATCTTGCGCTTTTGGTTCTACCATCTCTTCATCATCTTCATCCTCTAAAAAAAAGAAATAAAGATGAATTGTGAGATTCTCCTCTTTAAGGGGAAAGGAAATAGTGTATCTATCTTCTATACAATTATAATCTAGTAGTAAACACAGGTGGAACAAAGTTCATGACAAACGGAAATGTCTACATTTATACTCAAAATATCCCTCTCAGAAATTACCCCCAGACTGCAAGATAATATCCTAACACAGGGCACCTGCCACTTGTGCTCCCTGTGGCAACTTCCCATCTCAGATGTCGTCTGAATGTCTCCCTGACCTTGGAGATGACTTTTGGGATGGCATAAGAACAGATGCAAACATGTTTCAGCCTAGCAGCTATTCCATAGTTGGGACACCTGTTATCCAGACACCTCATTTCCAATTCAGTTCTCACCAGATTAATTTGTCTTTTGACCTACAGGAAGGGGTTAAATAGAAGACTGACCTCAGGTCAGATGCCACTAGCAAGCAAACAAGCATGATACAGTTCTGAAAACTCATCACCATCAACTGGGGGAATACAGCAACCAAAAATGGCATTTGGAGCTTAAGAACCATTCTTGCATTAATACGAATTTAATGAACACTAAAATTTGACACATGTCAGTTACTACTGCCAGATGTTTAAATGACCTTTCCTGACCTATGCAAATGCCTCTCTCCTTTTCCCCCTCTCCCCACATTCACATGTTCTCATTTTATTCAGAAAGGCAAACTACTCATTCTTTTCCTTTATGTTCGTCTGAAGTTACACAGGTTCTGATTGTCAGGACCAAAACATAATATATTAGGGATGAAAAACAATGTTGCACCAAAAATGCTCAAAAATCTACCTAAACCTTATTACTTGGGTCAACTGTCTTGTTCCCAACTGCAGCAACGTGATTCGTTCTTCAGTGCCCAGGGCTTGCACATAACACATACCCGTGAGAGGGTAGGAAGGCACCGTTTTCTAGATTCAGTGAACTATGAAGACTCAAAATTGACCTAGTCCTAAAAATGGGAGCTACAGTAATTAAAAATTAGGATAAACAAGTCCTTGGACTACGCACATATTATTTTTCAAGGACTGTGGAGTAAAGACATACCATCAAGGCGTAGCAAGCACCACTAGTGCATTGGGTCTGTCCACTGCATGAGAGCACACATATCTTCCTGACCCACAGCACTCAGCAAAACGTTGCAATTCCTCTGGGGCTTTCGAGCAATCTGCCTATTACCACACGGTTCCTCATGACATGGCACTTCTCCAGGCATGCTCACTGCTTCTCTAACCTGACAACATGCCCCTTAACTTTGGAGTTGTGGTGTTTGGCAATTCTAACGCTACTGAGTTAACAGTGGGTCTGGAAGCAGGAAGGGGGCAACATGTCATGCTTCTCAAACTGCTCAGCTACTGGCACCTTCTCCTATGCAGGCTGGCTACAATCATTCCTGGCTTCTTATGGAGATGTTGGTGCTGACAGGTTGCTTTCAGCCAACAGTAACACACAGCTGCATTTTGTTTTCAATAGCCTAATAGGCACCATACTATTCCCACCGCTCTGCCTAACCCAGAACGTCTCCCAGATGCCCACAGAGTGCTTGTTGCCAGCTGACATCACAGCTGCTGAGTATGGCTTAGCCACACACCATCCCAGCATGGACAGATAGACTTTTTCCTCTTGGAAAAAGATGAAATCTTGGCATAAGATCTGCCATCACTCCCCCTACTGCTAGTGACTGCAGAGAGGAAAGGAAGGAAAGCTCAGCTCCCTGGTCTTCAGTGGGGAGAGGTAACCGTGTGCTCCCCAGGCTGTGAAGGGGGCAGGAAATGAGAATGGAAGTGTAGGTATTTCCAGTACTAAAAGCACTGCTTACAAACGCTACCCCTTCATTGCGCATCTGTCAGTCCGTGAGAGGAAACAGTTGCCCTGAAGGAGTAGACAGTAGGATATTCATGATGCCTAACTTTGATGCCTCACTTGGCAATTACATTACCCTGTATTTTAATTGGAAGTGCTTTTTGAGAGCAACCCAGAGCACATAAGTTAGACAGGGTAAACACACTGTTCTGTCTGTTGGCTGAAAGGCAGATAGCATCCAACATAGTCAGCAAAGATAGTCGGTGAGAAAAGCCCACCTGTTGAACACGCATAGGAAGAGTGAAAAAGACCCATGTCATCAACTTGTGGTGCCCAGTGGAGATGGGAACGTATACAAGATACGAGCTAACCCCTATCATGAAGGTACTGTTGAGAGGGCAGAGAGACACTCTCGGTTTCACAGAAGAGATCAGAAGTGGGAGAAGAGGGAGGAGTGACCGGAGACAGGTGCAGTAGGGGAGTGAATGCTGTGCTAACCTCATGTACATAGGCACAGATAGGATCACAACTGTGTACGGACCTATGCACACAGACACACTTATGGGAGACAGCTAACGAAGTCAACTCACACAAGAGTACTGTGCATCTTGCATTACAAGTTTTTGTTCCCTAGAGCACCAGCTCTTGGAGCCAGTTGTTTACATATGGATTTCAGCTTCCATTTTTAACCTGCTTCTAACCTGTTTGCTCATGGAGAAAAGCTTCAAAAGGTGAATGGTTGAGAAAACTTGCAGAAAGTAAACAAAAAACAAACCAACACCTAATTTAAAATATGATGACTTCTAAGGCAGCTTGCTAAGTTTTTAGTGCCTGATTTGTAATTTGCTAATGGACAGGGACAACATACCAAACGTAGAACCTGAGATTTGGTAGCATGTTTTCGGATTGAAGTGAACCAAATTGATCCCTGTCCCCTAGAAGTCCTTGATCCCCCTGATTTAGGGTGCCAAACCGCTTGCCTGTCTACTGTTATTCCTGCTTCTAAAGCAGTGAAGGAATGGCTGTGGCCCAGCTGGAGCAGGGCAAGTGTACCGATACTTGCAGCACTTACTAAGGTAGATCTTCTCTGCTTCCCTTCCTGCCCCTTCTGGGAACAATCAAAACCAAGTTTTCCTAGATTTCTCTAGATTTAATTGGAGCAGGAAAAGTAAGTAAAGGTTATTACAACACAAGCCTTTTCTTCTTCTGCGGGCACACACATTGATGTATTAGTTTTACTGAAAGGTAGTACAAGAGCTTGTAGTACGTTAGATACAGTTCAGATGTCCTTATTTATTTACAGAGAAATTTATATACATACACAGAAGAACTCAGCTAAAAATGATACGGTTGTGAGCCAACTGCTAAAATGTTAGCAAATGCCAGAATTCGGACTGCCTGGGCACGATTAGTGCCTTCCCCCTCCCCACGTGCAGGCAGGATGACATCATGCTGGAATTTCCTCCCTCTTGAGCTCTTGGCCTCATTTTCTGGGTGCTCAACAAGAGACACCTGGGGCCTGAAATGCAGAAGTGCAGAGAGCTGAAGTCAACTGGGCCTGTGCTTGGAGTGGAGAAAGTGCTATGGAAATGCGAAGCGTGCTAACGCTCACAAATCTCTCATATTCAGCTTCTATTACTAGTTGTCATTCCAACATTTTTGCCTTTTCTCTCCCTGTGCCTCAGTACTTTTGCATGATGACAATAATCATATGAAGACAATAATATTCTCACACTGCACAGAACTGTTACAAAAATACATGCATTAGGAGTTGGGGCATATTCAGATGCTGTCATGGGAGCATCAGAGAAACAAAAGCTTGGGAAGTGATTAATGTTTTTTGTTTTCCGAGTAACACTTGGACCACGTGCATGAAGAGAAGGTCTAAGACCAGTATCATGAAAGGCAGAGGATAAAAACTAGAACGGTTAAAAACTGACTCCTCATTCAAACTGGCTGAAACAAGAATCCAATGAGGAAAAAAAAAAAGGTTATCATGTAATTAAAACCGTACCATCATGCATATTCAGAAGAGCTAATTAAGGATGCCCAGGAAACCTGCATTCTGGAACATCTGATTTTGCTTGGCTTTGCAACCTGAATGTTTATTTGCCATAGTTCACTTGGTTATTATGCAGTACTTATTTTTGGTGAATGCACGCTTGCCTACGTTCAGAGTATGTCCATGTGTGATTGTGTGCAAGTACAGTTATGCATTTGTATGTTTGATTGTGCACACAAATGTAAGTTACAAAATAACGGGAATGCTTCGGCATCCATTTTCCTGTATTTTACTTAACAGTGAAAAAGATAACATTAATTGTACGCTTACTGGAAAATCTATGAGTGTCTACATGGTTATTTGTTTCCACATATGCCTACTCAGACTGGATACGCCACAGCAGTAACTGCGAGGGAGATTAAGGCAGTTCTGTAGTTCCTGAACACAAATAGCCTTTCCCCATTTCAGAGCATACCTTACATTGGGGAGTTCAGAGAAATAACTTTTTAGCTGCTTACGATGCAGTAGTGAGAGTCTTGTAGTCACACTTTGGCAAACACAGAGTCGCTGCTAACACCAGTAGTGTTATACCCTGTTCAGAAGATCTAAATCAGAACCCAAAAGTCTATTAAAAGAACCACATGAAAAAGAGTCAGAAATGAAGAAGTGTATAGCTGCAGTGTAACACTTATCCTTTGTAGATCTCAAAGGAGCTTGCAAAGAGCCAGTTTTATTATCCCCGCTGTACATGCAGAAGCTGACGCACAGAGCCACTCACTGCAGAGCGCTCAGCAGGCCAGTGGCAGCACGGCGAACACAGGGTTGACTTCAGAGACTCAGTCTCGCATTCTGCCCATCCAGCCACTCTGCCTTCCCCTGCAAATAAACCCTCCATCCGTGGAAATGAGCTTTAAATGCTTAGGTTAAACAAGATCCTGAAGCTGGTGGAGCCATACACGGGATTAATATCGATTGACATAGCTGGACCAAACACGGTTTCTTCCTAACTCAGAGCCTGATGACTCTCCGGGCTCTAGGAGGTGGCCAATTAGTCCTGACAGTGCTTTGTTTAACATGATCAAGTAAAAGCAGAGCAATTGTTCTCAACTTGTATTTGGCTCTGAGGATTCCTGTTTTTGTTCCAGACCAGAAGGTCTTATGTGTCCAAAAGCTTGCCTGTTTTTTCCAACTATAGACATCGCTCTAATAAAAAGTATGACCTCTCCCTGCAAACCTAGCTCTGTTTAATCTGTGCATAAACTACTAATTTTCAAATGCTGCCCAACTACTAGTTCCAGTGAGCCTACTCTATGCCTGGCCTTTGCCTTGGCCTCCGCAAGGACAGATCACCATTTTGCAATCACAATAAATGGAGGGGAAAGCCCTGTAAACATGCGGCTAACCCTCTGGCACCAGCAGAGGAAATGTCCAGATGTGTTGAATTGTACCAAATGTCCACACAGTGCACAGAATTATAGATGATCTCAAAAAGTCAGACCCCACATTTTTAGATGGCTGGACTATTTATTATCTGCTTGGACTTTCCAGGTTTTTAAATCACTGCATTTATTTTTACAGCATATCAAAACACACTAGGCACTTTCAGGACAAAATGGAAGACAACATTCCTGGCCCAGATAATTTCTAATGTCATTTGAGCAAAACAAAATCATATCTGAGAGGACTTCGTATGACACTGGCTTAGGTTTTTAATTCTTGAGATGCATACTGTTTTGGTTGAGCCACACGTGAGTTTCAGATTGCCCAGCTTTAGGCAGCTAGCACTGGTACTGCTCAAATAGTTTACTAAATAGCTAATTTTTTTTGAGGATTTATGTAACACAGGCCTCTGCTCTGCTAATATATGTGCCACCAGTTCAACAGCAGGCCACATGTTATGCTTTCCTCTTGGGCTGAGGATTTACACCTCCTCAGACCTGCACCTTTGAGACTAGCTAAGAAGTTCCAGCTTCTGTGTATTGTTCTAAGTATTGACAGCTATAATGAATTAGACTGATAGCTCTGTTTTCAATCCTGTGTAGGTACAAACAATCCCTTTATTAATGATGTATCTTTAAAATAGAAATTTAATTAGCATCACAAATATATATTCTGTTATGTGAGTCACTGATGCATGAGAAGCCAGTGGGTTATTATATGGGCTTGTGTATCAGCATCTACATTCCTTCAGTGCATGAGATGCCTTTAACAAAACCAAGTATCTTCAGAAGAAGCAGACTTGATATTTGCAACTGTGAAATACCAGAAACTGTTGCATCACTTTTACACTTATAACTGTTCAAATTAATTTTGCTGTTTCTGATATAAATAAATTACAAACTGAGCAGGGATAAATGTATCTGGTTTTATATTGACATAAGCCTGGATCTCAAACAAGTTAAATATTGCTGACAGTACCCTCAGAAAGAGTTAAAACATTATCTTTCCTTTTTGAGTACGTTCTTTCCATCACTAGCAAAATATTCAATAAGCAAGGAAACACGTACTTTTTCAAATAAGACTGCTTGACATTTCACATTTTTGAAAAATCTATGATTTGCAATCTGGCTGAATGATCTATTTTTCGTATAATGCAATTTTTTTTGAAATATGTCCAGTTTTTTACTTTCATCTTTTGACTGCCCTTTGAAGCGAGAAGAGAATTAATTCATCAGTGGATTTTGTTTGCAGAGTGGGATGTGAGACTGGACGTACATTGGGCACAAGTTAGTCATCCCAGATGGAAATGTTCTTGCATGCAGGCTCTTCTTGGCAATAGGCAGCTGCCTCCTAAAATGTATTCCAGTTAGCCAAAGCAGGGAAGACTACTCACTGCTGAATACTGAAAAAAACAAAGGTGAACAGATCTTGGCTTAAGCTCTGTGCAAAGGGCAACAAATTCCAGATAGAATGTCATGTGAGTCTGAGCTTGCAAGCATATCTGCAAGTAACATATGCATCCTAGGTATCTCTGCTCCCTTCCCAGAAAGATACTTAAATGTGTGTTGCAGGAACAAAGCAACATCAAGAAGATCCAAAGCATCCTCCTAGAGTTCCACACCCCTGACCCAACACATTTCCAGCACATCGTATTGTCTTTATGAACTAGTACAAAGAAGTCATGCTTTCTAACAGCATTATGTTCACCATATCAAAAGAGAACAGAAGGAAAAGAAAAGGCAAAATAAGAGGAGTGAATGTCTGGCACTCTTATATATGGTCACAGCACCTAAAGGACTTGAACAGAAGCCTGTGACACTCTTCCTTCACCTTCCATCTATGCTTTTTCTAATGCCTGAAAAAAAAAAGAATGGTCCGTATTTTCTTTGAATGCAGGAGCAAGAACAAATGACAGCACTACAAGAACACTGGCTAGCATCTTCAAACTCCCTTGCTTTTTGTTCTGTTGTTTTTAACCTGAAGTGCTGTGTTGCTCTTTTGTAAAAAAGCAGTTTCACATGTTGTTAAAATACAGGCTGTGTGAATCAAATTGCTTTTCCCAGCCTCAAGTGTATGCTCTGAATCTTCTTGAAGAAAATATTTTTAAAATTTAATCATAAAACAAAATTGATAATGTTTTGCACTTATATATCAATTCAATCCTGGAGATTCCAGAGTACTTTTCCCTGGAACTAATACATTTAGCTTAACATCTTCCACAGTGAGCAGGCTAGTAATATTACACCAGTTCTATAAGTGTAGGACTAAGAGACAAAACCATAAGTTTTCTTCTTGTTGCTTGCAAAATTAAGTACTACGCATGTATTAGTCTGCTGCATCCGAAAAGGGTTTTCTGATCCCATTCCTTGCAAATTGCTGCAAGGTTCACCCATCACCTCACAGGGAGCAGGCGGCACTCGTGGGCGTTATAACCCGATCCTTAGAGCCCTCCTCTCAGGCTTCAGCCACCCTTGTACCAGTGCAATGAAGGAAATACATATTTCACCAGAAAACAAACACTGCAGCCCGAATGACTGAGAGGAGCCATTTAGTTCAGCAAATATATATAGGCCATGTCTGTACTATTGCCACTTAAAAATTTGTCCTGAATTTACTACACTTCCCTCTCAAAATAAGTACCTCATAAGTAATTTTTACTCAACATTTCTTTGTAGAGCACTCCATAACAACTACTGCATTGAATTACTTCTGGTCAGGGCATTCTCAGGTCTTCTGGTATATGATTTCTTGTAACCATCTCCTGATCTAGGGTTTCACCACTCAGCTCTAGTTCCTATGCCTCTTGCTGACTTGTGCTCGCAGTCAGATTTCTTTTCGGCACATCATGAAGAAAGATCTTATTTTTCCACTTTGTGACAAATGATAGACTATCACAGCCAAATGGCAAGAGAATGTCGCAAAAAATGTTGTTTGTTTTACTGTAGCATTTCACAAAGCTCCATATTAAGCTATCCAAATCTCTTCACAGCCCTGGTTACAAGTCCTTGCGCTGGTTCAAATATTAGAATCAATGCCTCAGAATATAATCATTTCTTTACTAATTAAAATGGAAAGCTGCCTCTGATTCTTAAGGGAAGCATTTGCCTAACCCGAGAAACTGATTTTCCAGTTACTTGGCCTGAGCACAGTTTTCAGTTGTGGTAAGAGTCTCAGAATTCAAAGTGTCCCTTGTTTTCAGTTTCTGGTCGGTCTGGACCAGACATGGATTTTTCTCTCCTCTTTTGGACTCTTGCAACATCACATTGGTTGAAAGCATTTTTCAATCCCCAGAGAGCTAACTGCAGAGAACCCCATCGGAGTCATCATCTCTTTCCACTGATTCCCTTTTCTCCTCTTCCTCCCTCCCCAAAGCTCATGTTCAATTCTATTGTGCTTG
The DNA here is from genome assembly GCF_040807025.1 of Struthio camelus. Classification (NCBI taxonomy): domain Eukaryota; kingdom Metazoa; phylum Chordata; class Aves; order Struthioniformes; family Struthionidae; genus Struthio; species Struthio camelus. Next base: position 28,946,249 of record NC_090943.1, on the reverse strand, counting down.
AAAATATTCCAACTGGAAGATGCAACACAAAAAGAAGAGTACAGAAGTTTCCTTTTCCTGGCCATGGTTGGGCCTTCAAATAAGAATGCCAACACGAAATAACGGTAGAACAGCAGAGCGGCATTTACAGACCTCCAGCTCTGAAACCAAACAGCGTAAGTTTAATATATCCTGCTGTAGCATAACGCTGATAGTGTTATCTTTGAGGAAGAGAGGGACAGAGACCCTTCATTTCCATGGAAGCGGGGGCTGCTAAGTGATGCAGGTTTTCAGAACCTCTGAAACCTGTAAGAGGTGATTCCCTACTGGGCCACTGGAAGAAAGCATGTAGGGCCAGCCTCACAAAACAATGCTTGCCCTGGGAAAGGGCACGTGTCTTGACACATGGCAGATTTAGTGGACTGGGCCTCTTAAAGTCATTTTCAAACACTCAAACCATGTAATAGTGTTAAATCACAAAAGCTTAAGTACGTTAATGAAAAACAGTCTCCAGGACCTATGGCACTAGCAGCAATTGTAAAACAAAAGCTGCTTTCACGTCACACACACACATACACACACACACACACACACACACACACACACAAACAAAGGATGTATCTGACATTTACATAGCGCCCAGGTCAGAAGTTAGTCCCTCAGCTGGGCACTAGGTACTTAAGGTTACACTCTAGAGCGAGGGCAGCCTGTGGGGTTTTTAGCGCTGACTTACAAGGGACCGGGACTTCGCTCATACGTTCACTCATTCCAACTGCAAATGCCACTGTACTCCATAGGCTACTTCTCCTCTTTTCCACGGTGCTTTTGCTTGAGTAACATCATGAAAGCTTGCCGTTGTGGAATAAAAACACTATCCACTTCTACACTGTGTGCCTGTCAGTGCAGTTATACTAATAAACTTTTAGGTCAAATTCTGCAACCCTAATGGCTTAACTTCCGTCAGGCAAAGAGCAAGAGCTCTTTGACTGGGTGGGCCTTTAACAGTTTGTCTCTTCTTTGCCTTTTGGATATGAGGTATCACTTCAGTCCAAGACTCTGAAATTAGCTTTATGACTACATAGTTGTTTGTATGACCACAATTTAACTTTTAACTCCATCTCTTACACAGTTCTCGCTCCCTCTGTTCTATGGCACTTTATGAATACAACGCAATACTTAAAATGAGGCATCAACTTTTGTAACTGAAATATCTGAGAGCACAGATCTCTTCACTTATACACAAACCTCAACAGAGAGAAAGAGAGACAAGACTGCTGATGTATTATAAGGATAAGTGGAAAAAAAGCTATATTCCTAAACAGTTACCACAGCAAGTACGCAGAACCTCCCTCTCTCTGTCTCCCTGACACGCACATGCATACACTTTACTCAGCACTTCAAAAATAACCATTAGTCATATTGCAAATGCATTTTACATGAACAAAGGTTCATTTCAACATTTGTCTTAAAAAAGGCGGGTAAAAAATTGTTTTATTAAAAAAAATAAACTGCAGAAGAACAGCTGGCTCAGGGCCCTATGAGTAGGTGCTTATTACTTATACAGGCACTGAACAGACCCCAGTTAATGCTGTTTCCCACTGAAGCCACTTCACCTTAGTCATTGGCGTGAGCCCTGATTTGCATCAGCGTGTGTGCCAAAGGAATTCCCTCGGACAGTTTTGAACTTGCCATTTTTTAATTAATTTCACTGTTTTTTTTCCTACTGCCCTGGAAGAGTAGAGGCTTCCTCTTCTAATGTCCCATTTTCAGGGATATCAAGGTACGTTATGAGTTACATCTCCCACCTTTTGGTGGTGGGGGAACCAAGGTGCAAGCACCTCACTTGTTTGCCCACAGTGACACTTGAAGTAGCTGCGGACAGCGGAATAAAACCGTGGTCTCCTGACTCCCACTTAGATCCTTCAGCCACCACTTCCCCTCAGGCGTGTGACCAGGGCTGCTTTGGAGGCTGTTCAGCCTCAGTCAGTCAAACCAGCTGTTAAAAATCACAGCCACTTTCCCCTAACTGCTTTTTGCAACCTGCCTGCCAAGCACCCCGCTCTCTGCGCTGCTGCCCCCGCACCAGGTGGCCTCACTGCCCGCCGCCTCCTGCCCGACCCTCGTCTTCCTCCCTCGGGAGCTGCGCAGCCTAAGCGCCCAGGGCTGACTCCTGCTGCCCCTCCGTCGCCCGTGTGGCAGGAGGCTCTGGCCACTTCTGCCTCGGCTCTGCTCAGGGTTGCATGCGAAAGTCACCAGCCCCCCTCGCAGGAAGGCCTCTTTCTTCCTCCTGGCCCCTCTCCAGTTTCCCTGGCCTGTCTTCCTGAAGCAGATACCAAAAATCCCTGACTTGCAAGCCAGCGGTTTGTGCGTGCAGAGAGCAATTCCCACCTGCAGATACCTGCTTGATGTAGAAATACCCTCAAATTTGGATGCTTAGGTGAACACTTCAAGGACTGTGTGGAGTTCTAAGGTACTAATTAAAAAAAAAAAAGCGCCTCCACCCAAAGTTCCCAATTTTTATAGTTAAAAAACCCAGCTTATCCGCTGCAGCTCTGAACATCTGCATTAGTTTGTGCAGTGCTTACACTTAACAGAATCCAATCGGTTCAGATGATCTAAATAGCCGGATGATATTTGCATTTTGGATGCAGAGCAAGATTAAACTGTACCATGACTGGTCACTGGAATACACTTCTCTTTTTCCACTTCACGGTTCAAATTCATCAGGAGTATCACTCCTGTGGCTACTTTATATTTTTCATGCTTTGGGAAATGGAGGCTTTGAAGTGCCGTACAACAGGCTGCCTATAAAGCAAAATCCTCCCTTTTTCTCCTGAAACACTATAAACAGCCTCGTTTCAGACAGCTTTCAGGAACTTTCAGCTACAGATGAGACTGTTAAGTCAAGACAAGCACATGAAAATGGAGATAACTAAAAATAAACTGGATTATGCTGCTTCATAGTCTTTCACTTGAAGAGGCATCTTTGCATAGACTTTTTTCACAGAAAAAGAGAAGAAGTAACTTGCTGGATTCAGCTCCTACGTCCCGTCAGCTGTAACACAGCTGCGAAGTTTACATGTGTTAACGTGGGATTCCACCAGCCGGCCAGCAATGAACTTGTCACTCTGATCTGAGGAAACACCATGTGCATACACGCCAATGCATTCACCGCAAGTAAAGCATTTTGCTGAGATAATTCAAAGCACATTATATTTCATCAGTTGACTATTCTATCTAGAGTGGATCAGAAAAAAAAAAAGGAGCCATATTCACAGAATCACAGAATGGTTGAGGTTGGAAGGGACCTCTGGAGATCATAGAGTTCAACCTCCCTGCTCAAGCAGGGTCGCCTAGAGCACGCTGTCCAGGATTGTGTCCAGACGGCTTTTGAACATCTCCAGGGAAGGAGACTCCACAACCTCTCTGGGCAACCTGTTCCAGGGCTCAGTCACCCTCACAGTCACCCTCACACCCTCAGGTTCAGATGGAACTTCCTGTGGTTCAGTTTGTGCCTGTTGCCTCTCGTCCTGTATGCTGGGCACCACTGAGAAGAGACTGGCCTCACATCCTCTTGACACCCCCCCCTTCAGATACTTGTACGCATTGATGAGATCGCCTCTCAGTCTTCTCTTCTCCAGGCTGAACAGGCCCAGCTCTCTCAGCCTTTCCTCATATGAGGAATCACAGAATCATTTAGGTTGGAAGGGACCTCTGGAGATCATCTAGTCCAACCTCCCTGCTCAAGCAGGAAAAGTGCTGTTCCATAACATCTGTATCTTTTGCAAAATGGTGCCCATTTCTTTGTGGAGGGGAGGAGACAAAAAAAAGCAAGGGAAGGAGAGACAAGTCTAGCAATGTCAAAATAGACTATTTTGACATTTTCTGGATGGATTTTGGGGTTTTTTTTCTATTAAACAGCACTTCTCATATATTTCACTTTTTTAAAATATGAGACCAAAAAACAAAATTAAAAGATTTCATTTTTGTTAAAGCTTACATATGTTGACTGATCAGATGACTGGAAAATTAGGCAAAATTTTATTTAAGGTGGACTTTCAGTGTATTGGAGTCCTCTCTGACTTGTACCAAAATTATATTTTGAAATTTCAAAACACTGCCTAAAATGGGAATTCCATCTGGGAGCGACTCTAATTCTGTCCCTTCCTAAGTGATAAATTCCTAGCTGAGTGAGCATTTTTAAAATTGATATTAAAGGAATATAGAAGTACAGATTTGGGGTAAGCACGTCTTTCATCACAGTAGTGATAAGACTTCTTTTCCTGTGATCTGACATTCCCTATCCTACAACTACAGGTTATTCATTTCTTTTTGACAGAGCAAACTTGAAGTCATGATTCCAGTACTAAGTGCCTGAAGGCAAAACTCATATCCATGTCCTGCAAGAAGATAACAGAGGCAAACCGAGATGACAAAACTACTCCGAGCACATTTGAAATGCAGTCCAGTATACAAGACAGGGCCAAACTTAGGAGGAAATGGGCAAACAGGCATTTATCACTTTTGAGACCTGATCCTGCCTTTTTTTTTTTTTTTTTTTTTTGCATGCAGAGCTCCAAACGAATGGGACATTATGAAGCCAACAAAGTACCACCAAAGCACAAATCTGTCCTGATGACACTTCCGTGGAGAAAGGACAACTGCCTAAGCAAGTCTGATGAACTTCCCTGAAACCATTGTCTTAGCCACCTGTACTGTTATGTAGTTGAATTGAAAAGAAAAAAATCACCACAGCAGAGGTGTTTTCTTTGGAGGTGGGCACTGGGGGTAATGCTAAATTTAGCAGCCACAGCAGAACAAAGAGAAACTGTAAGCATTCCAGCGCACTAATGAAACTTCATTCAAAAGGTGGAGTGTAACACTCTTTGAGATGGATAATTCACATAAGCTGTGTGATTCAAACATTCATGTCTCCACGCTAGCTCCACACCACCTCAGGATTTATGTTTTATTTCAGTTTTCATCGGACTGCTCACAAATGACCAACCACAAAAGAGCATGTGTGCATTTTTCTTTTTCACAGCTCCTGGTTAATGAGGACTCTGTTGCATTAAGACAGTCAAGACTGTCTCTGGCAAAATGTGTTGAACTAAGGTGTTTGTGCCTGCATAAAATTAAGCCACAAGTAAAGCACTCATTTCTGACAGCAGATTTATAATAGGAAAATCCCAGCAGGAATGAAGAGTTAGAAACCCCAGTTGTAGCCTTTTTCATAAACTTCACCTTGATTTAGTATCTCAAACAAGTAGCAGGAAAGGCTAACAGCAGAGGTAATCCTATCATCTTTTCTCCAAACAGCACCGTTCCATCTTTTTGACTTCCTCATGCTGCTAACATGAATTCAAATCATCTGTGTTTAAAGTTAAATGCAGTGATTGACAGATTTTTGTAGTCTCAGTCCATACTGAAGATTATTCAAGATACCTATCAGTTATTACTACAAGCCCTGTATGATATTCAATACCTACAGGGAAAATTGTTTTTACCAGTGTAATGTCTGATCTATTTTGAAAGCTATTTTAAAATAAGAAACTAACTATAACCAGGTGGCTAAAATCCAGACAGGTTTTTTATGGGTTGATTTTTGGGGGGAGAAGGTAGAAGATAACAGCAGAACTGTTATACTGCAGTGACAACCATGATTCATTGCAAAACATAGAAAAGAAGCATTTTGTTTTGATTCCATGACATCACTGTCATAAAAACAGTAACATAGGATAAAGGAAAGCTCTTAATACAGACTGCTGAAAGCATGCACTGCTATGAACTAATTACTTGCTTTCACGAACACACGTCACTTCCAAGCTCAGTCGCTATGCTAGAACATTGGGATGCTGCAAGAGACCTTAAGGCGCGCTACATCTCTTTCTGTGGACACAAAGGCAAACTGCAGTAGTGAATGCAGTGGTCAGACCATGCGCTGTGCTCACAGGCCAGGAGTGCACAAAGGCAGAAGAACGTCCTCTTTAATTAAAACTCCCTGAGCTCCGCTTTGCCAAGCCTCCAGCTGTGCGGCAGCGCTATGCTACAAACTCAGTCCTGCTGCTCTTGATTGCAGCGTTACAGGCTAGGCTGGCTTTAGGCATAGGCAGAACAGCCAGCCGGGTAGCGAAGCGCTCCAGTCAATGGCCCTTGCTCTCAGGGAGGAAAGCGGAAACACTGTCCTCAGCTGGGTAGGCCAGGCAAGGTGGAAGGAGAGATGGAGGAGCGATGGCTGGGGCAAGCCCAATCAGTGCATGTCTCCAGTTCCCTGGGCTCTCTGCTCCACTGCCAGGCAGGCTCAGCACTGCGCCTGTCCCATGCTTCTCCACCACTCACTTCTGCATACGCTGCTGACAGATTTCGAATTAGCTCTGGCTAACAGCCTCATGCTCTGTCAGAGCTTCATTTCCCCTACAGCACTGAAATTTAATAGCAGGGGAAGAAGTACAAGAGAAGAAACTTAGCACAAACAAAGGGCAGGGCACTGCCCTCAAAACTCCACCACTTTTCAGGGCTCCTACTAACACACCTGAGATCACATCCAGATCTTTGTGAAACCTGACTAACTTTGTGCTCATGGTTAAATGAATCTGAAACTGTGAGACAAGGGCTTAACAGTGCTGCTGGGTTCGAGAGTCCTTCCTGGCTTTGTGACTGGGATACGAGGAGCAAGTACAGTTAGTGCATTTTGGCTGTAAACCATGGTAGGAAAAAATAAACAAAACCGGGGAATGGAGCTTGTGTGTCTTGGGTCAGACGGGATGGTTCTGGCTGCTGAATTCCTAGTGGCTTTTTCAAGTTTTCATTTATCCCCAGTTGTTACTTGGTGTGCTTAGCAATGAAAAAGAATTGCAAAAGAGATGAAAATACAGCCTTCTTAAAGCCAAATCCAGCCACCTGAAATCAAAGGCAGTAAATGCATCACGAGTTTGGCCAAAGCTGCAAGTCACAAAGATGGGCAGATTCCATCAGCAGAATGACAACTAAAAAAAATCTCACATGGAAATGTGCAAGGAAGCTCATTTTTCATGCACAAGACAAATCAAATCTGATAGGTTTTTTGCATTCTCAGTATCACCCTGTTACAGTACCTTAGGGCCTGAAAGAAGACGATAAATAAAAAGATCCTCCTCTGTTTGTCAAGTTATCATTTTTCCATCTGCAAATAATGAAACATAAACTATCCTGAAAGGGAGAGAGATGGAAGGGAATGTGTTCCACCGATCTGTGGAGAACCACACAGAAACATACAGAAAAAGAAGCTGCAGCACGGAGCACTTCCTGACCTCCTCTTGGCTACAAGTCTAAAAGAAGTCTCCAAGGCAAGCAGCATGAAAGAGCTTAAACAAGAAACCCTTCAGAAGTACAGCTCTTTGCTGCATGAATACCACAACACAGGGAAAATCTGCTGTGTAGGAGTACAGTCCTCCCACTTGAAAAGAGCTGGTAATGCCATCATGTCACGGAAAAATTTTCTTCATGGCTTTTGTGCATTGGAGGCATTAGCAAAGTGGGAAAAGTGTGAGCTGACAATTGTGTGAAAAGAAGGGTTTCTTAATTACATTGTAAAATGCGTCTCATTTAAAGATGCAGCAGAATTAATGTTAAAAGTATGTATCTTCCATACAAACTGATGTAAAATCAGCATAGGTTAATCTAGCAGACTTTTTCACTGGCTTCTGGACAGTGCACCCTAGAGCTCTTTACAAACGCTATGGAGTTAAGCTTCATCAATGGCACATAAATATTACTACTGCTCCAGCTTCCTCCTGTCGAGTTCTGCTGCAGCAGTATTCACAAGGCCTCTATATTATATTCTGCCTAGAGTCCTGATACAAGTCAAACCATGGCTCAGTGTTCGGCTTTGCTTGACCTATCTGTTCAGCATTTCCCACTTCATGATTCCATGGCCAATTAAGGAGGTCTTCATCCCTTTCCTCCTTAAGCCATGTCTGGATGCGTGCTCATGACTATGCCACATGGCTTCAGCCAATTACATCTATGCTTCTCGTATAGCTGAGATTTGAGCTCAAATCAGTGTCTTGCTCTGCTCCTACCCACTTGAGCTTCTCTGCCTTGGAGTCAACAGTGGGCTCACTCTGGTCTTCTCCCAGACTGCAAGTCAACAGTTAGGCAATATGACCATCAAGGCATTCAGGCTCGATTGCAGGCTCAAACTACGAACCTGCATGACAACAGAAAGAAATAGCCCAAGTGACAGAGCTGGGATTGAACCCAGGGCTCCTAATTTTGATCTGATGCCTTAAAAAACAGGACATGTAAGTGACCGAATCAAGACTGACAGCAGTAGTTAACATCAGGTATACAAGTAAGATCTGCTGGGGTTTGAACCAGTACTGCTGTTCAAAAACTACACCAGTATGTTGCCAGCTTTGTTGTCCATGCTGAACTTTCTGGGTATGCTGAATATGAATATGCTTATTCATATTATTTCTTTTTGCTACACGTTGATGAATAGCAGCCTGCATCTCTGTGCATCTCATTAGTGTTCACATGAACTATTCTTAACTACTACAGTGTTTTCAGAAAATGGCAATCCCATTTATCTCTCACTGCAAAAGGACAAATACATTAAAAATATATTTATTTGTATCACAGCTGGTTTCTTCAGACAATGCACAGTCCATCAGCAATTCAAACTTTCACACACATGCCTATGAAGAATCAGCGTTCCAGCAAACTCAGTGCAGGTACAATACTTTATCAGACTTGCATGTCTTTTTCCACTGATTTTTTTTTTTTCACTTCAACTGATGTATCAGTCATCCTGTGAGCCTGCCTAACACTTTAGGAACCAAGAATATTCTATACAAATCAGTCACACAGACCACTTGTAGTGATTGATTTCTTACAAGAAATAAACAGCAGAGAGATGCTTCCCTCCCTGTCCTGCTTATGGAATTCAGAACTAAACACCAGACTAGGGCTTTCTTTTCCTGCCTCTGGAAAGCTCTAAATAACATTATTCTCCTTCGGCCCACTGATCATTCAAACAGCTTTTCTTCCACTACCATGCTTTGTAATTCAGGAAATATGTGTTGCTTTTCCTTCTGCCTTGCGAGACTGTTGTAACATATACAGAGCATGGGTTATGGCTCTCCTTATATATTCGTACGTGGTCTAACGTGCACATGCAAGCATATACACACACACTCAAACACACCGTGCTAACATGCACTGCTGCAGCTCAGCAACTCACCTTGCTCTGTGCTATGCTTTAACAGAATAGTCATCAGGGCCTTGATGAGCAGCGGTACCAAGCTGTTCTAAGCATGCTTTGTCTTTTGTTTTCAGAGGAGGTGTGGAGGGGGCACAAGGGATACTTAATCATAAAAATGCTGAATATTTAAGCCCTTTCCCTGCTTCCACCACCCTATTTGAATCAGCGATGCCGTTGGAATGAAATACAACTCGGCTTTCAAACATTTTTGTATTTAATTCAATTTACTTCTAGATTGATAGCTAAACTCAAAACAGATTTTACCCCTTTCCTCCTGGACGGGGAAACAGAGATGACCAAGTTCCCTTTGAACTTGGTTTAGAATGTTTCTGTTTTTTCCTATTAACGAAAAAACAAACAAACAAAAGAAGGTAATTATTAAAGTGGTCTATAACCTGTTTCCAATATAGAAGGACTGCAATGAAATGGGGTGAAGAGCTGAGTCTCCCTCTCCAGGCCTAAGGGACAGGTGTCTCCACTAGCTAACACACGGGTTAGTCGTCTCAGCAAAAGGACAGGATCTTGAATGAGTCTCTTATTCTTAGAAGCAGGCTTTCTCTACTAAAGTTAAGGTGCATCTGTGAAGCGCTTTGGATAGTGGCAGTTGTGATTTTTGGGGCGGTCACCTGGTGGCCTCAAAAGCTAACCGCATCTGTGAGGAGCAGTAGCCATGAGAGCAGATCACAAGAAGTCAGATTGAGAGGCAAAACTACACAGCCATCACATGTGTTGTACTAGCCAACTTCTGGGAGAAAATACAGCAAAATAATACTCAGTTACCTATTTTGGGAAATACATGAGTGAAGGGAAATGAAAACAGATAATGAAACCACAATTTCCATTGATGTCAGTGATAAAACTCACTAGCTAGAAATTTCTAACACTATAAAAAGGGAACATTAAGAATTTTTTGGAATGATCCTTCAACGAAAGAAGGACGAATTAAAAGGTTGTGGACATAAGGTTTGCAGTTCACTTGGGGAAAGGCACTACATCAGTCCAGCTCTGACTGAGGAATATTGGCAGGCTGATGTGTGTGAACTTGCATTGCCAACAGCTCCGTTCACGAGCAGAAATGTTTGATCTCCACAGATGTCAATCTTTCTTCTTTCATAACGATTCATTTCATTTTAATGCTCCTTTTATTTTTTAAGTCTGGTCGGGTGAATATCCCAAAGTTCAGATATCTCCCCAAAGTTTAAAGGACTTCATTCCAACATTTTTTTTTTCTGAAAGTGTACTGGAAATTTCACAAGAAAAACTTTTTGCTCTCAAATCTCCATATCATTCAGGCTTCATCCAGGTCACAGACAGTGTTTTGCAGTTTGCCTATATATCTGTTTCTTGGGTTCACTCAAGCCTAAAAAGTATTAGAAGAAAACTGAGTAAAAATAAAGTTAACTGGGTCTTCAAAAATACAAGTTGTTTGACTTTTGGACAGAAGATGAATCAGTGGCTTTTTTTATTTGAACATTCCTATTACTGGCACTTGCTAATAAAACGCTATATGCATTTCTCAACAAATGACTAACCTCACAGTGCTGCTGCGGTCTCTGTCTCCTCCTTTTTGATAGTCTGAAACCGACATCCTCTAAACCAGAGTTAGTTATTTATATCTCGTGCGGGGAGAGTGCTGTTCTTTTACCTCTGCTAATTCCTCCAGAGCCTACAATAACGAAACACATCTAGAACCTCCTTCTACATTTCGTTTCAGAAGTTTTTTTTAAACACCCCAAGCAAGGCCGTATGTTACACCTCTCTCATAATTTCAGTGAGCGCAAGGTCAGGCACAAAGCCAGCCCTGCATCTGAAGGGCTCCATCCTGCAGTCTGCTCGCTCTCTGCTCCTCTCCGATGCTTACCAGGGCCAGTCTCTCTTTAGAAGTGCTTTACAATTGAAAAGTGAGGGTGAGCTGTTTGCTGTTCTGAAAACTTTGCTCTGTCCTTGCTAGCAGACACAGACTTTCCATTTGCACAGGAATGCAGTAAACACACAGGGAGAAAAAGATCTGTGAGGAAAATCATTTAGAAATCAAAGGTTTATAATATACCACTTAAAGTATTTTATGGATTAAATTACTGAATAATAATGAAAGATGAGAGATTAATGGCAACCTGGTCCAAAGCCCTCTATTTATGCACAGGCCAAGTAAAATGGTAGACAGGTGCACTGTATCCCTGACTCATAGAGGACTTCTGTCTGCCCCTCACTTTTCTCTCCCATTAAAGTTATTACGAATGCTTTTGTAAAAAGACAAAAAAATATTTCCCAGAGTTAATGACAAATATATTTTATCTTTCATATTCACTGCCCTCAATTGCACTTTTTTGGCAGTACCAGAAAACAATGCAGGGCAAAAAAAATCTCAATGCGTTCTGAGCAGAGTTTCATTCAAAATGACTTTCATCTTTGTTTAGAGGAAATCCAGACAGACTCCTACAATGTCTTTCTTTTTTTTTCCTGGCACAAACAATCATCTTAGATTTCTTTACTCTTCTAAGAATTTAAGGAATTTTGATTTTGTCTGTTTTGCCACTGCAGTGCCATCAGAAAACTGCCAGAAAACTCTACAACAACAGCAAATTGTTTATAGAAAAAAGAAACATTTACTTCCTGCCTCCAAACCTTTTTTTAAAGTTTATCCATAAAGAAGGCCGTGATAATGCCTTCTTATAGCTCCTGTTCCAAAAGGTCTTCCACAATTACACAAGTTTGTTGCACATTTGTACTTTGTTATGCTACTTCTTCTGTGACAAACAGAAAAGCCTGAACAAACCAGCTCTCTGTCAACAAGTTTGTTCATCTATGAAGACTCTCAAAAACAAAAAGATGCTCTGATAGAAATTTAAGGCATCAGATATTTATTTTATTTCCCCTAAGTTAAGGTTCTTTGTGATAAAGAATGTCACCAAACACAATCAACAAAGATCGGAAGACTGAACATAATGGACTAAGTTAAATCTTAAACAACGGAGCATTTATTGCAGTGCTCAAGTTGTAAGGAAGGGTAACATTTGGGGAAATGAATGGTACAAAGAAACGGTTTTAAGGAACTTTCACTTCTATGTCATAGATCAAATTCTGTCTAATGACAAGAAGGAAATGTTATCTGATAGCCGTTCTCCAGAGCATACAAAGTAAGAAGATGATCTTAGTGTAATTACTAAGAGACAAATACCGAAAGCATAGACTAACTGTAAGCTATGTTGCAAGCATTAAGAGTGGGATCCCAAGAATGGCATGGGCACAAAGAGTAACAGAGGTTTAATTAAAAATGGGATTGTCAACTAATTTTGCTAAAATGAAGTGTTTAGTATAAAAAGAGCATGACGTTGTAGTAACTGTGGGATACCTGTGATTTCAAGGTCTGCATGCAGTGGCGTTTAGGGATTCGTTTTGGAACTGATACACAGGAAATGCCGTAGACATGACTGCAAAATGAAGCATTGCAGAGAGGAACACAGTTTAAACCACTAAAAAGTGGGGGAGGAAAGGAAAGACTGGAGCTCAGCTCAATAGCCTCTTTTTAGGCCAAACCCTACTGAAATCAAGCAGAGAGGCTGAGTGCTCAGCACTTTGGGTAAGCAGGCTATTTGTTTAAGTGCCTATATACAGATTTAGGAGCCAAAGTTCCAGCTCTTTATAAATCCTTAAATACAACAGAAATGGGTTAATATTTCAGAGGTGCTCAGTTCTCAATTAAATTAAAATTATGTACAAATCTACTCTGTAGAGTAGACTTTCAGAAGACCTCAGCAACAAACAACTCCACTTCAGCTACCTCGAGGTTTGTGGCGAATCAGTTAAAAAATCTGCTGCTTATCTTAGGCCTAAACAAGGTCTAAACGTATCTGCGGACATGACCCTAAGACTATTCATAAATATACTGCAACAATTAATTACTATTACTGTGCCTCGTGTAAAAGTTGCCCCATTTCTTAGGCCTCAGTTCTGCCCTTTCATCTCCAGTGTATGTCACTGACACATGGGGTTTCACAAATTCCTATGTCAATGCACAACTGTGATCATTATGTGAGGGGAGGAAGGGCTGCAGAGGAGGTTTGCATCTGAGCTGGAACAGAGGGTTGCTGGTCCCCAGGCCCGGCCCTGGCCCACTGGGCCCTCCCTCCAGCGCGAATCCACGGTCTTCAGCACCTCCCCAAATCTGGGCCACGTACCAAATGCACAGTGCTGCTCGCACGGCATGCCCGAGAGGAGACCCTGTCACCATTCGCCTAAAGACCACCGCTTTCTAAACAAATACGCTGCTGAAAGAAATGTTGAGGCGAGGGGTGAGGAAAGGAACCGAGGAGGAAAAAAAAAGACAAGGGGGAGTTGACTAAAGCCAACCTAAGGAATATTTTTCTTATTCCAGCATGAAATGTTGACAGAATTAAATGTGGGATTAAAAAAAACAACCTTCTAACGCACAGTTTCATGTTACCTCCGCAAGAGTTTTGATTCCACTTATGAGACTTCCCGAATGAAAATGCTGGCGATGTGCCTGCCTCAGAAACACACTTTTCCTCAGAAGAGTGCATTTGCCAGTTGTCAATGCCATTTCTTTGCTAGCCAGCAAAATATGTTCATACTCACAGCAGGCAATTACCATTCTTTTCTCTACTGGTAAGGGGCATGACTTCACTCCTAGCCCTAAGATCCCTGGATCCTTTCCTCATTACATAGTCTAGTTAGCCAGCATAATTAACCCTTAAAGCGAATGGAACAATTATTTCCTTTCGGTTTAAAGTGAGTTTAAATGGGTGCATTTAAGAATGGCTTTGTAAACAGAAGAAACTGTTTTACCCATTTGTGGCCTATTCCAAGGGGCATCAGTTGCTGGGAATGCCATCTAAGCTGAGCTGCCTCACACCGAGGTTTGAAAATTGTGGTTACAGTCAGCTCTCAGAAAACAGAAACACCGGGGATTGGATCCAAAACGTCTTGAAGTTAATGGGAGCCTTTTAATTAGTTTCAGTGTCTTTGGGGAAGGCCCTTAGGGCAAATATTCCTTTTCAAAACTTGTTCTCCAACTCATGGGGCCAGGAGGTGGTATTTTTCATGCATACACAACAGTGCTGCAAATGCTCCCAAATGCTTTTATTACAACTCCCAAACCATGCTAGGAAAAAAAAAAAGAAAAAGAAAGGAGGAAAAAGAAAAGAGGAAAAAGAGGAAAAAGAAAGAGGAAAAAGAAAGAGGAAAAAGAAAGAGGAAGAGCAAGAGGAAGAGCAAGAAAGAGAGCAAGAGAGAAAGAAAAAGAGCAAGAAAGAGAGAAAGAAAAAGAGAAAGAAAAAGAGAAAGAAAAAGCAAAGTCTTTGGAACAAGAATCTAGTCTACTTTCTCGGAAAGGAGCAAGAAGATTCCAGTGAACTCCAAATGTGATAGTAATAACAGATCTGGGCAACTCATTTACAGTGCGTGAATGATTTTTAGGGCTCTAATCTGTGTGACTAAAGGATATCACCCTAATTACTGTTGTGGCACCTTTCAGAGCTGCTGAGTAGTATCACTGGAGTTCTTAAAAAAAAAAAAATCAGGATCCTTATATAAAATCGCGTGCGAATTGAACTGTATAAACCAGCTGCTACAAAAAGCCAGGCACAGAGATTTGCTACGATCAGAAATCTTCCATAGCATAGCCAGGAAGTTTTGAGCCTGATCCACCAGACATCCACATTTCTTTCTAGAATACAAGGATTATATCTATCCTTGTCTGACAGAAGCATGTTCTCTTATTTCTGCCACTGAGCAGAACTCACTCCAAAGCCAAGCATTCTGCAAGAGACAGAAAGACAGACCTCAGCTATGCTCTGAGATTCACATAACACAGCCCCTTGCCCCAAGTTAATAGATTTACCCCAAATTTTTACCAGAAAAAATGGGATCAGAATCTGAACCTCAGTATGTGGGGTGCAGCTTTCCGCCCCAAATGCAGTCCTGAACTGGAGTTACGTAGAACAACCTGTCTCTTCCAGAAAATGCAGACAGCTTCTTAAGGGTTACATTTCCTTTTTACTTACTCCTACATCAAAACCATATTGCAGCATAGCCTAGGATTCAAACACATCCTACAAAAACAGGCAGCATAACTCTGATATTGAACTCCAGCCCAGTTTTAATTGACTGCCAGCTCTCAGCCACTTCCTAAAGCTCCAGATAGCCAATACCAATGTTGTAATTTCTAAATGTGTGCTTCTCTCAGCTGGAGACCAAATCTAAAGGCTTTGGTTTGTTTTTTGAAACATAAACATGATATCTTAACTCCCACAACAGACCTCCACCTTAGACACCTTTCTGAAGGAAAAAAAAATATATAAACTGGGGGTGGCAGGCAGGCAGTCTCTTATTAAGAGGATATCCCTGAAGTATAAACAGCCCCATGTTTTCATCATTCATTGACAAATAATTTACAGTGCCGCTGGTGAAATCCCTTAGAAACCTCTTCAGGCACTGGCAACAGGTTAGACTGATAAGTATTTTTAATTAATGCCACTGTAATCATGTGTTCCATTATTTTATTTTCATACCAACAGTTAATAGCAAAATGGCTTTCAGTGCATGACACAGTTCCCACAAGCATGAATCTACAGAATTCAGAATTAGCAGTCCTGGGCAAAAAAAATGTTTGATTACTGGAATTTAGGTGAACATTACACACCGTATGTCACTATGGCCAGGACTGTCTGACAGCATACACATGCTTCTGCGTGCATACGAGCAGCTTTTCTAACATTTCTAGGCTTACCATGCCAGTCAGTGTTGATGGGAAGTCAATTCATGAAGTAATCTAGGGGCTTATGAGTCCATCCCTTCTTCAAGTTGTTACTCCATTTTGAATGTCCCTATATTCCTACTTCTACTATACTCACTATTGCCTCAAAAGACCTTTTGAGAAAACACTTCCTCTGTAGAACCTTCTCGGAGGAACTGTTAATGACACTCCATCCTTTCAAGTCAGAGTAAATTTTTAGGCGGAGACCAGGGATTGATACAGGCTATGCCAAGGTCTGGAGAGCTGTCAGCCTGACTGCAGTAGCCCACAACAAGAAATAACAATAGATTTTTTTATCTATAGAATTGGTTGAAAGGTTTCAAAAGTGCAGTGAAAAACATAACGTCATGTCTTGAAAAGCTCTCTTAGCATACATACAGATCTATGAAAACATATTCTCCAGCCGGCCTCACAGAACGTGGCTTGGTAGCAGCTATGAGGTCTCCTCTTTCACTCAGTAAAACGCACTTAAACTAAAGCTGACTTCCAGTCCCAGCTCCCAGCATAGTAGGAGTGGGTATTTAGCAATTATTTCTCTTGTTCGTTATAGAATGTCCTGCCTGCAAAGCTTGCAGAACGCTGGCACTATCCCAAAATATCTCCAGCACTGATACAACGTCACAAAGCAGCAGAGTGCAATGATGCATCACCACCTCCCAACACAGCAACATGACATGAACATCACTAAAGAGCAAGACAGTCACTTTATCACTGAGTAATTTAATTGATGACTTGAGCTCTAAATAGCCACTTGCTTTCACCTCCTCAGCTGCATCCTTCCTTCTGAAGATGTCATCCACACTGAACTAGCACTTACTGTTGTGATACTGATTGATGCTTCATGGCAGCAAGTAACAGGAAAGAGCTCTAGTGAAAGTTCATTAACTTTGAGCTAATGCACTTAATGGGAGACAATAAAATGAATCACTAGGGGAGGGAGACCAGCTCTGATTAACGGGAGTTGATCTGTAAAACAGCAAGAAGGCCCAAAAGCCAGATGGAACAAAGCGTGAAACAGAGGAAGGAGGAAGCCAGAAGAATGCAAGAGAATGCAGTATCTGAGCAGAGGACTGACAACGCAAAGAGACACATGCAGGTTTCCCAAGTGTTTAGTAGACAAGGCAGGATCTCTATCCCAACAGATGCTTAGGAAGTGCTTTTATTTCATTATTCTTGGGAAAAAATAAATGGAGAAGCCAAGGAGAGAACTGGATATGAAACCATGTTAGTTTATGCCTATTACACATACCATGGCTCAAATGGTCTTTGTGAGGCCACAGCAGATGGGTAACGGGAGGACAGATTCAAGATAACCTGAGTGAACTGATTGTAGAGCACCTGTGAACTCATCTCACAGTTACAGGAAACTCCATGGCTGTACTAGATGCAGGCCAGAAGTTTATCCATGGGCACATATACGGATGGAGCTATTCATGCATCTCAACCCCACTTTCTACTTTCCGCTTTCTACTCCAAAACTTCTTTCTCTACACATGCCTATAGAGGAGAGGTGTGTCATGCCTTGGACCGACCGTGTCACTTTGTGAGCATATTCTCTGCATCCTGCCCTCAGACACTTGCTCAAGAGATTCTTGGGGGACAGGACAGATGCTAAATTTGTGACCTTTTCTATATCACAAGGTATCATCATATAACACGACTGGGGTCTCTTAAATCTCCCAGCGTACGGAGGATGGAGGCAAAATACCGTGGTGCAACTCAGAGTTGCATAGGCTTCTAAAATTTCTCCAGACTTCCCCGTTCAGTCTCAAAACAGAGTAGGGAAGTGGAACACGTCAGTACTTGAAGCTTAAAACTACCACTTGGTTAATTATATAGCTGATTACATAGGACTCTGTTGGCTGACTTACACACAAAAGCTTGGGCATTTCAATAAAAAAAATAAAAAATAAAAAAATAGTCCTACTGCCACAACGTGGCAGCAGCTAGAAATGTTGAGAAACAAGGTCCTCTGACTTCATGTGTGGCATTTACAACATGGAAAACTCAATGCCACACATGAAGTACAGTAAAAGTAACAGAAACAACAAAGTAGCTCTTGGTTTCCTTATTTAAATAGTTCAGCTATATCTGGAAGCTCCCTTTCTCCAAAACCAACTGAGCTAGCATCAGCCCTCTCAACTTTTTCACCTAAGTTGCCTTGTAGGAAAAAAAAAGTTTCTTGCTTATCAGTAACTGAATTTTTAAAAGTACATGTGTATTTTTAGTGAGGTTGTAGAATTACGGAAACCAGAGCTACACTCGGCAAATACTCCTTAAGACAAATAAAAGCCCTTTGTGCATTTTGATTGGGATGAATGCTAAAAATACTCCAATGCAGCTGTTTAATTTGCTGTAGCTTGAATACCAGTTTTATACTTTTAATTGCTACTATACAAAATTCTTTGATTGCATTTGATGAAATTAAGATTTTCAGTGTTTAATGATTAAACCTGGGGAAAAAATGCAACCACATGCTAGTTAAAAATGTAAATTATCTGTGCTGGGAAACCTATGTAGATCTCTTTGGATAGCTGCCACAAATCTACTTATACCTAGCTTGATAAACTTCAAAAACTGTTCATCTTACGGTCTCCTAAGGTCAAAAAAATCTCTTCTCTTATTAGAAAGTCCAGATCCCAGTGCAATCACACTGTTACGCACTTATTTCTGAGAATAAATTATGCCTCTGAAACAGCAAAGGCCACATTTTCAAAGACCCAGGATAGCCTCGTTTAGATACACATAATTTTGTGGGTGCAGTTTTGACACACTGTCCCTCAGGCATGCAAACACTGGGATTCACATGGACAAAACCTATACATTCAGAGTGTGCAAATAGATATGTGTATAAATAAGAGATATGGTTACAACAGCACACAGAGCTTAGTGGTTAAGGTGTTTTGCTATGCGTGAGTTCTTCTGGAGAGACGCCTAAAGCCACCCCCAAGTAATCACAGGTTCCTTTGTATGCTGTACCTTAACCAAGTCAGCGCGATGGACTGCTAGGGTGGCAGCAGCATTTTGACCTTGGGACATCAGGCCCTCATCGTCTGATCACTGTTCAATCACTTTTTCATTTGAAAAGCTGTACACCATTGCCATTTTTTTCCTTCTCTCTCTAAACTTTTGAGTTGTCTCACTATTACACTGCTGTTAGGATCATGCACTTCATCTGACATATCTCCTCTATCTATGATAGGTGACTGTTTTGTAAATATCTGGGATAATCAATCAGGCTGATCTTTCAGATTATCCTTTAAAAACTTAGCCTATCACTCCAGATGGTGTTACTCAACCAGCAGTACAGAAGGAGAAACAAAATATAGGTCTAGCAAAAAAGCTGAATATATATTGTTCTTTTATATAAGAGCAAGCCATATGAAAGGGAAGGACAAAGCATCAAGGAGAAAGGATGGTAGGTGTTAATAGAAAAGCATGTACCCCAAGAGCAATCTGCTCTCACAGACTTTTAAAGGAATACAGCAACGACTTTATGTTATCCCTCATGCATTGCATTATCTGGATCTTTATGTAACTGCACTGCAAGTGCTGGACCTTGCTAATTAAAATTATACTCATACTTTGCACACTGGGAACTTAAGAGAAGCCTCTGTTCTTGTGCATATATGCAGTAGGCTGTACCACTCAGACACTCCAGGTTTCTTCTTACACTGTTACATTTTTACCTAGCAATTATATCGCAAAGGCACGCAGGAAAAGGACAAGCATATAAAGCACATTCTCTTTACATTACCTTCCTCCCTGCACCAAAATGCCAGGCTTTGAGATGATCTCTCTGAGTGATCCTTACAGTAGTAAATTCTACCCTCATCCGGCAATTTACTATGTTCTGCACCTTCAAATTTTTAATTAACTTAAATATTTTAAGTTAGGCACAATTGATTATGCCTCCTGAACGCCATACACTTTGTTCTAATGTAATGAATTCTGTCATATGCATATAGAGTAATACTCCAAAAGCATTATCTAGTCAATTCTCAGAGTACCGCAAATGAAAGCAGAATGAAATCCCATCTTCATGTCAGCTGTGCAGCTCCCACGGAGTACAGTAAAGGTGGCATGCATGCATCTGCCTTTTGTCTGTTCTTTTTAAGGATGAGCAACAAAGGAAAACATATGTTTCATTAATGTGGCGCAGAAAAAATTGGATGATTTTTCTAGCCAAGGAATCTAAACTAGGTGTTGTCACAAAGACTCAGCACAAGGCTAGGGTCAAAACGAAGAAACGCAAACTCCCTCCCTGGCAACAAGCTCTACCGCAGTGGGGATGGGCAGAGCCGGGCCCGTGTGAGCCGAGTCTACCACGTCCGTCCCACGCTGCCTTGTACCAGCAGCAGGTAACCAATGCCAGCTGACAGGTCAGGCCAGGCACCGTCGTGCAAGCACCAACGTCACACAAAACAGGACCCTACACACGTCCCTAGATGTGCCCCGAGGCCCACACCGTGGACGGAGGGAGCCCAGCTCAGGCAGCACACCCTGCTTTCCAGCTTTGCTCCAGCCCGCGCTCCCACAGCCAGCGCAGATGCAGCCCGAGTCTCACACTTCAAGAAGTCTCACGCTCTTTGCATTTGTTTCCCCTCTATAAAGCATATGGGATAATGTATATTAGTCTAATTTCTAAGCATTTAGCCATGGAAAGAATACTTTGAGGAAATCATACCGGAAATATCTTCCCTAGACGTTAACAGAAATGGGTCCTGCATTAGGCTACGGACCTTCATATTTATTTTGCATTTAGGTCCTTAAAGACTCATCATAACTTAAGCCAGTACGCTCCTATCCTGCTAAATATATGGTTGTAAGAGTTAAACAAATGTCATTAAGAGAGCTGTGATCTTTCCTCAGTCATCTTAGGCATTTGCCAAATCTACCCTTTTCCATAGTGTTTTCTGTGATCATGATGATGCCTGCAGCTCCAACAGAGGTAGCAACAATGGGAGCACTTGTTTATACAAGCCACGGAGAGCTGTCTACATTTGAGTACCGCTCTCTTTTGATCTCACATACACTTACCATTTTACCTGTTTGAGTCCATCTTTTTAATTATGGCTACTTTTTTCCATTATTGTTTCCAGAAATCTCAATTCACATCAATATTAAAATCAAATTTCTTCTGATCCACTCAATTTTATTTTCCTCCAATGAATACTGAAGGCCATATTTCTAGTTAAACGATTAAGACTGTGCTAATGGTACATGCTTGTTTTAAACACAATATTTTTTTGATAGAAAGCCAAAATAATAATCTGGAGAGATCCTCTCTCGTTATATTGGATTTTGAAAACCAGCTGAAGCACAGACTGAACGCTCTGGAACCCGGGAGGACATGGGCCCTCTTTTTGTTTATTGATTTTTACCAGCAATAAAGATTAAGAACTATTCCAACCTTTTCTTCTAGTTCTTGAACTGAAGATAGAGACTTATTCAAATTATAGTGAACAGCAAAAGCCATCCACTCTGAGGCATGACTCATGTTTTTTTTTCCTTTTGAACTCCCAGCCCAAGTGCAGCATGCGTGGTAGAAGGCATGGGTTCATTTGCCAACGCACGACATTTTTCATGCTGTCACAATACATCTTATGCCAGCTAATCAGCCAGCCAAGAGTGGCACCCACCAGCTGCAAAGGATGCTCATCACCTCCATTCCCAGCTGGTGGGAAAGTGCCATGTAGGGAAAAGTTTGGACACATGGAGAAATGCTGTTTCTAATAAGTTTGTAAAAAAAGCAAACAAAAAACAAACCCTTATGACAACATCGTAAAAGATAATATAATAGTGTCACAGAGACTTTCAGAAACAATTCATTAAACTACTTTAAATATTCTTATGCAAGCTCTGGCATGAAAATACTGCAATGTCTGTGTAAGCAAAGCAAAAGGCGATGAAAGATTCTGTACAATCTCAATTCCTCCTCCCTAGCCCTCCCCCGAACACTGGAGTTGCCAGGGTTTCACAGATGTTTTGAGATCATAACACAGGGTCAGAGGATAACTGGTAAGGTCAGCTGGAAAACTGGAAATGTAAACACTTTTTTTTGATCTTCATGAATGGGACTCTCAGAACGGGAACTTCAGGCTGAAAGAAAAATGAGATAATCTGACTCCGTTGCTTTCCTATACTGTACTTCTGGTGCTGGGTTCACAGTCCTCTGCGTAATTCAGAATTGTTTACCTGCTGATTTTGTGACTGCTGCTCCAGAAGACACAACAGTAAAGGGATATAAATTCTAACCTGGCAAGATTCATTTTAGATTAAGGAATAATAAAGAAAAAAGAAATGTAGGTGGTTTTACGTGAAGCAACAACTAGTGATTTTTTTTTTCCTTTCATCATAAGAGAGTAGCACACTCTACTGGCTGTTTCCTTGCAGTTTGCTAGATAACCCCCCACGCACTACTGTAAATTAGTATCTTTTACTCTTCCAATGATACAGTCAGAGACAATATTGTATAACTTGAGAAAAAGAAAACCGAAGGACATGGATGGTTAGTCCTGATTCCGCCACCAGCTCATATTAATTAAGACAAACCACTCACCTTGCAGCACCTCAGTTTCCAGGTTAAAAGAAGAAACATCAGGCTTTGAAAAGCATTCTGCTACTCCCAATTTAAAGGCACAGACACAGAGGATTATACTGTTGTTACTAATATTAATAATGAAAAGACAATGATAGAGGTTAAAATTTTATCTTTCATACCAGCTTGGTGTTTCAAGGCTCTTTCACATTTTAGCACAGCAAAGTCTTAGG
The DNA here is from genome assembly GCF_040807025.1 of Struthio camelus. Taxonomy (NCBI): domain Eukaryota; kingdom Metazoa; phylum Chordata; class Aves; order Struthioniformes; family Struthionidae; genus Struthio; species Struthio camelus. The sequence goes on along the minus strand of NC_090943.1, from coordinate 28,923,477 downwards.
AGAGATGAGACTATATACGTATGTCTATATATTTATTTTACATATGTATGTCTATATATTTATCAAGATGTTTGTGGTTAAACTTCTTCTGTTCTTTAGCTTTGCGTTTCTGTGCAAAAATATGATTTTGCCTGGAAAGTATATAACTGATGAAACTGAAGACTGTGATTTTGCTGATTTTGCATGGAGTACATTACAAAGAGATGTCATTCACCCTGATGAAAAGTCCATCTCAAAGGCATATAACCTACATGCCAAGCTGTGTGTTAGACCACAAAAGACAGTTAAACTGGTGCTCCAGCGCTGGGTAAGCCTTCAGCTGTTAGCACCCAGTACACAGAATTCAATTTCATGTAACTGAATAGCTTAACGTGTTTTTCCTTTCAAAATATACTGATTCAATACATTCCAAAAATGTTACTCAAAAAACCTACTTGCATACTTAAATATATCACACATCTCTGAATGCCATATAGAGAGAGAACTCCTCTTTTAGGTTTCAATAAATTAGCCTATTAAGAAAATGAAGCCCAACTCCTAAAGTAAAACCATTTATTTCATATATTCATATTTCATATCAGTAGTCGTTCATGCACTGCAACAGCCTGAAAAATATTTGTGATTTAAGTTTTATGCAACTATTTGTAGTATGTCACTCCTACAGATACCTTAGTTCCCTTATCAACATTTTGCTTATCACAGCTGTACATGAACTTCTAAACCAAACTACAGTTTTGCATACGTACAGACTACTTACAACATCATTAAAATAAAGTACTTCCAAGCTAGAGCTTTTTACTAGTTACATAGAATTATTTGGAGGAAAAAAAAATAACAAAAAAGCCCAGCTCCTACAAATACTTTTTCCACATTTACATAGAAAAAATTTTATAAACAACCCATTTTTAATATAGCTTCACTAAACATTATTTTGCCTTTTTTGCTTGTAGGTGAAGAAATGTAACCAAACTCTGATGCTGTCTACAAAACAGACAACATGATTGCACGAGACTTCCAGACTTTTATTCTGCAGAGAAAGAGACAATCCCCAGGGGTCACTGAAAGCCAAACTGGCTCTTACATGCAGCTGTAATTTTTAGTTTATATGAAAACAAATCAATACCATCTCCTCAAACTCAAACCCTTTTTAATGGCACTGAACTGAACTCCTATTTATCAAGTTCTCAATAGAATTTCCAGATTTTTTTTTTTAAAGTTTACAGGAGATTACAGTCAATGGGTCGCACCAATGAATAGAGTTCCAGTATCTGGAAATTATGACAGAATTTGCTTCATGAAGCTACTTCAGTTTGTACAAAAGCATATATGATCAAATACAGTATCACAGAAAAAGAGATAGGTAAGACTGTGTCAGCTTTTAGTTTTAGCAGAAAGGCATCTTTGGGGCAGTTGGCACATTTTGCACGCTCTTTCACAACTAAGGAGGGATAAAATTTACACTGTCAGAGAAGCTATAGTCCTTTGGTATTATAATTCAACAAGTCAGACTTCAGTTCCTTCATCCTTAGGGCTCGATTCAAAATCTTTTGAAGTCAATAGGAAGATTTCCCCTGACTGCAGCAACCTTGGCTCAGATCCTAAAACCATGCTCCTATGCCTTTCCCTCACCCTTACGCCTCCCTCCTTCCCAAACCTTGGAACCAGGGGGAACGTTTCATGGCTGAGAGGAGCCTCAGGGCTGCTCTAAATTACTTTAGTTAATATTATCTCCCAGAGAACTAACAGTGGGAGTACAGCGTCAACCTATTGTACCTTCTCCACTGGTATATCTCCATAATAGGCTCAGAAGAATGGCTGGCTTGAGACAGCTAAGGTTTTCAGCATGCCAGAAGAATTCATATCCAGAAACTAATTCAGCTGTTTTCATTTTACTGGCAGAAAATAAGGCCAGGTTCTGGCTGGAAACAACTACAGCAATTCATCTCAGAAAACAACTTCCTCCCAGCACTGCCTCTGTGAGCCTTCCCAGTTAGTTCAGGGGACCTGCTCAGCGCTGGGCTCCCAGAGCCCTTCGCTGCAGGGGAGCGTGCATGGCGCAAGGCTCTCTGCGTCCCAATGGCACCAATTAACACAACGGACACTTCTAAAAGTAAGGGTCAGATGCACAAGGACTCTGTTGTACGGTGATTACAATCATTCTAAGCTTAGAAAGCTAGAATTCACAGTTCCCATTCCATACATTTCAAGTGTCTCTAAATCTGGCCTCGTCCTAGCAGGATGCCATCCAGAGCCCTAGGTTCCTCTCGGAGAGGTGCTTCCTTTCTTTTTCTTCTTCTAAAATCTGCATCGCCATAGTACCCTAGCACCCATGCATTATTCAGTAGAGCATTGAGCAGTTTGAGTGACATCTGGGGGTCCTTTTTTCCTTCAGGTTCTCCCCAGAAAGAATTATATTTCACTGTTAGCAAGCCCAGTGTATTGGTCAGAGGGCAAGGACTACTGACAGAGCCACTTGCCAGAAACAGCTCTCCCATGGCAGGTACTCGTGGCAAAGCCATTCGACCATTTAAGTGTTTCCTGAAATCACATTGTCTCTCTCTGTTACTGGAATAAAGGTACATCCCATAGGCCTAAATGAGCAATACAAAGGAGCTGCCTGCCGAACTCCATGAAAACGTAGGCAATGCTCTTGTGGCTAAGGATCTGACAACAGGTCTAACAACAGCAAAACCAGCATGAAATAGTACAGCTGGTTTATAAAGCATAGGGACGATGTGATAAGGGTCAAATGTGTTTAGTTTGTACATCTAGAGAAAAATTAACCTCATTAATCTTGATGTCTTTTTCATATCCAGAAGTGTGTAACATTGTAGTAAAGATTCTTGTGCAGTTACAGAATGTGCAAAGCAGATGAAAGGAAAATTTTGCATTTAGTTCAGTATAATGCGCCTGCAGAGAATATAACGTGCATTGGTATTACCCTTCAACGCAGAACCAAAAGAGTGTAACACAGACAATCAACCTATCAAGCTATACAAGCACTAAAACCACTATGTTTTGTCTGCTAGTCCCTGCTCACTTATTGATGTTTTCCCTTCTCTAGGTCCAATAATGATCATTATTGCATGGATCCATTCTATTTACTTATCTCCTTTAGGATAACATAGTAGTGTATCAACCTGTCTGCATGCCTGGGTCTTTCCCAGGCATTTGTAATTAAAAAATAATGGATTGCCTGAACCACACAAAAATGAGAGAAATTAGGTGTACTTTGCATTGTCTGTACCGTTAATGTTTCTTTACCAAATCTGCTTAAATGACATTTTGTATACTCAAAATTCTACACGTATACAACTGTACATGAGCAAAATTCTACAAAAATCATACACACAGTCACAAAATTCCCCTTTCGGACTTTAAAATACATGCCAATGTAGAGAAGAAATCTACTGATCACATCAGCTCGTTATCAGACCCATACAAATATATTTATCTAAAATGGATAGATTCAGAATTAAATTTTAATAACTACCTAAAACGCATGGAGTTATTTCTGTCTTATGACCTAGTACTTTTTGAAAGCTTGGGGGAACATGAACACAGCAGAAGAAAAATTTTCTACAACCTACAATTGTGTAAAATAGGAAGCAATCAAGGGGCTGTCTAGCATTACTTCCATTGTCTAAATGTGGAAAAAGTCTCTGACCCCCAGAAACTGATTACGAAGCATATGGACAGCTGCATGCAGCAAAGATAAGTTCCTTCTCTTTCCCAAAGCATCTTTCAAACTCTTTGCCTAGTACTCAGGCTGCCAGACAACATGAAATGCGTGATTGCACCGGCAGACCAAAGACCCACTGCGGCATTCTCCACTGTTGTTGCCTGCTGACACAAAGTGGGGCCTTCTCCTACCTAAATTTAGGCCAGTTTAAGCAAACTATCTCGGCTCCCTGTGTGGTCAACAGATGGAGATAGGCATCTCCTGAAGACAGCTCATCCCACCTCGGATTCTTTGGATGCAATGAATTGTGCCTAGAAATATCCATCTCTGCCCCTGACCATACGGGGAGCCCAAGCAACTAACGTAAATAAGGCGCTTCCCAGAAAAGGTGGGGTCTTAGCTAGATGCTAAGTTCAGTGATTAGGCTGGAGCTAAGATCTCCAAAGTGGCTGCAGAGATCAATGGGGAAACGAGTGGCTCAGAGAGATGACCACGGCATCCCTTTAAGTCATCACCAGGCGCACACAGTAAGGCCATGCTGCAGAGAACGCAACGCAGGGCAGGACACAGCCTGGCGATATTCACGGGTGGGCAGAGCTCATCCAGTGAGGAGGGCTAAGAATTGAAAATCTCCCTCTAGTCCCAGCTAAGCCTAGAGAGAAACCTGTAGCTTCATTCTGATGGTGAATAAGTCTCAGCCTAACCTGTTCTGCCAGCACAAACTTCAACCTCTGTTTTTCACTACCTGCAATTTTGGCAGTGAGGTTAGGGGAGTACCTTCTCCTAACTAACCAGTGACCTGCTGAATATTCCCTACTGGGCCTAACCATCCTTGCCTTGTAGAACTGGAGAGCTTTGAGTGGAGGTTTTTGTGTCTTGCTACTTTTATCTATGTGGATTTGATCCATTGAATTTGGCAAAAACTTATAATATTTGGACTGTTAGTCGAAGACCAGCGCACATTTCAGGTACTGGTGTGTATAAAACACAGAGCGCCTAAGCTTCAGTTTGAAATTTCTATTGCAGTATACAAGAACAAGAGAATATTCTGTGAAACTGAACAGCAACAAATGCAAACTTGAAAGGAGGAAATACTTTTTTCAAATAAGGTGTAATTGGACCTTAGTGCTCATTATGACAGGATGTTGCTGGGGCTATGGCCTTATGAGAGCATAGGCATTTATCCAAACAGTGGCAATATCCAGGGTTGTAACAGTTAATAGTAAAAAGAAGAGTATTGGAACAAAAATGAAACCTTATGCTTAAGGATTTAAAACAGTCTCCACATATTACGAGAGACCTTTCTGAGTGCGATGAAAAGAGAGAGGAATTATCCACATTTGCCTGCTCCAAGTCTCTGCAAGCTTCCTCTGAAATACCTGGTTCTGGACACTGTTGACAACAAAAGTGCTACACCGGATGGATCTCGGACGTGATCCAGACTGGCAAGTATCTCTTGCATGTTCTACTGCGGGTTGCATATTACAATGAGATAGCACTGTAAAATATGTCTGTTTTTTTAAAAGCATGATGTTCAGATGGATTGATTATCTATTTTTTCATTGACTTTAATGCCGAAGATGCCTTTTCAGGCCGTGCATATATTTAATTCACATAAAGTGTAATTAGGCCATAGAGCTCATTATCACAGGATCTCTCTGGGGTACATGCACATAAGAAAAGATTTTGCATTTTTAGCTGTCTCCAAGGTCCACAGAGACCACAGTCAGACAATTTAGGCAAGGGTATTCCTCAGGGAAAATGGTAGGAGGTGCTCCAAAGCTCTTGCTTTGTCTGAACAACTCCCACTGACACTGGCAGAGACAGAACATACAAAATGAGGGTATCCACAGCCCTAAAGAAACTGCTACAGGCAATACATACCCACAGAGCAGGTTTCAGCCATGTTAAATTAAGATGCGTTATTGTTAGTATGAGGTGAGATATTTTTCTCTTGTCAATTAATAGAAAGCCTGGAATATAGAACATGCTAAGTTACATATTTGGCTGGGGAAATCATTTGAAATATTTTATTATTGAAAAGGAGACAAGTGGATTTAAAACATATCATGTTTTTAGATGACAAAGTTTCCTCTGTATGGAAGAACAGGTATAAATATTGCATTTGAAAAATGTCATGTTGCTAAAAAAGCTACAGTTTCACCAATATAAAATATGAATGTAAACAACATGTCTGTCAGACATGGCTATAACATACTACTTAACACTGCTAACTTACAATATGCACCTATTATTGTTAGTTCTCTTAATGAAAGAAAGTAAAGACACTGCATAAATTCTTGAACACGTTTCACTTTTCCAGCTGCCTTGTGCTGTAGAACATCATGCTAACAAGAAGTGATGCTAACAAGAAGCTAAAACCAGTGTAGCAAATGGGGCATTCAAATATATATAAACATACAGACATTCATATATAAATAGAAACTGGCTATTTTGGGGAAATGAATGGATCCCTAGACAGACATATTTCAGTGTAATATTACCTATATTTTCCTACATGGTAACCATTACAGTCCTGCTTAATCAGAAAAAAAAATGGTTATGCTCACTGCTAAAATGGAAAGTCAATATTCAGCTATCATCCTCTCTCTTTGGGTTCAAAATGAATTTTTTTCTGTCAAGTACAAGGAGCAAAAAGAATATGAATTTTGTCATTTCCTCAGTCACTTCAAATCTGGACTTAAGACACCTATACCCGCTAGTAAAAAGCTTGTGTTCACGTTCAGACCATTTCCATACAGACTGCTGCCATGCAGTATCACTGACAGTGCCAGAAACCCTAAATCTCTTTTAATACTATCTCCAAATGTTCTGCACTTGCACTGCCTCCAAGAGATTATTTTTGCTCTTTCCTACACCAAAATCCGTGTTTTCTGCTATGATTTTCAATTTCCACTCAAGTAGAAAGCATCTACTTCATTACTTACTGAAAACTGCAGCTCAGTGCAGCAGCAGGGTGACATACCTGCATCTAACCATTTGTGCAACATCATAAAAATGGTATTCACACTGCATAGTTATGTAAGTCATATGCAAGCATTAAGCTTTGCTCTTTCTCTTACAGAAACAAAGACAAAAATGAAACAGAGGGGACTGAAGAAAACAGGTTGAGATGTTAAATACCTGCTGATAATTACTAAGAAGACTGTAGGCTTGAGGATCGGATTAAACAGAGAGAAAAAAATGACCCTTTGAACTTATAACCTACTGGGGGTGGTTTCTACTGCAATAACACCCTGTTTAAACCCTATGGCTACAGTACATCTGTGGTTCACTGACTATAATTACAGCTTTAATACTGTAACTGTAGCAAACAAGTCCCACGGTGTATTAGACTGAACATATGAGGCATTTTGTCCTCTTGACTACAGCCTGTTTAATGGCATTTCAGGCTCCAGCACGTAAGTCTGCTCTTGGCCACGCGCTCCCAAGCATTTAAAGTTGGCCTGAGCTGCTTCCAAAGGAACACCGTTCCAGCCCAACAGGGCATTGGACAATTACTTGAGAATATCATTTAGGGCTGAAACTGATATTTATCTAGTGATTGAAATCAGTTGGGAACTCAGTTACTGTTGTGTCAGCATTATGTCTTTCCTGGAGCCTTTGGGACAGTTGGTTTGGCTTGTTCCTACACTGGGCATTTACAGCTGGGCTGACGTGGCAGCTGAAGAAACAGCATACCAAGTTTATTTGTTTGTGTTTTTTATTTCACTTCACTCTCTGTCCCGGCCCCTCTCCTGAAAAAAAAAAAAATTGCAAGTCAGGAGAACTGAACTCACTTTAACTATCCTTTCCACTCCTTTTCAGAAGTCTACAAACACGCTCTCGCAATTTGTTGCAGGCAGGCTCCCAATCCAATGCTGGAGATACACTTTGAGCCTCTTCTGTCAAACACATTACAATGTGCAGCCTCATCTCTATAGCTTCTCAAATAGAAATAGGTGTCTGCTTAGGGTGAGGGAGTGAGCTATTGACACTATTTAAATGTGATGCTGCCCTCTGCCTTGCTCAGATGTCCTGGGCTTCTCAATTCCAACCTCTACGGATTGGCCAGTGGAGCTCCTGCTGTCTTGTCTCATGGCAGATGTGTCTGTGGGCCCCTGCAACCCTCCCTTTAGTGCTAGTTTTGGTCCATTCAGACCTGCCCAAAAGATCAGTTTTTGAATAGCTTTAGCCTTCCTTAAACCCTGAGCTAAAATGAGTCATTAGCGGTCATTAGCCTTTTCCTGGACCCGAGAGTAGGAGGCAGGTTTTTTCCCAAGTAGGATTTTACTTCTGCTTTCCTCCAGTAAAATATAAATCTTCAGAAGCTTTCCTGGATGTATCATTTGGTTAATGAAACCTCACAGTCTTGTTAGCAGTCCTTCCCATCACAGCTGGGCACCTCTTTTACTGACTTCACACCACCCTTTTTGGCATCTTTCACACTCATTATTCAGTGCTTTCTCCTCTATATCAAATATATATAAATGCAGAGTGACCCAGCATACAAAGGAGACCAGATATTTTGTCTGTGGGGTGGAGGCAGGCACTGGCCTTGAAAGCGAGGCTGTGCCTTTACCTCTGCACTGTCCAACCCTGAACGTCTGCTCCCCTGCCAGGACTGTTACCCAATCCTTTCCACAGCTCCCACTTTCTAACCGTGCTTCCTCATCCCCATGAGACTCCTGCATTTCCGTGGCTGCTTCTTCAGCTGGATAGCACAGGGATACCCCTCTATTCTTGCAGGAACTTCAGGGGCTTGTAGGGAGCATGCTCTTTAGTTGCATCTGTATTAGGTAAAATGTCCAAGTTCCTGATCACAAATAAAATATAAAGAATAAAATTCTTAGAGCAACTTTTTTTTGAAAGAATAATCTTGTCTTTTAATGTGGGAAAAAATGGTAGATTTTAGAAATATACAACTCTAGCTTATACCACTGACTACAGTCCAGTGGGAGCTGCTTCCACGAGCTGCAGGTAGAGAGCAAATCACACACAGAGGTTTAATGATCTCACACCACCCCACTGCTAACAACCAAAGTAGTCATGGTCACTTCCTTAAAATGTTGGAAGAGCATTTGGCGCCCAGTTAGGTCAAGGAAAGGAGATTGCACATGAATGTTTAAACTCCCACTACCTCCCCAAAATAAGATAGGTTAAAACTTTAAACATAATATATTGTCCCTCATAATAACAGTAATACTTTGCAGGTTTAGAAGTACGTTTCAACCTAGGTTATCAAAACACTTTACAAAGGCAGTTAAGTAAGTATCATTATATCTATTCTACTCTGAGGTGACAATGACTTTGTGTCAGTTATAACTGCAGAACAATCCAATACTTATCCATTATTCAGCTTCCCAAAATAACCTATAATTCTCTAGCAGCTCTAACAGGAAAACGGAATTACAAATGGGGCAACTGAAAGATCCATCCATCGGTGCGTTTAATAGCTTATTCTCTTAATGGACAGAATTACCACCCCGTTGCACCTATACCGCACATAATAACAATGTGCACGTATACGGTGCCTTTCACCCTGAATGATCCCAAAGCACTAGACAAACTCTCTGAAGCACGGCTGAGGAGGACAGCCCCATGCCAGCATAATGCAGCCACCTCTGGGAAGGAGGACAGCGCCACGCCAGCGTAATGCAGCCACCTCTGGGAAGGAATGCAGAGAGCATACTGAAGCAGAAAATTAAAACAACAAATAAGTTAGCTTTTTTAAAGGGAAGTTGGAAAGGGTGTAAATTCTCTTTAGTGCAGAAGCATAGCAGAGCCCTTTCTGGTAGGCAGCAAAAAAGTTATGGTGAGACAATCAGTTGAAAACTCTGTGGGGTTTCCTAAATAAACACAAAAGCCAGGGCCCCAGCAGGTGGCCAGGTTTGATATTCAAATCATTAACATTTTACATGTGGAGTTTTCATTAGGACAAGGTTACCACATGATGGACAATCTGTGTATATTTGCAGATGTGGCATGCATGGGAGTCAAACCTGTGCAAGGAGTATAATTCACAGCAATCTCTCTGCCCGAGAATAGCTGAAGGCAATGTCCAATCAAAGTACTGTCAGTGCGCTGCTCAGCGAATAAATGAGTTGCTTTGACAGGAAATTCCAACAGCAATTTTAATTCTGATCAGGCTTCAGGAAGTGGAAAGAATAAAAACACATCAATTATAGTGACAGGAAGTTTTAAATCACATGGCAAGCAGCTGCTGCCAAAGGACACGTCTGCCAGCTTTGTTAACAAGTATGGTATTTTGGTGCAACCAAAATTTTACACCAAAATTTTACAGGCTGACATCAGTCCCTAATTGTATGTTATCCCACTACAAGGGTAAAGAAAATGACACAGTGCAGACAGCACACCGTCATTACAACAAATCAGAGAGACTTTTTTTTTTAAACCTGACCCAGAAACGAACATATTTATAACAACTACAGAACACATCACTGACTAATGATATGAAGTGCATGCATGTCTGCCTTAATAAAGCAGGCGATCCCAGGAGCAAGGCAAGGAAACCATCGTTTCTTGAGTCAGCCCTAGGCTGCAGAACTATCAGCACTTTAATCATTACACATACATTGACTTTTTTCATTAATCCATGTTGTAAACTATGACCACTGAAAGGAATCCACGGTGTACTGGGAGGAAGCCTGAAGACCTGCCTGATATCAAGCTCTTACGGTATGGTACAGAGTCTACTAAATAGCATCCTTCAGTTATAGGATTAGGTGCTTTTCTTTGTTTCCTGTGTAGTACCAGGTTTAACATTAATGAATTCTGAGCTAGATATCTTACAGCAGCACCTAATAAGCTGGCCTGGGAACAGGATGGTGGGCCTGGGGTGGGCAGAGGGAGGAGGCCTCAGGCTACGTTGCTGATTTTTCTGCTATGTCATTGTAGTTCACTTCAGATTATCACTTCAGGCTATCACTTCAGGACAAATCATTCAAATGTATGCAAATTATTCTAGCCTGACTTTCAGGTACACTGAAGCTGTTCTACACAGCCCTGGGACTAGAGAAGAGCTTTAAAGCTAATGCAAATGTGATTTATAGTCTGCCGCAATGTTGTAAAGCAGCCTGGATATACAGCGGATTTAGATCCCTAGGGTAAAACTTTGATCTCATTTTAGTCGATGGAGATTTTGTAATTAGCTTCAGTATTTCTCCTCTATTGCCCAAAAAAGGAATGGCTATCCCAGCTCTGTGACACATGCCCACAGGTTAGTTGGATGTGGAAAGTGCCATTCAATATGAAGCGGTGGAAGGAGTGTGTTGACTTGCCAAAACAGTCATTGACTTGTATCCTACACAGATGATTGATTTCTATCCTCCACAACTGAATTATATCCTCTGCTACACAGCTTCCTGTCCAGAGTAACTCTTTTTACTGCTGCCCCTTCACTGAAACGATCCCAGCGTGCCAAAGGCATCAAAGGGCTCTAAACTCAACACACTGTTTTTGCATGGGTGAGTGAGAGCAGGAGAGAACAATCTGCCCTCAGAAGAGGAGGTGCTCATGAGTTTTGCTATCTAGATGAGCAAAGATAGGATAGTATTTTCTAAACTACATTAAAAAAAATCAGCCAAAAATAACTATTTATGCAGATTAAGGAAAGGTCATCAAAAAGTGTGCCATTTTGACAATAGTGGCAAGCTTTGTATAAAGTTTTGCTTTTCAAAGAGACTGTTTTTCAATAAAAAGAATACTGGAAGAAAGATTTAAACTAATGCTACATAAAATTTTTCATTATGTCTTTGGAGACGGTGTGAATATTGGATTTCAAAACAAAGAAAAAAAACTGTCAAGATAAGACATGATACATCATTTTATTTCATTTTCACTTCTACTTAAATAGTAAATGAAGCTGAAACATAAAAGTACTCATAGTTTCCTGCATAATTATCAACATTCAAATCTCTCCTCAGGAGAGATTCTGTGGGCTTTGATCCAAGGATTTTCAAGCATTCAAGGAAGATACAGGAGCCAAATCTCATATTTCTTCTGAAGAAAATATAGTATAATTTCCACATATGGACAATCTGGCCTGAAGTCAGAGCCGAAGAAAAATACAGGCAGACTTCTTAAACATCCATTATTTTTGAAAGTGTGTTATTGCTATTCTTTTCTATCTTTATATAATTCTCTCTATATTCTGATTAATCAATCTTTCCCGTTCAAGAATATTTAAAAGATATCTTACTTCTTATCCATATTTTTAACCACTATTAGGCTGCTTCATCCTAAAACGATATCTGTGTCTATGCAGATATATATCATTTCCAAAAATTGTACAATATTTCAAATGCAAAGTTATGAAATAATGCACCAAAAGTCACTAATTCTCATCGCGTGCTTCTGTCCTGCAACAGGATAGATGACAGTGACGGTAAAGTCCTCAGAAGCAGGTGAGAAACTCATCTTTAAATAGCATGACTGAGTCTTAAGATACACTTGAGGTAAGCAAAAAAAAAGGGAAATGGACAGTTGTATATACAGACATGTACATAAAATACTTTCCAGTGCCCTATCCAGCACTAAACCAGTTTGCACTTCAATAAGCCCTTCAAATGGGCAAAAGAGTGAGCTGCACAGATGTCCTGTGTCTGTTTCCCAGTTTTGTCCTGCCTCCAGTTACTGTTGACACCCATGCACAGATTCGCTTTCAACTTTCAGTACTGGGCCAAACCATCTAGAAGATTCCCACTCAGGTCACTTAGACCTGTGTCTACCCTGGAGGACAAGTGTCCCCTGCGGCACATGCCAGGTGTGTGCCTTGGCTGTACGATGACCACCTGTCAAGCCAAGACCTCAGGGTGCTCTTTCTCCCTCCATCTGCCTTATCTTCTATGCCCTGGTTTCCTTTGGAAGAGCGAGGCATGATGTACAACAATCTGGAGCAATCAGGCATCAGGACTGTAGGGCGTGACATAGTACAGACACTGGCATGGGGTTAAGAGTAGGTCTGTTGGGAGTATCGGACAGACTCGGCTTTGGTAGTGGTTCTGAGTCCTCACAGGCGTAGTTATAGAGGGATTTTCTGAGTCCTAGACGTGTAGTTAAGTTCCTAAGAGGGTGGGCCTTGGACGGGAGGAAACTCAGCCGATGATCTGAGCTGGAAAAAGGAGGGGTTGGGTTAGAAAATGTGAATTCAGGGGAGGTGGAGTGAACACAGACCAAGTAAGTCTGCCAAGGGAAATAATAAGACAACAATAAGAGAGACTGAGAGAGGAGAGGCTAGGACTAAAGGAAAAGAGTGAAGAAGTGGAAGGAACCTACCCATGGTAGTGAATTGTCCTGCATCCAGATTGTGTGATCTGCAGAGAGCACACAAGGATGAGGGTACACCCGTCTCCTGCTCAGATTCACAAGTTTTTCTCAACGTAGCACTTCACATTGGCATCTCTGAGGACAGTATCCTAAATCTTCCATCTAGAAAATCTGTAAGAGCAGTGCGTTAGAGTGTAGAGTTCCTCTAACACAGTAAAGGCTCTATGAGGTAAAAGCTGTGACACCAAAAGCTGTGTAAGAAGCCAGGAAATTGAGGAGTGCGGACCAAGAGTGAGAGAAAGCAGCTTTTGCAACATCCATCGCCACATTCTGTCCAATATTCTTAGTAGCGCCGCTCTATAAAATGCCCTTCCTCTGTATAAGGACTGCAGCAGGCTCAGCTGCACTCTTAACCTTCAGCCAAACTGAGAAAGCTCCCCACTTTCAAGATCAGCTCGTTCTTCAGTCCTCACTGTCGCTGTGCAAGTGTCATGTGCTAATAAAATCTGCTATAAAACAGACTCTCATGCGTCTTCCTCCTTTGTTAATTAGCTACTTTGTGCAAAGTATCTACGAACCAAGGAAATAAATCTTTTATTTTCAAGGGTTCTGTTTTTCTCCTAATTTTCTTCCCTCCTCTCTCTATTTTTAACAGTAAGATTAAAACCAACACCTGGATTCCAGCACTTTCATATGGCCCTGCCTTTCTGCTTATGCCTGCAGAGGACCCACTGTTCCAATGTCAAGGCTGTCAGTGTTCACAGCTTGATGAAAAAATAGCAGTGCAGATATGAAAAACTGTATGCAGATACGCAGTTCAAAGGCTACCCTTGTGGTCCCAAGTCTTAGCTTTTCTTTTCTTTTTTTTTTTTTTTTCAAAACTGCTTGCCAAAAGTAGCTCCAGGAACAAAGGGTTCCAGATAGACATGATGTTGAGAAATATAGATGGGAACCACAAAGCCTGGCCACTTGACAACATTAACAAAAACAAACAGTAGCACTGATTTACCAGGAGGTGGGTTAAAGAGCCTTTGACATCCCAACCAATACCGCTTAGTGAAGCGCACAACCCCACATTGACGCAGCATTACCTTATGGCTGTGTGATTTTCATTCACCCAGCTCCACACACCTCCAGAGACAGACTTCCCATGCCAGGACGCACACAGGGTGACTTCTGAGACTGCCACCTCTTCTCACAGCCTAAATGAGGGCTGTTTCTTATTTAGGCTGCCTCTGCACAGTATCTAATCCACCAGCTGAGAATAGACCCAGGAGAGTTCTTCCCTGAAGCGTATGTTTGTCCCCCAAATAGAGAACTTCCTCAGATGCTCAGCTGCTCGTACACTTAGGTCAAGAATTATCTGTGTTGACTGGCAGAAGCTTTACCTTCTCAGGAGGGGATGTTGCCACGGACAAGGCCAAGTTTACATCTCCTTTACTCTGTGAGAGCAGAATTGCAGTGGAGACTGCAACTAGAGCATCTGGAATCATGAGAGATGCAACACAATGACTCATTAGTCCGTGGTCAGACTTCTCCCAGTGCAGGATGTCAGTTCTTCACATCCTTTCCCTCTGCCACCTCCAGGAGCATTCTCTTAATTTCTTAGGAAAATACAAATATGTCTTTGTGGTTGCCAGCACCTCCTCCGCATTCTCTTTGTTATTTCTCCATTCTTTACAATTTATTATTCATCTGCCTGCTTGGGCTATTCATCTGGATTTCTGGTCCCTCCCCGTGGCCAGGAGTTATTCTTTAGCTCACAGTGCTCCTGCAGCTCTTCGGCTCTTCGTCATCCCACGAAGTGCTGAATCTCTTGCTTTTTAGTATTTCCACCAAACCCTTTTCTGATTTAGCTTATGACTGGTCTTCACCTGTATAACATTTGCTCAGTTGGAGAGCACATATGATGACTTATTGCTGTTAATAACTGCTCTTATTGGCTAATCCTTGGAAAACGGTGTTAAAGATCACAGATGGATTCAAAAACTCAAGTCCCACCCCCTCCAAGATAAAGGTCTTGTTTCCAAACGGTGGTTATCAGTTACTGATTTTTCATATGATACACTGGAGGTGCACCTCCTGGAAAGCCCCTCCTCTGAGTCATCTTCCAGTGAGGCCATAGAGAGAAATCTTCCCACCTCAAAGAGATGGTCAATAATATAAAAGGGGGGGGGGTGGCACATGGTGATTTTGTAACCAGTTTTCTATCCATTTGATCACAGCCAAGAGAACAAGCGGCATCATTTATAAAGATGCCTTTCCACAGTCTTCTGAGTTTTTATGGTCTCTGCAAAAAGACTGAAATTTCGTAGACTCCACTACTGAGATTTCTCTGGAGATCATGCTACTCCCTGTAAAGATAAGAGTTCTTCCTATGTCCTTTTCCTTTGGTATGAGGCATCTTGCTTCATTCATTCCCTGGGGAACTTGCTCAAGATTCTTGCACAACTGAGATCTCAGCCTCCAAAGAACCACACAGACAGCTTTGTACTTCACTTTGGCTATGCTCAGACTCAAGATTTTGAAAAGCAAGTGCCTAAAACAAATCAACATCCTACCTCCTTTACCAAGACCTTGAGAAGAAGCAATGACTGAGCACAGCTTGCAGGCAAGTCAGAGACACTTCACTGCCTTTTTTTACAGACCCTACATGAAAGTACCGTTGGCACCAGAGATTTGGAGAGCTAGAACTCAGCCACTAAACCCAGTCAGCCACGAGAAAGACCCTGCCTGTTGCAGCATCTCCGCATGTCTCAAAAATGCACTGAAATATTTGTTAACATTAGCATCTACATGTTATTGTTGTTAGTTTTTATTACAGCAGCACCACGAGTGCCCGTCAAGAGCAGGACCTTGTGCCTGACGCAGATTTGTTTTCAGTGTCAAGACCAAAGGGGGCCAAATCATTGAATTTACTACTTCCAATACAAGCAGTCACATGAGAAGATTCTTTCACGTCAGTGTGCTATTTGTACAGACAAGTGCTCAGGAGCCTGTGTCATATAAGCTAGCCCACAATGACTGCTTCTGAAAAAAAAATTCTTTAACTTATTTTAAGATTCATATCTATGGATTGATACATGTGCATTTAACCATATACATAAGTCACTTAAGTTTAAGAGATCTCCTTTTAAATACTTCACCACTGTGTCATACCATGGAAACTACCTCAGGGCTACGAGGAAGGGGGTTCAAACATCCCTCGTATAAAACACATCATTATACATTAGAGGAAACTTCATTCACCAGAGAAGAATGGCGCACCAGCTGGAGGTGAACACCATAAACCACATAAAGTTTTAATTAAATTCATTAAAAATTCTTTGTCTCTCAGTGGGTTTGGGGGTAGATAGATCCCTTTAACAATGGCCAGCATACAATCACGTTTGTCAAAACTAATAATAATACAAAAGCATTTGCTCACCCTGGGACATTTTGAAAAAGTTCAAGTAAGTGTATTACTTTTAATACGGGGCATTTATAAATTACTGCAAGATGTGGCTGGTCTTGGAGCAGAGTTGCTGTTTCTATTGTTCTTTGGATTGATAAAAGGTGTTAATAATAAAGGCACATTTTTATACAGCTGACAAAGTGAATCGACCTGGAATACAGAGGAAAGAAGGGCATTTTCCTCTTATTATATACATATATAGGGAGAGAAAACTATTTTTTGTGATCAGTATTTCTTTACAGCGTGTGTTCTATATACTACACTAAGTAGGATACACAATTACATTTCCTGTCCTTCAGAGCTTGCAGTCTATCAGCAAAGCAGGATAGAATAAACGCGTGTCATAGCACCAGACCTCCTCCTGCAAATGCATACATGCCTAACGTCAGACAATCAAATATTCCAGGGGACTAATCATGAGCATAGAGCTAAAACCATGCATAAATATTTGCAGGATTAAGGTTATCAACCAGGGTAAAAGAGGATAGCTATGTGGTTGCTTAGCTCTTATGTAAATTACTTTATTTTTCAAAGCTGGAAAGCCTTGCAAAATACTTTTATGTTTAATCAAATCCAAATAAAATGATTCTACAATGTACTGAAGGGCTTCACATGATGAGTCAGTGACAAAGTCAGCTATTTAGACTCATGGCAAGGACTTCATCTTGGTTCCAGTCCAGCTCCCATTGAAGTCAGTGGGAGTCCTTTCCCTGATTGCAACATGAGTCTTTGTTACTATATTATCTCAAACTGATTAACTGTGAAACAGCAAAGTTACTTTTACTAACCATTCCTAATCCAGACTTACTAAGGATATTTGTAAACTACTACTAGCTAATTCAGTAATTAGGTCTGAAAACATACTTACTGCACAGCTAATATGGAAGAGTTGGGCCTTCATTTTTCACAGTTTGTCAAGAGGCTCTCACTCAAGAAACAGAAGGTGGGGAAAGAGCTATGGGAGAGGTAAAAGTGTAGATTGCCCATCATACACCTCAGTAAACAGGTCTGTGGCTTTCTTGTTCATTTCACAGCCATTATGCTACAAATTTTAGATTTGGATCTCCTTGCCGCTCAGTGCTGTTTGGGCCACAGAATTTGGCTGGCTTTAGCTTTACCTTTAGCACAAGGCATATGCCTTGAACAAGATGTAACAGAAACATGCATTTGAGCAACTCTACAATATGAAGATTAGGTTGGTGGATCAAAATCAATACGCTAAAACATAAACTGTGGTGCATTGAGTATTGAATCCACACAATAAAGTCTTCTGACTAGTAAGAGAGTACTATTCGATTAAAGAAACAAAAAAAAGAGCAAAGTCATTTTTCTACTCCTTCTCTCTCCTTATTGCCTTTAAGTATCAGCTGTAGAAGTGCTGGCCTCAATTACACAGGCTTTAGAGGAAGACGGGATGCCTGCTTTTTCATGTTGCCTTCGCACAGGCAAAACACAACTTCAAAGCAGACTTATGGAAGAGATGAAGGAGCTGAAGAAAGGAAATAATAACAATAGTCCCAAAAATATTTCAGGGGTTAAGGGAAAAACACTGCAGAAAGCATTTGCCTATAATGCCATTGGAAAATGATGAGAATTATCACAACTAACTTCAGCCATCTAAAAATGCGGCTTATAATTGAAATATATTGGGTGAGTTCTATAGGCAATGGAGAAAGGTACAAATAGAAGGTAGTTCTTTCAGTGTTACGATATATAGGACAGGGTAAATTGCCTTCTGAAATCTCACTCTTTTGACCAGAGAAAAGTCTAAACAAATAGGCTAGACACCTAAAGATAGAGCCATGACATGTGATTACACTGAAATACTGCAGTACCTAAACAAGGATTTAAGCAGTTAGCTTTGGTACTAATATCAGTCATGCTGCTACACCAGAGAGGTTTGTGATGGCAAAAGATCCTGGTAAATATGGCTGCTAAAAGCTCACTTAGGCCATATTTAAACTGTTAGTAGACTCCACTAAGGGGTAAGTTTAGATACAGACCTATGTCTCTGTAGTGACTGTAATTGAGTTTGTGATTTCTTCTCAGTTACACCGCTAGATTGTAACACAGGTATGGCAGCCGACTGTCACTCCATTGACCTATCCTCAAGACTGTAACTTTGCCAAGATCGTGAGATCCTGCAGTGGTCAGCTTCATATACATCAACAAATATCTATATTTCTATGGGTAATATATAGAGATAGATAATATATTATCTATTTGTCCAAATATATACCTACAGATTTTTTATACCTACAAAGAAACGTCTCTAATTTTATAATACAATTCAGTCATAATGTTTTCACCTCGGACTCGCCAAACAGATGTTTCCCAAGCACGCGGTACCAGCAGTCCAGTTGTGCCTGCGCATTCCACCCTAACTCTAGCCAAGACCCTCTTGAAAACAGAAGCTCATTTAGTTCAGTGTATATCTTTTCATGACTGCACAGTTGATTCTAAGATGTAAATCTAATACACCTTAGCTGATTCTCAGATGTAAATCTATTGCACCTTAGTTATTGTACATCCTTAAAAAACAGGCAAGTGTTTCAGTACCTAGCTGCTAGGAATCCTTCCTGTTCTGATTTCCACAACCCTGAATCCAGGCTTCCCAAATCACGTAATATATCAAGGAGTAAAATGTGGACAAGAAGAGATCTTTACTCCATATAACAAGCATGTTATATCATACCCAGCTCTGATCTGAACCAAACCAAGTAGTTCCCTTGGCATGGAAACCTGGGCACAGACTAAAGGACATGCTGGGCTAAGGTCCATATCCTATCTGCTACAATTGGGTCCAGCTTTCTTGGCCTGATTCATCCCTCCAAATGAAAGATTAAAAGTAGATGAAATGCATGCAAGAAAGATTCTCATAAGATGATGGCACAGCTATAATGCGAGCCTGACAAGAAGCAACATGGGTACAACTTAAATTCCAAAGATTTTAACATGGGACATGCGATGACCCAAACCATACCATTGGCACAAGCATTAAGGACCATTCTCTGGTATCACTACCAGAAACATGTATCCTATGTCACTGACCTGAGCAGACAAGCATTTACCAATTCTCAGCATTCCTCAGCAATGGATCTCCTCTGAAGTGAGGACTCTATCATCAAATTTTCTATCTCCAGAAAACACAAGAAGGACCCAAATTCAGCCAGTAGCCTATCTCTCAGAACCGTAAATACCAGGATAAGACAGGATGGCTGCTCCAAACATCCAGAGATAGATCAGTCCTATAACATGGTGAAAACGAACATTCAGCGAGGATACAGAACATCAAGTTCAATAAATAACTTGTCCCAGATCACCAGATATAGAGCTGGTGAAAGCATTCACCTGCCAGGCAAAGCAAAGACTTGATCCCAGGCATCTCATACAAGAAACCTCCAAGGCTTGGCTACTAAGCTAGCAAAATTTCTAGATACGTGTATATATCACCCAGTTTCCATTTGTGAAGACATCAGGTCAAGACAATTTTGAAACTCCATTCTGGAAGTTTGGTTTGAGCTATGTCTTCAACCTGCACATCATCTGTAATGCAGTATCAGAGCATAAAGGGCTCTTCACATAGTCACAAGCAAAACTGTCAGTGCATTCTGCGTTTCATAGCAGCTGAGTGGTGGTTTTGAGCGTGTCACTGCTGACTAACTGTTGGCTAGGAGAGGGAGAGTAGGACCTGAATGCCAGGGTGGAGGTGACAAGAGACCAAATATGAAACAACCATGATTAAGGGCTAGATTTTTTTTTGCAAAAATTCCCCAGCTCCACAGTTGAGGCCAGACCTTCACAAAAGTTCAGCTTCAAACCAAGCAGTGAGATCGGCAACAGTCCTCAAAACCAAGCAGCTACTACTGAGACCAGGGGGTTCCATTTATAAGCTCAGGGATCTACTTGACCAAGCTTAGAAAAACTGGCCCTGGTTTGAGCTCTTATGTGGCTCTTATGTGAGGAAAAAAAGAGTATCCACAGCAACAACACACAATACTAGACTTTAGATAAGTGTGAAGCTTTATAGCTCAAGGCTAACAACTTTTATAAAAATAATGATTATTTACTCACTTCCTGTGCGCCTTAAGCAGGGTATTAACTTGCATGAAGAAAGAGCACTGTTTTGGAAGCTTATAGCTAAGACATACATCTAAATTAATTGTGTCCCAGAGTGAATTCTGTTTTGGAAGCTTATAGCTAAGACATACATCTAAATTAATTGTGTCCCAGAGTGAATTTATGCTAAATTTACTTAAAGTAAGATAGATGGGCAAGTGGCAGCCAGGCTCCAGTTGAAAAGTGACATTATTTGTGGAGACAGTCTATTGTATTGCAGCAAAAGAGAATTCCATCTTCTATTAACAGTGGCCAGTGGGAATTCACACTGAGACTTTTACTTTACTGACACATTCATTTCATTAAAAGCGTCTTCATCCAGATCCTTTCTTCAGTTTTCACAGTATCTCTTAAGAGTGTGTGTGAGCAGGCAAAAGGATTCTCTAGAAAGGATCCAGCTGCCACTGATTTCCAAGGAGGGATTTCCAACTACTTAAGAACAGATCTACAATTTATCATTATAATAAATACAGCATGGCTTTACACAGCCTTGAGAACAGCTCTTGGGAAGGAGGAGAAGGAGAAGCAGGGCCCAGGATTTCTACTGGAGGACTCTGCCCAGGTGCTCAGGTCAGACTGTGAAGATAACCTCAGAGAACAAAGACCCAGGCTGAAGTGCATCCCCATTCAGCTTTAACACGGGTAATGATGTGGCATGTGGTAAAGGGCCTTCATCTTACCTAACCCAGCCACTTGGCTCCATCTCCAGCTAGTCTGAGGCCAAGCAGCTGACACTCCCCTATCCTAGGCAGGTGGCCTGTCTTATGATAATGAGCCAATTAAAGGAGACTAGAAAGAGGCACAATTGGACCCCTTCTTCAGCTGTGGCTCAGCTGTAGAATTGAAGACAGAGAGGTGAACAGGAGAATTTTCAGCTGCATAATTTTTGACCCTAGTACATGAGCAATTTGGGTTAAAACAGAGGAGAGGATTTTGGCATATGAATCTTTTTCTTTCCTTTGAGTCATAAGTGCTAAGAAACAAATTCAGAAGTGTAAAGAAAGAAGGGGTGTCTTTTTCTGTACATCTTTTTAATGCTACTAATGAAGGGCTTTCCATGTTATGGCCTGTGTTTATTTCAGCACTGATTTTGTATCTACTTACAGGATTAGAAAGATTAACTGCTAATTAGAGCATTGAGGATTAATAACTGCAACTTCTGCAATGCAAATTTCTCTTAATCTTACCTTTTAATTCCACTGCAGATTGCAGAGTTTGCTATCGGTTACTAAACATGCAATAAAAGGGGTTTGAGTATTAGCTTTCCTGTATATACTGAATAGGGATCATTTATTAGGCCACAGAAGGAATTACAGAGATGGCGGGAATGAGCTTTGGGCTTAGTTTCTGAAGAAAACAAAAAGCAGTGTCTTCACTGTTCTATTGGAAGCACTGTTAACCCAACTCTCCCCCTTTCACGTTTTCATATATTTAATATAAGTTGAACATTGCTGTGTAATATGTACAATACACTGTTTAATTCAAAGTATATCCAAATATTCCTGAAATGATAAATACAGTAAAATGAGAACAAGCAGTACATGAAATGGCAAATAACGAGAAACTGGCAACTATTTTTTTCATTGACTATTGACTCAAGAAATCGTGGTGCTATTATTAGTGGGACAGTTTCCTTCTGTTCTCTTGTAAAACCTCTGAAATCAAATATATTGATAGTCATATACTTGCAAATAAATTTTTAACTATTTGGCTGCTTCAGGGGGACACCTAATAAATCGGCTCAATATGGCAATTGTTCCTGTGCAGACGTGGCCAGGATTTATCCCAGAGAGCAAAGACTAGGATGAATGTTTTTCATTTTCAGCTAGAAAAGGATTCAGTTTGCATACAGGTGTTAGTAGGCTCCACTCTGAATTCATGGATCACTGCTAGTTTCAGATGTCGGGACACAGAGATGGGTCAAAGGCACAGCAAGATGACTTGCAGCTAGTTAAAGACGTTTAAGGTCAAGGCTGCTAACATCAGAGCTCTTGTTTTTCACCAAGTGACACCAGATGTACCAGATTCTCATTCAATTACGTACTTGCCACTGCAGCTAAAGGAAAAGATTTGAGTTCTGCACAAAGGAGCTGACTATAATATTTTCGTTTTATTCTGGAAAAGAGTAGCCTTTCTCTTGAGTGGGCGGTGGATTCACTTTTCCAAAAGCATAGAGCAAGGATCATCCGTCAGAATCAAGTAAGAACTGCAAGGAGGGGAGGTAGAACGTGCTACAGGCAGTTGCTTTAAAGCAGTATTCCCTTCACGCCCACAGTGACACTTGCACAACAGTCCCCCCAGAAGAAACTACAGCTTCAAAATTGGTTCCCTATTTCAGTGAGAAGGGTGATTAACCTTTCTGTTTTTGTTTCTTTGTTTGTTTTCCATCTGCTAGTTGTGGGATCCTGCAGCCTGGATGGTTTACAAAAAGTGCAGGTGAAGCTGCGGCAAGTCTGTTGTTCTCCTTCCAGCCTTGTACAGAATCATTAGATGCATCTCCTGGGCTTGCATTTGCTTCTGAAGTACCTTGTGCAAGAGAACCTGGGATTTGCACAAGGTCAGGGCCTCTTTGGAGCAGGAGGTTTCCATGCATGTAGGCCTGGTTTTCAGAAGACCTTCCCAGGATTCTGTTAAGATCGTGGAGGAGCTGCAAAGAGTCCAATTGCTTGTCCCTCCCCACGTAATGACACAATCAGGGAGGAAGTCTAAGATCCTTGAAGAGCTTTCCCTCCCTAGACCCCCTGTTGTGGGTTTTACGGCCATATTAAGAGCCAATCTTCTCTCTGTTAAATCAGTTCTTAGTAGTTAATTCTCAGAGATTTACTTACGCTTAATAAAGTCTCAGATCTGCCTGTTCAAAACAATTTAGCATTAAGAGGGCTTTGCTGAAACCCATCTTGAGTCTAAGAAAAACTTTTCTCCAGAAGTCTTTAGAGAGTGTCCTGGGAGGAAAGATGGGGGATAGGTGCAAATACTGCAGTGATGATCACTGATAACCATGCCATTAGACCATTCGTGCGACAGGCCAGCTTTTACAAATGGCATAAGACTGTCTTACAGAAGTCCTACTTCAGCACACATATGCTACATACTTCAGGAGATTAAACATTTGATGTTTCCTCCTGCTCCCAGACACCAAACCGTGAGTGGCCACAATCTATGGCCTCTTCATTCTTCTTTCCAGAAAAAATCCTTGTCAGGGCCAAATATATAATTCTGCACAGCAAAAATGTGGCAATACATCTTCCAAAGCCAAACCCTTATCCTAATTCTTTACTACATAAGATTTTCTTGAACCTGCTTGTAGAATAAAGCCTTTTGAAGTATACACCTATTGTCTGTAGCTTGCTAGGTATGGAACGCAGACTCACCAGACCTGGCCGTCTAGCTGATATGGCTGTAGCAAAGGATAAAAAGTTCTTCAAGTCCTTGAGGATCTATACTTTATTAAATTGTACTTTACTGACTGTATTTTAAGGAGGGACTGGCAAGATCAGAGCTTGCAGCTGATTTCACCAGTGTATTATTCCCCTGGACCTTTTCATAACACTTATAAATGAAACTGTTAATGCTTCTTTTTAAAGTTTCTAGATAATGTTTTTGCTGTTATAATTTTTTTTTCCAGTGTTCTGTTTAATAGCTTGGGCTCTTTTTATATTTCTTTCATCAGCACTCCCATTCATACAGTTTTTCAATCACACAACTCAAGCATCTTCTATTAAACATAATTCTTGCTGTAGGTAAAAATAAGGCCAGTGTTTTTCTGCACGGAGCACCAGAAGCTCTCGCTCATCTACAGCACCACTTACGCATGATGTGCCAGTTATCACTGCACCACCAGAGGGAGCTGCCCGAATGTCTTTGAAAGATTTTTATGAACAATTTAAATTAAAATAAAAATCCCACCTTGGGAATCTTGTTATCTAGGAAAGGAGAGCAATTGTGAGAGACATAAAGAGGAATTATTGAAAAAGCATTATACAGTGCAATGCCTCAAATCTTCACTTTGCTTCTTTTTAGTCTCATCCAATCTTGTACAGTCTGGTACAATAGCACAGAATAAGCTTTGTTGATTTAATCAAACAAAGCGGTTTTGAAATAGGGTGTTTATGCCAGCTACTGAGAGCCACAGTATGACTCTGGTGGGCTGAGGTTTGTTTGAGAAGAAAAGGAAAATAGATTTGTATAGCTAATTAAAAACACCCAACAGATACATAATACTGCCTATGAGAGACCATAATATTTTTCTTACAAAATTAGTGTCCATCAGTACTGATAATAAGGCTCTGTCTCTTCAAATATTAAAACAGAACTGATGCTTTAGCACTGATTCCTCTTTAAGTTGTCTCTTTTTCTTAAGTAGTGATATCTGTTTCAGTTGTGCTCTGCTTTCCAACATCATCTTTTGTTTTCAATAGAGAGTCTCCACTTTCCCAGCCTGATCACATCCAATGTCCTTCCATCCTTTCCATCACACATGTTTTCACACACCCTGACATGTATGTTCCATGCTTGGCAATGCACAAATGTGCATCTATATTTGCCATTAAATGAGGGGTTCAGAGATATTCTCAGGTCCAGACTTGTATCACACTTTTCAGACTGAAGCTGAGCTCTGAGATTCTCTGGAAGGGGAAGCCTAAATAAGCTCTTTAACTTAATGCTCAGCTTCTGATCCATGAGCTCTACAGAAACTGTGCATGGGAAAGCTCAAGCATGATCTAGCTCAGTTCTGAGACTGGCTTTTCTTAAGCGCAGCTTGCCTTCACAAGCAGTCAGACATGGGAAGGTACGGCATGTGGGTCACAGAATTTGCTGTGCTTAACACCTGCTGCACATTATCTTACGGGACAGACAAAGTTAAGAGTTCCACACTGCTTAAACCTGAGAACATCAACCCTTAGAAATCAGAAATAAAAATAACTTTATCTATAGATTTTAATGTGGAACTTCCAGAGGCCTGATTCATTTTTGCTGCAGTGGGGTTTGTCAGTTCTAGTCATAAGCAATTCCTCATTTAGTTACCAAAACTCAAGATGAGGTACAGGCCTCAGAATGAGAAACCTACATGTACTTGTTTACATGTAGCCCTCCGCTATTAAGCTAGTCACTGAAGAGCTAGTTAATGCAGTCAGTGCAGCCTAGAGAGAATTTTGGTTCATCCTACAGTAGTCGCCTGCATTTGGTATCACACCAGGATACCCAAATTCATGTGTCTCAGTCTTAAGAGCCTTAGACTGTAAGCAAAACGCCCTCCCTCAGCACTTCAAAAAGCATAACTTTCAGGAACATTAATTCAGAGAATTACAATGTCAAGGACAGATGCAGAACCAAGCCCAGCTATTAGCCTCTGAAGTTTCACCTGTTTTGCCACTTTGTTCCGGTCTACTTCCAAACTCAATCCAGAGCTCATTTTTCTTCTTCCCCTAGGAACTAAAACGTCCTCAGTATTTGAGGATGAGCAGATAGAGCATGGGTCTGAATTGTGTTCTTTGCCAAAACTGGGCAAAGATTTGTGATGCGGGAAGAGGTTATCCTGCTCATGAGTAAGTATGGTAACATGCTAGTTTTCCCCACATGTTTGTCAAAGATGATAAACAGGTGAAGTACAAAGGACCTCTACTGTACTAGAAGTTCACACCTCCTTCCCTAGTATAAGGGACCTACTTTTTCAGCAATGCATTTCAGACTATCCTACTTGCAATGACAGTTTGGCAAGCCAGAAAAGTGAAACAGCTGATTTTATCCACCAGGAAGTGACTTCCTACCTCACAACAAACAAGTAATGACATTGCTGATAATGGACATCAAAGCCAGAGAACTCACAAACCTCCATCTTCTTGCTGCCCCCATGCTTTTGAGGGCAGCTAGCTCATAGGGATACGTCTCTTCTCAGTGCAGGGAGAGCGTGCTGCTTCTCTCTCTGAGGTTTGACCTCCTGGACCATGAGAGAGGAGGAAGGAGAATGAGGGCTTGGGGCTGTACTAACCACCCAGCAAAGCTTGAATGTACAGCCTGTTTTCCTATCTGTAAAGTTAGCTTGAATACAGACATACAAACATCCTTCCTCTGCTGCATGGCAGTGAGGGATTCGTTCTGGGAAGAGGTCAGGCCATGGCTTTCGTGCTGCTGCTTTCTCCTAAAATGTGCCTTCAGCAAAGCAACAGTTGAGATACTTTGGAGGGTCCAACCATTAAAGGTTACATGGGACTGCCATTGTGGAGCAGTGTGAGAATCTCTGCACAGTGAAGGAGTATGTCCCAGAGACTTGAGAATGGAAAAGGCAGCACAAGTGA
Source organism: Struthio camelus (assembly GCF_040807025.1). Lineage (NCBI taxonomy): Eukaryota > Metazoa > Chordata > Aves > Struthioniformes > Struthionidae > Struthio > Struthio camelus. The sequence continues at coordinate 28,896,638 of NC_090943.1, read as the reverse complement.
AGTGTCTTTCAATGACTGTGAATACCTAAATTCAAGTTCAATGAGAGAAGAAGAAGGGGAAAAGTAGAGAGCACTTTTTTTTCTCAGGTTCCAGAGCCAAGATCTGGGTGTTTTTGAAGTCATCCTACACAGAAGAAAAGAGAAGGCTGAAGCTTACTGTGACCTAAATAAAGCAAAAGAATTAGGTACTTGTGATCAAAGGGCTGAATGATGCATATACACATCTCCGTAAATAATACAGTGGGTGGAGGAAATGATATGTCATTATTTCTCTGAAATAAAGAGAATTACCTGTTCTGAAAAGAGGAGTTAATCTGTTTTTACGCAGTGAAGAATAATGCCATATTATGTCTTCTAAAATTAGCAGCTGACTAGCTGAGACTTCAGTGTTCGTAGCATCTGGCACCACACTGTACTAACCATAATGAAGCTTTCCTTTGCTAGTTTTATAAAGACTAGTGGAGAATAGCCATTATCACAGACAGGGCTCACATCCCTCAAGCTCCAAAACAGCACTCTATCTAAGGTACTCCGCAAAACCTGATAATGACATTTCAAAAACCTGCAGAACTTTGAAAGAACACTAATTCTTCTCTTGGTGACTTAATCTTACAGGCAAAATTTTTCTATCCAGCTGTAGAGTTTATTGGTTGTATTCTTCCAACCTAGAAGCAAGCTTGTGACAGCCTCATCCTAAAATTCTGCATTTTGATGCTTCCAGTAGCCAAGGCATGCAGCTAAAGAATAAGCTCTGAAAGCTGAAGTCAGACTCTTATCTATATAAATAATGTGTTTCTTTTTTTTTTCTCAAACTCTGAGGCTTCAGATTGACTAAACTGAGCTATAAACGCAGTAACAGTTAAACTCCTTCTCCTGAGATACGGCTATATTTTATCACACGGATGCACAAGAACAGTGTAGAGACTTCTCAAAACTGTTCTCCCAAATAATTCCCCTCTGTGGCTGTTACATGTTCACGGTCACACTACGAAGGCATTCACACAGAGGAGATGATTAAAAAATTGAGAAGTAATTTTTAATACGCTTGGGAGATCAAAATCACAGAGCTTATTTACCCCTATAGAGTTTCTCTACCGTTTCAATGGAATAACCAATTTTCCTGACTCTTCTCCTCTGATGGAAAGGCCATATTCACATCTAACTCATATGTAGAGAATCCCTTAGCAGCAGATCAGAAAGGCAATATAATTTCAGCTTTCTCTACCATTCATCTGAGATAGGCGATTGGGTGATATTTTCACTTTGTTTAAATACTAAAACCGTTGTTGATGCGGTTTCCTTGTCTGTGACAACACAGATAATATGAAAGATTGTAAAACTAGTCATCAAATATACCTACTTCCTTCTGATTTTTTTCATCACAGCTTTAGCCTCAGCAGTCTAAGGTCCATCATCTTTTGTGCTTGCACTTTTCTCCTGTCGTATACTGGAGGAACGAGAGCTTCCTTTATGTTGGGGAATCAAGACAGACTCACGCTACCCTCTGTGCTTGACTGCCACGTTCCACAGCAGCATATTGGCTCTTTTCCCTTGAAGGGTAGGAGGCTGTCCTCTCGCCCACCCAAGGAAAGGATTTTGTAACAGTTGAAGAGCTCTTTGGAAAAAAGCTTTACTGTCCAAAAAAGAACTTATTGGAAGAACAGAGGCTGGCCTGTTCAGAAAGGCAGGTCAGCTACTGAGCGCCAGAGTTGCAAGCCTGAGAGAGGTAAACACATCAGAGGCACATCCTTTACTCCCTGCATCCATAGGTTTTTGTACTGGATAAAGGAATTGTGTCAGGGAGGAAGGGCATCCTCTTCATCTTACCTAACAACGACTATGAAAATGCTCTGGGGTTGAGAACCTACTAGTCTCAATCAGGAAGGCACGGCCTCAGCAACAAACCTCGTCTCCTCAGGGCTCCAGCAGCTCTCAGACAGAGAAGCAGAGATTAGCTGCATTGAACTATGGAGGCGCCTGAGACAGCTTCTCCCTTCACCTCTTTCCCAAAGAGGCAAACCCATCAGGACATACTGCTCAAGAAGCTGCATCCAAGCAACAGGATGACGATGCATTAAGGCACAATTTGAGCCAACAGATGACTAAGGCTTAGAAGGTAAACTTGTGGTCTGAGAAAGTAGAATTGGAATATCGAGCAGAGGAGTCTTGTAGTCTCTTAAAGGCAGAAGTGGTAACCCAGTTGTAGAAAAAGAGCTGGATATGTTTATTGTTGTATCTCCCTTGACAGTAACTTATATTTAGGCAGATTTACTCCTACGCCTTTTGCAACCTATTTGAATATTCCTCTTCCGTATGGAACCTGGTGAGGGTCTGTATTATCTTCATCCTTAACAGTAACAATTATAATCGTGCCTCAGCTACTGCTCTTTCTCCAGTACTGATCTTTTCAAGACTGGCTTCAGTTGTTTTTCTGCTACCTGCTTTCTAATAATATGTAAATTATATCAGGCTAATGTTTAGTTTTGCATTCAGTTTAACTGGTTTCAGTATAACTACAACCAGTTTCTCCAGCATACCAGTAAGCCTGTAGTTGAAGGAACAGATGGATAAGCGCTCAGTGTACTAAGTATCCAGGGTATTTATTTAAAAGCCATACAGCAAACAAACAGCTCCATGAGTACAGATAATACATCTGTCGTGAGAGAGAAGGTAGGACTGTCCACATCAAAGTATGTAAGCCTCCTTTTTGAGCACATAAGGCTAAACTGTAACTTCTCTTCTCCTAAAACTCACCTACTAAAGGGGGACACAATTACACTGACCCAATATACTAGGGCAACTTTCCATTACTGCCTCTTTACAAAGCATGGAACAAGTAACTTCCTTGTGAAAGCAAGAAAAATTGAATAAAACACTATTTTAATTATATTCATAATGATTTATTTGAAAATATGTTCTCATTATACTGTTATCTAAGCACAATCCATTGTAAGGCAGCAGTTTGGTTCCACCTGAATTTGAAGTCATTATTATAATTACTCTCACCAGAACAGCTATTAATCACATAAACAATACCTGGCTTGCAGAAAATGTGATTAGCAGCTGTATTATGATTTACTATTATTTTTCTTGCATTCTTTAAGTCTTACTTAAAGACTTATTTTCTATGACAATGCTTTTGGAAAAAAAAAAGTAAATATCTTACCTTCAGACTGATGTGTGGCAAGAGGTGTCTGGGTCTCCTTGGAGTAGGACACCACCTCCCGAGGTAAGAAATCAACCTGGGTAATCTTTGACACACCTAGTTTGTGCAGTCTGCGTCTAAGATTGAATACATGACATCAAAAGGTTAGCTATGTAAGTGTAAAGCAGCAGCAGGAAGAAAAGTGATAGTTTTTTATGAACAGGATAGAGAAAAAAATACATAAATGTTTTCTAAAATGAAAAAAAATACAGTATGTATGAGAAGCATCTAATTGTACTGAAGAAAATTAACCTGGGAACCACTGGCCATAATAAATTACAGTTACTGAACCTCCCTGGACCTAGATCAGGCAGCTGAGAGAGACTGTAAATGGGAGAGAGAAATGACCTGCTGATGCCCCTCTTAACTACGCAAAATAACGGTCTTCTATATACTTGTATTACTGCAATGTTCTGCCTGCTCAAGAGAGTTAATCCTCAGTCTGAGATGCACATAGTGGAAGGGGCACAGTGGGCATAAAACAGGTAGGCTGCATTAGGACTGAGAGGAAATGAGCATCTTTCAGATGTCCATCTGAGAGCAATGACAGAGCCTTTAAGTGGCAAGGTGGATAATTTCCATAAAGGAGGAGATTCTCCCTTTCACAGCAGTCATTAGCAATGGAATTGCTGTAGGTTCATGGTTACTGAAGTCCTAATGCAATGGTTGCAGGGGAGCACTAGGGACACAGCTGGAACAGGGCAACTATAGCCTTCTCCTACTGCTTTCCTAACTTTAAATAAAGCACGTGAAATAAACCAATAAGCCAAATAACGCCGTGACTGGGGAAGGGAAATAGTTATGAGAGAGACAGATGAACATGATCATGAACACTTCTAGTCCTACACGGTTTACTCAACAATTGGGGAAAAATCAAATTGTTTCCTGAATATTATTTGACTGTCTGTAGGGAGGGAAGAAAAACAAATGTTTATTTGCAAATGTTGTACTGGAAAAATTGACTGCTTTCATGAGAGAAAAGAATAAGCAAATAAAAAATAGCTGAAGTAAATAAATCCAGTTGTCTGACCAACATAAGAAAGCATGCTTATACGTTTATGGGAAACAGATTCATGGACGCAATGCTTCTGAACTTCCATGCTATTAACAGAAAGCCATTTGGAAAAGTAGCAAACTCAAATATATTATCCACATCCTTTCTCTCTCCCAGATTGTCAGAAGAACAGAGGTCAAAGGCCTTTTATCTAATACTTTTAGAGTGGTTTAGGTATTCAATTAAGATTGATGTCTGAAAGGAAATGAGAGCCTCAAAAGGAAATTGGCATCATTGGATGACACCTACTGAACTCTTCAGCTGGTTTATGCTACATCAGCTATAAATTTTTCTAATCTATTTTTCTGGCTGAGTGTTATTAAGCTGAATGCAATTAGATTCAGCAGGTAATCAGTATGAATCAGCCATATCATGTAACAAATCACTACAGCAATAACAGTTATTACAGCTTTGAGTCTATCTATGCCCTCTTGAAAAAAGAAAAATTAAAAAGCTTTCCCTCCTTACACCAATTTGTGACTGCCGATAAGAACAAAAGCAAAATTGTCTGAAAATCCTGCATGATGGCAGAAAAATGTCTGCAGCCTGTGATACTTTAAGAATCTGTAACAGCTAATAAAAGTCTCAGTACCGTGTTACTTTTCTGTAGCTGCTTTAACTGAGGGTCAGTGTGAATTCAAGCTTTAAGAAACAACACCCCAGCAAAATCATATGCAGCTTTCGCTCCTCCGCCACCAGATTTCAAACTACCATTGCCTGCTTGGTCAACCAGTCTTTCCTACTGTAACCAGTCCTCCGCTATCCCAGGCTACTGAAGATAGAAATAAGCTTTGCACTGAAACAGCTCCTTGACTGGGGTCTTCATTAAGCATCTCCGCTCTAATTAACTTTGTGCCCAATCTATGCCTAATTTAGGCCTGTGTGCGGCCTGTGCAGAACGTCATCCAATACACCAAATGCCTACAGCTTCCCACGAGGTCACTCCGTTATCTCCTTGAGATAGAGATGATTGAGGATGATGGAGAACATGGACCCTAACGGAGAGTTGGATTTAACTGCTACTTGGCTTAACTTCTTTGCGCACTGTTAACCAAGAAATGAGTTACAGACCAGAGCACTTTGTTGAGAGAATGTGTTGAATTCTTCACCAAAAAAATATCTAATTTAGGAGTCGCTGAGGGCTGCACAAATGTCTAGTAATTACTGGCGAATCCTGGGAGGTCTTTCTTCATCTGAGGGTAAGTTGCCACTTAGTTCTTTTTGTCCCCATTAATCAATCTATAACGGTTCTTGTATAACTAAAAGCTGGCCTAGCCCTTGGTCCCAAGCACTTAGGGACAGCAGGACCATCCTTTCAGTACCTGGACTCTACTAATATGAACTGTAATGCCACAGTTCCTAATTCTTTTTCAGGCAGCACTCAACTGTCTACTGCTTTCTCACCCACATTTTTCACCTCTTCATTTACAGCTTGCTGAATATTCAGCTTAGAGAGCACAGAAACTTTGATGGATCTCTTTGAAAACTGCCCATGGCATGTCAGTAGGAAGAGAGCAAAGTTTATGCCTTAAAAATATATTCCTCTGTCTGTAGGAACCCGAAGAAAGATGATCTGCGGGAATTTTTAAGCTACACACATCATTTGCATGCTAACTGCAGAACTTCTCTGTATTGGTATATTTTTTATTTATTCTCATGTCACCAGTAGAAAGTCTGATCCTTCCTTGCCTTGGTTTTCAAGACCATTTTCTTTCAAAGGGGACAGGATTCCTGTTAAGGAGTACACCCAGCAACATGAGGATTCAATCTTTTTGGCATGCTTCTTTTCTGCCTTTGCACTGACTGCTCATAAAAGTTTGAAGTCTTGTGGGTATACACAGTTTTACCTTTGCACGAGTCAAATAAACCACCTTGCCTTGCATAGCCATTTGAGGAACCTTGCTTCTGAGAGTGCTCATCTCGTAATCGCAACTTCTGGGAAACAGCAGGTAAGATCTCTACAAGGCTTCAAATAGGTTGAGAAACTCTGCCATTTTGATATGATCCAGGTGAAGTAGAATCTGGATCTATTTGATACCACATTCAAGTGGAAATTACAAATAATCCTAACAGTTCTGGAGGTGGAGAAATGCTTTTTAGCATGCTGCGTGGATGATTTTCACTCTTTTTGATCTTCTTTCCCAGTGAATAGCTCTAATGCCCCTAACTGTCTCTGCAGGTATTGTCAACCAATAATTAAAGGAAAACTGTTTTCCTTACAACCTACAGAATGCTGAATTTCACAGGAATTGCCAGAGGGAAAACACCAAGAACTAGCAGAAGCACGAGATATTTGCCTGGAGATTCAGAGAGGCAAGCCTGTAAATTGATAGGCAGAGCAATTTCAGCAGCATACAGATTTGGTTTTGCCCACAGTAGATAAGCTGTTCATGCTATCAGATGTTTCCTGATACTACACTGCATTACTGCATTTGCAAGGAACACTTAATACAGTTACCTTTTAAGCTATAAACACACTAGGTGCAGTTGGCTGTCCGCACCAGTTAGGTTCTGTTTTCTGAAGCAACTAACTTTTTCAGATGTGTTGAGGAGAGAAGCTCCATCCCAAACTAGAAAATATTAATTTTAGCCCTAGTACAACTAAAACATGCTTGACTAACCTGAATTCAACTAAAAACACAACTCTTGGACCATGATCATATTTAAATGCACAACTGTAAGCACATATAAAGCTCCTAAGGAAAAAGGGGTAATTGTTATTGCATATGGAAACAACCTAACTATGGCAAAGACAGAAGGGAGGGGAAGAAGTACCCTGCAACTGATTCAGAAAGAAAACTCTGAATCAACAGGTACAAACAAGACCAGTGTAACTGTACATGCACATTAAAGTGCCACAATAATAACATTTCATCTGTAATGAAATAGTTATTTGTATTGTTTTTCAGGCAACAGAAACAGCAGCTTATCTTTTCACGAGCTTCTTTAAAATAGTTGTTTTTTTCCACAAAGAAAGATGGCTTTGCTGAAGCTTCTCATTGATGATACTAAAAAAAGGACACTAAAATTAAGGTGTTTTGGAGTGAACAAAGCAAATGAAGATCACATAAAAACAGCTCAACTGGGAAGCATTTTCAACACAATTCTTGCAAGAAAATGGTAAATGAATAACAAAAAAGCTGACATATACCCAAGTTCAGAGTCAGACTGGAGCTGCAGCACTGAGGGGTCTGTGTCCCATTGCAGGGTCCTAGGGTGGTAATCAGCCGTGCAGCACAAAGGGGGGAGGAAAAAAGAACACACAGAATTAACTGAAAGGATGAACAGAAAACCATCTCATTAGTTACATGCTGTATGTACTACATTCAACCTCCAAGTGCCATGGGGAGTCACAGTACGTCAAACAAGGTTTGATGCTAGCCTGTGACAAGGGCAGGCAACTTATTAAAATTACATGCTATTGGTAAACAAAGGGAAGAAGCTCAGTTTCCTCTCCGGTATTGGTTAATAAAACATAACTTTTTTCTTTTTCTAAAAGATTTCTGACTCACTAACTATGCTTGATGAACTCACAATAATCTGTAAAATTTCCAGGCAGAAGTTATTGTAATCGTGTTTTTATGATAAGGTGGACGGAGCCATGAACTCCACTGCATAGTCTAGCCCTTCATATATTCCTGAGCCTGACGATACACTATCCTGTAAATAGTGCTCTGGGCCCAAACCCCATGCAGTGCATATGCCAACAAAGAGCACGTAAACACCAGCTCTGGCACATTCTGGAGGCATCTGGGACAAATAAACAAATTCCTCTTTTTTTCATCCAGATAAAATTTCCAGGGGGAGAAGTTAAAGAAACAGCTGGGGAAATCAGAACTATGACAGTCTCCTAACAAACTGCTGTCATATGGGACCGTCACAAAATGCATGAATGCTCCAGAGGTGTGGTCGCAAGTAAAGATTCTGTTCTTTGCACTGCAATGCAATTTGCCATGCTAATATCTCTAAAACACTTCGCAAACACTCACAGAGCCCTCCAGGAATCCTGTGAAATACTTCTAATCCCCCAATTTAAAAGTGCTGAAATTAACATGTTCAGACCAAAATTTTCAAAAGTGCCCATCCATTTCCCGGGTCTTGATCTTACTTTATTTTGTCTCCCTAATGAAGCCATATCTCATATGCAAGAAATCTGCCAGAATTTGTGACAGACTCAGGAACAGAACTGTGCCTCCTGAACACCTTTTCCTGTAAGACGAGCACTAGATTATGTACTGTTCTCGTTAGCAGATGCTAAAGCAAAGGAAGGCATATCTCCGCTCCTTCACTAAAGCAAGCAAGTCATGCAGACACACCGAATCGTGATGCTCCTCAAAATTATAAACTCCCTTCATTTCTCTTTAAATGCAAATTTTAAAGATATAGATAGCATAATTTTATCAAGTTCAGCCAAAACCAGCCATGTAACCAGCCATGCTCAATGTACACGAGCCCTTCTGCAACAACAGCAACCTCTGCCAATGAGTCATCCATATAAACTAACAAGTTTTTGAATTAGATTAGAAGTAGATCTCTTAAAGCTATATAATTACTGCTACCTCCTGTATTTAGTAAACTCACCCAGGCTACTGCCAATGTTAACCCACTCTCTAGAGAGATGAACAGGGGCATGTGCTGCACTGTCACGTCAAAGTAAAAGATAATCAATCTCAACACCCTGCACGTACAAAAAGATTGAAGAATTGTTATACTAAGATGCTTTTCCATGCAACATAAGGGCACTTATTCCCCTCCACTTCTTAGGATCTGCAGTGATGTGTGTTGTATGAATGACCTTACAGTGACACAGGACTTCTCTGAAACGAAAGAGGATTGCAAAAGGTTCAGAGATGAAACAACACAGTAATGAAGAGCAGAACTTTTCCTTATAATTCGACTGTAACTCAAGTACAGTGGAAAGGAAAATGGACATAGGGATCTGAACGGCTGATGCAAGGCAAAAGCATCAGTGACTAATGCATTATAGATACTCCATTAAAAATGCTGTGTGTGAAAATGACTCCTGTAATATTACCAAGGTCAGTAACATATAATGGGACTTGCTATGCAAATGCCAGTTTCTCGTTTTATAGATGCCTAGGGGCTACTTATACTTGCACACCCAGATTTTTCAAACACTTAGAAGAAAAATATACATAATATATATACATATAGATTTTTCCCCTCCATCTGCTTTCAAACCTAGGAAGTTTCCCAAGGGATAGAGAGTCTTACACTAGAAAGAACTCCATCACCATCTGATTACAACCAAAGCTTGCAGTGGGTCTCCGAAGAGATACAGAACTTACACTACACCTCTGAGTATCCAGACCAAGTTACAAGAGAGGGTACATTTACCTAGCATCCAATTGATTGCATAAACTTAGTAAGTCTTGAGATTTCACACATTCAAGACAGATAGTACTCAAATTCCCAAGATACAAGAAAAGTAGTGCCTACTGCTAGAATTCCCAAAGTAAATAGATTAATTTAACCCTTATTCTACAGCTGCACCTTCTGGGATTTGCTAAATGCAGTCCATACATGTAATGAAGATATGTTTTTCCCTAAAAAGTACTTCATTTGCTGGATTCTGACATAGAGACTTAACTATTCCTGACAGTGATATATACTTTTAGTAGCAATTCTCCTTGACTCTGAATACTCCTATTTCTAACAGATTCAGTGGATTTGCAAAACATTTCTTAGGTTGTGCTCCAAACGGTAATTGTTTTCTCTGCATCTTCGTGTTACCACTCTGCAAAGGCTTGAAAATAGATTTAGGGTTTTGTATGGTTTTTTTGTTTTTACAACAAAACTAATTTGTTGCTGTGTCCTCTCAAGCTTGGATGAACTGAGTTACCCCAGAAAATGAGGTTGTAGGTAGCAGATCCTCAAGTTTCGAGTCTCTTGCCCTAGGAGACACAGAAAGTAAATGGCTGCACTTACAGAATAGAGCTGGAGAGCGTAGGCAGTGACTACAGATTTCAAGGAACAATACTGGTTTGTCCTTTGCCTCTTTCTGCCACCTGCTTATGTCTACAGATCAAAATGAAAGTGAGTGTGAAGTAAAGATATGTAATCTGGGCCTGTGATTTAGCCAGTTTAGATGGCAATAACACAGAAGAAGAAAGAAAAGAGATTCTAAGCATATTAGCAAACACAAGGACATACGATGTTGAATAGCCTGGGCTCATCCACTCTAGCAAATTAAAGCTAGTCTGTTTCTGCTGAGCAGACATAGTGGATGACATTCCTTGATCATTTGGAGAGCATTACCATTACGCCTGTTCTCCTGTGGATAATTCTCAAGGGGGACTGTGAAATGCTACTGGATCCCAGTGAAAAATCAGTGCCAATCTTCTTCAAATTTATTTTTTTCAAAGTTAGAGTTCTTTTCCCAGAGGTTTTTTCATGAAGAAAAAGGTCAGATGTTATTCCTCTTTCTCCTTTCTTCCTAGTAAATGAAAACTGAAATTAGCCTTGCGACTTCTGGTCACCCAAAGACAGGGCAGAGGGAGTAACTTTACAGACCTTAAAGACCAACGCCAGTGCTGGTAGGTCAGCACTGAAGCACAGGAGGGAGCTGACACTTCTGCTCCCATTCTGGGCCTTTTTAGAAAGCATAAGTGGAGGAAAGTCCTCCTAAAGATTTCATTGGATTTTGGCACAGGTCTACGTAGAAGAAACGTAAAGCATATTACATTACTATCTTAATGGGGAAAAGAGACTTCCAAGTTATGGTTTGCATTTAATGTATGTTGAAAAAGAACAAGAAGAGCAATGACAATCAGAACAAGGTCAATAAATATTTCTGAAAGTAGGGACAGATAAAATGGAAGTATCCTCTTTCTTGCAAGTTATTTGTCATTCTGATGTATGTTTATGATGTTGTTTAGCTTCAGGATCTCTTTTGTACTTTGTGAAATGAGTGAATCACTGCTATGGGGACAAAGAAGGCATGTGGCTAAGTTGGGACCACCCTACATTATCCTTCCAACTCACGAGAAAAATAGTGCATATCTAGTGAGAGCTCGAGCAACATCTGACCAGTTCCAGCCTCTTACAACATAACTAACACCAAACTCAAAGGAAACAGGTGAAAACAATCTTAGTGAGGTATCTCCGTATTGAGCCTATTCCCAGTACTATACAGGAGGTCAGAGAATATGATATACTACTTCTTCCCAATGTCAAAATTTATGAAAGCAGACAGATCCTGCTCTGTGGGAGATATTAGTCTGTTTGAGAATTAGACGTACCGGGGAAAAGCAGTGCTTCCTTGGACATTCCAGCATTTCCATAAATCTCCTGAAATCCATTTTTAGTTGAGCCCTCCCTGCACACAGCGTGGGAAGAACCCCCAGAAACCCCACAAATGGAAACTTACGTAGCATGAGAGGCCCGTCAGGACTGAGCCAGATCAGACCATTCCCAGAAAGCGCAGACCTTACTTTCCTCAGAATTACTGACATTGTTTCAATGCCGGTTGTTATATTAGTCTCCCACACAGTAACAAACAATAGCCCTGCTATCAATCTTTCTTTTACATGTTCGGTGGACAACTGCTGCCCTTGGCTGATTGTAGGGTAAAAACAGTGTAACTATGATCAAATAACAAATTGTTCTAAAGCAGTATGAAAGGAATGTGGATTTTTAGAACTTTGACTGAGACTTAGTAGAGAAGGTACAAGCGTTCTTACCCCTCTTAAAACTGATTCATTTCCATATTCTTCCTTTAGATCTCTCTATTTTAGCGTTCTCTATCTGCTCTGTACAACAACCTTAGTAATAGTCTATCTGCTTGGAAGTTAGGACAGCATTCTTAGATGCTGGCGCTGTTTCAGCTCTTAGTACGGAGAAAGTACCAATTAACTTTGATAAAATGCATCTCCTTTCTCCCCAGTGACTAAGGGAATAACCTGTAGAAAGAAAACATAGGGAAAAAGAGAACAAGATGTCATCCATCTCTGAAAGGGGATGGATGGCAAGGCAACTCATGAGATTTTTCTATTTTGAATTCACATCAAAGGCATTAGGGAGACCCTGAATCAGAGCAAATTTTAGTAAGATCGAGACAATTGCAGAATTCAAGGCAGGAAGCGAAAATAATTTGAACAAAATCATTACCTGTTTTGAATTACTATTACACAGGAAAAACAAATGTTCCACCATGTGGATGGCCTGTGGAATCTTATTTCCAGGAGATTTTAATCAAATTGAATAATGCCAATTATGTAGATTAAAAATGTAGAAATAACAAAAATAAATACAATATAAATAAAATAAAATATCTGAGCTCTTTAAAGAAGTTCCCAACCTTCACCTGCATTAAGAATGCACAGAGGCTGTCATCTAAAACCGTCTGAGATCCATGACAATTTTTCAGCTGATCTAAGAAACTTTGGATCTGGCCTTCATGATAGCATACGAAACTTGTAGGGCATCAGCGCCAATATAAATACTTATTAAATCACAATCATGAAATGATATTGAATATCTTGAATCATCGTCAGATTGCAGTACAACTCAGCTCTGACAAGTGCCTCAATCCAGCACTTCTCGTTCAACCAGTGTGCAACATGCTGGCAGCTTTGTTCTCACTCTGCTTCCCTGAAGATAAAATCAAATCCTCCCTCATCTATTGCTGATGCTGCAGAACATGTGATCTACATGACTTCTTTTCTCTCCCACCTTCCCTTCCCAGGTCAAGAGTAAGGAGGCCTGAAAATCTGTGCTTTTGAAAAAGGCGACTCACAGAAATAACAGCAAAGCTTGCCTTTGCAAGGGGCCTCTGGCAGGGCAAAAATCTCTTTGCCACGTTGCAAATCACTCCTTCAAGCAGAACTGGAGAAAGGAAACACCATATTGTGCCATTTCCTGTCATCAAGAGCTGTTGTGCTTTCCAGACCAGGAAAAAAAGACACTGACAGCGTACTGAGTCCTGAGGGATCTGCTGAACTGAGATATCCGTATGTGCCACTAATGAAACATCATCAGACCTGATAGGTCCCAAATCTAGTCATCTTCTTTTTTAATAACAGCAACGTCCTAAAACGACCCTTTTTGTGGGGAAGAATTACATCCTCCGAACCCTAAAGTACTGTGAAGAAGCTGGCCCTGACTTCATAGACCAAATTGTACTGAGGTTTTCAGAGATCAAAGGCCAATCCCATTAAGCAGAACTCAAACAGAGAGATTAGAAACGACGGAGGAGTCACCCACAGCACATGAAGTCTCAAAGCACCTTTGCCTAAAAGAGTAATGCTTCTAAAATGAAATGAATGACAGGAAATAGTGGCTATTGTCATTTTCCCCATCCAGGGTAGCAGGGAATCTTGACATTACAGAGGGTGTTTGTACTGTCTGTCTTCAGGCACCTAAATTCAGTGCTCCAGCAAGGAAACAAGTCATCATGGGCTTTCCACATAGGAACGGAAGGACAGGAAATTCCTCCCCAGAGCAGTTCAGAGCACCCAACTCAGACTCCATCTCTGAGTAAGTGTCAGAAATGGCTGTCCATGGAGAGTTCAAGAGACACTAACACACGAAAGCACCTATGTTAGGTTCCTGCAATGGAACGACAGAGGTACCTGCCTGTGTGACTCTCTGCCACCCCATTCTCAAGCAACTATCCATCCCCGGGTCAGTGATGGTGGGATCATGAGTAGCTTCTAGCTTATGCTTGAAGGAGGACCTGGGGAACTACAGGCAGGTCAGCCTCACCTCATTCCCTGGGAAGGTGATGGAGTAAATCCTCCTGGAAATTATTTCCAAACACATGAAGGACAAGAACATGACTGGGAGTAGTCAGCATGGATCTATGAAGGGGATAACGTGCTTAACCAACCTGAAAGCCTTCTACAATGAGATGACTGGCTTAGTGGATGAGAGGAGAGCAGCGGATGTTGTTTATTTTAGCTTTAGGAAGGCCTTCAATACTGTCTCCCATAACATCCTCATAAACAAGCTGATGAAGTACAGGCTAGATAAGTGGAAAGTGAGGTGGATGGATGGAAAAGTGACTAACTGCCAGGCTCTGAGGGCTGTGATCAGCATGAGGACCTGCTGGAGGCCAGGGGTCAATTCTGGATCCAGTATTGTTTAAAATATTAATGATCTAGATGATGGGACACAGTACACCCTTAGCAAGTTTGCAGAAAACACAAAACTGAGAGGAGTGGTTGAGACACCAGAGGGTTATGCTGCCATTCAGAGGGACCTCGAGAGGCTGGAGATTTTGGCAGAGAGGAACCTCATGAAGTTCAACAAAAGAAAGTGTATAAAGTCCTGCACCTGGAGAATGACCTCATGCACCAGTACAGTCTGAGGGACAACTGGCTAGAAAGCAGCCCAACAGATAAAAGACCTGTGGGCCTTGCTGGACAATAAGTTGACCATAAGCCAGCCAGTGAGCCCTTGTGTTAAAGAAGGCCAACAGCCTCCTGGGCTCCGTTAGGCAGAGTGTTGCCAGCAAGTTGAGGGAGGTGGTCCTTCCCCTCTGTTCAGCACTGATGAGACACTTGGAGCGCTGTGTCCAGTTCTGGGCTCCCCAAGAGAGCCATGGACATACTGGAGCAAGTCCAGTGAAGGGTCACTAAGATGTTGAAGGGACTGGAGCATCTCTCATATGACGAGAGGCTGAGAGAGCTGGGCTGTTTAGCCTGGAGAAGAGAAGGCTCAGGGGGGATCTTATCCATGTGTATAAACATCTGGGGGGGCCAGGGTAGGCATAAAGAAGATGAAGCTAGAGTCTTCTCAGTGGTATCATGGGCACAAGCTGAAACACAGGAAATGCCAATTAAACAAAAGAAAACACTTTTTTATTGTGAGGGTGACTGGACACTGGAGGAGGCTGCTCAGAGAAGTTGTGAATCTCCATATTTAAGAGATATTCAAAACCTGGCAGTACATGGTCCTGGGCAAGATGCTCTAGGTGACAGTGCTCTGAGCAAGGTGGCTGGACTAGATGACCTCCAAAGGCCCCTTCCAATCTCAGTTATTCCATGATTCTGTGATCTGTGCTCTTTCCTCTCCCTGTTAGCACATAAAGAGGAGGCAAGGGGTTATCTCAACTGACAGGAGAGCTACTTGAAAACCTTAAAGGTTCAGTACAGTTCTTCCTTTCTTTCATTCTAACTTCAAACGCAACTAGCAAAAGAAGTTAGTTAGAAAAAAGGCAAACCAAAAAGCCCAAAACTGCAAGGAAGAATAGGCCTCTCGCTTTTCACTTTGAGTCAAAGAGGTGCCCAATGCTTAAAAGACTGGCAATTTCCACAAGGTTCAGAGTCATTTACATTAAAAACTGTACATCTGTGCATGGACAAAATATTGAAAAAGTTTCCATTTAACTCATATATTCATTAAAAAAAACCTGATGCAACAGTTGCGAGAAAGGAGAGCTATTTTTAAACCGTCAGTAAAATATAACACTTTTAAGACATATGTTTGAATGCCTTTTTCCATTATGATATCAAATATTGTCATCCAAATTACAATCCAATATTATTTGCAAGTTCAGTGTGCAATCTATCATATATCTAGACTTTTTTGAAAGTTTGAGAGTTACCAGACGCATTTAAGACTGCATAATTATTTATCTATAAAATTTTAGAGTTTTATTTATTTTGTTCTGTCACAATCAGCTTCTCCAAAGCTTCTACTTTACGGTTGGTTAATTAGAAAATTTAAGATAGAAAACTGTTAGCGAGAAATTACTGCAGGTATTCGGAACATATATATGTGTGTGTGTGTGTGCGTATATATGTGTGTATGTATGTATGTATAAAGATAAGCTGCTTGTTTTTAGTCCTTTCATTCTAGATTTTTGTAATCTTAATTTTTTTCCTCTATGTTTTTCACTTCCTGATCTTTGCCTTACATTTAGAATGTGTCCTCAAAACAAAATATGTGAAGAAAAAGAATTAAAGCTACTACTCAGAGATGGAAAAGTACCACTTCCCTCAATTAATGCTTTGCATTTAAACCACTTTTCTGGTGCCATCTGTGCTCTGTTTTGCAGATCTGTTCCACTTTTAAAGGACTGGCAAAAAGAAAACACCTTCCTTGTGCTACTGTTCTCTGAAGCGCACTAAAAGCAAGATGGCTATCAGTATTTAGGGAGGACTTCTGCCTCTCAACAAAACACTCACTTAGGCTTACACAGCAGAATGCTCAGACATCAACGTGGGTTCTTGCATGCGGAGCTGGGCTGGTATCTGTACAACAAAATGCTGTAATACATTCACTGAACAAGGAGTTTGGAACCGCTGCTGGAGCACAGCCAGATACTTGGGTTTGCATTTACACTTCCAAACAGGCTGACACCTCTGACTTCCAGTCTTAACCAATGAAAAGAGCAACTGTGACCTCCCTGAGAGCAGAGATCTTTCAGCTGCCTCGCAACCATAATAGCCCTTGTCAGAAGAGCATGAGTTTAAAATAATCTTCCTTTTTTTAAGATACATTTGTAAAATGTCATGGACACAGTAGCATTTAAAACACATGTATATTCCAAAACTCTTGTTAAATCAAGGCTATGCTGCTGAGTATATTTAATTAGTTTTCAAAATCCACTCGAAATTTAAATTTGGATGAACAGTTCCAGCATGACTTTAATAGTAAGGACATGTAAAGGGACAAACACCTTGTTGACCCCTGCTTTGTAGAATTATACTGAGTAAACAAGAAGTTAAATTAATTCAACCTGCCTATTTTTTGATATAGTTCAAGTCTATCCTTTGATTCAGGTCTACATTATAGAATATAATCTCCTGGCAATGTAATGAACCTTGTCATTCTCACAATTTATATGCTATAGCTGCAGAAATTTCAGTCTGGAAACTTATGCTGGTTTACTGGAAGGGCCACTGTGAGCAGCAGGCTGTATCGGCTAGGACAGAAAGTCATACAGTTAGAAGTTTCTGCTGAGTCCATGCATTGACAAAGATTTACTGCAAGTGTTGGAAAGCATGAACTGTCATTTTGAAGGTGCATTAGTAAAACACGTTCAGGAGAGGGAAGACAAACTGTTTGCTCCTATAGCAAGCCCTGAAGCCGTTCAAAAATTCCTTTTTATAACAGTATTTTAATCTTTGTTTTTGTATCGAGAGTAACTGACAAAACAGAACTCAGATAATCACAGAGGTGAAGGAAGAACTTGGTGGGAGATATTCTACATGTTATCAGCTCCTGCAGATGCTCTAGGGGAACTGCAGTACTCATGTTAGGACACTTTGATCCAAAGTCCACGGATATGTACATAACGGAAGTTTTCTCATAAACTTCAATGGGCTTTGGATACAGTCCCATAAAATAATGCAATATTACATTTATTAAACAAACCTAGGAAGAAAAATCCACAGCCTTTCAGAGGAGTCAAACAGGTAACAGGAAGACTGAAACTTACAATATCGTCTGGTATTATTCAACTGAAGAAGATGATAAAATACTTCAGAATCATTTCCATGTTTCCATCAGAGCTAAAATTCAGTGATTGCTATCTGGCAGAAAATTTGATATTTTTCTTCCTTTATATTATTTATTTGGTGCTCGTATACCTATGTGCGTGAACATAAGCCGCAAAATCATTCCAGAAGGGAGCGAGATTTTTGCTATGACTAGGTGGAAATAAGGCTCACCGTATGAAAGTTATCAAAATGTTGAAATTTCCTGCAGCAGCAGTTGACTTGCCAAAGATTTTCGTGACCTAATTCTCTGACTTTGGTAGACCAGTTGAAAGATTTTCTTCTGACTTTGAATTATTAGAGTAAATAAGTCCAACTAAAATTTCTGAATGAAAAGCATTTTTGAATGGAAAACCAAAATGCTTTGCTTATGAAAAAATCAATAGGAGATGTTTCGACTGTTTCCAAATTCCTTTTAAAAAGTTTGATCCGAAGATTTACCAAAATCTTTCCAGTGGCAGTAGTTCCCCTTTTTAAGGGCTTCAAGAAAATCCTTAAAAATATGTTACTGCAATAGCTACTTAGAGGTTCTTCTTATTTTTCTAGATTAAATATAAAATTGAGAAAGGGGATTTTCTAAGTGCCTTTCAACAGGCTAGTGAAGGAGAAAACATCTACGTGCACAAACTGCACTGGTTTAACTATGTTAACCAGTGTAACGTAGGAGGTGATCTCACACAATTCAATTAAAGCAAGATGAAATTCTATGCAAGAGAACTTTTGTCTAAGCTGAACTGGTCTTTAGCAAGTAAGAAATTTGTTTTTGAGATGACTAAAATTATTTGTTTTAAGAGTAGTGTTTTAAGTGTTTTAAACCCCTAAATCAGCTGATTTATCTTACGTCCAGGCATTATATGCTTGGACGTAAGTACAGAGAAATAACTACATATGGGCTGATAACCTAAATGGTTAAGTGGGGCTTTATACATTAATATTATTTTCTTCTGGATGCAGCTGGGGCTCAGGTTGCTAAGGCACTTTATGAAGCACCCTGGGAATGGCAGGCTCCGTCTCCTTTAATTTATAGCATGGAGAAGCTTGCTAATGAGAAAAATAATCAAAGGACTGGAGGACTGAACTCTATCCATCCTTTAGGAATGAAAGCATGAAAATCCTTAATGATGCCACAGGCTCACATGCTAAAAGGATTGCAGCTGATTCTAATTAATACAGACCATTCTGACTTTGCAGCTGGCAGGCACTGAAAAATACTCCTTGCTTTCTAGGTCAGATGTACAGACACTTGAAAGCAACTGCCAAATATCAGTCCCTAAGGTGCCTGCTTATGTTTATAGGCTAAAAACAAAAAAAGGCATGGCGAGGCTTCAGATATCTATGGCTAAACACATACTGAATATAAAGAAGTAAAATCCTGGCTTTCCTGAGCAGGCACAAAAGGAGGGAAGAGACTATAAGAAACCTGCCTTCCTCTCACCTCTTATACTAACCTATACAGGGCAAACCATGATGTGCGCAAGCAGCTCCGGGCAGTATTTGCAGTAGCCCATGCTCAGGGGAATGAGGTCTGGCCAGCACTGTTACTGTCCTGTAAATGGGCCATGGATGGGAAGTGTGAGAGAAATTTGCTGCATCTATTTAAACAGCAGCAGAGTTGGCACAGCAGTGACAGCTGAGGCAGCCAAGATCCCCAGGGCAAGGCAGGAGGCTGACAGCATTGCTCCTTTCACACATGCCAGCACAACTCAGGTCAGGAAGACTCAAGGCACAATTTGGCCTCCAACACTGAAAGAAACCGTAAGATGGAACATATGTGCCAAGAGATCCTGATGATGGCGTCATGGTAAACACAGGAAGAAATTTAACAGTTGGGGTGTGTACTTCTGCCTTACTATGTAACTGCAAACCTTCCATACCAAACCCAAACCAACCAACCCAGAATGGAAACTCCAGGATCCTATGGGATATCCCATTCACATCCAGCCACCAATCGAAGGTGGCTTTTGTATGGAGAAGAAATGAACCTATTCCTTCACATACCCCAATCCCACCAAGAGCACAATAAATCTGTCAGGAAAGCTCTCAAGACAAGCCTCCAACACAGGACATACATACTTGCAGAGGTCTTTATGTCCCAGTTTTAATTACTTCCACTATGATTACTTATCTAAGGGCTGGACCATACACACAGCTGAGCAGGGGGAAAGGGAACAGAAGCTGAAAGGTCTATATTTCTATTATCTCTCAGGTTCTGCATAGCACTCTGGATCGGAGTCCAGCAGTTTTCCTGACACTACGGGCTGTATGAACTCTGCTGAGGATGTTTTTTTCCTGTAGCTCCCTCAGCGTCTTTACATTGTTCTTTCTTTCCCTTTGGCTCAGCCCATTTATGAAATATGTGTGCTAGTAAAACAGCCATTTAAAGGCTGTTTTGTACATATAAAGTGATCTTAAAAAATCGACCACGAAAAAAGGTCTGCTGCTAGTAACAGTTATTGCTCCTGAGGCAATACAACACAGGCCCACTTGTATTGGTAGCATTTTAAGGAGGATCCTATCATTTGTGAAATACACCCCATGAAAAGCTCATAATTTAAAGCTGAGTGGCAATGATGAAACAGCATCATTGCACAAAACCTGTCAAATGCATTTACTTAATGATAAAGTGGCTAAGCCGTAGGCGATATGGATACGTAGGAGTGGTTATAGCCAAACGTACAGAAGCATAGTTTTGTTACGGTCTAGGAGAGATCTTTTCTCTACCTAAAGAGAAGAGAGGAAATACGCTGCATAGACTGTAAAAGACGACCTACGGTAACAATCCAGCTTTCTTGTATAACTGAAATAGAGACCAGGATCCATCTTCTTCCTTCACCTTCTTTATGTATCTAATTAAACAGCAAAGCAGACACTGAAAAAAGGAGACCGGCATTCTGATACCCTTTGTTCAGCTTGTGAAAGTGCTGTATCACTGCATTAGATAGGAGCTGTTTAAAAATAAAACAGTGAAAATAAAAGCTGAGTTGCCAAGTCTGATTTAAAGCAAAAAGCTTGAGAAGCACAGAACCCAAAGACTTTAGTGATATATGTAGATACACACCTGAGAGATAAGCAAACAAATCTTTGTCATTACAATCATTATGTGGTAAGAACACGCTTCTTCACTTGATGTGCCTTTTTTGACTTGAATGACGGCAAGAGAGATTAAATATAAAACTGTAAAGGGGTAAATGCAACATTTAAGTGACATGCTCTGGCTCACTGGGTGCCCAGGCGCTCCAGAGCTAACTCTTTCCCTATGATTTTATATCTGAAAAAGAAGAAATGTTTGTGTTTGAGATTCAGACATGAAGCAACGCAGGACTAACACAAGGCTAATGTGCTTGTTCCTGTATTGTATTAAAGAAAAGAACATCTAATAACTATTAAAAAATGAGTAAATAATATACTGCAGAGAAAAAGGACTGGAATTATATCTGCTTCTTGCTGCACTGGGCCAATACAAACTGAGGGTAGACGTCAACACAGTAAAGGAAAGTATACCCTAATGTATTTCTGTTTATAATTAAATGGTTCAAAGTGGCCAGGGTAGATGGAAGCAACTCAAAGTCTTATCTGACAAAAATATATGCGAATGCAGACTAATATTGTCAGCAAACTTTGAAAGAAAACAATAAAGTAGAAAATATGCTCTTGAATCTCTACCTTTAGTTGGGTTTTTTTCTCCTTTGTTACCTACTGCTATGCTCAGGCTCATTCTCACAGTAACTTTCATTAAATAGTTATAGCTTTATCTAAATAAGGCCTGACCCTGCAAAGCTTTTCTTCAGATAAACTTCACATACAGAAGAAGGTTAACTGATTTCAATGCCCCAAAACTTTCTCAAAAACTGATGTATCAATGAGATGGAAACATAGGTTAATTCCGGCAAGACCCATTTAAACTCAGTATCACCTTAGTGCCCTAATTCAAGTTAGAATGTACTTACAAAATAAGTGGCTACAGTCCAAACCCTCCCAAAACCAACGGACTGTGAGAGAAATAGTAGAAAACAATCCACCTGCATTATTTCATAGCAGGTAAAATATGACGCTGAAATAACAATTCCCTGAAAGCAGCTACCAGAAGATCAAGAATGCTTCCCGCTACCTTAATCTTCATGGTAGCCCTCAAAAAATTAATTATGTAAACATGAGGGCAGCAAAATATGTAAACGTTAGAAATCAGAAGAGCATAGATTGAAGTTGTTGCAGAGAGAAGTACAACCATTTACCTTTACATGTCCAAGGCAGCTGAGCCTTGTGCAGTTTACTAAACAGATGGAAGGTGGGAAATCTTCCACACAGTCTAATGTGATTCTCATATTCAAGTACCAAAGGTACACAAGAAAGTGCTGCACGCTTGGAGCTTAACCGCACACATGCACACGCACACACAAAACCCAGGCAGTTCAGCAATAAGTAGGATGAACGAAGCTACCTGGGAACATACAGGAGCAGCGAAGGTTAAAGGAAATAATGGACCACACAGATCAATCACACCATGCTCCACAAACGGAAGTCCTCCATGCATGCAATATGCAGGGTGAACACACAGACACCCTGCAGATAATACCCGAGTCCAAACGAATGGAGGTTAATATTAGTGCATAAAGGCTACTCAGCCACAAGGGCATGTCCTTCCAGTAGAGGTAAATTTCTGCTACTCTGTATCAAGCTGGCATGCACTGAGAAGCCTGATCCCAGTGCTCTGCTTCTACCTGTCACAGGGTACTGGCACTTTTCCAGAGCAGGATGCTTAGCTGGTTCAGCCCAGAAGCCCTGATACTGCACTGCCTGGCACTGAAGCACTGCATAAGGCTTATCCCTGCACATTTCCCCAGATGGCACAAACATGACACTCATGGCTGCGAGTGCCGAGATGAGATTCATAAAGGTCTAACGCATGTTGCGTAGTAAAACATGCCTCTTCATGGGCATGATTTTATCACAGTTTTACTATGACGGCTAGCATCCTCTCCGGCACCCCTTAAAAAGGGGGTGGAAGCTCGGAGTATCTGCTGTGGAAGAGGGCTAACATGTATATAGTTATCATGAAGATGCTCAACGCTGATACCCTAGAGGAGGCAAATTCGACCTTCACAGCATGCCACAGCAAAAAGCATGCCACAGCATGCTCTCAGCAAAAGCCTTTAATTCAGCCCCTTTCTTCATGACATTTACTTAAACCTAGTTAGCGGAAATCTACATTTCAGGTGTGCATGGCTGTATGAGCTGATCATCAGAATAGGAAATAGGTCATCAGTGTCCATGGACAAAATCATTATCCTGAAAGAGCCAAGCAGAGGATACTCTGTTCCAAGGAGAATCTGCATGGGATGCTCCAATACTGTCTTGTGGAAAGAATATATCATAATAGAAAGCCCTGCGGATCAATACTCTGTCCAATTAGTTATGCATGCAATTTTCCTGTCCTATCGGTGGAGTACAAGCAACTTAACCAGCAGAAAAGTAAAATGGGGTACGCAGAGCAATGTGAAAAGAGGCAAGGTGCTCTCTGTGCAACAACAGGGCTCTAATGAAGCAGCATGTTCAGCAGTTCAGAGTAGCCTGATATCTAAGAACAGCACATGTCAAATCTACCACTTGTTCAGCAAAATGTTATGGTAAAATCTTCCAGAATGAAAGTATAATGCATCTCTGCCTACCTAGAATTAGTTTCCAAGATCACCAAGAAAAAAAAGTTGGCTGTCTTCTCCAGCTGAAAGCACTCAAAGAAAACTGTTGGTAGTTTCTAGCACCATTATTTATCTCACATCTACTCATTCTTACTGTTGCCATCACACTGTCCTGTCACAAGGGATGTTAGAACACTTCTGAAATCTAGTGTCATTCCTATTGAAAAGACAACGACAAATAGCAATGTGGTACCAAAGGTCAAGCAGTAAAACCCATAAAAACCTAGACTGCACAAGACGGAAATGGTTCCATAATTTAGTGCTATTACACAGCCCACCCCACACCTTCTCCTAATAAGCTTAATGGCATCAGGGGAAAGGCAACGTTTCTCTAGCTATTATGGTAAGGATAATGGACAATGGTGCTGCAGGATAGCAGCACTACTAGTGCATAGATCATATGCCAGAAGGGATCACTGCGTCCATGTAGCTTTTCTTCCTGTGCAAGAAAAGGCTGTATGACTTTTCTGAATGAATTATTGTTTGAGCTATTATCTGCCTGTTGGTCAGGCACATTATCCTGAAAGAGAAATGTCCAGCGATAGAAAATCAAATAGAGTCTTAAGTAAATTGCTTCAGTGATTAATTTATTTCACCATTAAAATTTTACACACTTTTTCTGGTTTTGTATTTGTCTAGTTTTAATGCCAAGCAATTTGCTGTTGTTAGACATTGCATGCTGGAGCCCTTTCACTCCCCATACAGCTGTTACATATACTGAACAAGTCACCAGTTAGCTTTTATCTCATTAAGTAAGCTAGAATGAGGTCTGTGGTTCCAGGATAACAACTACTCAACACTATCTGAACTATCTCCAATTTATCAAGATCCTTCCTGAAAAGTGGATGTCAGAAATACTGGCATTTCTAGACCAGGCTAACCTATGGTCAGTGTTCTAAAAGAAATCATAGGTGCTTGCCAATCAAAACGTACCTCAGATGTACTTGGTGATATCAGGACGGAGATATTAAGTCCGACAACTACCAGGAGCCAACAGCTCATAGCAGTATGAATAGAAGCTGGGTCTGCACTTGAAATTGCAACCCCAAATGGGAAATATCTGAAGTTCTCTTGCTTTCTTCAAAGCAGGACCCCTACGACAGGCATTATCTCCTCTATTGAACCAAAATCTGTGACTTCACAGCTCTTTTATAATATCCAAGTCTTTGGAGATCATTTCAGCAATGAGTAATCAGACTGTCTACAGGACCTCTGCCAGTCTGTGTGAGCTAGTTATTTCTGCAGCAGTGTTAGCAGCAACAACAGACAAGCCATGATGATCATCTCTCTGAGACTAGGCTATTAGCAGCTTTGGGATTAAGCTGCTCCCCCCTAACGTCTATGCTCCGTCTACTGTTGTGCAGCAAGTTTGCAGCAGAATCGGGGGAAGGGGAACATCTTACAAGCAAGATGACAGGACAGATATGACGTGTGCCCTCTCCATCACAGAGGGCAAAATGGAACGATACATTAAAAGGAAGAAGAGTAAACTTGCTAATATAGATACACAGGCATTCATATATGCCGTAGTCAAAATAGTAAGTCAAAGTGGGCCTTTCATAGTATTTCTCCGAAAGAAACTGCTGAGGTGATTTCATCCTTTTTACCCTCTATGATGACAGGTCTACCAACACTTTACTGTCCATTTTGACTGCTCTGTTTTACACGTATGTTTGAGTGTACTCATCCGCACAAACACACACTGAGCTCATCTACCTGCACCCAATGACAAAATAACTGTCACCTACTATTATCAACAGGTGACAGAGATTTAGCAGGGCCTGGACCAAACATTACAGAATTTCCATTTTCACAGACCGATCATTCCAGGCAAGGACACTTGCCCATGCTGGCACAGAACACAGCACTCTGAATACCAGAGAGGATGGCAAGCAAACTGGTAGACTACAAATTAGGTTTTGGGATTAGGATTCAGTTCCTACTATGGCCACAACACTCCCCAAAATGGATCCAGAATGACAGCCCACACGCAGCATGTTGTGAGCTTTGAAGAACAGGACAAATCCAGCCCTCCTCTGTAATAATATAAGGTCTTTGTGCTTCTGTTGCTTGTGGTTGACAGAGGTTTGAAGTGCTACTGTAGGCCAAATGCCCTACCATAAATCCCTCTGAAGACATTTCATTAGCTTAATGTCAAAAAAGTTACCCCATTAAGGAGTAGAAGATAACTAGGAATTTACTTGTTTCCAATCAGTATTGTCACACATACATGTAGGACAGTGAGAAATAACTTTATGTGGAACAGCAGCCTACGCTTTGCTTAAAAATAATGATCATTTTTGCTTTTCCCAAAGGATGATGACTTGCTGAGGTTATTCATTTATTTATGAATGCAGCATTACATTATTTTCCACGTTTTGAACTGTCATTATCTTATAGGCTTTCCGCTTAAACAAACTCCATTCCTTCTAGAGTGTGGATACAGATGAAGGGCTGAGCAGATTTCAGTAGCAGCTGTGTAACCCCTCCACACCACCACGGTAACACAAGGTGTCTGCATCTGACTAAAAGGGGACACACTATACTTTCAGCTTATGGAAGCGTGAACTTTCTAAGAAGAGGGCTAGTGTAAGAGGAGAGCAAGCCAGTTAGTAGAAATATCTCTTACTTCATAAGCTATCACTAATGATATTACTGTAAACCCAGTATAAGCTGGGAAAAGCATAAACGCAATTTGTAGTATAAAACCTGGCTCACTGAAGCTCTGCAACATTACTGTTTATGCAAGACAAGGTAGGGCACCTATTCCTAACCTATTTCTGTTAACTGCAGAGAGCAGTCCCTATGTTTTCAAAGCATTCGCAGAGTCTTGGCTCATAAATTTGGCTGTGGCTGGCAGTTCAGCTTCATGTTGAACGAGTTTGACACAGAGGAGCTATTAGGACCTGTGTTACGTTTCCCAAACGATACAGTCGCTTTGAACTCTTCTTACTTGGACATATTGTCCTTTACCAGCAGCGTCTTCTTTCATATTGTACTCCAGGCTACAAATTCCTCAGGGACTTTCACTCCTAATTTCAGCCACGTGAACAAAGTTAAGAAGGTTGCACTTTTGCCCATCCCTTATACACACAACGACACCCTTTTTAACAAGGAGAGAGTGGCTTCCCTCCCATTCTGCACAAAACTCTGATACCCACAGTTTCCAAGAGAGAACTGCCTGTTGGTCATGGGCGTTTCAGCCTTTTTCTACAGAAGCTCTTTCCAACTTACTTGCAGTGCCACAAACTGCAACAGGCAGCAATACAAGATCAGAGATAGCCTGATGTTACACATGGAGTGATGCAGCCAATATAACTTCAAAGGAGGTAGGTTACATGAACAAAGATTACCCTCATGAGTAACAAGGTACATGACTGGGCACTTCCCTGTAGTGTACGTTCACACAGAATGACAGATTTCCCTGGGCCTCTTTAAAAGCATAAAATCAGTTGCTGCTGCCTGTTAAAGTTTTTGTGGCTAATATCTTAACATCAGCTTGCTGCACGCATCTATTTACCTCGCATCTGAGAGCAGCTTAACCGAATGGTAACATACAGTGGAGTATGCAGAAACAAAAATACACATTATATTCAGCATGTTCTTATTTATGGAAGCAAAAGTAAGAATGGGGGAAGGGAGAACAAAGTGAAAAAAAACATTTACTCAACACTATTAACTCTATGTCTTACCTTCCCATGGGTCCCAGATCTCCAGAGTCCTGGCTGCCTGCATCACTGGGTGTGCTCACTGATTTCGAAGAGGGAGACATAGGGGTTGGGACTAAATAATGAAAATAACAGGTATCCCATGTTAACACATGCAGCGACTGCACTGATGAAGAGCAGTGTCAGACAAATCAAAACCAATGGACCAAAATGATAGTGGATGAATGATTAGGAGAGTTTGAAATGGTGAAAGCAAACAAGGAAAGGAAAGAAAAAGAAAAGGAAGAGAGTCAAGTGAATTTTAAGTCTTTTGGAAGCGTTAAAACTGACATGAATTTAGACAGGACTGAAAGCCCAACGTGATTTTACAGCTAATCAATGGAGGAGATATCTGTGGAAGTAAAATAACACTTGATTTCTTGTGTATATCTTTAAGTCATAAAGAAATATCAGGGGTTGTTTGGTTAGAAAACTAAGTGAACTCTTCTGGTAAAGTTAAATAGGCAATAGAACAAGCATACTTTTCAAGTTTTGAATTTAAATTAAAAGCCAACGTCTATTGGATATGTTCTAAGACTGCAGTGTGGAAATGACATCAAAAATAAAAGCTAAATAAGGAAATCCAGCTTAGCTAAAATCATTTCCCAAAATGGTGAGAATATACTTTAGTTTGCTTAGTGATCATGTTTTCTTAAGTAATTTAGGTTGTATAACATTTTGGTTTCTTGAGGGACATGATTTCAAAACTCAAGGAAATGTTTCCCTTGGTTTAGACACTATTTGTCCAGGTTCTAGAAATGATTTTTTCTTTGGCTTGCAGGGGCTATTGAAGCATATATCATGCAAAGACAGTTTTGTTTCCTTGAACAGGAAAGGAAGTTCATAGCTCCAGGTCAGCCCAAGTTAAAGCTTTTCAGCAAGGGAATAATAAATAAAAATGTAAAAATATCCCAATTTCTTTTCAAATGGTTTCTCAGAAATATTTAAAATGCAGAGATGACTCCAGTCAAATTTTAATGCAAGTGCTCTTCAAAGCAGCCACATTGAATAAAACACAAAAAGGGGTTTTATTGCAACAGTGAAGTTCTCCATTTGGTTTAAATCATGTGCACTTCCTCTTACGGATTTAACAGAGAAAAACTTTTAACTATTTTGTTATACTCTATAATGCATAATGACAGATCTGTCAAGCGACTTAGATTTTCCATGTGGTCAAACACTTCATGCAGATTTTCACTAGAGATTGTCACAGAAATGAATGCAGCATTAAAAGGGAATTCATCTTCAAGACAGTCCTTTGGCAGGTTATAGGTATGTCATAGCTGTTTATGTATTCTATATTCACTGTGGGATCTGAGTATTATATGCATATGTGAAAGGAGAATTAAAGCCTCTTTTGTATACTAATTGCCAGTGTATACACAGGGAAAGAAAGAGGATGAAATATTATTGTTTCACTACAACGAATCATCTTATATGTGAATTTTCACATTCTTTTGATAGTATCAAACATGAAACGATTTATTCAAGATACGAACTGATAATTTGCAACATGAATACATATGTGTTCAGTTTATCACATGATAAGGAAATATAATCCCATTTTTAGATACACATGAATGTTTTAAATGCTAAAATATTAAAAATTAGTCCGGTTTTATAATATCAGAATGTATAATTTACAAGACATGTTATGAAATACAAAAATAATCTAACTTGTCAGACAATTCTTCAAAGAACTGGTATTTAAAAAGTTCAGTCAACACATTGTAACTTATTAAAATAGCAACATATTTCAATAAATATTGATTGCTGGAAGTCAGGAATTGAAATCCCAGTTCAGAATGTCAACATCTATTTGTGCATACACCCAAGCATCAGTTTGCCTTCCTAAATCCTAAATCAAGGCTTCAAAATTGTGTTGAATTTTGTGGTTTTCCTAAATATTACAGGCAAGAGTATTTCTGAGTAAAACCCAACCCCAATGAATTTAATGACATGGTGTGGTATCTCCAGTAGGGCCAAGATTTCAGCTAGACCACTGAGGAGGTTTCTGGATTAAAGGGAGAGGAAAGCACACGAGAAAGAAAAAAAATTCTCACTTTAGGGCCAACTAATAGGTCAGATAACTTAAAACATTGTAAATGTAAAACCTATTTACATCAAGGTAACCAATATTCAGATATTATAAATTTTGCCAAATGTATTTTTAAACTGAGGACTTTAGATTCTAGAACTAAAATGACAAAATCAAAAAAGCAGTAAAGCAGGTGAAACCACATCTAAAATCTATAACAACGATCTGCTGATAAGTCTTTTGATATTTGTGATTTGTCTTTTTATTTCCCCTCACCCTCCTCGGAGTTTTCCTTGATTTTTTTAAAGAATTCAATAGGAGCTCCCACATGACTATGCTCCTCCTTCCTTTATGCAAATATTTAATCTGTACTGAAGAAACAAAACTTGGGGCTAATGAAGTACAGCATTTATAATATTATTTTGTGAGTTGTCAGATAGTTGTGAGAGAGAAAAGAAATCGCTACTGGTATGCAAAGGTAACCTGCATTATCTTCACAAAAAATTCTTCAAGAAATAGCAGAGAGGTATTTGGCAATGATAAATACTCAAAATGCCATGAACTGGTGTACATGAATGGTATGGTAGGCATTCAAACAGAAGAGTTCACTTCACTAATACAGCCAAAAATCAAAAAAGCAAAGCATGCTTTAATAGAATGCATTCATTGTGGCAGAGCTGAATGTTTTACAGTATGCTTCTCTTAAATACCTAGAGGTGGTTCTGGGGATATACCAATGCTCTGTAACAAAGCTTCTGTCTCTCTTCTTTTGCGGTCTAAGTCAGAATCTTCCTGAGCTGGCTCCTTCTTCTGCTGTAGATCAGCCTGAATTAAACAAAAAAAATCCAAAAAATACAGTTTCATTCACATATACTCAGGCTCTTGCAATTAAGCAAGTGGAGAATATTTATAGGAATCATCGTCTAGGAATGCTATGAAATACACTTAATCCACCACTATGCTTAGGCAGCTCATTTATACTGTATTTATTAGTAATATTTTCCCCTGTATGCATGGGAAAACTGATATTTGCAAGGACCTTTGCAAGGATTTTTACAGCACACCGATGGACGTGTTTTGTCTCTTACTTTTCAGATGCAGCTATTTTGTAGAAAAATGGGAAGTCAAAGAGTTTTGCTGATTCCACATAACACCATTTAATATACTGCAAATGCCAATAAGTCAACTGATTCAGCTAAGAAACGTAAGACATTTCAGTAAGAAATGACCCTAACAAAAATCATTTCAGTAGCAAATGACCCTAACAAAAATCATTACTCTGCCTACAAATGGCCCCATTCCTACCCTCTCTGGGATCAAGAAATAACATTCCAGTCAACTTCAGTGACGAAGTTAAAGGCCTCTGCTAGGTCCCAAGTACTTGTTGGAAGGAAAAAATATTTTCTCACACTTCAACATCTAGCAGGAGCAAAGAAAGGAACTAAAATGTCTGAAATAGGATTTGGGCAGGTCTGGGCACCAACAGTCAAAACACAAGGTGACAAGGTCCACAAGACCCCTGCTGCTTAGCTCAGACACCTACATTTACTTGGAGCTCCCACACATTAGCTTCTCTCTCTGACCTACTGGGATCCAGGAGGAGCAACATTTGCATTAGCCAGAATCCCTTGTATTTGGTACATCATTCCCCAATTTAGTAGGGTGGATAGAAAATGCCTGTACCCCAGCCTAGTGGTTAGAGTACTCTTTCCACTTAAAGAAACAGTCCTGCAGCCTTTAGCCCAGGCAGATAAGGGAACTGAACCCATTTTCTGCGTCCTAGTCCAGTGCAGCAACCAGCAAGCTACAAAACAAAACGCAAGTGGTCATGCCTATCATCTTGTCATGTCTTAAATACAGCAAACCCTGCATAGTTCTGGTAGACAATGTCTGGCAATACCTATCTCGATATTCTGGATCATAAAAAAGTTGCTTCTAAATTGGCTAGTCCTATTTAGCTTTCACCACAAAACCAGAGCATAGGGCACAGGGGACTTGCACAGTATTTTAGACAATTGTTGATATTGTTTTGTGCACACAGAAAAACCTTAGAGTTCAGAAGCATCCCCAAGTTCTCCAGTTTAGACATAGGCAAGATGGGAAAAACAGTTTTCTTTACTTCTTTTACAGACAAAGGCGAAATTCAGGTATATCCCTTTGCTCAGTTCTTCCTATGGAGTTGCCTGAAGTATCTCACAGTAAGAAGGGTTTTAGATAACTCCTCTATGACACTGGCTAAGGCTAAGCATCTAACTCAATATTAGACTTCATACTTGGAGGCCAGGCACTCCAAGTTAGGCATCACAGCACACCACAGTTAGGCACTGCAGCCTAATTTGTAAGCTGCATGTCCTTAACTGGATCTGGCTATCAGGGTCAGCGGAAAGTTCCAGCCACCACACGATCTCCACGAGGCATATCATCAGAGGCAGGGGACAAAGGCAAGGACTTAATAGCTTCCTGGAGCCATTGGCTTGGCTCCTTGCTCTCTAATGCATTAACGTGCTAGTAATGACTACTAAAAATGTTCAAGTCCCACTTATAGAGGACTCACCTAGAGGCTCTGGGAGCCTCATTGGGGTATTTGTTAGCAATTGCACAAAAATGCCTCAAATAAAAAAAAAAGATTAGAAAGACAACCACAATTGGAACACTGATTTCTTGGATCACATCACATTTCCACAATAATTCTATGAAATTCATGTACAATATTAAAGTGTCAGTTTAAAAGGAAACCAGTTATTAGTAAAGGATAACAGGTGCTTTAAACTACGATAAGTGTTGACATTTGAAGGAAAAGAAACATAATCACTTAATGCTTCTCTGACTTTACATGAAAATGAATATCCATTCCTTGTCAATTCTCACCTCTATTTCACTAAGTGACTGAATAAAAAGAAGTATAAATCCCTTAATGAAAAACCTAGTGCATATTGCCAAGGACAAATAAACTAATATGTCAATCAAACTTTAACAGAACTGAAAGATGCACCCATGCCAGGAGATGAAAATGCAATTGCAATTATGTTTTACTTTACTGGAGAATAATAATTGTAAATCTGTTACCTTAGCCAGTAATCAAGCTAGTCTTAAGAGTACAAAAATACGTATTTAGATTGTAATGGCTTGAAAAAAATGTGAGCCCTCTTTGTGTCTTCCCCACTCTCCACTCCCTTTCCATTGAAGAAAAGCCCAGGAAAAAGCATTGTGGCAAATCAATTTTTCTTTCCACACGCACATGCCCATCATGTTGTCTAAATTCTTGTCAGTTGACAGCACATTGGATTTAAAAGCAATTCCCTCACCCCAACTTCCTTGACTAAAAATAAGCATTTTGATTTTAAGGTTCGGCTGAGGTGGGTTTAAGGCTCTTGTTCCACATGACAGGTACCTTGGACTACACTATACCGAGATGTCAAAACCTCAGCAAGGCCCCTCTGCAAGCATGAACTATTTCAAAGAGCTTTTGCATATTTACCTCCTTCTTCTTCCTCTCTTCTTCCTTTCGCTTCTTCTCTTCTCTTATCTGGGCCAAACGCTGCTTTTTGCGCTCAAGTTCTGCTTTTAAGTCACTTTTGTCTGACATTTTGACTCTGCTGCAAACAAAATGAGGGAAATCAAGGTGAAAACAGAATTAAACGTTTTCCCTATTTACTGAAAAATGTATTTAATTATACCCAAAAGAGTGCTTCTAAAATTGCTGTAAATATATGCTCATATAAATGCTGGCCCTTGGACTACACTGACATTGTAGAAAGCAGGATATTTGTTGGGCAAGTTTTATTTTAAGAAATTATCCCAGAACATCTCAAAACATGGAATATGTTTCCAAATTACATTTATTAGAAAATCACCTCTCAAACTCATATTTCTCTGCTGTTCAAAATAATGCTTTAAAGCTATTATGAACTGAAGCTAACGCCTTTTGTCTTCCACTGGCTTCAGCAACACTCTGCCAGACCGTAAGGCCCAGATCCACAGACGGGTTTACATTTTAAGTACAAGAATGAGATTCCCCAAAACAGCCCCTAATCTATTAGACGACTAGGAATTTTATGGGCAAAACCAGAAACCTCACAGCTTTTGCTTCTGCACATGCCCGGAACTGTCCTGTCACATTCCACTATACAGCCACACACAACCTGCCAGCTCTGCTTCAGCGTCCTCATTCACATATTCACTCCTCACAGGAGCACGCTCAACAAGCTATGAGCTACTCTCTGTGGGAGTCTCCTCCACCCTCCTGGGCCACTGAACCAAAAAGCCTGCAGGCATAAAAGTACAAAACCAGTAACCTAACAAATCTCGACCTTTCTCCAGCCAAGTGGCACACTTTGAACAGGAAAGTGTAGCCTAGCTCCACCAACAGGCAGTAGCCTTGGGTTCAGATCATCTTTCCAAGAAGTAGATGTGCCTCATACTCCTGATATGTGGTAAGCCCACTCAAATAAGCAAACATGGCACAAGGATTTCTTCTTAGCTACTCAAAGACCCCACCACCACCATCCCCATTTAGTCTTAAACACAGCTCTCCACAGGGAAGTGATAAGAAGCCATGCACACACTTCGTGTTTTGAATCTTTGTCAACCGATGCTGCCGTTTAAGTAAGCCCTTAAAATAAATGCTAAGGAGATACAAAGTCACACCGTACAGAAATAGGGCCAGATCTCTAAAGAACATACAATACCAACCCTTCCTATAGTGTTTAAACCCTACCAGTGTTGCATAAATCCAAAATTGAAATCACATATAATTTATTCAGCCTGTAATATAACAGTTATTATGGGTTGCCATCTAAGTGTATCAGAACAGATTTTCTCATTAGAACTTTCCTTCAAAGATGGTCCTGACTAATACAGACCTTCATGGAAAGAGTTAATCATGCCCTTCCTGTATTACTAATTCACACATCAGTGACCACATCCACCACGGCAGCTCAGAATCAATCAGATCAATGGCAAGGCATGTATGTGCAACAGAAGTCTACTGTTTGCTCAATGCATGGGAAATTTAAATGGCAACTCTCCATTAATACTAACAAGAACTCCATCCAGTTTATTGTCTGTGTGGATTGAGAGTAAATCTACATGCTAAAAATGATATGACACTTCTACCCATCATAAATTCCTTTGCAGTCGTAAGCTTTCCTCCCCTCAAAATGGAAAAAGCATAATTAGTCCATGATATGGAGGATACTGCCAACAAAATGTCACCTGCATGTGAAACGCAACTCTGGCCCTAAATGCTTTGTTGTCTTGGCAAGCATTTTCCTTTAACGAAAGAAAAGAACAAAACGTAGAAACAAAGAGGAAAACATTCAGTGAAAATTAGAGGCATAGGGGCAGTGTGAGGGATGCCAGAAGGATCAGTGCAGATGTTTCTGCGTGTAGACCACATCACAGATGTTAATTCTCCTCACTTAAAATACCCAGCTTAAGTTCACCAGTAAGAATTTCAGAGCTGTCACAGGTTTGGCAGCTGTACTTTGGCAGAGCAGCCAGCTCTGGCAAGGCACCCTTCAGGTCCTTCAAGGCCCGGGGACTGCTGGCTCATTTACAACAACTCATAGTAAATAGTATAGCTAGCAGGAGCATCACATTGTCTAACAAACTGGACCACTGAGTGCGCTAGGCATATGCAGATGACCGTAACTTTTTATTCCTCTATCACTCTGATCCTGACGACGATAAATATTTTAGCCATTGTTTTCAATTTGAGAAAGAGAAATCAAAACTGTCAGAAAACTTGCATTTGATATTAATAAATCTAAGCACTAGCACCTTAAGCAACATTAATCTGTGTGATCAATTGAAATTAATTTTTTTAAGTAGGAAATGCCTGGAGAAGAATGTTAGCTTTTTAATGACAGTATAGGCAATATTTTGCCTACCAAACTGTGCAGGATTTGTGAGTCTCTCTCAGATATGGCTGAAATCCTGCTTGAAGTAATTTTCCTAATCTGTTGCCCCATTTGAATTCTGATTATGGAGTTACCCCTTAGAGCCCTTTGGATTAGATAAGAGTTTTCGCATCCTTTTAGTTCTGCAGTTTGGCAACAGAGCGTGAGATCCTGTTTCTATGCAGAAAATATGCAAATGTATTTTAAGGCTCATGACAGAAACCCTGAGGGGTTGGCTTCCCTTTCAAGCTGCTTGTCAGATATCAACAAATAGCTTCCTAAAAATTGGTTCCCTTAATGTCGGGGAAACTTACTAGCTTTTTCACCAATTTGAGCATCAACTATTTAGTCCTTAGCCCCTTCTTTACAAAGCTCCAGTCAAGGTGATTATGTTCTATTATAACTCTGTCCTATTTTTAACAAAACAGATCTTATATACAATAAAGATGACATATTAAATTTCATCTGAAGAACGTTGCTGTTTTGAATTACACAGACAGAAAATCACCTCAAGTCACTTTCTTCCTGCATATATTACAGTAATTCCTTAGCCCCCTAAACAGCTATCAACCTTCCAATGAGCTGCAAATTTGCTATGTATGATTTTAGAACAAACTGAACACTGAGAATATGTAACCACCTTTCTCAGATGTCAGCAAGTCAGCAGACAGCAGTGAGGCAGTGCGCTGATTTATTCAGCACTGTACTTGGCATTAACCATGGAGTTAACATGCTGTATTCATTCCTGGGAACAAATTTCTAATAATCACTATTTTGTGTGCCAAATTACATGCCACAGGAAGGGAGATCGCGGCAAACAATAAAAAAGATTTACTGGTAAAATTCTCTGTGGTGCACAGTGACAGCGCAAGGCCTATGATAACCTAACCTTCCACACATTGGTCAGAGGGAAAGGGTAAGGAGCACAGTTTGCACAGAAGCAATGAAATTGCCCACCTGGAAGAAGGAATGCATATGGCCTAGCACACTGAACAACGTATAAAATATCGAAATAGTTCAATGAAATTGCCCACCTGGAAGAAGGAATGCATGTGACCTAGCACACTGAACAACGTATAAAATATCGAAATAGTTCTCCTAGCAGGGCAGCAGCCTGTGACTCTCCTCTTCCAGGTAAGATGTGTAATCTTAAGATAAAATTTTGTTTCATTTGGCCCACTTTACTGCCAAGTGACGCAGTTTTAAAAGGGGAGTCCTCCCATTCCAGAACAGCTTTCAGCCCACGTGCTAAGAGAAAGGTTCTTGAGCTGTAACAGGACACGTGGCTGTGAGCTACCTTGCCCAGAGGAGAACGTTTGCCTGCACCTCCCATACGCTGTGGGAATTCTTCTTTCTTAGAGCTCCTGCATAAAGGAGTCTGCTCCTGCTGGCGTGATTTTTAATGAAACTGACTGCTGCATTTCAAGGAGATGTCACTTTTCCCTGTATGCATTAAACATGCCCCAGAGTCCTCTCTCAGACTTAGAAACACAGCCAATTCCACTTAATCAGGAAAGGGCAGGCCATCAGACCTGTCAGGCTGACAGCCACCGGGGCATGTGCAAAAGGAGAGCCAAGGCTTTTGAAGGCTGCATTCACCAGCTTGGTCATCTACTGGACTCATCTCACTAAATCTGGCTAGTCACAATGAAGATGCAGAGGCGTCCACTACTGCCAGTGCAGGACTAACCAATACAGTCTGGCTAGCCTAGGATGCGATTCTTCGTCTCCTAAAGCAGATATCCAAATAAGAGCTAGATTAACTGTGCCTCAGAATCACCAGTTTTTCTCCAATGATGATAGTGTGAGCCCTGAGTGATTAGTTAAACTCTAGAAATCTTCATTGTAAATATCTAAAACTGGGTGAGATGAATCCTGCCCCTAATATCCTCCCAGCAGGTTCTTTTTCCTGGCAGTGTGTGAAATAGATCTTTGGAAGGCCATTTATATTATTTTAAAAATAGTAACAGTGTTTGTGCAAACTTCTCTGCTGTACAAAACATACACAGAACTACTCCACTAACGTTATCATAGAGGTAGTATCATCTCATGATCATTTTTTTAGTGGCAGCAGTAAAGCACGTAAGATACAAACAACAGTGTTTAGCCTCAGTTTGACTAAAAGCCATGCAAGACCATTTATGAGTCAATAAAGACTTACTACCCTTTTATAATAACTTACAGGATATTAATATTTAATCAATATTAAATTATTTGAGTATGCATTTTACAAACCACTTGTATGAGCATTTAACAGCAAGAACAACTACGGCATGTAAAGAGGTTTACTACAATTAAAGCCTGAAAATCACAGAACTAATTGTTACTTTCAAGAGTAATAAAGCCACAAAGTTACAGAAGTATAGCAGCAGCATATTTACACAGACTGGACTAAATATAAGAATCAATAAGCACAAAGTGCCCAATGTCTAATGAAAAAGTAACAAAAAACAGTCCGAGAAAATGATGGCAGTGCAAATTTCTATAAGCAGAAAAACAAAAAAGATACAGCATCTCCCTCCTTTAAAAGCCAGTACTTGATTTCTCCTAGAATGGCATCCAGCCAGTGTGACATCATTGAGTTCGTCTGAAAAGAAATATAAGTATATTCAAAGTTAGTAGGAGATACGAAATTCTACAGATTTTATCACTTTTTAGTGTTCTGGCGATTTTTACATGCTGTTCTTCTAACAACACGTAGTACAGTAAAACTATAGTTACCGTTTCACAAGCCTCAAAATCTTTTTTTGCATGAGTTCCTATGTTGTCCTCTTTGTAGTTATCTCTGCTGTGATTAGCAAAAGGTTCATCAAATAGTATTACACATGGCATTAATCAGTAGGTATAATTAATTATAAGTAATACATTTTTCTCCGATAAATAGGCAAGATCTAATACTTGTCTAGTAACCAGTTATTCTTGAGTCCAAGACTGCAAAACAGTCTTTCAGTTTGAAAGGTAAATCGATAATTCCTGGTTTTAAAAAATAGCTTTATAGAGTGGGAGTACCATTACTATTGAAACTATTATATATTGAGTTTTCTGCTGGAAGAAATGATTCGTGTCTATTATAGACCATATTTGTCTCTATTTTGCATAAACTAACGCATTTCCCATAGCTAGGAATATTATCCGTTTTTACAACAGAAAACATTCCTGTGAGACCTAAGACTCTCACAAGTGGAAAATGTGCATGCAAAGCATGAAACTGTACAAAGTAGATACAAATCTTTGGTGAGCAGGAAACTAGAGAGCGCTGTTACCCTAGCATAAATGCATTCTAATCCATGGTATTCATTTGAAAATAATGTATGAAACACAGTCCAAACGGGTGAGAGGAGCTAAACTTATCTCCTGGCAAGAGGGGCTAAACTTATCTCCTTGACAGCAACTTTTAAGTAAACATATGAGAACCTATTTGCATCATGTAACTTAATTTACACTCAACTTTAGTAGAGTAACTTAAATTCCTATGTTAAATAGGCATATTACTGTATACAAGATCAAAATAATGGTCAACTATTTGCAGTTGCAAAAACTTAGCATTTGCTGTATTTTATGGAATCTCCTGTGTGATGAATTCAGGGAAACACAAAGTAAAACTGGTGAGACTAAAAATTGTTTTTATATAACCTTTAGGCAAAACAGACAGACTTTTGGCACCACTTCCATGTAGTTATCTAAAAAAAAAAACATTTGTTAAGTGTTAGATTTCAGGGAATGTCCCATTTTTATTCTTCATTCTCTGCATAGTTCCCGCAGGTGGGCAAAGGTCTTGTACTTTGTTCTACAAAGCTTTACAAATCACAGCACCCAGAGATTTGGTACTGTGCTTCCTCCTGGTTGCTATGCAACAGGTCAGTGCATCTCTAGCCTGTTTATTTTGAGGCTGACAGGTTATAAGATATATACTCACAGCTGCTCAATTATACTTCCCTTGTACTCTACTACCACTTTATCTTTTCACTCTTGTTCTTCCATAATGGTACTTCTATAAATGAACTCAGGGCAGAATTATGAGATCCTTACAAAGCAGCATATAAGCAAAGCTCTAATATTGCCCATTCTTCCAGCACCAGGCTTACTGGCAATGAAGCATCACCTGCTCATCAGCCCATTCTTTCATGCCCCCTTTACCCTCCTAAATTTACCATGACCCTTTCAACTCGAACAAGCACAGTTCCATGAAAGAGTCATCAAGGTCGAAGAGAACAAGCTGCGGGCAACAACCAGATGGAGATAAAGCAAGAAACACATGACATTCCAGCTTGGATTATAATAACTGTAAGTAAATTACATATTAACAGGACACTATAGCAAAGCTGCCGCATGTTTCCCACCAAATATCCTCCTTTCCTATCGATTTCCTTTGTAACTGACTGAATGTACCACCTCAAAGAAAAACAGATTGTAAAGTAGGTCTTTTGAAGTGTCTTGGATATCTCCTAAATAAACACTAATGAGCACAGTGATAACTGCACAGTGATCTCAGATGTGGTGCTGTGAAATTATCCTCAGTGACACAAGCAATACTGGTCTGCACCTCCTCAGGATTTGATCCAGCAATAGTGCCCTAGTTACGTACAGCTGATGTTTTTAACAAAACAAGTGATCTGATCAACCGCGTGCCTGACAGTATTTTGATCTTGTGGAATGTAAGATTTCACTGCGTCCTTTGTCAGCCTCCTCTCTGTCAGCTTTTGTTTCTCTGTTACCTTTTACTGTTTGGCTGCAGTAAAATGTAGGGCTCCATATGTGGCTGTGGATATGACTGAAAATGGACTTAACCATGATCCTGAACCTTTGTGACTCCATATTT
Organism: Struthio camelus; assembly: GCF_040807025.1. Classification (NCBI taxonomy): domain Eukaryota; kingdom Metazoa; phylum Chordata; class Aves; order Struthioniformes; family Struthionidae; genus Struthio; species Struthio camelus. Next base: position 28,856,753 of record NC_090943.1, on the reverse strand, counting down.
ATGGGTCTTATTAGATGCCCTATAACATCATCTCTAAATTTCCCACGTTGCTTCAGAGCAAGTGACACAGCAGTATACGGCCAGCAATCTGATGCTTAAAGCCGTCTACCTAAACACGAGAAATGCATGTCCCAGTCTCTGCTTCCTAACTTAACCCAGTTATAAATATTGCCAGGCAAACAGATATCAAAGAACAAGGTATGCTGCTGACATACAGGTTTTACTGGAAGACTTACCCAGATATCAGTTCTTTCTAAAAAATATGCTTTGCTTTGCAGCTGGGGTTTGTGATATGCTAGTATGACTACAAAAATATAGGCTAAAACTACTACACACCAATTCAACACCTGTGAAATCAACATGCCTAAAAATCGAGAAAGCAGCAAATAGCTCTAGCTGTGAGAAATATGCAGAATATCTGGTACGAGCTCTTAAAATTTTCAGGGAAGCAATGTAGAGGATACATCGCTACCATTCTCTTTGTCCTTTCCAGAGCTTCTTTGACTGTAGTGACAAAGCAATGCGAATGACCTGAGCTATGATTTAGCCAATCATTCCTCTTCATTCATAAAAACAGAAAAAGATGTGTTAAGATAAAAACGCAAGATGATAAGTGCTGATGTCCAACAGCTATAAAGGGAAGTATAAAGAGCTGCAAAGAATGCGAACATGAGAGAAGAACGAGAACCAAGCCCACGATGTCTACACTGGGAAGATTCGCAACCATTCTTTGAGCTCCTTGTCCACAAGGAAGACTTAAATCTGTTGCAGATTCAGATCTAAAGACAACCAGTGACCTTTATCCGATATTTGACCCAGCAGAATACACTATGTGATATCAAGAGAGAGTAATATTCCTATGTGACATTCCTCATGATCACAGTGCCTAAAAGACCCAGCCAAGCTGAAGGCTGTACTGTGTTCAGTGCTGCAGAGACAAATAGTAAGGGACTGTTCCAGCCTTGAGGAACTTTTAATTCAAACAGCATAGAGAGAGAAATGAGGATTTACTCCAGTTTTTCCTAGGAAGAATTAGGGCAAATTAAGGCAAAGGGGTTAACGTCCCTCAGGGCCTGGTTAATGCAATGCCCAGCAAGGCCGTTTAAAGGCATCTCATCCTATAAAGATCCCCTCTTCACTCAGGCTTCTTACAGACATCCTGGAATGAAAAGCCATTGTGCTGAACAAGGTAAGCCTACAGTATGAAACCAGTTTTATACTCCACTTCTCCCTGGGAGTTTGGTACCTTATTCAGCCCTCCCAGAAGATGTTTACCTCCATTAAGAGTCACAGTCCACAAACCTTTCCTGAGAGTAGTCCAAAGCCTTTTCTTTCAAAAGAGTGAAGCAGGTCACCTCTTTCTTTTAGAAAACATTGACCAGAGAAAGAGTCTCCTAACCTCTTCTGTTTATCTTCTCCGTGATTAGAGTACTTCATCTAAAGAGGGGAAACTTTTTTTTTCTTTTTATTTTCTTGAGAGGACTGAAACCCATATCCCTGTGGTTGCTGTAGGCTAATGGATGGGAAAGACTAGAGGAATGGAGAGCGCATTCTTAACCACTGAAGCTACTTTCTATTAATTCCTTTTCTGCAAAGATTCATTGGACCAGAAGAAGCAGATGCAAGAAAGCAAACATTATTCCCTAACTGAGGCCCCTGGGTTCTGGTCTTTGTTTCAGGGTTGGTTTATATTATACCCAATGACTGGTGAATTTAAAATACAATGCTGTGTTTAGTGTCTGGAGCCTAGGACTGTGCCTTGTTGCTGCGTTCTTGAACTCTTGACTCCAAAGAGTCATTTCTCCTTTTCCCACATAGATTTAAGTGGAGCAGTATAAGTAGAAAAGACTGGGAAGGTGCTTACTGCAGTGTAACTATAACTTGATGATTAGGGCTCAGATGTAGGCAAAAGTCTCTTTAAGCAAAGGTAAAAATAACCTGAGACTCCTTTACCTTAGGTGAGTCCCCTTAGAACCAAGGTATACTAAAAGAGGGAGCACATGCCATCAACTACCTGTGTGCTCTACATGGAGCACACTTTCACAGATGGGCTTATGAAATGCAAACTAGATCAAGCAGCTTATGAGAGACGGGCAGCAGACACCCAGTTTGTAGGGTCTGGGGGTTTGAATATAAGAACATATTCAGAAGCAGAAGTCTAAGCGGAAAAAGAAGGTTTTTACAAATTTCAGGTGTTTCGAGAGTTAGGTGACAGCCAAGTAGAGACTTTGAGAACTGTAATCTGGGATTTTGTGTCTACACCATTTTGTCAATCTAGAGTTAACCAAGTTGCCCAGGCACCATAACAACTTCAAGTTTGGGGAATCCAGGTGCACTTCCCTGATTCAAGATGTGGGAATGCTCTGCACCTGAATCACAGCTTCCTGCCAGGGTGAGGCTGTCTGTGCGTGAACTCTTCTTCTCTACATGCCTAGGTACCTCTCCAGTGCCATCGTATCTACAGTCAAGACACCTGGCAAAGGGGCTGACTGAGAGCAGAAGCAAACAAGTCCCTGCATCTGAATGGTGGGGAATTAGGGCACTGGGGCACATGGCAGGACTCTCCCAGAAGGAGGCCTAGATGCCTCCACGATTCCAGCCTGGGAAACCAGTGAGACGTCACCAGCTCTCTTCAAAGGAGGAACCTGGTCAACCTTGCTGCGATAGGACATTTTGGGAAAAATCAATCAATCAATCAATCAACTTTATTTTAGGGAGTTCTGAAAATATGGGACTACCAGTGGTCCACAAGGCAATCACAAATGGTCCATGTCTGTCCCCAGCCATATTAAACAGTAAAATGTATAGTCTTATTGGCTCTCAGAGAAAGTTTTGAGGGTTAGGAGAGGTACATGGTTTAAAAACTCTGGAAACCATTGCAATACCACATGAGAGAACCCTGGATGAATAATACAGTTACCCCTTTAAACAAAAATGTACGTTATGCGATATGAGAAGACACAGCAGTCTTGCTGTTTTATAGATACTTCCTATATTTCTTATTTTAAGGAAAATAATAAAAAAATGGGAGGCCACTGACTTTAATTATGGTTGTGCCCAATTCTTCACTAATATTAGTGTGAGATCAGAAACTTTCTTGGGAAAATCTCTAATTAAAAGTCTACTAAATCAACACTTAGGAGAGATGGTCTTCAAAGTCAATACAAATATTGACTAATACTAACATTCTATTATTTTGCTTGAAAAGACTTGTATGTCAATGCAGCTGTCTGAAGTTTTGCACTTCCCAGTCCCCACGTTTATTGATATAAATACACAAGAGAAAACCACATATGTTATGTGCATAAAAGAAAGGCTGCTGTAAAACGTACGCAACACATTAGCTGCAACACGTCTTACTTGTTTCAGTCTTAGTTCCTTTCAGAGAATACAATTTACTGACATCTGTTTAATTCTATGCTTTAAAGATGAGAAAAAACTAAAGGGCTATAATTTGTAACTACCAGACAAAAATAGTACTGAATTTGCAGAGGGTGTTTTTAATATATTTGAAGAGACCCATAAAGGCTAAAAAACTAGGCTTTCCTCTGTTTTCTTGCTATTAATCAACTTTCTGTGAAAAAGAAAATCTTGTGGGAAATAATGGGACAGTTTTCCCACGGGCTCTTTCAGTACAAACAGAGAATGGCATCACTGTTTTTTGTCTTCAGTACAATACCCTCCTATCCCATCAACACAATTTTTTTGTATTATTATTACTGCTATGGAGATAGTGAAAGGCAGGAATACCACATTCACAGGCTTTGCCAAGTGCCGCCGATTACGTACATGAATAGCTAACTGCACACTAGGGGGTATGATTTGGGTCAGATTTCTTATTTCTTTCCAAAAGAATATAGATTTTTTTAGCCATTCATTCTTTAATGCACCACACAGCTTGCACACATACATATACATAACTTGAACTATCTTTTTTGGAGGGGGGCTCCAGAAGTATTTTGTATGTCTATGCAATGAAGACAGGCAGAAGTTGATAATCTGTAACAAACTGCTATGAATGCATACCAAAGCTCTATGAGTACTCTGAGCTAACCAAAAAAAAAAGTAAAAAGAAAAACAAATTTATTTAGGGGCAAACTGTGATCTGAAATCCATTAGGATTATGATACAAAATCCTTTCTGGTTGAACAACTGCTCAATATATTACTAGAAACTAACTCACCAAAATTACCCAATGTCATACAACTTTGAATAGTGTGATAAAATGGTGATTCTTTTATGTCACTTAAAGAGAATATAAACATGTATTATGAGGCAAGTCACATGAGTTTAAATAATCTCCTAACTGTGTTTGGTTAGCACCAAGGAAAACCTTTTTGGTGTTCATTGAGTGGGAACAGTCTTTAAATCAGTACAGACAGGTTCAAATACAAGGCATCATGTTAGACAGCAGTCTGGTTTTTTTTTCCCTTGTGACTCTGCTTCATTAAATATTCTAATTTCTAAAAATATACAACAGCAATCATTTGAAATGTCTTTGCCCCAATTACCAAGTGACCCGGTAACTACTCCAACCCTACTAGTGGTGGCCTAATATGCAAAACGGGAATCAGGGACTTGCCTTGAGTAGTATGGCTTTAATATCACTGTCTACACACTTTAAAAGCTAAGATCTGTGTTAATGGATACAGAGTACAATTTAAAGCAAAAGAGATCCACATTTTTCCTATATGTGGTCTGCGACCTATCAGTGATTAACTTCTAATACTAACTTAGCATAGTTTGGGGGAAACCTTTTTCTGTCAAATTCAATCTGAAAATATTAAAACCAAGCATTACAAAAGACTTGGGAGATAGGCAGATTAAAAGATAGATAAATAGATAAATAATGTACCTCCAGTCTACATGTTTATTTTTAATCATATTAAGCAGCTTTGTATCACTTCACTATTATTACTCCTCATTATCATAACTCCCCAGTTCTCTGAACTTCAAAAACAAAACACATCATGTCTTTCTACTGGGTTGAAGTGAAAATGAATAACTGAGGAGCAGGATTTGGAATCATTTGTACCACACCTTGGAAGGAGGTAGAGAAGAACTAAGGACTCAAAATCAGCTCTATCCCAGGGAGATGCGACAAAAGGTAAGAGATGAGAAGTGACACTAGATTAGTACTGAGGGAGAAACAAAGTAGGATAAGCCTCAAAGAGCAACAGAGAAAAAAGAAAAGAAATGAAAGGAGGAGAAGATATCACTGGAAACAAAAAGCCACATCTTTAAAAGATTCTCTGTGTAACAGTCTTCTGGTGAGTGGCAATAAATGAACATGCTTCCTCTGCTGAATTACTCATTAATTATTCTAGGGCCAGACAGAGACAGTCCCCCAGCACCTGGGGAGGATACAGCATACAACCATACAGGTCCATAAGGGCTTCAGGGAGGTTTTGCACCTCAGGACGACATAGCCTAGTCTATCCAGGCCAGGCAAGGCGATCTGCAGGCATGGGCGCAGTATCAGGTATGAAAATAGGAGAACACAAACTTTTACTTTAACTGCCAAGAATCACATGAGTCATCTGAGCAGTGATTGTTCATCAGGCAACACAACCACATGCATACACACAAAGCACAGGACCTTATCCAAAGTCCATTAAGTCAATGGAAAGACTCCTGTTGACTTCAACAGAGTGTGGAGATGTTTCACGGCTTTCAAACAATAGCTGGTTCCTGACATCGCTCTAGAGACCAGATTTACCCCTGGAGAAGTCACAGAGAAATGCCTCTTACTCTCAGGAACAACAGGACTGAATCCTCTGCCCTTAATCCCTGCAGAAACTTCAACATGACACTACAGCGTGCTACCCACAGAACATTTCCAGAAACGCCATTCCTGCGTCACACCTTCTGTTGCTGCAGTGTACTCTAGCGCACTCACCAAAACAATTTTCCCTCAAAAGAGAAAACAAATGTCTTGAAGAATTCTATAGCCACACCGCATGTAGATTTTGAGAGACAAAACATTTTGTCCCTTTACCTGTTCCTGTGACAACTGGGACTATCAAAGGTCTCAATACATGGTCACTAAGGGAGAGTAAAGGAGCAGATGGAGGATTTAGAAGGATTCCACAGGAAACAGTTGCCCGTCTGCTTACATTCGGTATTTTTAGCAGTTGTGGTGTGAAGAAAATAACATGACCTCTGCTGGCAAACAATGCAGATGAGGCAGACGGTCACCCAAGCCATTAGACTGGGTTAGGTCACTTGCAGAGATGATCTAGATCACCTAGTCATCTGGGTCCACTCAAATGTGTTGCCAAATGTAAGATTTTATGCACAGGAAGAGGCCATACGTGCAGGTTATGGCTTGCATCATGTGGGGCAATGATTCTGAGGAATTCTTAGATGTGCTGAAGAGCACTTTTCACGGCAAACAGCTTTAAGCTCAGAGGAAGTGGGACATCATAGTTCTCACTGATGATCAGAGGTGTCTTGCCTCTGTAAAATCTAGTGACTCTCACATCAGTCCGCTTCACGGCTTCCCGCCCACCTTCTTGGAAGTAGCCATTTCTCAGAAAAGTTGGCAAAACGATGCCATCTCAAATGCATAGGATTAGTATTGGGGGAGCAAGCTTATGTATACTGCCTCATTTTGAGTGCTTACAGATGGCCAACAAACAACAGCCCCCAAAGTAATGTTTGATGAAAAAGAGGTAGGACAGCTTTAGATGTAATTACTGAGTAGCAAAAAGGACATACTGTGTCTATCTGAGGCTTAATCTGAGCCAGTGTTGCACTGAGGCTGCCATCTCAGCTCTTCAGGCACTGTTTTTTCAGATTGTTCAGATTTTCTGTTTTTTTAAACAATGTCATTTCTGCATTACCATTTCTACCTGCTTACATAGGTCAGCAGACTAGAAGAGCATATGATTCCTCCAGTGGAAAGCAAACTCCCTTGTGGACACATAAATGGGTATTCTTGTGGACACATAAATGTGTATTCACCTGTATAACTTGTGTTGCTCAGATTAACTAAAATAAGCTATACTGGCAAAAGCACAGTTTTACTAATATGAGATGCATCTGTACTATGGGCACTTTGCCAGCACACTCCATCAGTATCCCTGATGGAAGATGTCCCTTTTATACATACAAACGAAGTCTATGGTCATCAGAGTTTATTTTGTTTATGGTTTTCTAAATTAAAATTTGAAAATATCATGTCAGTACTGCACTAAAGCCATAATCTGGCTGTGGCTGTAGAAAGCCTGAGACCATGCCCATTCATCTCAGTGCTAGGTATTTCAGTGTTAGCTCCCTGTAACTTCCCTGAAAATTAAAGCACATGGGTAGGACAGGGAGAATCTTATTGTTAAGATCCCACCAGCATCTCCAAGTAGTAGCTCATTTTGGCACGAGGCACGAGTGACTCCAAAAGATTCCTAATTACTATTTCTGGTTTTAGTCAAACCAAACCAAAGGAGTGCAGTAGGGTACTTGAGGCTTAGCACTAGTTAATAAGCCTGAGTAGTCCCAGAGAGAGAGCCTGAATGTATTTAAACCTCCTGAGAGGAAGTCAAGTTTGAGGAGCTCAAAGATCCTGCATAATTACTTGATTAGCATAAGTTGGTGAAGCTTTGAAAAACAGCATTTTCTTTCTATTCCCTGATTCTTTTCTATCTCACTCCTTTATCTTTTTCACTCCTAGCCCTCTTCCCCTTCATTGTCAAGTATACTGCAAAGGTGAGACCTGCTACCACAAGAGGTTGTGTCCAGCTCTAGCATTTCCTCTCTATTTTCTTGCGGATTGGAAAACTGACGGCAGTAAGGAATGATTCTGGAAACCTGTCTTACTAAAGAAAAGGAAAACAACTTAAGAGACTCGATCTATTAATTTATTTGAAACCAAAGTAGATAAGTTCTTGGAGCAACGTTTACCGCTACCTAAGCTAATGAGAGTTGTTAATTCAAGGCTTCAATCTATGAGGGAAGACATAACAGGATCCAGTGCCAGGAACCTGAAGCTGGAAAAAAACAAACTGGAAAATAAGCAAATGCATTTCAGTGGTGAAGAAATTAGCCACTGAAAGGCATCACAAAGGGGTGCAGTGCGCTGCCCTCTCTTCTACAGAAAGAGCTGGAAGCTCAGCTTCTTAATTTAAGATCTGCAAGATAGAAAAGAGTATATGCCTGAATTATCCTTTGAGTACACAGATTTCCAAACTGAATAAACACTGCATGTTTTGGGCGTGGTTCTACTGCTGCTGCTTTTAAGAAGATTCTTAAAGTGCAGACAAGAAGGCACTGCAGTTAATGCATTTTAGGGTAGATCAATCTGAGGCAGAGGTGGTTAGAGCTAATAGAAATATAGCTAATTCAGATCTGAACAATCCATTGCACCTTCACATATCTCGCATAATGTAAGGCCCTCAGAAGTCTTTCAAATATCAAGGAAGAGCATAGCAAGTCGCAATCCTCAGAATAGTCTATGTAGATAGAAGATGCAGTGGCAAGGGCAATATGATCTGTATTTTCATGGACTACAGATTGTCGTTTTCAGGAAAATACCATGGAACAGAGGATGATTATGAGATTGAGCACTCCCAAGGGAACAGACCTAGGTGCTGTCTCAAGGCAGTGAATAATTATGTTCATGCTGAGGAAAATCAGTCTTGCTGAGAAACACTACACAGAAATTCTAGAAAGAATGTTATCCACCCTCACGAAGTGTGGGGATTGCTACTAGAGATGGCCTCCAAAACGGAAAGAAAGTAAAAAAAAAGGAACTTAAGAGAACCAGAAAGGGAAATATATGCCTCCTTCCCATAAACTTAACAAGAACAAATGAGGCACTTTAACCAAGCACACTGGTAGTAACAGCAGTGTTACAGCAGTCCAAGCAGACACTTGGATAAGACCATCTCTCAGGAGAGAGGTGCACAACCCTAGACTTGGATTTCCATTCTGAAACAGATATTTTGCAGCATTGCACTTCAGAATATTAGAATGATTTCAGGGGCAGTTTAATGTCCTCATGCAGAAGCGAAAAGCTGACAAAGCCCTATATGTCAGGATGAATTACCAGGTGCAGGTGGCAAAGGTATGTGCCAACTTCATGTCAGGTCTTTCCATTTCATCCCCACCATAATAGGAGGGTACATTGCTTTGTCTGTTTAGAAGCCTTATATGTATTTATGGCTGAATTTTGTGTTTTCTGTCGATGCTAATAGTGATAGAAAACCATATTTTGCTACGGACAGTAAAACAGGAGCTTTATCTGGGAAATTTCTAGGGGCTTTATGCTATATGCTGACCCAGGCAAATTCCTAGAGGGATGCAACTGTAATAACATCCCGTTGAAAATGTATTTCAATTGACTACTAGGGGGAAAAGGCCTCTCATTCATTCCACCCTTCTCTCACCCTTTTCACCCTTTTGAGGAATTACTTTTGGAATTGGCAAAGGCCAAATTCTCCATCTGTCTGCTGTCTTTGTGGACTTAAGAAAACCTGCTGTTGCTTTTTTGCACTGAAAAAAAAAAAAAAAAAAAAAAGCATGGGAAACTTTTTCCCCCCTCCGCTTTTGCTTTAACCTGCTCAGCGCCGAGGCAGGAGCCCGGCAGCCCGCAGCAGCCCCGCGGGGAGGCGCAAGGACCCCGCCGGCCGGGGGAGGCCCCGGCACTCCCGCAGGTGTCGCTGAGGCCGGAGGGGTTCAGCGCAGCCCCCCCGCCCCAGTCCCTCACCCGAAATGGGTGGGAAAGCCCCCGTTAGGTCATCCAGCCCATCGGCGGGCCAGGACAGGCCGGCTCCCCCGGCGGGCCCGCTCACCCCCCGGCCCGGCGGCTCAGCCCTCGGCTCGCTGCGAGGCGGCGGCACCGCCAGACCTCGCCGGCAGCTGCCCAGGCGGCCGCGGCCGCGGGGCCGCCGCGCACCCCGCGGAGCCGGGGCCGGGGCCGGGGCCTCCCCCCGGCCCGGCTGCGGCTGGCGCCGGGCACCGCCGCGGAGCCACCGCCGCCGCACGGCCACGTCCCCGGCCCGGCTCCCGCCGCCCCGCGGGCGCCTCCGCGGCCAGGGCGCAGCCTTACCTCCGCCGGCGCCCCGCAGCCCGGGGGAAGGACGCCCGAGAGCCCAAAAGGCTGCTGCTCCCGCCGCCGCGGCGGTGCGTGGTGCCGCAGGACCGCCGCCGCCGGCTGAATGTGCTGTCTCACGCTGGACAGGCTCCTCCCGAGAGCTGCCGCCTTCCTCCTCCTCCTCCTCCTCCGCCAGGCCCCCAGCAGCGACACCCCCCGCCGTCGCCGTCGCCGTGCTGTGCTGCAGCCCAGCGCCCGGCCGCGGCCGGGCGGCGAGGGCTCCGGCCGCCGCGGGGCAGGTGTCCGCCCGCCCCCCCACGGCCAGCGCCGGCCCCGCCGCGGAGAGCGGCCCTGGGCGGGGGGCTGCGCCCCCGCCGCGGCTCTCTGCCCCCTCGGGACCAGCGCCCCTCCGAAATGGGCGCCGCCCGCTGCTCGGAGGCCCCCTCGCTGTCACCCCCACAGCAGCCTGGCCATCCCCCCCACCCCAACAGCCTGGCCATTCCCCCCCCAGCAGCCAGTCCATCCCCCCCACCCCAACAGCCTGGCCATCCCCCCCTAACAGCCAGTTCATCCCACCCCAACAGCCTGGCCATCCCCCCCTAACAGCCAGTTCATCCCACCCCAACAGCCATGGCCATCCCCTCCACCCCAACAGGCAGTCCATTCCCACCCACCACAGCAGCCTGGCCATCCCCCCCCCCCCCACACACAACAGCCAGGCCATCCTCCCCACAATGGACTGGCCATCCCCCCACAACAGCCTGCCCATTACACCTACAGCAGTCGAGCCCTCGTGACCACAACAGCCTAACCATCATGACCGCAGAGGTTTAGTCATCACCCCCACAGCAGCCTAGCCATCACAGCCGCACAAGCCTAGCCATGATCCCCACAGCAATCTAGCCGTTACCCTTACGGCCGCCTAGCCCGGTGCCTTGAGGGTGCCGGGCTCCCACTGGGGCCCTGTCCCACCAGGGAAGAGCTCCAGAGCAGGGGACGATACCTGACCGCTCACGGGTAGACTCGCCAAGGCTGCCGAAGGTGGGGGTTTTGGTCCAGTCCCGGTTCTTCAAACCACTCCTGTGGGGACAGAAGCCAGAAGGGAGGCCTGGCTCCCTGCACCCGCACAAGTCCATCTCCTGGGGGAAAGCAGCAAAGTGGGGCTGTTGGAGGTAGCCCACGTCTCCTGTAGGTCACATCCATCCCTGGTGCAGATAACTCAGCTTCCCTCTCCCTCTTTTTACATGCACGTGCACTGCCTCCATTCAAAAGGAAAACACAAGCCCTTTGGTAACATCATTTGTTCTTTAAACACTTGAAATCCTGGGCATATGACCCACTGCTCTCCAGGCCTTTGGTCAGAGAGAACAGGAAAGGTATAATTTTGAAATGTGTCCTTGGAGCCACATTTACTTTATTTTTGTGGGAAACACTAAATCCAGCCATTGTCATTACAGTTCCAGAGCCTGTCCTTATAGGAGCGTGGTATATCCAGACCACTGAAAAGCCATCAAGGATTCACATCACATCCTGTTCCTGTCAGACCCAGCTGGACCGCATCTGGCCAGAGGGCAAAGAACTGATAATGAACAATGGCATCCATTGCTGGTCAGGACTCCACGATGAAATAATGGTTCCTCAATTTACCTGGAGTTGAAGCAGTGACAATTCATATCATGCTTTCCCATAAGATTCCTTAAAGAGCAACATCGTATGCTTGTGCAAGCTGGTGTGGTGTGTGTGGAAAAGAGGCTTTCAAATGTGCAATGATTTTAAATGCACAATTTGGAAAGTTTCAAATTTGGGGCCCTCAGTTTGCAGCTCTATCTGAAAATAAGGCCCTTTCAAAATCAGACACTCAGAATTGAGCTTCCCAAACTGCTGGTTGCTTTTGAAACTGTTGGCCTTAGTCTCAGCTTTAGGATACATCCCGTGGGATTTGTTTAGGTTTCTTTGGATTGTGTGTCACTTGCAAATTCCCTGCAAACTCAGCTGACTCATTTAAATTTGTTCGTGATTCGTTTCTAAGGGGGCTTTGGGGTCATTTAGTATTCCTGAGTTGACAAATCAGATTGGTTTTTTATGATGCCTGACCTACTATTGTTAATATGATAGTTCCCAAAATGTATCAGGCATTTTTCAACACAAAGGAGCGCAGTGTCTCTGCCCTCTGGCATTTTGACTGTGAAGGTCAAAAATGTACAATTTAGTAGCATTTTCTTAACTATTTCACATTAAGTAGCTATAAATTAAAAATTACTTAAGTATTATTTATACATCATAAATAGGTCTTCAAAGCTTGTTGAGCCCTACATTTTTGTTACAAACCCCAAGCCCAATGGCACACAATTTTGATAATTGTTAAATTCACATTTTTGGTTTAGGCTAGATGGGTAAATCTCATACTTGCCAGAGGTGGTTTACTCCTTTCAAAGTACAAAAATGAAGCACTGAAATTGAAATGTAAAGAAAAAGGTGAGAAAAAAAAATCCTGGGAGTATAATGAAAGATGTGGCCAAAAGTCTGTTGAATAATCGCGAAATCTATATAAAAGAGTTTGGAAAGAACTTCAGTGACCAGGCTAGTACAAAGATTACACAATTTCTCTTCAAAATCAGCTATTGTGAGGAGATTAGGAGGAAAGCAAGTCTATCTATGTATTTTTGATCTTAATACTGAAAAAAAGCTTTGGGCACACACACACACACACACACACACACACACACACACACACACACACACACACACACAAAAACCAACTACTCTAGTTAGAGTTCTCTGAAGGAATCAGTATTTTCCCTAAAAGCAATGCTCTCTTCTCTTGGCCGTCACTCACACTCTTGTCTTCCCTAGTCTTCTACAGCATAAGCTCTTGTCATTTTGGTGGAATTCTCGTTCTAAGGAAACAAACTGTGTTATTATTCATCTTACAAAGCATAGATAAACATCTTTATTTTCATTTTTTACAATAAGTCATTCTGATCAATAATATCTTCTGAACAGCATTTCATGAGAAACATCCAGTCCTTTTAGTACACACTAGGATGTGTACTAATTTTGTATTTTACAAAATCCATAATATTATCCAACTAGTAATATTTAATTACCAGGTAAGTGCAAAGGATGGATGATACTACTTTCAAAACTTGAAATTTAAAGTTCTCACCCTATGAATTCAGAAAGTAGTTATTCTAGTCTCAAATGCATTATTATATCAACAGAGGGCAAAACAGTTAGCAGTTATGCATGTCTGACAAGTTGCTTTCTCTCCAGCAGGGGTCAGTTTTACATGGTGTCATCTGAAGAGAAATCTGAGATTAGGGGAAGGTTTGGGGCTCAGCACTGCCTATGGACTGTATGAAAGAAAATCTGTTGATGAAATGACAGAAATTCTATGTTTGCCTGTCTCCCCTCTTATATCTTACAGGCACACATGTAAAATTGGAGTTTCTGTGGACATTAAGAAGTGCAGAATGTGCTTGGTTACTAGATGTGAAAAGTCCAAGGGAAAACAATTTGACAAAATTCCTTTTCAAAGTTACTTACATAGAGTGGTTCACATGTAAGCTATTAATGAAGATCGACATAAGTTGCTCTTATAAACCACTAACCACTTATGATGCAACATGAGACAAATAATTATGAGCACACTGCATTTCCTTGCCCTAGGCAACAGCAACTCCTACCTCGCAAAGGGCAATAACAGAAGTAGGCAAACCCTCTTGGAAGTCTGCACTGGAAGATTAAAAAAATGAATTTCAAAGCAGACATTTCTAAGGCATAATGGAAATGGCACTGTTTTTTAGACACTTCACATGATAGACCTCACCTGGGCTCTGCAAATAACAGAGGAGGTAACAAAATGCCTTCCAGCTATTCAAAGGCAATGAATTCAACAATGGATCAAAAGGCAAAATGAAAAAAAATCAAAGTAAGGTTCAGAAAACAGGTGAATATCACTTCTGAAGTCAGGTTTCTTGTTATGGCAGTAATGTCACTATAGGGCACTATTAAACACAGCTTTAGAAATCTTTCTTCACAGACGAACTAGTTGTTAGTCTTGGAAGAAATTTGTGGGTGGTTACTTAGTTATGATAAAGTCATTCAAGTAGAACGTATTGGAGAACTTTTCTTGCTGTTTGCTAGGGACAGTTAGTCCTCCAGGCAGATCACTGAGTCCTGGGTTGAAATTTCTGCAAGCTGAAATAGCCTGAATATCCAGGATAGACACAAGCATACAAATGAAGAATTTAGATGTATCTGGCACCCAGTCACTGATTTGCTGTTGATAGACTGCCACTTCCAAGATCTTTGCATGAGCACATGCACAAGCTAAAAAAGCATTTATGTATCTTAAAAGGGGCAAGTTCTTTGTCATAGGGGAACGGCAAGAATAAGAGATGCAGTGCACAAGCAGAAGGTAAGCGGAGATCTCTGACTGGTGTTTGAATTCCATATTGTTCCATACTGCAGCTATTCCTCAAAAATATTGCAACTGTATGCTCTTAGAAACAGTGATTTTAGTGAAAGACTCTTTTCTAAGTCTCTTTTCTTGCTTTGTTCCTCACTTTCCTACCACACTGTCACCAAATAAGAAGCCCAGGAAATAATAGTTTCAATAGAGCTCCATGGGAGCAGGAGCAGCTAACTGAGGGACTTAAATCTGAGGCACTGGTTTCGGGATTTGTAAATCAGCCTGATTGCTGTGGCCCACATAGCAAAAAGATAAGCCACACCAGATATCTGGAGTGTCCAGGGAAAAAGTAGCAAGGCTGTAACAGTATATTTTATTTTTACTGCTATCCAGGGGTCAGAAAAAGGCATGAAGAAGGGCTAACAGCATGCTGGCACTTGCAAGAGAGGAAAACATACCCATGCTAGGAAAGAGCAGTATTTGATGAAACCACTTGGATATAGTGTGTTTTCAGAAAGCCGTAGCTCCAGTCCTGCAGCTCATACAATCAGCACTTTGGAGCCCTGAGGAGTCTCCTCTGACAGGTTTGCTTTACCTTGAGAGCTCTCCCAGCTTTTCCAGGCTGTGGAGGTGTAAAGTTGAGGAGGAGAATAATCTATGGCCTGTTATCTCAAAGAGGAACCCGAATCTGGATCAGAAGAAAGGGGAATAGCAGTGTGCGCTTCTTTCCATTCTACTTTTAAAAATAAAAGAGCTAGTTGCATTCAGAATGTAAACCATACACTATGACTGATGTGCATTGTCCATTTGCTTTTTTAGATGAGACTATAAATTCTTCAATCAGCCTACCTATACAGTATTTGGTAGACTATTATGTCAGCTCTCACGGAAAGAGTTTGGTCAACTAGTATAAATGTTAAGTGATAAGAAAAAGTACCAAGTAAAACAGTAATTAGTTGGAAGTTAAATCTACATTTCTCTGAATTAATCAATCTTAGCAGGGCAACACTAAGCAGTATGAAAGTGGATGAAGCCTGGTTTACAAGGTAGAATTATCCTCATGAATTCGAGTCTTTCCATAAAAGAAAATCATAATGCTCCAAGATTTTCTTTCTTGTGTTGTCCTAAATCTCAACAGTACTGCACATCTGAAATAGAAATCACAGCCATGACTTCATGTTTGAGATTTTGCCTGTTAAAACACAGCATTACCCAGGCTTCTGTTTTTGCACTTGTAACTTAGGTACGGAAATGGCATGCAAGGAAGAAAGCCTCTGGAAATGTGTTACTGCCTTTGTAAATAGCAAGTGCTTGCCACGTAGTATAACTGGGTCATTTTATTTGAAAATGTTCACTAAAAACTGTGTACTGGGAAGGATTTGGAAAGGGAAGGTGCTTTGGGAAGGACCTGGAATATTCTAGGGACAAACTTCCTAAGCTCCCTGGGAATCATCACGTGGGCTCAGCAGGCTGCAGAGACTTCAGGCTTGAAGGGTTTTACTCTGCTTTGCTACTGCTTGTGTTCTGAATCGCTGGGGAAGTGCAAGAGGAGAGCTGTACGGTAGGGCTTGGAAGAGAAACAGGCTTCTCTGACCTTGTGAAGGACTGAATTAGCGCTTTAGGCAACAGGCATTGAATAAGTCTCTCTTAAAAAAAACAACTGACAGGCAACTTCCATTCAGTTCTGTGCTGAGATGATGTGTTGTTTGAATGGGTGAATTTCAGGAGTACTGGGAGCGCTCAGATCTTTAGAATAATTGGGTTCTTCTGCAAAATGCCGTCTCATTTCCCCACATTGCAACTGGTTTGAAATCTAGTCCTTTGTATTTGGTTAAAAACAACCACAGTTTCCATTTATACAAACATCAAAGGATGCTATATTTCTTTATAGAATTCCAGGGACCTAGTAAATATTAACTTGAAGCTCACCTCTATCGGTCAAATAATATTGGCTGCACATATAAGGTGTTCCATGAATTATTAAAGATGTATTAATATGTATTAAAGCTGCTAAGTGCTATTTTAAACAACAAATTGAAACGTATGACAAATTATTCACAGATTTGAAAGAAGTAGAATTACATACCGGAGAGAGCATCCAAAAAGAAACAGTGTTTCTCTAAAATGTCTCTTTGAAATGTCCCTTATTTTTCATACTTAGTTCTGCCCCAGAAAATCATCTTTGCTGGCCTCTCCTCTATGACTTAACCATGAATTGGATGAACAAATTGGTGTAAAATAATAGCAAATTGTGGCCTTTATGTCACATCTACAGAGGCAACAATAAAGGGCACCAAAAGCAGTAGTGATCTGGATCTTGTTAAAACTGTCTGCCAATGTGTTACTGCACGATAAAAATATTTAAACAACGTCCTTACTTTGAGATTACGATAAATAATCTTAGCAAATCACTTATCTGAGGTGTGAGACATCTAACCCTGACCATGGGTTACATTCTTTAACCATGCTCTTCTCATACATATCCATAGCTTGTTGACAAGTAGATCTGTGTTTTTTGCTCCCTCTTGTTTTCCCTGACTCAAAATCTCCAGATGAGGATAAGCAGCTATGCCTGCCTGGAGGCCTGGATGACACTCACAGAGGGAAGATGGAAGCAATAACAAAGAAATGTAACAGCTTAATCTTCTTAAAAGGGGATTGACGATAAAACAGTTCTGGGGTGGGGCTTGTTTCACTGCTTTGAATTGCTGCTTGGTTAAGGAAATTTCATGTTGCTGTGGGTGAGCATGATTATCTCTGCATTGCTTCTGATCCCAAATAGCTGTCAGTGTTCGGAGCTGGGGAAAATTACTACCGATGCAATGAGCTTACATACACAGCAACCATCTTAGTAAGGGAGCCTAAGGAAAAAAATATGGCAGCACACACTGCTCCACCAAGACAAGAAAAATTCACTGCTCCACCAAGACAGTGAAGATTGAAATTCAACTGACAAAGGGCTATTTTCTGCTCAGGGCTTTGGAAAATCAAATCACACATTTCAGTACAGAATTAGGAGGCTGCCTCCACGTAGACAAAATGAGTAAGACCACTTAGCAGAATTTGAACAGCTATCTGTCCTCACCTTGATGCCTGAGGAGAGAGCTGCATGTCAGTGGCAAAAAGGTAAGGTGATTCGGGATCCCTCAACTCACAGGAAGCTGAGAGTGTGACTTGGGACTGAAAGCAGGCAGGCATCTAGTGCTGTCTTAGACAGCATAGTACTTGACAATGATTCATCTTGACTGCTGCACAATTTTATAACACACCCATCTCCTGCATTGAGATGTCTGTGCTTGGTAGGCCACTCAATTCAGACATGATGATCAGCTGAAGGAGGACAAAAGCCATATCCATGTCTCCACCCAAGAAAAGGGAGGCATCTGCCTGAAATCTACAGCCCCAAGAGACGGCCGTTTGTCTTACCTCTGGGACTATGATCACGTACAGCAGAGGCTCTCTTGGTGGCCTTCCTTCCACACAGCAGCTAGGCAGCGGTCATCACTGGCAGGGTGCTGTGATAGCAACTGATAGTGGGAAATTGCTTGCTCCTTCTAGTCCCTGACTGCTGCAATGCAATCACATCCCAGGCCTGTGTCCGGACTCCTGTCTGTAATACAGAGCAGGTTAGGTGTCATTGTAGGAAACCCACAGACCCGTGTTCCCTGTGGGACAGTGTGAGCGCAGTGCAGAGAATGCGAGAATCTCCAAACTGTCTGTCAGCTCATGACTCCCAGCATGGAGGACAGGGCATTCTTGCCAGAGTAATGTCATCTCAGAGGCCTCACACCACACTGTTGTCCTCCTGGAAGGGGTCGTTTCCTTGTGGAAGAGGCAGAAGCCATGCTTTGGAGTGGCTAAGACAAGCACTGACTGCATGTGTGTACCCTGTTTGACCTGCTTACAGCAGGACTACTCAGCATCATCCACCAAGGCTGATGCAGAGTTCATATGTCTCTAATTGGCTGTGCAGTGCCAAGAGCTTACAGAAGGGGTGGGGAGGAGGCCTTAACCCAAAAGGAGGATCAAATTTGTTGCTCGTCCCATGGGACTTTTTGTTTCAGCAGAGAAATCCATCAACGTTGCCCTGACACTGTTACAGTATGCACCCAAGGTGCTACCGTCCCCCGCTGTGAGCCCACCTCATCGTCTTCCCCTGAGATAAGACACTTCTTGCCACGCATGTAAGGGGCAGAAAGCAGCAATGTGGCTGAGGTAGGAAGGTGCGCATGAGGCTGGAGATCTGCTGCCTTTAACAGCGCTGCTCTCTTCCTTCCATGCAGCACCACAGAGTTTCCTGAACTTTGTGTTACACAGGGTAAGAACATGGGCCCTCACGGCCTTTCTGCAGGAGGAGAGTGATGGGACGAGGCGGGGAGGGCGAGGGCTGTCTCACAGCTGCTGTGGGGCTGCCTTGGCAGCCAGCTCAGGCGTGCTGGAGCGCTGCGCAGCCCCTTCTTTGACGTCTCTAGGCTTCCCCCTGAATGAACAGAGGGGCAAGATACCTGCTGCAAGACTGCCTGCATGCCTCCACTCTGGGAGATGCCTGTAGCCTAAATGTGGATGACCTCTTTTAGTCAGATGAGTAACACAGCAGCTATATCCATCCATTGTAAAAGATCGTGTTATCACGTATGTTATCAGAGATTCACTTCCAGCTGCTTCAGTTCTTACAGCCAGCTCCTGTGTAGCTATTGGCGAGGCAACAGTTTTACTGCATCCTTGGGACCATGTCTTTCACAGGGCAGCTGTGATGTGCCACTAGTTCGTATCTCAGCAGTCCTTCCCATTTCTGTGTCACTGGCTGCAGTGTTGCCTCTTCTTCCTTGGGCTGCACCTGCATTGCTGTGTTTTCTGTAATATCTCACTTTACATAATTGCCTGTCAGCTGCCTGCAGTTTGTATGTGCTGCCTGGACCTTCCTTGTTCTCCCACGACTTCCCAGCAGTGCACTTGGCAGAGCTGGCATATACTGTTAATGCCTCTGCAATAGTATCCATGAGTTAATTTTGGAAGATTAATTGTCAGGGTTTGCAGTACAATACAGATGTAGGATTTTACATGTCCTACTCACCAGCAGCAGCTTTTACTAATGTCCTATTAACGCAACTATACCAAGGCAAAATGATGACAAGATTGAATTACTGTTAAAAGCATCATATCAGCTTAGGAGTAAAAAGATTACAAAGGTGCTGTAATTGTCCCCCAAAACAACTGTTATACACCCAAAAAATTGTGAGCTAAGGTTATACAGGAAAAAAGTCAGATCATTTGAAGATCTGGAAGAGCACAGCTAATGTTACACTATAAATACATTATGTTGATGAGGAGGGTTTGTGTTTGTAGTCGCTTGTTAGAGTAGACAGATTTATAAAGGTATGCTACTTTTCTCCATCCCCTAAATAAAACCCTTGTAGTATTCTATAAGGTAGAATTAGAGTTAACTTAAAAGTTAATAGCTGTGAAAAATATCAAACTGTGTAAGTACATCATTTTCTGTGTCACATTCCATACTGGGAAGATGAATCTATCCACATCTCAGTGTGCTTTTTTCACCAGGACTATGACAAAAATAAAAATAACTTTGAGTATATATCTAGAGAATATGCATACAACTCTCTCCAGTTAATATAAACCATATTTGGGGGGGGGGGGGTGATTAAATATCTTGCTTTCCATTGGTTCATACCATATCTGTACCTTCTTTATGATTATCCTAAACGCAGACAGTTAAGGTCCTACTCTTTAAGTAAAGGTTCTCCACAATGTTTTCCCTGTTTATCTGGAGAATGTTTATGTACAAACAGGGAACATCACTTCAATGAATTTGAATGCCTGCTGAGACAGTTCTATTATTTTATAGTACATATTACAACTTTTATGGTTTTCCTTCACATTTGGGAAGTATTCTATCCTTGTCCCAAGACCTCTGACATGTAAGCAGACTGTGAAACAGTCTATACACAGAAACGGTGCAAAACGTTTCAGTGAGCTTCATGGGATATGTAAGGGTACAACACCATGCAGTGGCAAGATCAGGGCCTATGTCTACGTGTAGGAGCCAGTGCTGATTACACTGAAGTCAGTGCCAAAAATCCTTCTTAACGTAGTTATTATTCTTCTGCTCAGAATGCATATAGTGTCCATTGTGAACAACTTCAAAATGAATAGATATACAGCATCCCAGCCTAAATAAGTGTTGCGTTGAGGGAGAAGCTTTTGCACTATATACCACTGTAATTCCTCAGAATTCATTTCAGGCCACTACCCTGCTTCCAGACCAGCTGAGTTAGGTACAAAGTGGCTCATGTGCTGGGAGATCAGCCTGGCAGGGCCACTCACAGAGCAAGAGTGAGATCTGCATTTCAGGGCCTCATAAACTGATCATTAGACTCACGCTGTTGACGCATATCTTGCGTTCTGTTACCGAAAGCTGCAGTCTCTCTCATGTTTCATGACCTCTTCCCATACAGATCCCCAGTGTAAATATTCCACTGTTACTGGTTTTGCTACTTCTTTATGAACAGTACATCATCCTCTTCCTCAGAAAAAGCAGGATCAGTCAAGTCAACCATGGTTGAAGGATGGAGAGCAGTTGGATGTTCAAGATAAAGTGGCTAGGATCTTCCAGAACAGTGAGCCGATCCACAGCACCAGCCTCTGAAAAGCTAGCTGGCCAGCCAGTTGATGATTCTGCTTTCCATCCTCCAAACCACAGATACTGTCCCTGTGTATTTAAATTATGAATATTTCTTCAGTCTATGTTCACATACCCTTCTTTTACAATAGCTACAATAGAGATAACAAAAAAAGCCCTAAATGGCTTATTATAAAACCAATATATTTCTCCTTTCTCACCTCCCTATTTTGACTTTGTTCAAATGCTGGTTTTTTTGATGTTTGATACAGTGCTAACACAATACAATTCTTCAGTATTCTTGGTCCTCCTATGTATTCAGACTTCTCACTACATACAACAACTTTCCTTAAGACTCTGACATTGATTGACACTTGAGCTTCTACTACTACAAAGAGGGTTTACTACACGCAAGAGAAGAACGAACTCTAGATATCCTTATTTCAAGTACTATCAGAGGATTCCTCTTTGCCAGTTTGTTAAATTCCATGCACTTCTGTTTGGATAACAAAGACAACAATATTGCCTTATTCTCCCATGGAAATGTGAGAATCATGACAGGACTCATACACTAAATGTACTCAACTACTGCTATCTTGTGACACTTTACCACTAGGTGGCAGGACATCAATTCAGTCTACTAAGGCAACAGCTTAACAGCCGTAAACTCCTACTAGAGCCTTCGAAGGATTCAGTGATACATTGTCTTACACTTCTCAGCTAAAGCACTTTTAACAACAGCGGTAGGACTGCCAATAATCGTTCAAGTAACTGTACAATTGTTAGCATCACCCATATCTGGGAATTCCTATGAAGCGCTGCAGATGATCTTTCTGACAAGGTCACTTTTTGGAAAACTCTGCGTACTGGTACACTTAGCTCTGCCACTCTGGCAACCACAGTGAGGGAGTCACACAGTGAAATCAGAAGCAAAGCATAAGGAAAGAAACATTTGTTAGTAATGAGCTAAGGAAAAAAAGGCAAGCTGAGATAAAGAAGAGAAAGAAGTTAAGACATGAAACGATGTCTGAAAAACACAGAGATGAAGAAGTGGAATTGCTTTGTCCATTTAACAGGAAGATTTGGCTAGTGAACACCGAATTAAGTTGCTGTTTCTTCTTGGCTATGATATTAGATATTTTTTGAAGGGTATGAATGTAACTTTACACAGCATACCCTTCCAATGGATAAAATAAGCAGAATCTTTGAAGACTGTAACTGCAAGAACTCTTGTAAAGCTGCAGTACATTATTTCATTATGTAATATATTTTCTTGCGTTCACCTGTACTCCCACCTGCCAATGATGGCTTTCTGTTAGAGTTTTCTAAATCCAGATCCCTGCTCTGTCACTGTTACTTTTTGCTGCATGTTGTTGCAAGGCTGCTTCAGTGTTTGATTTCCCTTTTGAAGATATCCTAAGTCTCCATAGTTAGCCTCAAAATAACTGAATAGAGAGTGCAGGAACAGTATGTAATGATACATATATGAATGCAACTATTCTTGTCTGTATCTGTTGAACCTATACTGAGATCTGTTTTAACAGTCTCATGGATGTGACGCATCATGATTACTAGAAAAAATTATAGGCAGGTATTCTGCCTGGTGTTTCCTTGTCCTCCCAGGAATTCCATAATGATTCTGCACAATTGACCAGATTTATCATAGGTAATTTTCAGGCCTGTAACTTTCCAAAAGTCTATCTGTAGTACTGTGATGAAAGATCTACCCATTTCTATGTCAATATACCAGCAAAGAACATCTTGAACACACTGGAGCTTATGTGATGTGACACTGCCATAAAAATCTTATTTGAGATTATGTAGAAGATTCTCCTCATTCCTTGAAAAACAAGTGGTATCTGTTCAGAATCAATGCTAAAAACTCCCCTGAAAATTTCCCACTTACTTTTAATGTATTTAAATAGCCCCACTGATTGCAGAGCAGTGACAAATCAGGTCTGTGTACTGCACAGCAGTGGTGTAACTTTCCAAGTCAGTAAAAGCATGCAAAGTTTACTATAACTGTGGAGTTTAAAAGATGGTTTCTATAAAAGGGGTTTTAATATATTAAGCTCTCTAATATCATTATTATTTTGCCGATGTTACTTTCTAAATTTGATCTTTATATACCTGTTGTGTAGTGTGCTTTAGTCTGCTACCTCCACTCAAGTAAGTTTAGCAGTTATTTGCATAGGATTCACAGAGCTACTCCAGATTCCTATTGCCAAGTCATCTGAGGGTCAACACCTTTTTGTGTGAAGGTGAAGGGCCTTGGGAATGAACTATATTTTTAATATTATGTGTGCTGTACCTAAGGATGCCTGTTTTATTGTAAACCCTCACGACTACCACCAGAAACACAGGCTGGCTTGCAATTACCAGGGCAAACACTGGACAAAATGTTGAGGAAAAAGATTCTCTTACTAGGATTGGCAGCAGAAAAAATACCTTCCAAAGTAATTACAGCCTTTCCACACCATGTAGGATTACCCATTAGTCATACAGAACAGTGCTATGATAGGCTGTTTTTTATGACACACAGTGCAGGAATGTAAAAGGCAAAAAATAAGGGACCGTTGAAACAGCTTAAAGACTTTTTCTGAAAATATGTTATTTCTGCTCAGAAATCTGCAATTACAATTCAAAGAAACTTCAAAAAACTGTTTTTGTAGTGAACACCAAAGTACATTCAAATCACCAAATATAAACACTGAAAACAAGTGCAACTAAAAATGAGAAATTAGAGTCTTAGGTATAACTGAAAGCAACCAGGCAAACAAAGGATCAGCATTATAAGAAGAAAATATTTCAGCATCTCCGTAAAAAACATCCTTGAGCTCAGCCTGTTCCACACAGGCATATCTAACCCAGGCAGGATTAACTACTGGTGACAACTTACACAGCCACAGAAATCTGCCAGTGTGGGAGGCCTTGAGGAACATGAGCTGGAATTCATCATCGTAATTATGTCTACCGACTATTTCAAAAGCTTTCGATCTGTAGGCAAAATAACACTGGTTTTACAAAATTTTGCTTCCTGCTCATTTATTACAATACAGTTATTTTAACTTAAGAAGGTAACAGCCAAATTCCAAGTTTTCTCTTTGACTTTTAATGTAGTTGGTATTATTCATCAAGAATGGCTACAACACACGTTTCTCTAACAGCCACACAGATCATACTTGCAGAGTGCACACCAAGATTTTCCACATTTCAGAAGTAAACTCTAATCAAAAAAGCTTAGCAGAGATTTAGTTTTCTTGGGCAAGGGAAGCAATCTTTTGCAGCAGCTTCCCCAGAAAACATTTTCACTATGCCAAAAATTGGGCATACAGTAGTGTCTGGTTGCTCAGTATAAATCTGGAAGTCAACTTCCAGAAAGTCTATCTGTCCATGTAAGATTTTTTGAGTTGCACTCCCAGAACTTAGGCATTTTAAATGTATTTGTCAGTTCTAGAATCACTGGCTTCCATTTTTGCTTGAAGAGCCTAAACAGATTTGGTGGCAATACTATCCCCCATAATTTCTTAGCTGGTACTGATTTAAACAAAGGGATAGACTTCCAGTTACTGTGAATTGGCACTGCTTTGAAAATTTTGGATACAAATCTTGAATGTATAGAATAACTTCTGAAGAAAAATATTGAATTCCTGTGGAAGTTTGTTAATTTTCAAATGTGTAGCATTTTCCCACAAAATGTTATAGAATTTCTCCGCATTAAAACAGAAAACAAGTATAGCCTGACCAGATGCCTAGATTAGATCTGACCACAACTTGTTTGGAACCTTAAATACATAATCTATTTGTGTTCATGTATATCATGTTTTCCCTTAACATCAGTGCTCAGATGCCCAAACACAAATCATGCTGCGCATGGATACTTTGTCACGTGTACACACGCCAAGCTCTCAAACAAACACAGAAGAATCCAGAGTCAGAAGGAACCGGCTGCTTTCCAAGGTGGGAGAACAGTTATGGGTTATGGGAATGGTGACACACTGTCAATAATAAAAACAATGCATCTTCAAAGATTTCAGACATGGGGAAGGGGAGAGGTAGATGGAATTGTAATTAGATACTTCTTTTATTGTGTTTGGTTGCAGGGTGATATTTAAATACTGCCTCCCAAGTAAAATATGAATGTCATGCAATTGTATTGCTGCATAGCTTTCATAAACAGGATCCTTCTAAGGAATCAACACCTGTAACCAGCACGCTTCTGAGACAAATTATTTTGTCTGAGCTATGTTTATACCCCTTCCACATCTTTCTTATACGGAATATTTTCCATTTGCGTGAGACAATAGCTTTGGTTTTCTTATGTCATGTACAGATGTAATACAGGCACTATACAGGCTCTAATTACGTCTATATTTAGTTCAAATGCCCACAGCCTGTTTGCTTGGAAGCTAGAAAATAATATACTATCTTGCTTATCGTCCTACTCGCATTGTATCTTTAGTGCAGAACTGTCCTGATGTTCCTTGCACAACTGTGGTCAGTACTCACCATTATTCTGTCAAGGAAAGGAAGCCACGTGAGTTTAGTGCACATGGCAAATTGCCACCCTCAAAAATCTTGCTGTCCTCAGAACAGACATATGGAAGTGGTACATCTTTGCCTATTGGCAGCTCAGAGTTTGAACTGAAGGGACCATACTGTCATACCAACGGTTGTTCATAACCCATAGTAGCTCAATCTTTATAGATCTGTTTCTGACATTATTATTTTAGGTACTGCTTGTTATGTTAAGTGATATGATGTTCATACAATGCAGTCTACCAGTTTGTTTTGTAAAACTCAATAGACATCTAATCTTTACCCAGGTAGTTCTAATCTGACCTCATTTATGAAGGTAGGTTACTTCTAGCTAGTCATCTTCCCTCTGCAAAAACTTCTAGTCATAAAGCTTTCCAGATTAGAAAGTTGGAGTTTCACTGCCCATCAGAAGAATATGACATACCAGAAGAGCCAGGGTCAAGCAGTACATAAAGAGTGCAGAGTTTTTTGGGTTGATTTCCTGGGTTGGCTGGCTTGGGGTTGACGGGTCTGGGTCTTCTTACGGAGGTAAAGTATAATGATCATTACTCGATAAAACAAAAAATGTTTGGAAAAAATGTCAAAAACATTGAGAAGGGACTGTAAATCTTTCTGTGAAAGTCATGATCAAACAGGCTGGTAGTCACCAGTGTGAAATATCAGTGCTTCTTGGAAACTTCAAACTGATAAAATATTCCTTCTATTTTTGTGGATAGCTGGACAAATAGATCACATATAGATAACTTTTTTTTTCCCTTCCATATCAGGACTTCTTTTTCCATTTCACACATTGTAACACTACTCTACTAGGTGATGGGAATTATCTCTGTGAGCCAGAGTTTAAAACAGGTCTGGAACTGTTGGAGAATGAATGAACACAGGTGGCAGCACCACCTCACTCTGGAGGTTACCTATCACCTTCCCCCAGCATTGTCTATGCAGATGATATTTCAGATATTTTTGTTCCAAACTGGAGACAGGGAAGAACCTTAAAATATACAGCATCTTGAGACAAGGAAGTATTCTTTGTGGAATAAAATGAAACAAGTACTATTAACAAGCATTTTAAAATAAACTATTACTGATGTTCCAGAAATATTTTTGGAAGTAAAGATGAAAATGAACATGAAGTACTCTTCTCCCTTTTTTTTTCAGAATTGCATGTCATCTAGCAACCCCCTTCCCCAAATACAGCAAATGAAAATATTTTTGAAGCTCTATAAGTTTTTGAATTTTTAGGATTCGGAGCATTCAAAAGGATCTTGGCCACTGAACCTGAATTTTTCAACTTACAAAAATCATTGTACCGAGAGAACATTGAGGTCACTAACAGTGAATGACAGCAAAGAAAGGAAAAAGATGGGATAAGGTAAATGTATAAGGGCAGTTAAACAAAAAAGAGGTAACAGATGGAGCCTATTTCCACTTTTTTTCCATTTCCTTTCTTTCACTCCATTATTTTTTCTTTACCATCACTCCTCTTTTTCCTCAGACATTCCCCCTCAGAGCTCTCCAGCATGTAACCAGAAAAGGAGCCCACAGGCATAAGCCTTCCATTTCCCTGTTTGTTTTCACAAATTAAGGCAAAATTTATTGTGCAATTCATACGTTGTCAATAAAGGTTTAACAGAGAACATGTTTCATAGACATATTATTTTCAGAGACAATTCCACCATTTTCAAAGCAAGTTAGAAGTTTCTTTGTCATAATAGCCGCAGAAGCTTCTCTGTAATAATCAACCGAGTTGCATGATCATCTTTATGTAGGGAAAAAGTAAGACGGAATGTCTACACTGAAGCAATAAGTGAAAGTAAGTAAAACAGTCAAACGTCCCTAAAGGATACACTGTAACAGGAAACTCTGGATGAGCTGAAGTACCAACTCCAAACTCAGATTAATTCAGAATTTCTGAATAATGCTCAGAAACAAAATTTCTCTAACTTATCCTACAGCATTAGGCAACAAACTGTACTTGATGCTTTTAGCAATGTGAGGAGTAAAATGGCTTTAACATCAGTGAGCCTCCTATGATATGGAAGTTCTACCTTTCACTGCCACCTGGGAATTACAAATCATGATTTAATGAAAGACTCAATACTCGACACGAAAAGCTAGACCTTACACTAGGATCACATAACACAGGTTTCACACACAGGTTTCAGTGGTAACTTTATGCCTGCAAGCATTATGTGATGCTCCTCATAACACAGCTTGCTACACTTCATCAGCTGCATTTGGATTGTGGGCTGCTGGCTCTGAAAAGGTGTATAAAAGACCATGGGAGTGGGGAGAGAAATGTATTTCACAGGAAGATGCATGATGTGAAGAGAGCAAGTGATACCTCTTTGAAAATATCCTGCCACCCTCCACCAGTCAGTGTGCTTTCAGGGCTATAGGATCAGGGTTCTTTCACAGAAGGTTACCCTCCCAGAAGAGTTTTGGTTGACTGTTACCTGAGCCTTCCCCGAAACGGTCTGCTCTGTGGATTGCTTTTCAGGCCTGCAAGTTCCCAGTAAGCCAGTCAGTTTGATGCAGGCCTAGAGCAAAACCTAACCTCAGCATGAGGGTGGCAGTGCCACCCTCAAAAGTCTCAAAATATGGAAAATGTTGATGTTAGTTTTTCAGATGTATAGAACTCAAAAAAGGTGGAGAAATGGAGCCCAAGTGTTTTATGTTGCTTCATACTCAAGCCACTGATAATTCTGTGAAGGTAGAAGTTAGAGACAGAAGCCCTTTGGCTTAGACATTGTTTTCCCTAACGGTTGCTAAGCATAATCCCATTCTTAATCCAAATCATTGCCTTCAATATACCTTGTGACTAAAGTCCGCACTGAATAAGCCATAAACTATTGACTTGTGTGGATACCGACCCTCATTTGAACTCTAGAGTATATAGGAAGTACAGAAACACTCCAGGTTTCTTTCACTTCCTAAAAATAAATCTGAAATAGTACTTAAAGCAAAAATAGCAAGGTCAGCAATGTCCACAAGAAAACAAAACATGAGCTCAGTACGTAAGCCAAAATGTAGGGTAGGTGCACTATCAGCATCAGAACTGTCCATATCTATGAAGGTGACAAAGGAGATAATGCTATCTAGGTTCTTTCATTTTCCTTTCATTTATTTTCCTTCCCCTAATTGTAAGTCTAACCGTAATTTTAATACCAATATCGGCCCTCAAAAAAAGCATGGAATATTGGCTCTAACAACACCACTCTTCCTCTCAGGCCATGCCAAGATACTTCCTTTTCTCAACAATAACCCAAGCTAAGCAGTATTTTGTATAACTAGGGGGCCGCATGAAGTGTTAACAATTGGCCCCTCTCACGTTAGATGCTATGATGCTCTCATGTTCTTAAGCTATTCCATTCTTCCTTTCCCTAAACACCTGCTTTATCTTAAGCCTAGGATAATATACATGCTGGTGATGAAAATGAGGTTGAAATGAAGAATTAGACATTGGCCTTTGATTCCACCAGATTTCATCCTCCCCTGCCAGTCACTGATCTTCCAAGGAGCCTTTCACTTTTCTGCTTATTCTGAAAATAAAGAATTGTTGATACCTAAGCCTCAACTGCCACAGGCTGTTATACTAGCCCACAGCCATATGAAATCCAACAGTATTCTCAGCACTTTCTTTTCCTAATACTAGTATGATCTTCAGAAATAACCCCAATATTAAATTAAATCGAACTATGGTAATATGGTGACCTGGACTCCTTCCAGCACTTTTTCCAAGTATTCAAAATTGCCTCCTATCATCATCACCAGCTCTCATTCAAGCCCACAAGCTACACAACACCAAGAACTCTTTCGCTCTTTTTTTTTTTTTCCTAACGAAAGCCTTACCCTACTGTAATTCCAATGCTCCATGTAGATAGAAGGCTAGACACAAACTAGGGCTCAAATAAGCCTCAAATATTATAAATTAGTGTTTATACCTACCAGCTCCACCCTGCACTCACATGCCAAGGAAGAGCCAATAAAAACCGGGGCACAACCATTCTTCTTTTACATTATTTGAAATCTAACACAAACCCCAATACAATACATTGTGATCTATCAGAGACTAAAAGGTAGTATTTAGCTGTGGTCCTTCAAAAGGCCAGTCCTCATTCTAGTTCTGCAGGACATCAGGGTACAATAATCACGCCTGTTCCTCTCTTGCCAGCTGTAAACCTGTGTGCTAATTCTCGCCCAGACTGGGTCTGAAAGTCATTGGTCTCTACTGACAGGAATATTCATGTTAGATCTCTGGATCCCCAAGTTTTCCATCTTTTTATTTCTTAACCCTAACTCATAAGTCTTCCACTCTGTGGAACAGGGTGAAGAAGTAGGTCAACAGGTGACAGAACTAGGTTAAGATGAAATATTAGTCACTGCCCCTGCTGATACCACCTGTCAGCATTATCCTGAAATACACGACCAAAGTAGGCTAAAATGGAGTATTACTGGTTCCTGCCAACACCAGTCCTCACCTTAGTCCTACAGCCATACAGCAAAAATTTAGTCTCTCAAATACCATCTGAGATCTTCAGTTCACCCTACTATAGCTGCCACTTCAGAAGAGAAACAGAGGTCTCCTGTAAGTTGTCTGTGTTATCAGCCATAACCATATGGATGTCCAGCATATCCAGCAGACACCTATGTTCAAACACCTGACTCAGGCTATTACTCTTCCTGAGCCTATACTGGTTCATAACACTGGTGTTGGGTTTAGGCTTAGGTGACAATGTATACTGGTGATCAGGATAGGGGCTAAAATAAAGTCTTAATATTTGGTCACTTCCAAGCCCAGTCCTCTTTCTATGCTTATGGACCATTCTGTGTGGATCAATAACCATGTCTCTTTTACTTTTTCCTTACACTGTGTACAATAATTTATCTGCACAGGAGCTTAACTGTGGCTAAAATACTTTCATTCATTAGTGTGCATCAAACTGAGGCCTCATTTTAGTATATCAAAAAACTGGGCTTTTCCATGCCTCCTTTTCCGAAACCTTATTCAAACCCTATCAACACAGTGAAACTTTATACAGATAAGTGATAAAACCTAGGCTGAAATACCATATAAGCCTTTGACCAGTACCACCAGCACCACCTCTCCTCTTTCAGCTAGGCCACCTATAGAGTGGAATGCTCCACTCTCCCTAACCCTAACCCTAAACCTAGTATTATATGAAGATAGGGTGCCATACAGTCTACATAATAGGTTAACCATTAGATTATTGCATTTGCAGCACAGCAACAAGCCAGGTTCTGCAATACTTTCTTTTTCGGACCCTGATCCCAGCCCTAGCCCTAGCTATACCCCTACCCTAAAATCCCACATACATTCATGACTAATACCAATAGAAGTCTCAGCCTAGACTTTGAATGCACTAGTCATCTGAGCAGTGCTTTACTTCCTTTCCTAACCCTAATCTTCACCCTAATCCTAATATTCTGTACTGATCAGTGAACAAATTAGAGCTAAAATAAACTGGCAGCTACTGCTCATTACTCACCCTAGCCTCTGGGCAACAAAATATCTACATGGGCTCTTTCTCTTTTCCTTTTCCAAGTACTCAAAGAAACCTGAAACCTAACTCCATATTTTACATAATTAAGGGATGAAGTTGGAGCTAAGGTGAAGAAACAGCACTGCCAACACAATATTCAGCCCAGGCTCTGGGAACTCTCAAGATCCACAGATAACCTGTAGCCTCATTTTCTTTCTTTTCATAACCTTCCATCCCACGCTCAACCCAACTATAACTTTCAGTCTAACAATATGGAATAGACAGTAAAAAGGGACTGAAACAAACATATCGGGATATGGCTTATCCTGCTGGCCCTCCTCTTCTTTCTATGGGCACTTCAATACTATGAACAGAGCCTACAGTGTAGGCTATTTGTTAGTACTAGCAATAATAATAATAACAACAATAATAACATCAAATTTAAAAAAAAAAACACACAAAAATACTGGGCAATTCAACTGTTCTATCTCTAAATCCCTCCTGAACTGTAAAACGCAGCAGTTAGTTATAGTCCATGCTTACTCTAGTACTATAGATTACTAGTGTTTGTGATAGGGTTAAGGGTTGAATTTCAGAGAAGAAATGGTTGGAAGAGCCTAGTGTATAGGTAGAGAAGAGGCTATGAAGATAATGACTGGCCTTAGAAGTGGCCAATTGACAATGGTTAACATTTGTAAAACTAGCAAAGCTAACTAGCAAAATGGAGTCGGTGTTGTGACGAAAAACAGGAATACAACACAGAGGTGATGGAACCTGCATTGCTTATTGCCCTGGATTAAAACTTACTGCACCACATAGTCAGGCCAAATCCTCTCTTCTGCCATCATGACCTTCTCAGACCTGTGCAGAGCGGGATGGCAAAGGTACTGCTTAGGCTGAGGTTTAGGGAAAAGAGGAAAGATAGTTCACTCAGAAGTGCCAAACAGTGCCCAAAGGCACTCGGGGCTGGGCCTGAGGATGTAGTGTGCACCCCAGACCCACAACCCTTGCACACTCCTCAGCCCAGCTCCACCCCAATCTCTAAAGTCCCTGATACAGAGGTTCATACAGAAACATGGCCCATGGTGCCTTCCTGGTGCCAGCCCCTACCTCAGCTAGGCCCACTATTCCCTCTCCTCTGTTAAGCAGAGCTCTCCACCCCTCCTGATCCCTTGTGCCAAACAGTAGACATCTATGGGCAGTTGACTCAAAAATGACTTCTGTAAAAGGGTATGGGGCCTTTCAAGTCCAGGATACCCATCCAGATCTCCTCCTCTCTTCCCAAAACCCTACCCCACTCAAAAGTGCACAGAGGTGCCATGCCTCAAGCAAAACTCAAGGTATGGGCATTGGCCTCTGTGGACACCGGCTCTCATCATCTCCCAGGGACCATTCCTAAGCCAATACAAAGAGGGGGATGCCTATATTGCCTTCTTACGATCCTTGCCCTCTCCCCAGCTGGCTCTCTTCCAATCTACCTCAAGGACACACGACCTAGCCGAAGTTCACCTCAAGGACAGATCACAGAATCACAGAATCACCGAATGGTTGAGGTTGGAAGGGACCTCTGGAGATCATCTAGTCCAGCCCCTCTGCTCAAGCAGGGCCCTCTAGAGCATACTCCCCAGGATCGCATCCAGGTGGGTTTTGAGTATCTCCAGGGAAGGAGACTCCACTACCTCTCTGGGCAACCTGGTCCAATGCTCAGGCACCCTCACAGGAAAGTTTTTCCTCATGTTCAGATGGAACTTCCTGTGTTTCAGTTTCTGCCCATTGCCTCTTGTCCTGTCACTGGGCACCACGGAGAAGAGACTGGCCTCATCTTCTCAACACCCCCTCTTCAGATACTTGGATATATTGATCAGATTGCCTCTCAGTCTTCTCTTCTCCAGGCTAAACAGGAGAAGCTCCCTCAGCCTTTCTTCAGAGGAGAGATGCTCCAGTCTCCTCATCATCTTTGTAGCCCTCCGCTGGACTCTCTCTGGTAGCACCTTGTCTCTCTTGTACTGCGGAGCCCAGAATTGGACACAGTACTCCAAGGCACATCTCACCAGGGCTGAGTAGAGGGGCAGGATCACCTCCCTCGACCTGCTGGCAACACTTCCTAATGCACCCCAGCATACCATTGGCCTTCTTGGCCAATGGTAGGCCAAGCATAGCTGCTTGGCCTTTTCCAGGACCAGCTCTCAACCATAGCCCTGAGAAGTGACCAGGATTCCCTCCTGCTTCACTGCAGAGATTTTCATAAAGCATCCATACAGCAGCATCTCCAGCCTATCTCTGAGATTTGGGGGAAGGATGAAATGCATACACGGCTGTATTAGACCTGGAGCTGCAGTGGGAAAGAGCAGAAGGGGAATCTTCACATACAGTTTCATAATCACAAACATGCTGGCTCGTACTTTCACAATTAGCATGTCAGGGTGGGCACCTGGGGGCTGCAGAGGCTAAGGAGATAGCAGAAAGGGTAGTGTGTAGTTGGTTGGTAAGGAGCCCCAGCATTTTTCTGCTCTTAAACTTTTGTCTCCTCTCCCTCTACCCTAATCTTCTCAAAGAGGCAGTCAGGCCATCTCCCAGAGTCATTCTTTGTGACAATATGCCCAGATTTCTTTTGAAAACCTTAGGCTTCTGATCATTTCCAATAACATTACACAAGGAGAGATACCTTCATTGACTTGGATCTTCAGACTAAATGTCTATAGGTAATAGCAAACAATAGCTTTAGGTTGAATTGTGATGGTCTCTCCAGTTGTTGACTAATTGGGCAGAGAGCTCTCAGTCTTGATTTAGGAGCGTTATAACACAAAGGCCAGAGTGGGGTCTGACAAACTTTGAAGGAATTTTGTGTAGCTTTGGGCTAGAGACTGTTGCTATGTGACACATAATTGTATGGCCATAAGGACAGAGACTTCTTGTGACTTTGCCCATGTCTTAGTCTTAGACATGCCAAGCCTTAGTGTTTGGATTCAGGTGGCCTGCAGCTGATTCCTTGAGTAGCCATTTTCAGACTTTAAGGTGAGGCAGGCAGCAGAGTTATGTCTGTAAGATGTCTAGGGAGATTTCTGAACAACTACATGGCACTGAGGCATGGAAAAAAACTGTTGTTTGTGCTGATAGCAAGAGCCTCTACCCAAAGTGTATGGGCGTAAGGAAAGTAAAGATGTTTTGACTTGAACAATACAGTAGGCTTGTGTCTCTTGTTAGGAATAAAGTGCAGCACTTACGATCCATGTCTTGTCTTCTGACTAGTCTTGTTCTGAGTAAGGATCTTAAGTCCACATTCTCATCCAGTTCCTTCCTCTTCCAAATGCAAAAAAAAAAAAAAAAAAAAGACAAAAAGGCAAAAGGCACTGAAGCATAATGGCAACAGCTAATCAGAGCTCCTTGTATCATGGTGGTATGAATTCTAAAAGTGCCTTGACAGGACTGTCCTAGAAGGACTCTGTGCTATATTGACACACCTGGGTTGGTTTAGTGATTAATGATGCAGAATGGACATGAGTTGGTTGGCTTGGTGAGGCCAGCTAACACGTCAAGTCTAGTCTCACAGTCTAAGCAATCTAAGAGAACACTGTGTCCATGGCCCTAACAACTGACTGAAAAATAGAAGGAAGCTCACTTGTGAATATAAAATTCACTGTTACAGATTTCCAGGCAGAGTCCATCCTACCTTTCTAATATTTTCTTGCTACTTAGTACAGAACATCTGGAGAAGAGATAGGTGATACTGTTGTATTATTCAGTAGTTCCAGGGTTAGGTGTCCCTCGCTGCTCTCCTGATCTCAGAGCGCACTCAGATACTGGTGCTTATGGGGGAATTCTTCAGTTCTCCCTCTCCACCTGCCTTCAGTAACACTGGGTCCTGGCAACAGATCCCTGAGTGTTACTTCCTTGCTGGTCTCTTGACAGTCTGTGACCAATGATGAACATCATCCTCACAAGCTTTTTGAAACCAGAGTATTGCTTATTTTATCTAGAAGGAACAAAGCACGTACAAAAAAGATTTAAAAACAAGAAGGTGCGTGTCTGTTTTACTCTTTCTTGCAAAGGTGGCCTAGGTCATTGCTTTCTTTAAGTTAGACAGTCATAAAAAAACCTCATTGAATTAATCTACGTGGAATGTAGGAAGCAGAACAAGGAGAAAAATCACATCAAAATATTTTTCTGAGTATTGTTAAAAATGATGGAAAAATATAAAATATAAAGCCTAAAACTAACTTTTTCTTTTCACTAGGCATGTTGCCTTCACTTATCTTACAGAAGTTTGATCTAATTCCCACTGAAGACTACAGCTGAAATGGCTGAAAAACATTTAACTGGTTGTAGTAGACTTTGGATTAGGACTTCATTCATGATCATTCACACACTATCTAGTATCTAGAAATAACACATATACAACTTCCCTCTTGCTGAGAAGTTAGCCCACCTTTTCAAGGATGCTCTGGTGATCTCCTCCGATTTCTCACATTGCAATAGCTAGACATAATACTCTATAGTGTTTGCAGCTGGCAAGAAGATTTCATATCATCCTGCCGAAAATTTAGACTTTATTAATGCATGAGCTCATCAACTCTTTGTGAACTTTCACTAGTACGGAACATTACAGCACAGCTCTTCAGCAACGCAGTAAATAGTGAGCATATCAAGTCAGTCCTTTCCTGTAAACAACTCCTCCTTATTCTATTTTCAGACACCCAGTTGCTAGATCCCCAAATACTTAAAAGATCACTTGAAATTCTGGGTTAAACAGTGCTGGTGACAGCTCAGTTTCCCAGTCATAGCATAGAATAGATCTCTTCTACAAGCACACAAAAACTTTCTCTGAGGCCAAGCCAAGCCAGTGCAGCAAATACCCACAGCAATTGGGATCTACTACACGCTCTCTACCCTTCCACTGCAAGTGGAAAACACACGATTTTCGCCGTGTTGTAAACTGTAAATCAAACACAAAATTAATTTTAAATAATGTAAAAATGAATAGCATTCCCAATGGAAAAAATACAAACAAGATGGCAATCACATATTTCAAATACTCATCATGTTGCTCAGTGTACTTCTGGAAAACATCTGTTTATTTTAATGGCAACAGTAGGATAAGATAGGATGGGACGGGACGGGACGGGACGGGACGGGACAGGACAGGACAGGACAGGACAGGACAGGATAGGATAGGATAGGAGCTTGGAAAAAATAATTCAACTGACGTGATTACAGAGGAATTGCTAGGGGGCTATTTAAATAAAGAAAAGCAATGCTTTTTCTGGCTCTGTCCTGGATCCCCGTCAGCATTTCCAGTTTCTAGCACACATAGGCAATGTGTGTGTCATGGGACATACCCAGTGGCACGCTATTGCATTTTTGGTCCCTAATCAAGATGATGTGTGACGCCTAAGATGTCAGCCTCAGACTGCTGTGGTAATCAGCACACTGACTCTGTAGCTTTGTGAGAGAAGCTCCTAAGGACAGTTAAAAGGTCACTTGCGTAGTTAATGCATTTGAAATGTTACCTGCTATATATTGATATAACGGTGGGAACTGTGATGCTGGAGCATTAACCATGTCCTGCAAGCTGATCAGTACAAGTATAAATTTCACGATACTGACAAGAGTTTAGATTAGGTTGATACAAACCCTAAAGTGCACCCATAAAAATACTCAAAAGTAGGAAAGATAGCAAGGCACACAACACAGTTCTTCTCAAGACACTGAAAAAAGAATCAGGAGTAAAAAAGTTAATGATCTATGTCTGTCTATGCCTTTACCTGTTCCTTTAAAATGATGGAATACATTTCTTTACAATAGAGAGGAAAGTTAATGGAAGAGGTA
This sequence comes from Struthio camelus, assembly GCF_040807025.1. NCBI lineage: Eukaryota > Metazoa > Chordata > Aves > Struthioniformes > Struthionidae > Struthio > Struthio camelus. Next base: position 28,819,806 of record NC_090943.1, on the reverse strand, counting down.
GTGAATGGATGGAAAAAATCTGAGGTGATTTATGTTCACATAAGGGTAGTGAATCATAACTCCCTCGAGTAAGAGAGTTTCGTCTCTAAGGTATAAATAACATACCTGGAAAACTGTAAGTTGCAGGGGGTAGCCTTATTTTATTTGGCAGTACTAACTTTTAACTGGGGTTCAATAGATCCATTTTTTCAATTTCAGACCATTAAACAGAAGAAGAAAAGGAGGTTGTAATTTTTTTGTCTTGACTACTTCATGATCTTTTCAGCACATAAAGGTCACCTGCAGCAGATATCAATAATCACACACTTTATAGTTTCCTTAAAGTTGATCATTTCAGTGAACCACTTCACAGGTTACTAACCAAACCAAATTATTGCTCAGCAAGAGTGAATTGATGCCTTTCCTATATAATTTTCTGTGTTCCCTCTGGGTCTTCTCTACTCCAAGGACTTCAAGCATTTGGCACAAGATTTGAAATACGAACCGACTATAAAGGACTAGAATTATCTGGATGCTTCAGATGTACAATTTTAGATAGATTTCTCCAAGAGTGGTTAAACATGGTACACACCCCATTTGCATTTGAAAGAGAGGACTATGAGAGTCAGAATGCTGTAATTTTTCTCTTTGAGTGACTTCGGGTAAGAAATTTATACCATATTTTCAAAAGCACAATTAAATTCAGGATGTCGGTGAGATCTAGCACTTAATTTTCCAAGGTGATGAGCATTGACAAATCTGGCTCAAGTCTCTAAGAACTGCAAAGTCTCATGGCCTCTGTTAGGCAGCCAAAACTGGGTCACACAAAATTACAGACTGCTTTTCAAAAGGCAGCCCACTACCCCTTTGAGATTTTTTCATACACAAAGTGCAGATACCAAATCCATACACTATATTTCACAAGAAGAGTCAGAAAAATAATAAAAGTTTGACTAAGGATTTTTGTATGGGAAATGCTATAGAGGCGTTTTTATTAGTTCAGTTTCACAGAAGCTCTGATTTTTCCCAAGTCATCAGAGGTCAGTTTCAGTAAAGTCATGTCCCAGCTAAGATTCTTGGCATTGATTTGAATCCAGCAAGGACTTTACCTTTTCACTTAAATACCTACAATTTAAAGACTTTATTTTTCTATATATGAGAGGATTTTAGCATATATGTCACTTCCACGTGTAGGCTTTATTTTAAGGCAGCCTAAAATACCTGTAGAAATAAATACAGATATCCTTGTTGTTCACTTAAGTGTGGCAACACCCATGCAATATCAGTCTAAGTAGCTTATTCAAATTATTACTGTATTCTTACCAGAACTACATATGTGTTTCTGAGTAGTAACTTTCCACAATTTTTTTGATAGCTTCCTTACCACAGTTCCTCAAACTTTAGCATACAGAGAGTTGCAAATAACGTATAGGTTTTCAGGCTTTTACACAGCATATCTGGAATGAGAAGCAGAAGGAAAACTGGTGCTGTAGCAGCTACCTTGGGGGAAAACACTTTGAGCACTTGCTGAAAGCTAGCAAGGCCTCTTGTGCTTTTTACCAGGTTTGCTCTTGACTAGGATATCTTCTGGTAGCTTGCAGTAGACTTATTATTAGATTTGAACAATAAAATATCCTAACATTTCTCCAGTACTGTATGAACCACACAATAAGCTTGCATTTCCTTGTGAGGATGAGGAACTCTCCAAACATTCAAATCAGCTTAAATATTTATTAATAATTACTAGCCATGAAATGTAAGTCTTGAAAATTCATACTTCTCCAACAGTGGTGGACTGCCTAAGAAAAAATTACAATGTTTCCTATCACGTGTAAATGGAGATTCTATACATTTCAAGTGAATCTGCTTTTTGCAATGAAAAGCTGTATTGTTAATAGCAGATTTGTCCACTGAAACTTACAATTCAGTTGGTCTCAAAGGAGGTAAAGACATTTTCCATCTCTATTTTGAAGACTGTATCCTAATGTTAGTATGTTAAAATATGTTTTCTCAAAAAAGGCTTTGTGAAACTAATGACCGCAAACACATTATTGATTATTTGTACTAAGATGTTATGTCCCACGTAGTACGGAATCAAGATTTGTATTTGCACACATTTTGAGCTTTTCTGAAACAGGCAAATATGTTAGCTGAAAAAAAAAAAAACCACTTCCTTCATTCAATGTTTTTGCATGTCTAGTTTTTTCTCCCATACAGAAACTACCTAAAACATATGTGAGTGCATGAATATAAATATAAACACTGCAATGCATTTAGAATGTTGGTGTCATTTAAATCAGAGAAATGAACAAAAACCAAACTGTGTGGGGTTTTATGCCACTTTAGGTAGATTGAAATCTTGTAAAACAAGTATGAGCATAGCTCTGACTATTTTACTTTTCAATTCAAAGGACTGTTAGAGGAGTGCAATATTGAAAAATTAATTTGAAAGTGTCAATGTGGATAAAGAATATTAAAGGAATTAGAGTTAAAAAAAAAAAGTAAGCGTATACTCAGGCTCCTTATACTTTACTAAAGCAGAGTCTAATACACCACAAGATTAAAACAGTTCCACAATTAATGGAACGTTTTTCTTTTTTAAGCTGTTCTTAGTGCTCCATCAACACTGCAGTTGATGATTTACCCATAATTAGATACCTTTTAGTCATGTGATACAAAAATATTGCTGTACATATCCCGATCCAATGGCAAACAACTTTAATGGTGCATCAGCAACATTTTAATTGTAGTGGTTCTTTACCAGGACTATTTCAATACATAGACAACTTCATTTTCATATTTAACTGCAGCTATTATGGCTTAGCCTGCAGTTATACATTTCATTAGATAATAAAACTCCCATAGGCTTACTGTGTGGTTATCTTCTGTAGAGCACATTGTGGAAATTCAATCTTTGTTAAGATGAGCTTAAGAATATCTGTGAGTTCACACTTCAGTAATAACAGTCACAAACCGGAAACAAACTCCCTTTGGGCAATCTGAACCCCTGGGAGCACTAGCATTCCACTAATATCCACAAACTCTGCAGCTCTTTTCAAAGAAGGGGCAGACAGCATCACCGCAAGTTTTCTCCTAGGTGATGTCTCTCATCTTATCTCACAATATCCTTGAGTAAAATTCTCTTTCAACTTCTTATGTCAAATAAGAAGAAAATATATGCTTCTGCATTTCATGAGAGAAATCCTGCAAGGGAACAAGAGGGCAGACAGAATGCTGTCTAAGATTAGCCTCAGGCAAAATAACCTGCAATAATGATTCAACGCTATTGTTCTGAACAGAAATAATGTGGACATTCAAGCCATCACATCTGTTTTACCAAGTCTCCTACTATAGTCAACAGTATCAAGGGTAGTTCACATATAAAAGAATTAGCAAAAAAACCTCATCTTCCTCCATGGTGGTCCAACCTGCAAAAGAAAAGCAATGTGCATACTGATTCAAAGCCCATGACTAGAATAAGGGTTACAATCATGCTGGAGATCCTTCTTCTCAGAGCGCAGTGTTTCTTAGATTTCTAACCCGAAACTTTAAAACTTATCCATCCTGTTTTACTAACTCCCTTCCTAAATTCCTATAGGAAAATATAATTGCTTTCTGATTCTGCTGAAACATATTTGGGCCTTAAAAGATATATTCTTCTGATAACTTTCACATTTTTTCTGACTTTTCTCAAGTTGCCCTCCTTTTCCTGGGAGCTCTTCTTCAAAGCTGGGCGGCTCAAGTTGAGGGCAGCCACTGGGCAGAGGAGCTGTCCCAATGACCCACTTCTTCTGCCATTGCCTTTGCTGCAGCAGCTCTCACAGAGGACAGCACACACTCTCCCACAACTGCTGAGGCAGCCAGCTGAAGCTAGAGAAGGACATTTCTTGTCTGTCTATATACTTTAGATCAGCTCCAGCCCACGCTGACTGTTCATCTCTATTCTCTCTGCAACGGTGTTCTTAATTGAAGATTACTTCCTCCGGCATAGTAAGCAGCCTCCTGAATTCAACAAGCTCTAGTGACAGGCTTTTCATAAAATAGACTTTGAGTGAGGCATGTTTTTTCACAGTTTGAGTCCTAGCTTTTTTCCTCGAGGGTACAGCTATACTCCAAATAGCTTTCCCTCTCTTTCTGCTTCTCTCTAAGCTCCAGCTTGAAACACCTATAGTTAATCTCATGCAAGTCGCTAGCTATTTTTTGGAATAGCAGCATTTCAAAACCAGTAATCTGTTGTGCTTTGCTCTACCTGAATTATGATTTTAAAGCAGTTAACAGAAAACATTGGAATATTTGAATAACAAAGGCAGAGAATCAGAAAAAAAAGGCTGTCTCCTGTTTATGACTGCTCTGTTGGCATGTACATGCTGAAGGATGTTTACAGCTCCAGGCAGATTACAGGCCAGAACTCCAGCAGTAAAATGATCCAACTACTGTACTCTGACTTTTGCAAAATATGGGCACACGGAGGATATTGCGCAAGCGCTGGAGCGGCTGCACAACCTTTCACTTACTAAACTTTGCTCAGCCAGGCCTGACCCAGAGCGTGTTTGTGTGGAGCCGGCAACCTTTCACCCACTTTGGCTATTTTCGCCGCGCCGGGAGCCCTCTCGGCAGTGTGACAACTTCTGCAGCTGTGTAATGTCGGGTGGCAGAAAGCGAAGCGCAGGAAGACGTGATCCTGGCTTTAACGCTATTTCTGTCAATTTTTCCACCCAAAGGGCTGCATATATATTTAGAAAATAAATCTCACGACATGTTGGTGGAATAAAGTATTGACCCAGATGGATAAATGCTGATCTGTACGCAGACTGGGATCGAGGGCTTTGCCCATGGTACTGCTGGAAATTTGACCAAGTGCCGCAAATAGAGCTCACGCCTTTCAGTCACCAGATCACTCCTTCCTTCCCACTCTAAACCTGTCTGCCAAACCCTCCTCAATAATTGTTAGCCAATTTCAATCAAATTTAAAAAGATAATCCATTTGCTACAAACCTTGTGCAAACCGGCAGCTGCATTAGGAGAAGAGATTCAAATTTTGGTCCACATTGAGGACAAGGCAGGGGAAGCTCAGCCAAGATGCACCCTACTAGACAGCAGCAACCCCGCCAAGTGTCACACATATTTCTGCTGGGCAGGAGAGAAGCTCCAACCCCAGTACAGCACGTTGTGTCTCCAGCACCCGTTGGCAGGTGGATTATGAGGAAGAACCTTAAATTTGCCTCCCCACTGAGGAAATGGCAGGGCAAAGTCAGCCAGGACACCTACTAGACAACTGCAACTCAGCCAATTGTCACGTATCCTGGCTCGCCAGGAGCACAGCTCTGCCCTAAGCACGGCACGTTATGTCTCCGGCACCCCGGATGACATCAGGAACACTGGGAGGGGGAAGCTGGGGGGGGCAGCAACGGATAACATTTTAGGGGACAAATGAATAGCACTGTGGTCTTATTCCTTCTGCTGTTTTGGAGCTAGCTGCTGTGTAAAAAAGGAGAATGTTATCAAAACTCATTTTCTTAAGGATAGTCAGCAAAACATTACTGTGGTTGAAACAGCTGAAACACCACCAGCAACTGAAAGCATCATTCCTCCCTTTTCCAAACTTGCCTTTGGGCATTTCAGAAGAGAAAAATAAAATATTAAAATAGGAACAACGAGAAAACATTTGAGTGGATACCACAGTTCAGATCTGGCACTGTTTTTCACTATCACAAAGCTGTTTTCTAGTATCAGTACTCGTAATTGCCAATGCACTAGGGCTTCAGGAGGAGAGGGAAAACGGTGATTTAGAGAGGAAAGAAAGAGAGAACAAACAGTACTGTAGTTAGGAGAGATAGTGGAGTTATTTCAAACTGTTATGATAGTCACTGCCCAGTTTTTTATTCACATGCAACTTGGCTGACAAGGAATCCAGTTAAGTTGTTACTTTGTGCATAAAAAATAGCTGCTGGGCCAATATTCAGAACATTCCTAACAGTTATTGCCCAAATATATCATTCATTTTTTCAGGAACGGGAAGTCATATTGCTCAAAACATTCTGTGGTGTATAAACCATCATGCACTTCCTTCCAGAAGCAGTCATTAGAGTAACAAAACTGTTAGTTGTTGGAATAATATTTATGGGCTGCTGGTATGTAAAATTCTTATAGAAGTTTGGTTTGTTTTGAAAAGTGTCCAGGTTTTGAGCTACTGGAGCCTTATTCTTTCAATACTTGGGAAAGCCAACACTTTCCCTACATTTTCTGCAACTACTATTGCACTGTTTGTTAGGAGCTAAACAGAACCTGTAAGACTTTTGTTCTTCCCCTCACTGCACATAACTATGAGGAAAATTATGAGAAAACAAATTTCTGTAAAGAAAAAGAATGTGAATAATAAAAATTATTCCTAGTAGACTTTTTCCTATTCAGAATGGAGTAAGTGATAGGATGACTCACAAAGGTTATACAAGTTCTTTATATTTAGCAGGGTCAGCAAACAAGCAGATCAAAATGGAGGATCTCAGTGGGATTCAAACAGTGAACTTACAAACTAAAATAACTGTCCAGTGCAGATGACTTTGTTTACTCAGATTTCATGGCAAAATGTTAATCTTGAGATTTTTATGTTTCCCATTGATTATTTGCTTCAGGAAGAAAATAAAAAGAAAACAAAAATAATTTATACATGTTCCATAATTCAAACAAATTTGTTGTTGTTGTTTTTTATTTCAATGAGTCACCTGCAACTTGCAGGAAAACAATGTTAAATCAGTCAAAATGAACCCTCAGCAGCTATTCCCAAATTTTAATCTTCTGGCAAGAGCAGGAAAAATCTACAAGGTTACATTTGCTATTACTAGATGTCTTTATTTTGCTTCAATTCACATTTCATATGCCAACACTTTTATCACTGTGATCAAGTAATATATCTGATGGAACAATAACAGCGTAGCTCATCCATGGTGAGAGAAAAAATAATATTAAAATAAATAATTGTTTTATTGTCACATGGTCCTGCTATTAGTGACCAAGATTTAGGATGTCAGGAACGCCTTTGCTGAAACTAACTCCATTCTTCAACACATTATGCAAACGCTGCCTTTAGTGAAGTAGACTCGAAGACTTGATAAAATGCCAGACAGCACCGGAAAGCAAAGTTCGCTTTCCACAAAAGAGGAAGGGTGTGCAGACTTTTCCCAGCTCATCTCTGACCCGGGAAGATTAGCTAAGAGTGAGAGAGCAGTTCAGTCAATCAATTCTTAGGTCAGCTATAGAGGGAGTAAATAGGGTCACACAGGCATTTGGAACCAGTGTGTCACTGTCACCGAAGCAGCTGTCTTTTAAATATTTGGTCGCTATTAATCCAGGTCACCACGATGATCTACATGTCAGAAACTCTTTAAGTTGTGCATTTAGGATCTAGTCTGTGCCCCCTTCACTCCCATCTACTCTCTGCACAGACTCTGGACCTTCAGCATTTCCCTCACTAGCATCCCCTGCACTTAATGCAAAGAAGAGGGCTGCAAACCCCCAGATATTTCCCTGCTTGGTTAATCCCCTGGGTCAGCCCCCGCTCAGCGTTAGCAGTGCAGCGGGAGCAACAGCACCTGCAGATGCTGCAGAACGGCAGCATCTCCCTCCACCGGTCACCTCCCCAGGCCTCAGCGCCACAGGCACCACCGCCGTCTTGACATGGGCGACAGCAGCCTCGTACAGAAAACCACCACCCGGGACGAGTCAGGCTGGTGACGGGTGACACATTTAGCAGCCGGCTGGGAGCTGTGCACCTCACTAGCGCAGGTGTTTCGTCTTCCCCACTGGGCTAGGCATGGCGTGAGGGCCGCCATCTGCGTTCTTGACGCGCCACCGGCTATCCACAGAGCGTGAAACTAAGAGTAAGAGTGTCAGAGGCCTCTGTACCGCCCGGGCGGTGATGCCCTGAAGGGGTCTCTGCGGCTGGGAAGCCCTGCCCGCCCCTCCGAGCTGCCACAGGGCGCCCCGGACCCCTTCGCCGAAGCCCCCTGCCCAAGGCAGGTGCCCAACCGGGCGCGAAAAGCCCTTGGCTCGCGTCCAGGCCGCCCGGCGGCGGGAGGCCTGACATTGCCCTACACCTAACGCGTAAACAAGGTCACTGGGGGGCGGCGCAGCCGGCAGCGCCCCCGCCGCAGCCCAGAGGCCACTCCCCCCCTCCGCCGGCCCGGTGCCGCGGGGCAGCTGGCGGGGCTCCCTGTCCCCAACGGCCGTCACGCACCACCCCTCCCCCCCGCCGCGCTGCCCGCCAGGAGACAGTTCCGTTAGGGGGCGTGGCTCGCCGGGAGCCCCGCCCCTGGAGCCCGTAAATAAAGGCGGCACGTGGCGGCCCCCGGCCACAGGGCGCTGGGGCCGCGCAAAGACCGGTCCAGTTCGCAGTGACTGACCTGCAGCCCGTCCATCCATCTGTCCACCTCCCTCCCTCCCTCCCTCCCTCGCTGCCACAGACCTCCGAGCGAGCGAGCCCCACCCCGCCGCCGCGGGAGCGATGAAGGCCGCCCGGATCGCCCTGCGCAGCGCAGCCCCGCTGGCCGGGGCCAGCAGCAGCCGGCTGCCGCTGGAGGTGGAGACCTTCTCCCGCTTCTCCCCCTCGCCGCTCTCCATGAAGCAGCTGCTGGACTTCGGTGAGAGCGGGGCGGGGGCGGTTGGGAGCCCGGCTCTCCGCCGCTGGCTGGGGCGGGGGGCGGTGCACGGCCGGCCCGGGCGGGGGGGGGGGGGGCGCCCCGTCCTCCTAGCGGGGAGGCCGCCCGCAGCGGCCCCCCTTCGCCTCCGGCGCCCTCCGTGGGCCGCGTGCCGCAGCCCGCTTGCCAGGCGATGCCGATCCTGTGACTGCCGCGGCTAAAGCTGCAGGGACGTCAAACCTCTATTTCGGGGCTGTTAATAGGATGGAGGGGGGGTGGTAACAGTCAGGTCGACTAATGGATGTTTTCGTGTTCCGTGCTCAACCTTATCGGGGAGGAGTCATTACTTTGCTTGCTGGAGCGTACGTACTGTACCCGTATCCAGTTATCGCCTTGGCAGCTGTAAAACCTCTGTTCCCATGACAGTTTCAGACGTCACCCTGAAGAAGCCCATGTTGTTTACAGTGAGTGGCTGGAATGGCTCTCTTAGAGGATTGTGATCTTAGAGGATTACAAATAAGTTCTGCCTCTAAACGGGAAACATAGGAGTATGCCCCCAAGGAATAGGCTGTGTCTTGCTGTCACATAACAGCATTCAGCACAAGCCTATACATGCATTTGGGAGAACCAGCCAGTAACAGCACGACGGCTGAAAATGCAGAGCAATGTAGTCCTGAAGCCCGTGGTGAACTTCAAGATGGTAATTCACAATTTTGTGTTAAAATTTTCCTTTTTTTTTTTTACACTTTTTTGTGTTGGGCTTATTTTATAGGCTCAACTAATGGATGTGAGAGAACATCTTTTGCATTTCTGCGACAAGAGCTTCCTGTGAGGTTTGCGAATATTCTAAAAGAAATTGATCTTCTTCCTGATAAGTTGCTAAGCACTCCATCAGTACAACTAGTAAAGAGCTGGTAAGTAAGAACCATTAAAGTCTGCCTGCAAATAACATAACATTAAGAACTGTTGTCCTAGACTTAAGTAATAAGACAACCGCAAAATACAGTAGAACTGCAGTCTGTTCATGAAAGCTGAACTGTAAGCTGTTGCATATTGTCCTTGTCTAGCATACTAAAGTTAAATGGAAAAGCATGGATATTTAATTGTGTTTTTTTACCTAATAGCTTGAAATAGCTCATACAGCAAATCTAATTCCTTACTTTTAAGAAGGGAGAGATGAAAAGGTGTCTTCTGTTTTCATCCAGTTCTTACAGATCTGCAAAGTTGACACAAGAATGAGAGAGCAAGCTACGTGCTTGTTTGATTCTCACTGATGAAATTGTTAATAAGTTTCAGTTCTGCAGCAGACTGCCTTGGCATGTGCACTGAGTGTTTGCAATTCAGTGTACGTGATCGCTGTGGTTACTAATAGTGGTTGAATCTGAGTTAACCTTGTTTTACTGGCATAACTTAGTGTTTGAGGATGGCTGATGTAAAGGACAAAAAGCATGTGAGTGAGATCCAGAAACTGTACTTAATCTAGCAAAGTATAGCTGTGCCTTTGCAGAGCATGTCTAGGCTGTCAGAGGTTGTCCTAGCTTGACTGGACAAAGAGGCTTAAGTGCTCAGCTTGTGCCAAGCTGATCAAGATCAGGAAAACACTTGTTTAGGTGGCTTCCTGATCACTACTTCTGAAACACCTCACTCTTCCCAAGAACTGTTCAGGGAGCCTAGGTCCCTAAAATAAGGCTTTAGGTTTCACTCTGGGTGGCAGGCATGAGAAGTCATTCACAACTTCCAGTGTTCAGGCATTCAAGAAATGACTATCCATAATTCCATACTTTGATACTTCAAGTTTCTAGCTGACTTAAGAGTAATGATTAGGACAAGATGATGTCTTTTTCCAGCTCCTAGACTAATAACAATCAAATAAATAGCATGTGTTTCTTGTATTCTTTTTAATAGGTACATCCAAAGCCTGATGGAGCTGGTTGAGTTCCATCAGAAAAGCCCAGATGACCAAAAAGTCTTACATGAGTAAGTTTTTCATTTGTTTTCATTGAGCTTTTCATTGCTTACAATGTAGTCTGTTTAGAATGACAGCACTGTCATTAGCTCAATTTGATAATCTGGCATGAAATATTGCACTTAAAGCAAACTGGTTTAATCCTTGATCCTGGTGTATTAATACTGCCAATAAGTATGACCTGTTGTGGCTTTTGGAGGCAGTACTTTAAGCTATCATGACAAATCAGCAAAAATTGTCTGTAATGTCACATCCTTGCTTCATTTTAAGGTGTGAACTGGAGGTTTCTTTCCTTCCCCGCGCTCTCCTCTGCTCAGGCTGTTATGAGGGAATAAATGGAGAGTGAATTTGACATGGCTAATGAGCACACCTCTCCTATTAAATTCAAACTCTTCTGCTTTAGGTCAGTGAGGAGTTCCAGTCTGGGGGTTTTTTCATTATTTTGAAAGTATTTTAATGTTAAGGTTCCTCTGCAGTTACCCCTGTTGCTGGAGTACAAAATTTTGTGCAAATCTTGTTTTCATGGAGTGTTAGAATAATGTTCTAAAGAGATCTCTTTGATCTAGCTTTATAGATACATTAATTAGAGTCCGAAACAGACATCATGATGTGGTTCCTACAATGGCACAAGGAGTAATTGAGTACAAAGATGCTTTTAAAGTAGATCCTGTCACCAATCAAAATATCCAGTACTTTTTGGATCGTTTTTACATGAGCCGTATTTCTACCCGGATGATAATGAATCAACACAGTAAGTAGAAATTCTATCTGAGGAAAAATTTCAGCCTAGTGAGAAGCATGTTAGTGTAAACTTCTCTTAAAACTGTTGGAAGATCTGCTTCAGATGACTTCCTGTGATAGTGAAAATTTAGAAACAATGTATGAATTTTTATGGTAATAGGATTTTGGTTATCTAGACTAAATGCTAACTGTAGTAGGTCTTGCACAGAAGGGATCTCTTAGGGATCTCTTTTTGCCTCTGAAAAGCCTTTAGATGTTGAACCAGAGAAGTCAGCATAGCTTGCTGGCAGCAGATAGCATTTGTAAGTTGAAAAAGACATAAACAATGCTCAGTATCTCTTGTGATTATGTGCTGTGATCATACTGTGTTGGTCTGAACTTAGTTTTTTGTAATATAGTGTTTGGAATTAAATACAGTATTGTTTTCATCTCAAACAGCCCTTCTCTTTGATGATAATGCCAGCTCAGGGCACCCAAGGCACATTGGAAGTATTGATCCATGCTGTGATGTTGTTGAAGTAGTGAATGGTATGTATGCTTTCCGATCATAAAAAAAAAAAAAAACCAAAACTATCTTCATGGTTGGTGTTGCAAGTAATTAACAGGCAACCAACATGTGTTTGTATAGGGTGCTAACAGTTTTTTTGTAACAAAGTGGCTGAAAACAGTCAGCTGAAATGTGTGCTTCTGTGGGACAGCAATTTAAACTAACTGTAAAGTAGCAGTAAATTGTGTCTGAATAAGGCCTGGCGAGTGATAAATGAGGTGGGAGTTAAGTCATCAATGATGCTGACATCAGCATCTACTGTTAGATAATTATACCCTAGATACATTTGCTTTACAGAATTATCAAATTGTACTAAAGATTTGCCCCTGCTGCTATGATTGCCTACTTAGTCCCAGTTCTTTATGTACAGTGGCTGTGACATTATCCCCTGTGAAACACATGCTTATACTTGGTAACACCCTAGTAGCAAATGCAGTTAAAAACTGTATTTTGCTGTGTGTTAGATTGAATTGCTACAGTGTTTATTTCACTTCACATGTCTTCTTTAAACAAATATTTCAGATGCTTTTGAAAGTTCCAAGATGCTGTGTGACCAATATTACTTAACATCTCCAGAACTGAAGCTTACTCAAGTGAATGGTAAGATAGGGGCTTTTTATGTCTTTCTGGCTATTGGTAACCAAATTGCCTTCTCTATTCCGAAGGCTCCTATCTCTGCAGCCATAATGGTACATACAAGTGTGTCTGTGCTAGTTTGTGTGCTTTTACAAGCACCTCATTTAATCTCGCCTGTTAGAACTCAGATATCATTGCATCTTAAATACTAGATTTTCTGAGGTAACTTACATGAATTTGAGGAAGGAGGACTATTAGTCTGTACTTAATGTGATAAGTTGTCAGAGAGGAGCAATTTTTCAGGTGGAAGTGGGGCTACTGACTGAGAAACATTCGTTCTAGTCCAGACTGCCTGCATGTCTCTGGTCTTGGGCAGCCTGCTTAACCACGAAAATCCTTTACTTGTAAAATGGAATTAATATTTGTCATCTGCATAGAAATGCAAAAAATACAACTTTCAGTTAATTTTCAAATAAACTATGATTAAGCAAATGATGATTACAGTCAAAACACTATGAGTTCATAAAATTGTCCATTTAAAACCACTAAGACTTGAGGTATTTTCTTGTTTGTTATAACATAACTTGCTTACTATAAAATTCAGAAACAAAACAAAGTTCCATCTCCCTTTTAAATTTTGAATTTTTCTTTCCTCTAGGAAAATTTCCAGGAAAACCAATAAACATTGTATATGTTCCATCTCATCTCTTTCACATGCTTTTTGAGCTCTTTAAGGTATGTAAATACAAGCTATTTCCTCCCTCAGTATTCTCAGCAGGAGCTTAAGTATTTAAATTTTCTAGCTAGGTCTGAGTGGATTAAAGTGTTGTATAGGACAGTGAGATTTCTAAGAAGCTGTTACATGGGGAAATAGCTTAGCAGTTGGGAAAGGAATGATTGCAACTGGTAGGAAAATATTTGGACATTCTCATGTGGTTATAACTGGGGCAGGGTAAGGGGGAGAGAGCTCGAGTAGGGCCTTCTAGTTATTTAACATGGAGTTGTGACCGTTGGTATCCCTCTGCTCTTAAATTATTCCTTAGTGCATTTTTACCCTAGTGTCTTGCCTGTGGGTTAGGCATCGTGAGAGGTAGTGAATGGGGCTGACTTCATGTGCAGCTAACATGGGGTGCAGAATTCTGGGAATCGTTAGCAACTGCTGACTTGAGCTATTGTCCAGAATCCTACTGACTTTAATGAAGTTACTTTGATCAAGTTTTGTGTTGGGCAAGAACAATGCAATCTTTCAAACATAGTCTGCACTGTTTAGTCACTACTAGGTACACGACCTCCTCTGCCCATGTTAAATGAAATTGCAAGTGTGTTCTTGGAAGCTAGAGACTGATAGGAATGGATGGTAACTGTGCTCAGCCTCTGCATAACACAGATGTGATTTTAAGTGCATATATCCAACACTTTTTGATAATGAGAACCTTAATTTATATAGAATTCAATGAGAGCAACAGTTGAATTTCAAGAAAACAGTCCTTCCCTTTCTCCAGTTGAAGTGACGGTTGTTCTTGGACATGAGGACCTGGCAATTAAGGTAATTCATTGGCCAAAAACAGCATGGGCCTGACAATCTTTATGATTTCATATGGTACAACAAATACTGTTAAGGAACTTATGCCTCCAACAACAGGTCAAAGTTCCTCTGCATGAGCCTTCTGTTGATAGCCTCCATCTAGAGCAATTATCTAACCGAAAAAGAATATGCTACAAACAAATATCTACATTTATGGGAGGTTTTGCTCCAATACTAGCATTTTACATACTATTTTTAGTATATGATTGCAATTAACTGTATTCTCTCTTAAATCAGATCTCTGACAGAGGAGGTGGTGTTCCAGTAAGGAAAATTGAGCAGCTGTTCAGCTACATGTATTCTACAGCACCAAGGCCAAGGATGGATGATGCTCGACAAACGCCTCTTGTAAGATGATTTCAATACCTGTAGTGCTAACAAGATATTATATCTATTGCATAGAATAATAGATTCATCTTAAATAACAAAACATTATGTCTATCCTTCTGCTCTATAGAGTATAGAGAGATTACTGAGCTTCAGAGACATGAATTAACACTTTCTGGAGTAGTTTTTAAGTATCTAGCTTAGCTGACAAAAACACCTCCTTTAAAGGTATAGACAAAGAACATTAGCACCTGAATCTAACTCTTTCGCTCCACCCTCTTACTCCAAGGATAGCAATTTAGTTGGCCTTCACTACCACTCAGTGCTCAAATATATTATAAATATCTTTATGGAGGCAAAGACAACTGGGATAGGCTTAGAATACTGTTTATCACTAGTAGCAATCAATTTTGACTAAACAAGTCTTAGTGGAAAAACCAGGCAGGGAAAATAAAGAAATTTAATGCCCTAAAGTAAGACATGCAGAGCCCTTTCCTCTTCCATGGAGGTTTGACTTAAAAGCTCTTTCAGAGTCTAAGATGGCCTGTTCAGTATTTCTTATGAAGCCGGTCAGAATTTTATTTTCTTTTAAGGGAAGATGAAATGCAGAGACTTTTTAAACGGTTTAAAATCTCTGAACACTTTCTGGTTATCTAATTTTATATCACAGGAGCTAGTAGAGGTAGAAAAAAAACTTTGATTTTTTTGTATTGTACTTTATTTTTTAGGCTGGCTTTGGGTATGGTTTGCCAATTTCTCGTCTGTATGCTAAATACTTTCAAGGAGACCTAAATCTCTACTCCATATCTGGTTATGGAACAGATGCAATTATCTACTTGAAGGTATGTATTTTGATAACCACCAATAATGCAATGAGGTAACTACTGTGGCATTGTTTTAAGGTTTAAAAAAAAAAATCCTCTGCTTGTGAGTTAAAGCTCTCATTTTGACTATGAAATGCCAGTAAGTATTGTGACTGGTACTTAGAAGTAAAGTCATTCATTGTTCCACTATATAAATGTTGCATTTCTAATTAACTGTTTCCCAGCACAATATGAAATATTTTTTAATTGCAAAATATAGAGGAGGAGAGGAACATACCTTAAAGTTTTTGTATACTTCTGTAAATAGAAGTTCTGTTCTGCTTTTTCCAGGGTTATCTTGAAAACAAGTTACGGAATACTTTTAAGGCCTATAAAGTACACAAATATGATCTGATATTGCATTTATGTTGATGAATTATTCATGACAAACCTAAATACTAAAGCACATCTTAATTATTGCATCTATTCTGTCATTCTGTGTGATTCTGTGATTCTAGGAATACTTGCATAATTTTTCTCTATTTTTTGAGGCTTAACACTTCAAATATACTGCATGAATTTTTTGCAAAATGGCATTATTGAGAAGCAGAAATTGAGTAACTCTTCTCCTTGATTTTAGGCACTATCAACGGACTCAATAGAAAAACTCCCAGTTTTTAACAAATCTGCTTATAAGCATTATCAAGCTACCTCAGAGGCAGATGACTGGTGTGTCCCAAGTAAAGACCCAAAGAATGTATCAAGGCAGAGTGCAGCTCTCTGAAGGGAAGTTGGTATCCAAGGCACCCAAAGGGATCAAGCTGTCTTCTCAACAAGGACTAGTGTTTGGAAGTATTAGTTTCCTTTCAAACAGGCAAATTTTTCAGTTTTGTGACTGACAAGAGAAAGATCAGGAGTTTAAGCTAGGCTGTATGCATTGAATATGAATTCTTGCTGTGGACTTCAGGATGAGGAAAATAAGTGCATGGAGGAATGTGTACATTTTTACTATGTCTTTTAAGAGTTGCATAAAGAGGAAATTCAGTCTATTTTTTAATCCTATGATCAAAGACTTCCATGTGGTAGAAGCGTGCATTTTTTGACTCCTATCTAATGCTTGAATTCTGAATACTGATAAATGTCAGTGGCATATATTTTTTTTCCTAGACTAGTTATCAGCACCTCATCTTATTACAGAACTCCTCAGGTAGACAGGTGCACTTGTACTTTAAAACTGTATTTATAACATTGGGAAAAGATCCTCTTCACATGGCAGGCTGGTAGCAAGATGCAAACAGCATACAAATGCAGCTTGAGTGAGAGGGAGGGAGACATTCCCAGGCAGGGAGACAGTGACTTCCATGTAAAAGGAAATCCCACTTAAAAAAAAACAAACAAAAATCCCTATATTCCAGTAGTAGTTCTTATGTGATGCCTTGCTCCAAGTTATATTTCTTGATTTTTTTTCTTATGGTTTTCATGAAAAAGTAGTAAGGTAAGGCTCCTGTGCATAAGATACTAAGAAGGAAATCGGGATACTTGAGGCAAGAAGTAGAATGGCACTTGGTTGTAACAACTGTAAGGTAGTATCTACCCTACATCTGCAGTCTGGAAGACCTATGTTAAGTAGGTAGGTTAGGATTTTCCAGGAACTTAAGACAGATAAACATGCAAGTGGAACTGAAAGGTTTTGATGTTTTATGTAAACATGGCATGGGAAGCAGTGTGTTTAAAAAATGGTCTTGTGATTCTTTTTGGTCATGCTGTTAGAGGATTAGTGTCTCAGTACACTAAACCAAAATCAAAAAATTGGGACATGTGGTTCAGGTTTTGCTTCTGTGTAAAATCCAAGAACTTACCCACAGCTTTGTCAAATCTGTATCGGACCATACTTTAGCCCGAAGGTGTACATGGGGATTCTAAAGCCTGAAAGCTGTAATGAGCACTAAGCCTCTGTTTGAAAGGTTTTCAGGAAAAGTGGTGGTGAAATAGAATTTTCTTGTAAGAACTATTCCCTTGCAATGGAAAGGGTTTAGGAGAAATGAGAAGACTTAAAATATGAACAGCAATGAAAACTGTAAAATAAGTTTTATGAACAGCAAAATAGTAGGGAATGGCCACAGGAACAGTGTCAGTACGAAAGAGAGCTGTAGGGAAAATACTTCATTTTCCATGAGCTTCTTCCTTTCCTATCTTCTATGTGGATTTTCCCCCTCATAAGTGAGGCAAACTTAACAGAGTAGAAGTTAAGTACTATTTGGAATTGCTAAGTTGGCCAGTCAAAGTTTATCAGAAAAATTTTCGTACTTGAAAATTTTTTGACTTACTAGCATCGTTATCTTAAGTGTATGATCCTTGGCAAAAGGCTGCAAATACAGTATTCAAAGCATCCTGCCCAGCTGTAAGAAAGCTTTCTAAAGCTGACTTGGCAGAAAGCCACTCCATACTCTACTGTGAATATCAAATGTGTTTCTTAATTCTAGCTTTCTCTTTTTGCTATTACCTTTGTGTTCTAGCAGTCTTGTTGAGGTAGATTTCTCAATCAAAAAAAAACAAACCTAAAATAGCATTCTAATATGCTTCACTTGTTTTAGAAACTAAGTTTAGAAGCATTTTTGATAATTATTGAGCGTAATGACTTAAGTACTGCATGGAGGTCCATTTATTCCAGTGAATAACTTGCAGTCACCAAAAGTCACCAGATTATTTATCTTTGAGCTCAGCTCAGTAAATGAAATGGATAATAAAAATGAAATATCTCTATCTAGAAAATACAGGTGTGAAAAAATTGCCTTCACTGCCATAATATACTTGAATACTTTGATTTTTGTATTGAATACAAGGTCACAAAAACATACCTAGGTAGTCATTGTTTTTAAGTAAGCACAAATTATACCTCTTTCTTTGTGCCCAATGTTGCTTGAACATGAGTTGTGATCTCATGACATACTTGGTATCTGTAATATAGCTGCAGCTACTCCAGGTGGGAGCTGTAACTTCTATTTCAAAGCAGTTGAACCACACAGGTACTATAAACAAATGTCTGTAATAGTGCTTGCAGATAGAAGCTTTCTGGATAAGTGTAACTTTTGAAGTTACTTTCACAATGCAGAAATTGGGATATGCATAGCAATTAAGTAAACCTTGGGGAATCTTTTAATATTAAAAAGTTACTTAAGGGCTATCTACCTAGATAACATAGTGCTTTTTTCAGCAGTTACTGATTTTTTTTTTTAATTCCTGAAAATAAAGTTCTAGTTTTAAGCCTTTTACTATTATGTAAATGTTTAAATAGTTTTATAATAAAAATCTTCTAAATGGTTGACTAGTGTCTCTATTTTTCTCTCACTGCAAGCATGGGCTCTTCCACTTTTTTTTAAGACTTCAAATGGAGTTCAGCAAAGCAACTTTCATATTGTGTCAAATAGATGTTGCAGAGGAGAGAAACACAAGCAGTGCTAATGTTAGATCTGCTGAGAGTTTACGTGGTTAGCTAAAGTCTGTGTATTGCCTCACACCATCACTTTAGTCCTCCTTCAAGGAGGAGAAATTTAGAATCTCAAGTGCACAGTCTACCCTCTTTAGTATCTATTTACTGTTCATCTGTAAACTTGGAAAATGAAAATTGAAGGTCAAATTTAAGTTCTAGACAAAAATTTTCTGTCACTTTACTTACATAAGCCATTACATTTAATGCAACCATTATATATTCCATTGAGATATTTCTGTAGGTCTCACATTTAAATTTTAAATTCTGCTGCTTGGTTTGTATAACCTGGTCTTTAAGTCCTGGAATCACAAATGATTGTGCAAGAATCAAGTGATGAATCACACTTCTAGTCTTTGTCCTTTTTTTAGCAAGACTTTCTAGCTGTTGTGAAAACTAATGCTCAGAACCTAGATGTTGGTGCAGATGAGTACAGTAAAAAGTAAAGGCTGTTTCAAATGATCTGAATTACAGTGTTCAGAAGAAACATGTTTTTCTTACTGTATACTATTTAAAAGAAGCAATTCTAGTCTTCGTCAGAGTGGTGAGGTGGGTTTTCTGGGGGGTAGGGAGGAGGGCAGGAGCAGAAAAGGAGGGTTATTTTAGTAGAGGATTTTTGATTCTAGCAATCTTTCTAATAGAGTGTCCACTGCTTTCAGTCACTTCCAAGTATCAAAAATAACCTTGACCTGGCAGCAAAGAAGAATTCAATGAATATTAAAGACAAGTTTTCTCCAAAGTACAAACAGAGCTGGACAGCTAGTTTCTCTTGGCCTCTTTGAGCCAAGAGGATCTTGCCATATCTTATCTCTTCTGATAAAAGCTTCAGTGACCAAGCTTCTTGACTTCAACCTCTACGTTTTCACACTACTGAAGGGAATTCATTGCCCTTCTATATAGCCCTAGGAAGTGGCAGAGGTTTTGAGAGCTGTCAGGTGTAGTCATAACTGATGGAGTTTCTAACTTCTAAGAAATCTGACTTTAGGAAAATTGATTCTAAGCCTCAGTCTTCTCACCAGGAAGGTTTGCTTTCAGTTTTACTGGCACAGAGTTGAGGAACAAACGCTGCTTAGTAGTTTGCTTAAACCATTCTTTTTAATGCAATCATTATATTGATATATTTCCATTTGTCTGGATTCTGAGGCTTGCCTTGTATGATCTGGTTGTTGTCTGATAGCACCTGTTTAAATATTAATTTCAGAAGCCTTCTCCCTGCCTCCCAAATTGCATCTTGTCCCTGCAGAGTCCTACTTGTAGAATAGGGATAAACATGTTTTCTAAAGCTCCTAAGAGGGAACATAAACATCTTGTCTAGTATAAACCAGTAGGCAGTCCCAGAAAGACTAGTTTCAGAGGCCGAGTTGGATAAGTGGATCTTCCATGGCTGCTGCTGTGTAACTGTTGTGGTTAGGATGAAGCAAATCCACTGCCAGTGCAAGATTCCTGACGCTTGCTCTGAATTTAACCAGCTGGACTTCAAGTGGGATTCAGCCCTTAACAAATAACGTTTTCCACATGCTAAACAAAAATACCCATTCAGCTCTGAAACAAGGACACAGCAGCTTTCAATACTTGCTCGGTATTAGGACTATAGGTATTGGACAGAATAGACTGTGTCATAACAAAATTTCCTGTACAAACAATGATTTAATAGACTTTTTTTCCCCCAGGAATATCTTGCATATCTGGCATTTCCCTCATTTCTTGCATGCAGAATGCAAGATATTTCCCAGGAATATCTTGCATTGCCCTCAATTTAAAAAGAGCAACTATAAAAATATACATATATATATAAAAATATAAAAGTACTTTACCTGGAAGGTCAAAGGCAAAAGAGGAGCAAACTGAGGCTGTGTGGCAGTAAATTTACAACTTAGAGCATTGTTTGCTGAGTTTCCCTCTCTTAGCACTGTTTTTTCACCCATAATGCCAGTAAAGCAGATCACAAGCTGTAAGCTTTAAGTGCTTTGCAATCACACAACTGTACCACTCTGGCACATACCGATTCGAGTGTCTTGGGAGAAACAAACCATATTTCAGTACACTAGGGACTTTAATAAGCTGCTAGAGCAAAACAAAACAAAACAAAACAAAACAAAACAAAACAAACCTGTTTTCTTTTGCCCATCTAGCTTTTCTGTCTTCTTCTCCCTGGAGACAGGGTTACCATTATTTCCCCCGTTTTTTCCAAACAGAACTACACAGGCCTGCGTTGCATACTTCAGCCACAGCAAGGCCAGGAGATGCACATGGGACCTGGACGTGTTGCAGATGTGGCACGTATGCTGCAGCAGCCTATTTCTGCAGGGGGCCAGCAGAGCCCTGATGGGTGAGGGGGTACCAGGTTCGCTGTGTGGGCCCTGCAGAGAGGCCATGACCACCAAGGGATGCGCAGCCTCCCTTACAGCATGCTGTGCTTGCAGGCCTTCACTTCCAGCTAAGATCTTATGGGTCCAGAAGGCTCCAGGACTGAAGTGCTGTTTTTTGTTTTTTTTTTTTCCCCCTGCACAAAACCCAGTGAGGAAAAGGGGCCATGCAGCCAACTCCTGATTCAGCAAAGCACCGAAGGTACTGTGGTTGACTAACTGAACAACAAGCAGTTGTTCATTATCATCACTTTCCTATCGCTTAACCAAGCTTTCAAACCTGCCAGACTTTGCCCTCAGTGTGTGATAAAGCCCTTCCTGTACCATTATTTCAAAAGCTCTTTGAATAGCCTTTGTTACTTTTGATAAGAAATACTACCGGACTCGAAAAACAATTCCCCCCCCCCCCCTTACAGTAAGATGATAACTTAAGAGTATCAGCGTAAAACCAAGCTCTGTCTGCCCTTAACTTCTTGAGCAATTTTGGCCAATAGAAATGGAAAAAAATAGCAGTTCCTGATTTTCCAGGCTCAGTTAATGGGGGAAGGGGGGAGCAGGGGAGGAGCAGTGAACAGGAAGGGGTATTTTTCTGTGTTAACATCTTTGGGTTTGCTTTCCCTAAAAGTTTACAGCACAATTTTAAAGGACCTGTATCCGGATCCTGGATTACAGGACCTCAGACGGCTTTGCATACCTGCTGTCGCATGCACATTCAGGATGGAAAGATCTATTCGGTACCTGGCCAGCTGCTGCTCTTCTGTTCAGTCAATAAAGAGAAAGCGGGACACCCCTGGTAGGCAGTTTCAGTTGGCTCTACTTCTTTCACGCACCTTATAGGAAGTCCACGTAGACAGTCTGAATTGTTCCATTCCATCCTAAATATTGAATGGCAGCGAGAGGTCAGAACACAGTCCTGTGTCTTTTGAGGCCTCTTAATAATGCATTTTTTTGGTATAAGTGTTTGACAGAAGATAAAATATGCATAGGATATCAGGAGCTGCTCCTTACCATGTTTCCTCTAAATTGCTTCTGCAACTAGGAAAGAAAACCAAAATAGAGCACATGAATTGCCCCCATGTAGAATGGGCACAGAAAAGGAAGAACCTGCTTGATTTCCTGGTGTGTCGGCTGGAGAGCCATGAGCCTCATATGGCCTCCTGGGATTCACGTCCAGCTAAAGCCCAGACAGACTTGCAGTGCTGGGAAATGCAGCAAGAGGAGTGACCATCTTTTGGGGCTGCAGAGCAGCCTCTTGGGAGTTGAAAGAAAAATCATAATTTCGGGGAGCCATTTTTTAAATTATGTTATTGTGACACATCCAGGTAAGCCTGCTCTCTGGAGGGCTCAAATAAGAATGGCCAGTAAAAAAAGGTAATTGTTTTCATCTTTGTTTGTAAGATGGACTTTCTGTACTGCGTTCCCTGAGAAGGTAGAGCCTCAAAACTGAGAACCTTGGCACGGGATTCAGCTTGCCAAATATGACACCTTATCATGACACTATACAACTATTTGCATGTGTGCCTCCGTGCGAGTTGGGTCTTTAAGCTCCCGCTATAGTGACAAGAATCAATATATCTTGAGGACTCTAAAAGCTATTCAGCTCATCCTGAAGTAGACACCTACACTGGCCAGTCAAATAGTTCTCCTGTCTTCGATGACCAGAGTTCAACTGACTGTAGTGGGACCTTACACACCTAGCTCACATGCAGACCTACATTTAGGTGCCTCCAGCTGCTCCCCAGCTGATTGATTCAGTTTCCTAAACCCAGACACCCAATGTCGCATGAGAAGCTGTAGAGTATCCTGCTCATCTCCCATCTGTCACTCCAGAAGAACAGAAGTCTTCGGAAGGTCCTTAGTTATGCCTGCCATACCCATGCAGATATCTTGTATGGCTGCTCTAGGCTTCCTCAAGTGTGAGTGAACGTGGATGTTTAAGTAAATGACCCAAGCGCCCTTACAAATGCTGGGGGGTTGTGGGAGGCTGGGAAGCACCAGCGTCACCTCGCTGTTTTCGGTGGCAACAGTGGATAGATCATGGAAAATTACCTTGTGGATAATGGAGCCCTGTGCAGCTCCTTACGAGTGCCCCACATTTCCCAGCACTGCAGCTCTGTCTACGTTTCTGACTGGCGACGGTGCCTTACGACTGCAGGAGGTGGCGTGAGGCTCCTTCCCTGGGGCTTTATACCCCACAGGCAGCAACACAAGCATGTGAGGCCAGAGACCCCTCTCTGAGCCGATACGCTCTGTCAGACCTCAAGCTTGCACAGAGTGGGACACTCAAATACCAATTATTTGCCAATAATTGGATGGGATTTTTAGAGAAAATGAGGAGTTGACTGTAATTGATACCGATTATTGTTAAATAACATTAGGCATATTGAGAAATTAGGTGCACTGA
Source organism: Struthio camelus (assembly GCF_040807025.1). Classification (NCBI taxonomy): domain Eukaryota; kingdom Metazoa; phylum Chordata; class Aves; order Struthioniformes; family Struthionidae; genus Struthio; species Struthio camelus. The sequence goes on along the minus strand of NC_090943.1, from coordinate 28,796,392 downwards.
GCACCTTTTTGTGAGCTTTTTTGCTTATGGCTTTCTCTTTTCTAGCAAGATTACAGCCCACTACTGGTTGATTTTTAACAAATTAACTGGGAAAGAGGGTGGAATACCTGGCAGGGATACTTGTCCTTTCCTCCAATCAGTGTGCCAGCAACATTAGTGATGTGCTTTGCAAAGGGTATTGGCAACATACAGTCACTCCACTGCTGACGAAGGATACCACTGGAGGAATTCAACCTTCGTGCAGGGGTGGACCACACAGTTTATACCACTGTGCATATTAACAGGTACATGTTGCTGCATCACAAATGTTAGGAATCTGTTTGCTCAGGCATAAAACTTAATTTGTGTTGACACAGAAGAACTTGCTTCTGCTTAGCCAGGGCCTGATATAAAACCCTCTGAAGTCACTGGACAGCTTTACACTGTTTCTAATCAAGTTTGCTGCAGGCCTTACATAAGTACAAGATGAAGAAAGCTTAATTTGGAAAATGTGACCTGGGAGACTCTTGGGGTTCTCGTTGTTCGTATTATTTGCAGAGATGCCCAGAAACCGTCCACTGCTCCAATTCGCTTCATCAGCTTTGCCTCTGCACCCTTACCCTCCTAGTCCTCTGCTCTTTCTATTCCTGCTGCTGGTGCCAGTCAGTATACACCTTCATAGCTGACTGGTGGGAACTGTGCTTCAGAGGCATATCACGCTTCCAAAAGCTTTTGATGATTTTGCAAGGCCATTGGATGATCAGTTCACTTAAGTAAAAAAATCTTTGCACTTTCTGCACATTCCCAGCCTTCCGTCTCTTGCATGACAACATCCATGTCAAAACAGCTGGAGAAATGGCAAAACTATTCACTGGAGTACCATAAATTGATTCAGCCAGATCTTGGAAATTATATTATAGAGATTAGTATTCAGGGCTGACTCAAACAGATGTTTTTATTGTTCTCCAAAGAGTTGCCCTTGCCTTCTCCTTTGCTCTGTAGCAGAACGACATTCTCCACCTGAGAGTGTTTCTGTTAAGGAACAGGAGGTGTCTTGACTTTAAATCTGTACCACTGCAGCCAAACCGAGCAGAAAAGAACTGAAGATCCTCCCATTTCTTCGCAGGAATGAGCATATACATTGCTAGAGGAAATGGGAGTTTTGGGGGACAAGCTCTATCCTAAACAGCATGTTCTTTCAGAGGGGGGCAGCTTCATTTCATAAGATCAGAAAGGAGATTCAAGCAAAACTGTTGGCCATGAAAGGCTAAATAAAAGCTGCTAAAACAAAGGCTGCTTTTCTTTATAATATGTTAGCATTGGAACTTTTCTTTGTCTTTTTTTTTTTTTAAGGTAAACATTTCTAGCAGAATAGACATATATTAGTATATTGGTGGACATTGTGCTAAGCTTTCACTTATAAAAGTTTTCTTAAGATAATTGTTTCCAGAAGCAGTTATCCAATTGTTTTCAATTTTTATAGAATATGGATCAGTTTCAAAGGTAACAGATCTGCAGGCTGCCTATGGGCATGCATGAGAACTTCGGCTGATGTCATTACACTTTCTGTAGTGAACGCTGTTCTTGTCTCTGACGTGCTTTTAACATACACTAACGCTTTATGTTCTCTGTTTCAAGCAATATAGAAAGTGTAATTTAAAGTGTGATCAACATACTAATGAATATAAATAAAAATATTAGAGCAGTAATAATTCTTCTTTATACCTCATACCGTGTGCGCTGAAATCTAGGAAAAGCTTCCCACTGAAACTAGTGAATTCTGGACAAAGCCAAAATGGTTTCATCTGCTGGTCGGTAGAGGAGAAACACACACCTCTGAAGGTCTCAAGAAGACAACAGCCATACTATTTTTCAACCCATTAAGACCATAAGATCAAGATAAGTACCTGTATGTGGGTGTGTGCCCCACCATAGGGCATACAAGATAGCACATATTGCGATGGAGGAAATTACAGTAGAGAGACATCGCTGGGGAGGGAGAGCAGTATGCGACAAACATTTAGGTAGTGTAGAATCCAAATATAATGAACAGAAACATGTCTATATGCACATATGGACAATTTAAAAGTATGGAACTACTTGACAGCTCTCATCTCAGCCCAGTCACCCCACAGCCAGTGCGGAACAACCAGTGCCTCAGAAAACCCGGACTCCAAACACCCCGAACCGAGGGAGGTGAGCTCTCAGCTGGGTGCCCCCAAAAGCCCAGGCACCCAGACGTGGGTGCAGGACCGGTGTGGGCGCTGAGGCGTCAGTGCGTCCCTGTCCGCCTGTCCTTGCGCCTGGGGCCGGGCAGAGTGGGGAGCTGGGAGAGGGGCTTCGCTGTGCGTGGCACAGACGGACAGACCCTTCAGCGGCACGCAGCTTGGGCTCGTTTCACACAGTCGAGGCTCGGTAAAACACAGGGCTAAGAGTGTCCAACGCCCTGGCAATGTGAGGGACGTTTCAACCAGGCTGGAAGATCATGCCGGCTGTTTGGGGCTGGGAGGCTGGGAAAGCTGAGCTTGTCTCCCATCGTCAGCGTCAGCGAAGCTCCACACGCCCTGGGAGCCAATACGCTGGGCTAAGCAGAGGGCAGACGTGCGGCTGGCGCTAGGCAAAAGGACACAAGGCAAAAGGAAAGAAGGAGCGAATGACCATAAAGCAGAAGAACGACCTTCAGGAAATGCATGGCTGCTGTTGTGTTGCTTTTTGCTGACTCCTTCGTTCTGTTTATAGCTTTCCTCCTTTTTTTTTTTTTTTCTTTCCTGAGGACAAGCACTGCACAAATCCTGAGCGCAGCCTCCTCCCACAGGGGTTTCCCGGCCGCTGGCAGCAGCAGCAGGGCCTTTCTTGGCACCAGTCTCGCCTGCTCCCGAGCGCGAGGCAGCCAGACAAAGGGACGGCGTGTTCCCGGCCGGCTGCACCGGGAACTTAAAAACATGTTTATGACAAGCCAGCAAGAGGCCGCCGGGGCCGGTCCCGCTGGAGCTCCCCCCCCCCAACAAGGCTGCTCCAAGCAAGGGCGACAAAGTTTGAGCCCACCTTCGCCTCTGCGCCTGGCTTCGCCCACGCTTCGCATGCGACGCGACGGGCAGGGCCGCGGAGGCCGCGCGGGGCGCCCCGGCGAAGGGACACGCGCCTCCCGGCCGCAGCCGGCCTCGCTGAATATAGGCGGAGCTGCTGGCACGGCCGAGGGTTGGGTTGCGCCGCGCCCCGGCTCCTCCAGCCGCCGCGGGGTGTTTCGGCGGGCTCCGCCGGAGGCTCGCGGACGCCACGCGTCCGCCTCGGATGGGTCTGTTCAGCCGCCTGTCTGTTTGCTTGTTGTGAAGATCCCAGCTGAGGGTTTTCAGCCGTTCCTGAGAACGAGCCGGGAAGCAGACGTCCCATTTTTGCCCACATCTGAAACGTCTTACAGTTGCTGGAGTTGGCAGGAAGTTTGGAGCCAAACGCTGGTGGTAGCAAGTCCTCCTTGTGCCAGGGATAGGCCTTTTGGTGTTCTTTCGGGGGGGGAAGGGTACAAAAATGTTAACTATGGCCAAATGGAGAATATTTGAAAGCTGTCTGTTCAAAACATTATTGTCAGCTTCGAGAGGTATCAAAATTCATGGCTTGCACCTCTCAACATGCCAAGATTGTTGTTCTCAAATAGACAATATTTAACCTTTCTGTTCTACGCTGGATTTGCTTTCTCCTCGCTTGTTTTTGGACTTCAGCCCCAGGTGTGCCTGACCATTCTCCCAAGTTTATTGCAGGATTCAGTTTCCGCCGTGTGTAAATCCATAACGCCACCACCAGTTTCTAAGACCGGTTCTCCCATTTCTCCCTTGGTTCTCCCCCATCCCTGGCCCTGACCGCCTGAGCTCCTGCGTCTCCCCAGGGCCCGCCCAGCGCCCTGCCGGATCTGTTGCAGCAACACCGGCTGCCCAGGCTGCGAGCGGGGACCAGCTCTGGCTGCCCTCCGGGCTCCACCGGCAAGTGGGACAGATGACACCAGGACGTCCGGGCAAAAAGAGGCAGTTAGAGGGGGCATGGAGCCCCAGGTGTGGAGGCTAAGCAACGGGAGGGAAATCAGCGGGGTCTGGGAAGAGTGGGTGAATGAAACTAGATAGAGAAGACGGAGGGGCCAGGCTGGGAGGGAGGCAAAGAAGAGAGGAGCAATCACTGAAACATCCTCAAGGAAAACCCGATGTTGGTCCCAGTGTTGCTGAGTGATGAGCTGGCAGAAGGAGGACAACCTGCAGCCCCACCAGCCTGCAGACCCAAGGGCTCAGCACTACCGCTCGCCCTCAGGAGCATCAGCGCGATGCCACACGAAGACGTTTCTCTTAGCACTTCTTTTCAGCTCACCTTTTAAAAAAAGCTGGCATTCTGCATTCCTGCATATTAGAACATAAAGTTACAATAAAAGAAAAAAAAACCCCACACCAGAATTAAGATTATCTACACTAATTTAGTTCATCTGCACATGTGCTATTCAGATTTTCGCAATGGGATCACTTGCTCTCTTTTCCCACAACCTGTGCATTGGGTGT